>NC_052532.1:138616307-139225369 GCF_016699485.2 Gallus gallus
CAGCTTTCTAGCCCTTCCTGCTCTATGCAATTACCTCCAGCTACAGATCTCTCCACCCACAGTAACTAGGTGATATCCACATGCCCCCACACAGTTAACATCTTACTTCTCTTATGGCAAAAAAGTTGATTCTGTTACATCTCTGCATAAAGTAATATTGTGGTAATATGTGGTTAAATGATTCTGGCAGTGCTGACAGCACTGGTGTTTTATGCTATTTCCCATCACTGCAAACATGGGAGCACTCTCCTTGTCAAATCAGTAGCATTAGAAAAATAAATCTTCTGTGAACCACACAGTCATAGCTGCTTCTTTTTTTCCTCTCTCTTTACTTTGAAGTTTTGATAGGACATACTTTATATCTTTTCTAGCTTTTGCTGATGACTCGCATATTTCTTGGTGCTTGAAAAATAAGTCTTCATAGGCCAAGAATGCCCGCAGTAGTTCAAAGCAGCAGACCATGCACATCTTTGGAAATAGCAAGAAAAATTCTTCCAAGAACTTCTAAGACAGATGAAATAACCTTGCAGACACTTTCTTGCCTGAATTCTACCTAGATTACGGGGATACTAAAGTGTTGAGGCACATGCCTTTGATCTTTTTTATCCTTTCTAATGTCACTACTATGGTTCTTATTCATAAAAATTACAAACTCTACTATGACTCCTTGGAAGCTCTTGGTTTATACAAGAAAGAGCTAGACAGGCTTGTTCTAACGAACAAAGAAAATGAATACAGAACTCCACAGAAGCTTTCCAAAAGAATTTTACTAAAGTTCAGGTACAGATCAAAAATTTAATCTTAACTCCCTTAATGGACCTCATTGAATAGAGTAAGATAGCATTAGAAACAATTTGAGATAACAATATCAGCAGCAGCTTAGCAAAGCATGAGTAGCAATTGTAAACAGTGTGCCTAGATGAGCTTTAGCATGGCAATAAGAAATAAGATGTCTGGAACGCATTGGTAGAGAGAACATTCAGAATTCTAAGGCCGAGTGGGGGCTTTTAGTGAATGAAGGTCAGAAAGCAGATCTGGTTGTAAACAAGAGCTCTGTTCCCTCTGATACTGCACACATATTCCTCTTTAGATTCCCATCAGCAAATGCCCTAAAACCTTCTTGAAACTTAGACTCCGAACTGAGGTTAAGCTGGGCAGCATTCATCCTAAATGTCATAAACAGCAGCAATTTCTAGAATATTCTTCATTTTGTTATTGTTCTAAGTGATAATAACAACTACTCTGCTATGCTTTTATTTGCTGACTTAATCACGTTTGAGATTTTAAGTAATATTCTCTTACTGTGATGATATTTTTCCTCTAAGACTGGTCCTTTGAAACATCTAATTAACAATCCAAAATTTAAGAGTCACCACATCCAGAAGAACAAATGTGTTGGTGTTTGAGTTACACTCACATTGCTTTGAATACAAGAGAGATAATAGGAAATGGGTACAGAAGTTGATACACAGTTATGAAAAATAATTATTTACCATGGTTTACAAACTGAGTACCTGGTTTAAATTCAAGTTTAACGTAATAGAGGAGAATGATGATTATATGTAAGTATATATACACGTAGTTTAGATCAACCCTGAGACATACATTTGCTCCTTCACCTCACATACTGCCAGGATGATCCCATATACAGCAATTCTCATTCTTAGGGTGAAACTCTTATCTTCCACCGTCAGAAGCAGATCTTGCTGAAGGCAAAGAACATGTGCTCAGATTATCATTGAAGCAATATTCAGACCCAAGCCTTTACCCCCATCACAGATACCTGTGATATGCAATTTAATCAGAGTGATAATTTTGACACTTCTGAAGCATTACTGACTTTCTCCAGTATTTGACTTGAGACTTACTAATGCTGCTATCAGGTAGCAAGGTGGAGTCATCACCTCATGAGCAGAAACTTCCTGAGAACTCTTTCTATGTTTGGTATAAACAAGTCATTAACCCACTGAGGAGACAATGTTCCCTTCTGCCTGGTGTTCAAACAATTCAGTTCTCAGCTTATATATTCTTTACAAACAAAAATCTGTATCTCATACAAACATCTAAACTGGCAGTTGTAGTTTACACAAGCACATAAATTACAGCATGATGGAGTTCTTTATGTGCTGTTGATTGAGGGTGCACGTAACACTAGACAAAGAACTATTAAAAGGTTGTAGGTTTGAAGATTTCTGAAGTCTGGACTTTGAAGAATATCATACTGTATTTAACACGGACTGATACCAAGCAGCCACAATTATGATGATGAACACTTTTTCATTTCAAACCTAGAAAGTGTTCTTCGTTATACCTGCAGGTAACAGACATAGCGCAGATCAGTCAGGTCTAGCAAATAAGACCCACAAGTTCCTACAGCAAAATTGTTTCTTCGTTGATCCCAGGAAAGGCTTTATGGTTCCCAACTGGCACCAACTCTCAATTTCTATGATCAAAGCTGAAAACACAGCTGCCACCTTGAAGCTCTTAGCCTTTTGTTTGTCACTGTAGAGACTCATACTTACAGTGGTTTGAATTTCTAGTTCATCCCTTGCTGAAAATTATCAGTTTGCATTCTCTGCAGTCTTTACTAGAAACAAACTTAAGACATTCATCTCCTCTAATAGCGAAGCCGTGTGAAAGAGAGTCATAGAATCACAGAATGGCTTCAGATGGAAAGGAATTTAAAGATTAAAAGCTCCAACCCATCCACTGTGGGCAGGGCTGCCCCCGCCAGGTCAGCTGCCCAGGGCCCGATCCAACCTGGCCTTCAGCACCTCCAGGGATGGGGCACCACAGCTTCTTTAGGCAAAAGACCTCGTTAGTACCCTATACTGGCATGCTTGGTTCACTTCTTTGCGAACTCAACTGGCTCACCACTGCAGTTTAGTGCCCTCAGCTGTGCTGACTGGAGGGACTGTGGGACTGAGTTAGGCTGTGCTCTGATCACAACTACCGGAAGGATATAGAGGAATTAAAAACAAAAACAAAAAACCACTACTACTTCTAAAGTGGGATTTGGATGATTTCAACAATGTGGTTGGCAACATAACTGTACAAATTGTTGTATAAGTACATCTGGGAAAGAAGTAGGAGAAGCATAGCAGAGAGTGGGAACAGGTAAAGGAATAAGAAAAGGAAGAACCTCTCAGACTGGCTTTGCTGGTGGGAAAAACATTACTGGGATGAAGTTCTGGGGGTATGGCTTTGTATCAGTGGGAAAAGACATGAAAAGTAAGGAGAATTGAGCGGGGGCAGAGGAATATGGAAGTAGAGAAGGAAGAGGGTAAAGTAAGGGCTGCTCTTCAGGGGCAGCAGTTACTGATCTGGCTCAGAAGAGTTATAAAATCTTGCCATTACTGTTAAAAAGCCGCAGCGCTAATAAAAATATAACTGCTGCAACCAATAAAAAATATCCACATGCAGACATAGTCCTTGTTATGAGGACAGAAATGGGTTGTTGTTACTCAGCAAATCCCCTCTGTGTGATGTTGTTTTCATGGACGTGATGAAAACATGATCCCAGCGCTGGCAGTGCTGCACTCCAACAGGTAGAGACAAGGGGCTGCACTCCAGATTGGACTTCAGAGCGTGGGATACAAAGCAGCTAAGAACATGTCCATTGACTGATGTAATCTTTAAATTTGTCTGGAAGTCAACACTGAGCCATCCTTCAGGGACCTCCTTCCAGAACTTTCCAGCACACGGCCTGCATTGCTTTTCACTCCTCCTAATCTTCATTTAACCCAGTAGTATCACTTGGATGTGGCTCCAAACCAAGAGTAGGTAGCAGGATGCTGTTGCCAAGAGTCACTGCAGTGCTGCTGTTCAGGCAGTTTTGTCTCCTTTGCATTGTCAACATAATCAAAAGGATAGATCAGGCTCTTTACAATAGTAACAGTTTTGCATGAGAAAAATGAATAAAAAGCTTGAAGTCACTGACTTCTTACTGATGATACCATGTTATCATTGATAAGGTACTAAAAATCCTCTCTGGTGCATACCTGTCCTTACATGAAAATATAGTTTTTTCTGATTTTATCCCATTTTCATAGAAGAGACTTTGTTTTTCATTGGTGTACTCTATTTCGGTACTATGTTTCATTGAAGTTAACCTCTGATGGAACAAACAATAATCAAGCACATACTAATTTAGCATGGGTTAAGAAACTGAGTATAGATGATAGAATCCAAGCAGCTTGGGAAACAAAACTGAAGCGTTTTTTTTTCCCCAAGAGGCAAGATAAACAGCGGCAGGGACACTGAACTGCTGTACCCTTTGGTATGACTGTGCAAAATAGCATTACCTGTTGTCAGAGTTGCTCACGGGTCTAGAGTTCCTCGCCTGCAGCTTTTTAATGGTAAATCTGGGAGTCATTGCCTTAACCATTGCCTCATCATGACTTTGTGCTCGATTCCAGGAGCATCACCTAGTTTTCTGGCGACCTCTTTGAATCTGAGTTGCTCAGCACTTTTCCAAACAGAGCCATAAGCTGGATAAAGTTCAGTGGTTTCACTGCAAACAACTCTGCCTTCTGCTGGGTTGGTGGTGGTGTTAAAATGTAAAAGATCAATCTGCTTTCTTTAAAAAGATTATTTTCCTCTCTGGAAAACGTAAACAAGCTCCAATACCTTCTTCTGTTAGGAAAAACAGTTTTTTCATTCTCTTTCCTTTGTCAGCATGCACCTGACTGCTGCTGTGGCTGACACCGAGCCTTTGCTCTGTTTACTTTAACGAATAAGCCACTGCTGTTTGATTTAGTTTATCATTTTTAATGCATAAGCCCTCTCTTGATCTTGCATTCTGGGGAAAAGAAACCAGAGTTCCTCTAAACATCATGCAGGGGGCCTCTGGAGCTGGACTTGCGGATGTAAATCTCCCCAGCTAATATGCAAAGTGAGATTATAGGGAAAACACCACCGCCAACAACAAACGTGAGCACAAAGTTCCCTTGGCAGCGTTAATGTGACAGGTGTACCTCAGCCCCACCAGTCACTTCTCATTCCGCTGTCAGTGCTCCTGTTCAGTGCTTCTCACTGCATTGCACCAGCATGGCTTCTTATTCTAAAGGTCAGCCACCCACATTAGAGTTCAAAAAGACATTTAATGCAAGCAAAAAAAATAAATCGAAGGTGGCTCTCATCAGACTTGACTTGGAACAGCTTGGCAAGGTAAGATTTGTTGATGCATAGGTCCCAAATTTGAAAAAAAAACCCTCTTGTCAGGGACATGTGAATTGCAGAGTGAATAAGATATAAAGAGCTACGTTCTTCCTTGTGCTTCCATCTGTTGAAAGTACTCGGGTTGCAAACGGAATTGCACAGGGTGTTTTTTTTTATGCTTGTGTCTGCAAAGAATAAACACTGAAGAACGGGTCTTAACGTTTCATTCTTAAGACAGCAATATGGACTACGAGCTTCTCTCGGGAAACAGCAATGATTAGGGTGGCCAGAAACCAGCTTCAAACAACCTAGAGGAACTCCCAGCCCTAGGCCTTGAAGGCACCCCCCACGGCATTTCACTGGAGGTGTCTGACACAGGTGTGACAGCTGCTGAGCATTTACTGTCAACAGAGCAATGATCAGGGCAGAGCCCTGCTGTCCCGGGCTGCCAGATCCTTCCCCGTATCACAGAGAGGCAGAAAATGAGCTGCAGTGACATCAGCAGAAGGTGTCTCTGTGCATTTGCAGTAGGAAAAAGAAAAAAAAAAGCCCTTTCCCTTCCTTCCTGCTGTGTCTTTTCTTTCCTTTCTCATCTCTGGAAAGGGGCTGGCAGGGGAATCACAACAGCACTTCACAAAACTTGGGGATCCTGTGGGGTTGGGAATACTCCTTCTTCTGGCCAAATTGCCTGTGTTGGTTTTTTGGGTTTTTTTCTTTTCTTTTTTTTTTTTTTTTGCTGCCAGAGGAACAAAGCAGCCAGTATGTCCAAGAGGAATGGAAACAGGGTAATAAATGTGAAGTTAAAGAGGTTTTTGTTTTATTTTTTATTTTATTTATTTATTTATTTATTTATTTATTGCACAGGACCAAAAAAACAGCAACAGCTGCTCAAGATGTAAACACAGTCCTCATTAGCATGGAAACCACTTATAGAAGTCGTTTGAATTGACTGATGCTCAGTAAGGGGAAGATGTTTACATAAATCCCACACTCCATTCAAGCTAACAGCACAGCGACATCTTAATCTGAATGACACCAGGCCTGATCTTTCAGACTACTCAGGTGAAGACTTCCTGCAGAATTCCCCAGGTCAGGAACTGGTTACTATCCCTAAGTGCATCTGTCTGATGCAAATATTTGCGATTCTTCACTCAGCAGTTCAGCCCTGGGGCATCTTCACTGGTTTTGTGGTACTGTGCCCACACAGTGATCCTGGAGAAGTCTCCAGGCACTAAATACAATCCCTGAGATGTTTCTGGCTGTGTTAAGGTAAAAAGAACAGATTGCTGGGGCAATTTTCCAGTGCTTTAAAGCTTATTTGCAGCTACAGAAAACAGCATTACAAATTATCCTTCCAGAGAAGAGAACAGTCTGAAGAAGCCTGAAAGTTTAGGAACGGCTAACTTGATCACTCTGACCATGGGGAATCGGGCTCTGCCTCAGGAGTGACCATATCTGATCTCCTCTGCAAAGCAGGAAAAAACAAACAACGGATTTCTTATCCTTTTGTTTTCATGTCATTTTTTTTTTTTTTTTTTTTAGTGTAGACCTATGGATAATGCTTTTGCAATTTTCATAATTTTTCATGTTTTGTAAGGATGAAGGAAAAAATAAACGGTTTCCAGTTGGAAGCTTGGCTTTGAGGAGTGCATTGTTTTTCCTCTCGTGGAGTATTGAACGACGTGAAGTTTTTGCTATCAGCTGAACAGCCACTTCAATCTAAAAGCAACTTTCTGCGTAAAAAATGTCATCAGTTCCATTCTGAAATGCAAATCTTTATAATCCTCATGCAAAAATAGATAAATAAATAAATAAATAAATCTGAGCATTTCAAGCTATACTCCCAGGCCTTCTCCATGTTCAATAAGGATATGCAGGGGCTCAACCAGAAGTGTTTGTTCAAGTGTTTTGCTGTAGAGGAGCCCCTGAGACCTTGATGTCAGAAGGCATTGTTGTGGTGATTTCAGAGCTGGAGGCAGGAAGCAAATTGCACGTGTGGGCATCTTGCAAAGGGTAGAAAATAACACCGTCTATTTCTGAAAATATAAAAGCGGGCTTTTCCTTGGATTCTAAATGCACAAATTAGTGGCCATCAGCAGATTCAAGGAAAAGAGAGAGGAAAATGATAGAGAAAGCGGATCACAAGAATAAATAGAGGTCTGTCTTCCTCCAGGCTTTGCTGAAATGCTTTCAAATGCTTGTCTTCAGATCAAGAAGAATTCCTGAACGATTTTGCAAAACAAAGTAGAGCTGCAAATGAAAGCAACACTCTGGCAACCAGAAGAGATGTTTCCAAACAGAAATACAGTGAAACAAAAGGTTGGGGGAAGGAAGGGAGGAATGTGTGGCTCTATGCAAGAATGGAGAGAGGTTTTTAGAGGGCTGGCAGTAGCTGTGAGGATGTTAAAGCACTTCACTGCCTAAGTTTGTGTGGTACACCTATATTCTCAGTGTTTCACAGCCCTATCTCTGGCTGGTGTGGTTTGTAAGAGAATTTGTGTTTTCATCCTCCTCATGCTGGTTTACGTATCAATAAAAGAGTTTTCCTCCAACCTGAGGTATCCATGAACTTATTTTACTGACCAAAGTTTTCACACAGACCCACTGTACACTGGGGGTGCCTGGGCCCTTCCACTCAGCACTGAGCTCTCTGTCTGGTTGGTCAGTCTGTCTGTGTGGGGCCCTGTGGTACCCACCCTATGTGGCCTCTCTGAAACAGGGACTCCATTTTCTGTTACTTTTTAAAGCTCTTAAACCCAGCCCCTAAAATACACGGTCCTTCCCTGTATGTAGGGCATCTGGCTTATTTCTTTAATTATTTGGGATTTCTGACTGAGCAATTTTGTGACATTTGGAAGGCTTTTTTTTTTTTTTTTTCTTTCTGTGTGGAGCTGCACATATTTTCACTGCACTGCAGCCATCCTGGACCTTGCCTCACTCGTGGTTGCTTCACTCACAGACACGTTGTGCAACCTGACAAATTGCCTGGTGCTGCAGACCCTTACATCAATCCTACTTGTACTTGCGGAGTGGAAAAACATGGTAAGAACCACTCCAAAACTGAGCAAAGCCTTCCTGGCCATGTAGGAAGGGACACGGCCTCATGCAGGTGCCCCTTCGTGGCTCCGTCAATTCACAGGGACACGAAGGTCCCCAAAATTGTGCTGAAGCATACGTGTCAGTCTGTAATATCTTTCTTTAGAGAGTGAGAAAACTGAGTGCAGCCTGTCTTAGACTGGTAAAGACCAGCTTCTATCCAGCGTTATTATCCAAACTTCCAGAAAAACAATATAAAAGAGGCATATTTATTGCCTGTATTCCAGGAACCTGACTGAATAAGCAATGGATGCTGTTTACCGTAGACCAGAGGAAATTATCTGCCAAAATAAGATTTTATTCATGGTTTAACGATGTTAATTCAAGAGATCCAGACCTGGCGCTGGAAGGCTTTGATTCCACAAACACTTGAGTCCAGTACTGAAGCCAAAAGAAGCAGTCCCATTCTCTCTCTGCTGTGATTTTTTTCTGACTGGACGCTGTCCTCTCTCTTGTTCTGGCATCAGAAGGTGTGTGTTCATGAAGTGGGCCATGTTGAAGCCAGCCAAGGCCTTTTTCCAAGCATAGGTTTTCTCCTGGACTTGGTCTTCCGCATGAAGCCCTGTGGTGGCACAAAAGATGTAATGGCACAGAGTATAGAGGGAAACAACCCTGGGGCAAGGAGACTACAGGATAGCATATGTCAGTGGCAGTCCTGTTTTCTCACTTAACTTATCCATGAATTACTTGGTGGCATCAGTTATTCCTTCCTGCTGTGGCCTCCAAATTTGCTGACCTGTTTTGGAAGCACACCTTCCACAGTGCCTCGCTACAAAGAGGGTAAGAGGATGTTATGCATGCAGGATATTTATTAAAGTCACGGCATAGCACTTACCCAAAGAAAATATACAGCATGTGCAGAGAGTAGGCAGCATACCTATCACATGGGGTTATATATGGTTTAAACTATGTCAGTGCTGAATTTCCAAATCCAGAACTCAGTAGGCTGCATTTTCCAAACACTGGCATAAATGTTTCTATGCCAGAATGGGAAATGGGGGTGAGGCCGGATCATTTAGTTCTTCCATAATCTACACTCCCATAATCTATGGGATTATGCTGTACCAGCAGGTACAGCAGAACCACTGTTGAGAAAGACCTGGTGAAAAGTATGTTCCAAAATAATTAACCTGATTTACAAGCAGTTTAAATAAAGAATATTTATTTTTCTCTGCTACATTCTGGATACTCCTTAATAACAGGGGAAAAAAAAAAAGAAAAAAAAAAAAAAGCCAACAACAAAACCCAGTATTTTTCTGGGACCCAAAAGCAGCAGTTCAGTTGCTGGCACGAATCTCCGTAGAGTACAAGGAAGAAAAGAGAGGAACTGGGCTGTGCTATTTTAAAAGGCTGCTTTCATTGACCGGAACTGCTCACTGGACTGCAGCACATTAACACCAGGGGAGTATTTGACTTCTTTGTTGTTGTCGTTAATGCAGCTCTTAGAACTTTGATATCCTCGAGCACTAGCCAGACTAAATATTAAATATTTCTTCTGTGATGTTGATTGTTCTTCTGCTTCTTCCTCTGCTCAGGATGCATGAATCCGCTGACAACTTACTTGGTTGGCATACAAATTGTCATTTTAATTTTTCATGATACTGATACCACTAAATGCCATGTTGCAGGTGGTTGTCGGTGAGTACAGGGGTTTGGTTTCTCCTCATTAACACCTTTGTTTCACAGACAATATGACTTTCCTGGCAGACTTCACTCCATGGCAGGGACCGCAGGAAAGCAGCATCTTGAGATCTGTGCTCCAGCATTTTCTCTTTTTCTTCTCTCCTTCCCTTTCCTCCCTGTACCTCTTTCTTCTCTCAGTCCATAGCCTATTGAACTCTAGTTTTCCAGCCCACCTTCCTGCATTTCTTCTTCTTCTTGAACAATGTCCACCTCACTCATATCAGCACCTCTGTCCCTATGCCCTTGTCCCCATCAGGACTCATGCCAGACCCCATGACACCCTCCCAGAGAGTGAACCAGTGACCAGACTGAAGGAAAAACAAAGAACAGGGAAGTAACCACTTCCAATTCATCCCCATTATGCTTGTGTGGCAGAGGGCAGTCCCGAATATACCTCACAGACTCAAAGCTGTAAGACCAAATTGGAAAAGGGCTAGGAGAGGGTCACATGTCTAGCACACTGCAAAGCAGTGCATTGGTATTGCAAAAGCTATGCAAGCATCAGCAGCTAATGATTTGGTACTGCTTGATACCATATGTATTTAGAGCTGCAGCATGCTGACACTTCTGGAAAAAGGGGAGATGGGAGAATCGTTGCTATTGTTTGGGATTTTTACTTGTCTTCTAACTTTTTTTTTTTAAATATTTTTTACTGGAATTGAGCAAGTAGAGTGGTTACTGTACAACATAAGGCCGATTATTCACTGACAAGTAGGCACCCTACATCTGCTCCTTGTCCCCTCAGGCAGTGGTCCCTGACTCTTGGCTCAGAGACAACATGCTGAGCTCCAGATTCCTTTGCATTACTTGCAGCCACCAGGCAAAGCAAAGCATCACTTGTGGTGCATCACTTCCTCAGCACTGTCACACCAGGCTACTGGAAATTGGGGTTCTCTAGATTTGATGCTGACCAAAAGACATAAGAAAGAGAAAATAACAGGAACTGGAAAAGGAGTTTTCACCCTTTCCTTTTCTCCAGTATTTTGCAAGTCTTTCCCTTTTGCCCTATTTCTGAGGATGGAGAGTCCACCACCTCTCTGAGCAACCAGTTTCGGAGTTAACCACCATATTTTATGCCCAGATTGAGGTGCTGAGCCTACATGGCATCGTGCTGCTCTTCACCTCTGCACTAGACATGGGCTCCTGGTGTCACACTGCATTTTGTTGGGTAGCTGGAAAAGCCATGTCTATGTTTATAACAACAACCCAAACAAAGGCCTGGAATCATAAAGTAATTCAGATCGCACAAAGCTATTTACATGCTTTGGAATTATTGTTCTATTTAATTTATAAATAATTCTTTAAAACATTCTGGAGTTTGGACAGACCCCATTCTTCCATTTATGCTGAAGTTTGAGCAGAAAAGTAAATAATTCATGAAAAACTAGTTAGGTTGCAGTATACTGCTGATCCATAGCCACCAAAACAGCAAGTTCCCACTAACCAACTCTGAAGGTATATCACAGAATCATAGAATCATTAAGGGTGGAAAAGATCTCTACGACCATCTAGTCCAACCATCCTCCTACCACCAACATTACCCACTACACCACGTCCCTAAGAATTACATCTACCCTTTTCTTAAACATCTCCAGGAACAATGGCTTCACCACTTCCCTGGGCAACCCATTCTAATGTCTCACCACTCTTTCTGAGAAGATATTCTTCCTAATTTCCAGCCTATCACTTCTTATATTCAAATGTAGTAATGATGAAGGAAACAGATTACTTCACCCTGTAGTGTCAAGGGTGGCAGCATTAATCCCTGCTCAGCAGAAGTGAAAGGCTGTCCAAGCAAGGAAGACATGTACACGAGTTAGCCTCACAGATACATAGCCCTGGTCAGCCAGACTTGAAGTGAAACACACATTTATGGACAGGATTGCAAGCATGCATGTGCCTGACACTCTCCAGATTTGGATTATAATGGTTACACACAGATGAGTTAATCTTCTTCACCGCACAACCCGATTGTGGATGAGGAAGAGATGATCTATCTTAAGGGATCTTGTCTCTGAATCTCCACTCTGCTTTCAGAAACACTCCCCAGCCAGGACTAATAATCTCATGTAGATCTCCTGCATGGAAGGGGAGGAAGAGATACCTCCAGTGACCTCTTGAAGTTATGCCAGCTTGGTCAGTGGCTCTCTTCTCAAGCATAATGGGCTGCCCTAGGTTCACCTCGGTACACTGACAATGTTTTTCCTTCCTACCAAGTGACACCACAAGCTCCACATGCCTCTTAGCTGTGCTGTGAGCCGAGTCCCTGCCACAGCACAGCTTGCTTAGCAAGTTGCCAAGGCTACCCCAAATCCCTCCCCTCGTCTCCTCCGCTCCGTATATCCTCTCCATGGTGTGCAGATGTCAGCGTGTGTGAACTGCGGCTGGCAGGCAGCTGGCAGCAATGGCAGCCCCAGAGGAGGAGGCCCTTGCTGGAAGGACTCTGCTGGCAACACGCTGCAGGCTGCCCTTCTTGGTTCTCATTCTCTTGGCACCTACAGCCCTGTCTGACTGACTTTGACACAGGCAAAGAATCAGCCCAACAGATGGGCCTGGTGGCAGGCAACCAAGGCTCTGTGAATGCACATTGTCTGGGTGTGGGGACTCAAGCTGCCAGTCAGGGATATCCAAAGAGCTGCCCGTCACAGTCCTGTGACGACAGCACCAAGCTATGCCCCAAACAGACAAGTTTGAATGTCTTTCATAGCAGCAGCGTTTGAAGAGAGAAGGAGCACAGTAAAATGGTGTCAGAGCTGACAGTGTTCCTGGGGCATCTGGGCAGGGCTGCAGCAGAAAGGAGCCCAGAGGAAGAGCGGCTGTCGCTGTTCATGTCGTTAAACCTTTCAAGCCACAGGAGATGATTTTATGTAGGGCAAGGCAAGCAGAAGAGAAAGTTTATCACTTGTCTCTCGGTCCCCTCGAAAATAGTACCAAAATCTCACACATCACATGCTCTAGCTAAGTGGCTCAATAACCTTTGGACAATATGCGGTGGCCCCTGCACGTACCATGTGAGCAGACCAGCCTTGCAAGCCTAGTTACCAAGGAAACAGGTTTTAAACTTCAAACATAGGTAGTCAGGAAGACAAAGATTTTGTACTTTTTTGGAACGCGTTGCTTTTCTGATCAAGGAATGTAGAATCTTGCTTTTAAGATCATCCTCAGTTTGGTCATGGGGCTGGTGGAAAATGCTGCAGCACTGCAGGTTCTGATTCAGTGATGGAGCAAAAAAGGAAAGAAAATATATATAAGGAAAGTTCATTAGAAAGCATTGCCGGCTGGTTTACTTAAAAGAAAGCAAATACAGGTGTTAACTGGGCAAGACCTTCTTTTCTGTGAGGGAAACAATCAATCAATCGCATTTTTTCTGTCCTGAGATTTTTTTAGCATAAAGCTTTCAAGTTGCAGTACTACAGCTTTATAGGTAAATGGATCACTGCCATTCCCTGACAAAGTGGCACCGAACTGAAAGTATCTTTTTTGTAAAATTTATTCCTTAGACCCTTCTCTAATTCTGATCTTGAACTTCTTTGTTTAAATGATTAAAACAACTTCGTTCCAAAACCACAGTCTGTAGCACAAACTTAATCTAGCTCTGGGACTGAAGAATGGGAAAGCATGTGCTACGCTCCTGGCTTTGTATGAATTCCTGTTCTCAAATAGCCATGTGAGAGCCACTGTGAGCCCCTGCAATGTGTCAGGCGTCTGTCCTTGCTGGTTCCTTTCCACCTGCCTGGCTCTCCCAGTGGCACTGCCACCCTAGCCATTGTTGCCCTCTGTCAAAACAGCTTAATGTGAAGTGTAAGCAGAGTAGCCCTTTTAGCATCTCGTTTCTCAGCCACTTTAGAATACATAAACCGTCCACAGGGAGTTTGAAAAACAGCTTTGGTGCATGTAACAAAAGGGGAAAGAATTCTGCTAGCTTCATTGTCATCTCATCATTTAAACACACAAAAAAGTTACACCCTCTGTAGGATAGTGCAGTGAAAGTTGCAAAATTATTACTTTCTCTCTGTACTCCATTTGATCAGCCTGTCAGGCCTTATCTACATCGTCAAAAATCTGAATCTTATTTCTTCACTAAAATAGCACCAACATTTTTGGCAGCAGTGTAATGTTAATGCAGACTGAGATCTTCAGCATTGTTTCTCTTGAATTTCTCAGGTTATTTTATCCTGGCAAATTAGAAATCAAAGAACTGTAGAAACGTTTGAGTTGGAAGGGACCCTAAAAGGCCCTCTGCTCCAACTCCCCTGCAATGAAAAGGGACACCTACAGCTCAGTGAGGCTGCTCAGAGCCACATCCAGCCTGATCTTGAGTGTCTCCAGGGATGGTGCATCCACCACCTCTCAGGGCAAACTGTGCCAGTGCCTCATCAGAAATACAGGGCTCCATTTGTTAACATCTCACAGGACCACCAGAGGTGGATTTATCACATAAATACCCCCTTGTAAACAAGGCTTAAGAGGCAGCTCGCAGGAGTGATAACGGCGCTTGATAGCATACCTGGTTGAAACTAAGCTGTTCTATTGACTTCAGTAGGGCTGCATAAAAATAACTGCTAGCAGAACTTGGCTTGGAAACATTAAAAAAAAAAAGAAAAAGAAGAAGAAGAAGAAGAAGAAAGAAATCCTTAAGCCACAAGCAATGTGTGGTTCATTTTGCAATTACTTAGCTCACCGATATATCGATGATGAAAACAAACCTCCCCCACTCCCAGGCCAAAAAGAAATAAAAGTAGGAAAGGCGGAATTGCCTACGCAGGGTAAATGACACACAAACAAACCAGAGCAGGAAAAACAGATTAATGAATCTTCTTTTCCGGGGTAAACAAAATGCTGGACCTTTGCCAGGGAGGAACACATCGACATCAAGCAGGGGATGGCAGGAAGCACGGCGGGCAGCTGGTGAGGCTTCTGTAGGGCTGCGGACCGGGCGGACTCAGGCTGAGCCATCACCGCACCACACACTGCATGAGTGGCAGTGAAGTGTGGGCTGCAGGGACACACACAGGCCTCTGCTCCAGGCCTGGGGTGGCAGGAGGCCGCTTCCTCAGGAAATGTGCTGGAATACTGCCAGGATGGTAGAAGGACTCGGGCAAGGCTGAGCCTGATGCTTTGTGGCATTCCCCACCGCTACTGCTCATCTGAGAGGGAGCAGCTTGAGCTGAGCTGGGCAGGTGATGCATTACATTTGCTCACCAGGCCCTAATGTTGGGGAGGCCAACATCTGCTTGTACTGTGCTTCTGTACCTGCTAGGCTGAGGGGCTCTTAGCCGGTTGAAACATGGAAAGTCTCCCTTTTCTTCAAGCCCATCATGTTCTAGAGCTGCCTTGCAGATTAATGCATTAAGATGGTAGTTCAAAAAGAGCTTTGCAGAGCGCTCTCCCTTGCTAAATCTCAGTCACAGGAGTTAGTGCAGTGATTTAAATGCATGCCTTAATAGAGGCACACAACCAGCAGTCCCAGTGCTGAGGAAGGAAGATGGTTTCCAGTGGCTGACAAAAGTCAGAGGCCCATCTGAAACTTCAGTTTGCATTCACAGGACATTAGGTCTTCTCCTTGTGAAGCTTCTCTGCTAAAGGACAAGTGAAATAGTTGCCCACTCATCAGCAAAATAAAAACAAACAAACAAATATATTCTCCAAATCCTTGGCAATGTACACGCTGACGTCTGTCAGGGTGTAACTGAGTGCACACTCAACTTGAGATTTCTTGTGTAGTGTTAGGTATAACTAGACTTCTAGCACAGTACCCATTGATAAGAACTGATGCTGCCCCTGCGGAAGATAAGAACCAGGGAGTTTAGCTGAACAGCATGGGAGAACTCTACCTACAGAGCAACAAACACACCCCAGGTGATAAGAAGGTACACAGCTACTTTATGCATCACATTGAGAATCATCACAGTGTAAATCAGCAGAATTATTGGAACTTATGATTTGCAGTAGAATAGGCCATTCAGAGGCTGGGCAGTTTAAAGGCAACTCCAAATGTAACTGAGGTTCTAACCATGCCCCCTGGATGTTTTGCCTTATTTGTGTTTCTGTAAATGAAGAGCAAAGATTGCAGAGACAACCTGGCAACAGATCATCCAGGTACTTCTTATAAGAAACCTGCTCAGTAACCAACAAAAGAACAGGTTTCCAAACTAAAAACTGGATACACTGAATTTCTCTGCAGTGCAGTTTTTCTGGTTCTGAAGGCACTGGACTACAGCTGCTCAATTAGAAAGCTAATTTTCTTTATTCCTTTAGAACAAAGAAATCCTGGGGCTTGTTACCTTCAGAGAAATACAGACGGAGTCAATAAAGTAATGAAATGTTTATATTGTCCAAGTATTTCCTGTGAAATAGTAGAATCATTATTTGATAAAAATAATATAGCATCCAGCACTGGACTATTAATCATGCTGCATCTAAGGCAGGGAAGAAAGCCATTATTCCTCTTCTGTCAAATCTGTTACTAAGAAGAAACTACATTCAGAGTAGAAACACTTCAATATTTGTTCTTTAGATAATTAAGATGAAATTTTAACCTTTACTCTTCTGAAACCCTTAGAGAAACATTCATTTATCTGCATATGAAATTAATATTGGAATGCTTTATTGATTCATTGGCTAAAGGCACAGACTAGCCCTGGAAATTCCTCTCTGTTTGCATTGATGCCTTGAGCTGGAACAAAAAAAAATGCCATTTAAAAGCAGTTTAGCCTTGAGAAAATGGGCAGTCATTGTGGGATTTGTCATTCTAGGGGGAAAAAAAAAAGTTCTTATTGTATCCCTCTTAAGAATGAAGATATTTATATAGAATAGCTTGGTAGACATAATAAATAACTGACAGCAATTACGTTAATTGAGGCACTGCTCAAGGGCAATAGAAACATAGAAAAGCCTTCACAAGACATAGGGTTTAAAAAAAGTCAAAAAAAAACAAAAAAAAAAACCAAAAAACCCACTCACGTAAACAATCTCTCAACTCTGAACCAGTGCTTTCCTTACAGTAAATCACCATGAAAGCAGTGGTGGCAAATTCCTAATCTACGGTCACTGAGACCATGGCCTCAGGGTTTATCTTTGTGCAAGAGCTTGTAATATTTAGCCTGCAAACTGGCAGCACTAAAATGGCAGTGAGTGGTCATTGGGTATGTTTTAGGTGATCCAGGTGATCCTGCTATGGATGTGCTCAGTGCAAATTTACTTCCCAGCCTCAGTGTTTAAACTCTGATCCCATGGCAAATGTAAGATAATTTGAGGAAATCACTGTTCCTCAGGGAAGGTATAAACACCTCACAGCTATCAGGGGTTAAGGTTAAGTACAATGGTAGGTATGGCAGAGCACTTGCTGTATCCCTTATTCCTTCCTCCCTTATCTCCACAGTTTGTTTAAGTATATCCATATTAATTTGAACTGCAACAGGTACATCTAGGTCTATCACACAGCTGAAGTAATGACATAATGTACCATCTCATGCTTTCCAGTCCATTTGCAGGATGGCAACGCTTGTCAGAAAGGTTTAATAAGAACAGGCTGCTGGATCACACTGAGCAGCTTCACCTCTAATGAGGAGCATGGAGGAGCCCCATTCTGCTCCAGAGCATCCTTGGCAAATGGGAATTGTCAGTCTTCTGTAACAGACGGGAAAGTTCAGCTCCTCACAAGCACTGGTGTCTCCTAATACAGTACTGTACTTTCCACAACTCTGAGAGAAGTCAATCATTGTGCTGATATGTTTTTTTGGGTTTTTTTTTTGTTTGTTTGTTTGTTTTTATAAATAAAATCATGATATTGAATGAGGAGTTTCATCTACAGCTGGATAAGAATACTCAAGCAAATGATCTGAGTTTTAATTGAAAGTATTCAGTCTTACCAGTCCTTCCTCTTCAACATTTACTTCAAAATCAGGAAAATTCCCAGTAAAACACTGATGCTACAGATATTATATGTATACTTATTTTTTCCCAAGAGTAGCCTGTTCTGTCAAATAGGATCATCATCTGTTATATTTAGACTGTATCTTGAAGACCTCGTGGAGAACACCTGGGAGACCTTTCCAGAGTCACTTGATGTACAGCCCTGTACAAAATGCCATTATGCTTGAGTGATAGGAAATTTTTTAAAGAAAGTAAGAGTATTAGGACATAGCTTAAAATTAACTCTACTGCTTTAGGGTCAGACTTTTCACACATGCACAGAAACATGATTTCAGATGTAGTAAATTGAGCCCTTTACACAAAAGTTTCATCATTTGATCTAACATCTTGAATTAAGAGTACACCTCAGTTCATTACTTTGAAAAGATCTATGTTGAAAGTTCTGAGTCTTGACTTTCTTGTTTAGGCAAAATTTCAAATTTTGGAATAGTCTATAGTGGAGCTGTAGGCCTGGACACTCATCTCTGCAGTAAAGGTTACTCAAGCTAATGAACAAATGGAGAAGCATAAACTGTACTGTTGGATACACCCACGTTTTCATCTCTACTTAATGAGAAGTAAAACTACTGCTAGGAGTGGTAGCATACATTTCAAAGGTTGAGGCAGAATAATATTTTTATGTTAATTCTTGTCAAATGTGGGGGAGTTTAATTTTACCAGACCATCTGCAGCAAGTGTGATTCTAAGTAGGGGAATCCTTTACCTTTACCTAGATCCAATGAAGTTCATATTAATAGATGTTTCAAGGTGTGTCTAATTCCATCCTCTGCCACCTCCACTTGTAGTATGCAAACATAGCCTGACATTTATATCCTCTACCTTGCGTAAGACCTAGTATTTTGGCAGTAGGTCTCCTCACCTAGACTTACTTTAGTACTTACTGATGCATTACATGCATATTAATCACTTAGGGTGAGGGGAAAGAGAAGATTTGAAGAGTGCCTGTGAATAAGTACTGGGGATCAACTATACTTCTCAAAAACTTTTGGAAGCTACACATTCAGCATCTAACACGGTGTTGCCTAATAATATGAAATAAATTATCAAGCCATGGCTTATATGAAGCAATGTTATGTGTCATAATCATCCCACAGGCCAGTTATCCCAGCTCTACTTTAAACAGTATAGAACATGTTTAGTCTGATATGTAGATTAGACTAATAGTATTTTCAGAAGTGGATTGTGATATTTTCTGTCCCAATTATTTTGGTAGGTCACTGGAATACTACAAGGAAGTACTGTTTTCAGAAATCAGATTTCCACTAAATGTCACAAACCATACCTTTAAATAAGAAATACCAATACAGTACCTAACTGTAAGTTAAATATTTAGGGCCCCTAAAATGCCAATTACTCATTCATTAAATGCAATCTCTGTTTGCATGCCCTTTCAGAGACTCCTGTCATCAGGAAAAAAACAGGTGCAAAGGTGATTCTTGCAGTGCATGTTGATGTCTGTAAGAGCTAGTTAAGTTGTTCATGGTGGAGAAGCTGTCCAGGAGTGACTGAAGCAGTGGTAATACACTGAAAGATTTGGTAGGTGATTTGCCTCCCACAGAGTATGAAGACTTGCACCTCTGACTAAGTCTCTTCCCTTTGTGCTGTTCAGTAACGTATCTTCAAAGAGTTGAAGCTGAGTTGCATTTCCTCACTCGGAATATTCACAGATGGATACAGAATTCTTACAGCTGAGACCTGAACTCTTCCTTCTTCCCATTGTCTTTGAGAACACAAAAAAGATGGATAGTAAGGACAGATTTTGAAGAAGGAAACTTGCTTGACCTGTGCTTGTTATTTAAAGGCTATTATGAGATGATGCCTTTCATAGTGGTCTCCAAGGCCACTCTGAAATGGAGAATTTTGGAATGTTGCTAAGCTCCAGGCACCAGAATATGCTCAGTGTAATCACATTCCATTCTGCCGTGATATCTGGACATGTATTGGTCCCTCCGTGAACTGTATACCACAAAAAACCAACCAAAGTTCCCAAGGAGGTATTTGAAAAAGAATAGTCACTGGATGGGAACCTAGGAGCATAACCTGGTATCCAGGACAGTGCAAATGTTGCTCTCCTACATCACACAAAACTATGCTGTGGGTATGCTGAGTAGCCAAAGGTTTGCCTTGTGCTCTATCAGAAATTGAATTCGAGAGAGTTCATTTCGAGATGTCTTATCAAATATGTCCATATTCTGTGTTAACATAAGATATCACTCACACATCCCACTGACATTAGAAAAGGAGAAGATACTTATGGATAAGTTGTGTTTCTCCAGAGCTATTTCAAAGACTAAAGCAATTTCTATTTCCCTTCAAGGATGTTGGTATGGTAAGATCCACAAGGTGCCATTTTGTCTCTTCTAGCTAAGCCTACAGTAGAGGCAGTCATGACAGACAAGAAGCAGCTGAATGGTCTCTCTTGGGCAACATACACATTGTCTGTGATTTAAGTAGCCCAAGGTCAGGAAGTGTACTGCTACCACCATTCCTTGAAATAAGGATAAGTGACCATGGAGAAACACACACTGATGCTGGTTCCCAGATGTAATATAAGGCAGCCTCCCTCAGCTAGACAATGTGAGTGGGGGAGAATGGATGCATATAATATTTTTCCACTGTTTTCAACAACATTGTCACAAACAAATGTAAGAAATAAGCTGTTGGTAAAAGTATAAAATGGCTTGGCATTTGATTGGAAAGCTCTGTTTGAAAAATATTGTTGGCTGGATGGGTAATAAGATGGTGGTCTGCAGTATTTTTCCATTAATGCTTTCTTTGAGAAAATATGCTTATTTCACCTTTAGACAGATGGGGTGAGAGGTGCTGCAGTACCTTACATGGTGGGCATAAAATTAAAATCATATTTTGGCCGAGTAGAAGAGATGGAATAGAGATAGGATTTATAATAATCTGCTCCAGGATGAAGAGCTCCTGAACAGAAAGTGAGATCTGTCTGGGCTTTCATGAAGCGAGGGATAGCCACAACGGCATAGGGTTGCAGAAAAGCAAATAGATACGAATGCATAAAATCAAAGGATTATTTGTAAGATGGAAAGCACTCCTTCTCCACCTCATAAAGTAGGACTGGCAGGTAGGTTGAACTATATCACCATTAAACGTCCCTTCCAACCCAAACCATTCTATGATTCTGTGGCTTATATGGTCACTTCAGTGGCAACAAGATGTTGTGTACTACTGTAGTGACAGACAATTTCAGCTACTTTCAGAGAAAGAATCTGAGTTTGCTGTAGTGAGATGGGGTTTTGTCCTTTTAAAAAAGGTTGTATTAATATGCTTCTCCAACTGTGCCCCAAACACAAGGTAATTACGAAAATATCAGCCCACTTAGTGGTAGATGTTGCCAGGAGAACACAACATATTGACTGAATTTCACTCCAATTAACTTTAAATGTGGGACTTGCACAGTCATTCACCTGCTGTTGGGATGAGAGCTTTATAAACTGAAATTAAAAATTAAGACCATATTCCATTCCTGGTTGTTTCTTTTCCCTTTACAATACAGATTTCTTTATTATTAAGAAAAAAATTTAAAATAATTTCATGGATTTTCAGGGGCATTCTGTCTGTTAAAACAAAAGAAAGTAAGTATAGGCATAGCAGGTTTACTAAGAGTAAGCATGTTTCACTTAAAAGAGAGAAAATGATTTTCATATAAACAGCACCAAAGCTCCCACCTCTAGAGAAAAAAAGGTACAGAGATACTTTACTCCTTTCATAAATAATGTATTTTATTGCATATGGCTATTAAGGAGAGCATCCATGATCAATACAGACTAAATACAATACACTACTCTAGTTCCATTTATTCTGGTCTCCAGCAGCATCACATTTATCCTTATATACAGCGTGTACATTGGAAGACACAGCAAGATAAGTTAAGTCTCTTGTCATATCACAATAGCAAGAAATATATTTAACATCTTGATATCCAGAAACAATACGTACCCAAAAAGAAAACACTGCTTAATAACTGTTAAGGTTATATAGCAAAAAATATTTTAAATTTAAGGTAAGTCAGGCAAAATGTACAAAGACCCAATATACATTGTGAAGTTTAGCAAACATAACATTTATACATTTTGGTTCCATTCTGTAAACTAAATTAAGAATGTAAGTATTGCATATGCCTTTGTGAAATCTACAGGATAGAGAAGAAGTGACTACATTGTCAAGTTTTTGTTTTGAAGTTGATGTATGTATTTTAGCCATTTACTTTAGCGGCATGATTTCCTAATTGGTACAGGGGGGCTACTTCAAAATAGAAGATCAAAATATTGTATTCAGCAGGTACCACACTCAGTGCTATGGGGAGGTTCAGACAGAAAATGTCAACAATATTATTTGTATTTTCAGTTCCAGAATTGAACGAGCAGCATTTTAGAATGTTTTAGAACCATTTTTAGCATTATTATTAGTACTTAAAAAAAAAACCAACAACACTCAGATTAGATATTTAAATTGATTTTAGATCTAATTTTGTATTAGCCTATGCATTGCTGTGATTTTAAATCCCCCAAAATTACAATGTAAATAATGTCACGGGGTAGGGAAGGAATTTGTTTACATTCATCTTTGTCTTGTAATACAATCCTCAGTTCTAAAAAGTCACCATGTAAGCAGGAAGATCACATTGTCATTTGTTATATTTGTAAGACATTGACTCTTATCTTCCTCAGAAAAAAAAAATAAATCCCAGAAGATAATGCATTATTAATAATGACGTACAGGTCCCACCTAGCACAATGATTAAAAAAAATGTCTCACATAACTCAAATAACTTAGTAATACTTACATGTCTATCAGAGCAGGCACTGGGGAGGTACCATTAAAATGTATACAAACTTCAACAAATTTATCAAAGGAGAAACAAGGAGGCATGACATTCTGCTAGTCTGGTACATCAGTTGTATATGATGTTTGTGACCACAGCCGCCACATCGCTTGTGTTTTCAGACTACTAAAAATGTGATGCACAAGTAGTCTTGAAAAAAACTCTGGATAAGCAACTGCAACGTTTCTTCTTTCCCTGTAATAATGCCTGTAGCTGCAATGATGCTCTTCCAGTAGAATGCAGATTTCAGGACTTTCTAGATGGCGAGATAATACTGTGTTAATATTAGTGTTTGAACCTGACCAGTACCCACTATCATCCCTGCATTCCTAGCATGCCTACCTAGATTTTTGGTTACAAGAAACGCAGCTAAGAACAGGGTTAGCTGACAAAAGTGAGCTTGTAGATAGGAGAAAAGGCTTTTGCAATCTGAAGTACCTACATCAACACCTACATAGAGAGAATTAAACAAGTGTGTCAAAGGTAAAGAGAGATAACCCCAATACAGTTTGATGCTTTTAACTTACTTCGCTTCGGTTACATGTATTTATTTTTACGTTTTTAACCCCTCTGAATTCTCTGTCCCAGTCCAATCCACAGAGTTCCGTCCCATGTCAGACTTCCCAGTGCCCTCACCAGGCTCCATCCCAGAATCAGACACCGCAGCTTGTGATGGAGGAGCAGGTAGCAGCTGCATGCGTTACGAGTTCAGTAAGGCTGGCGACTGCTCTTGAGAGACTCAGCATAGAGATAAAGGAGGTCCTGTCGCACACCAACACCGCAAATCCGGCTTTACTTTGAACTGAGGTAGGTAGTACTGTGATAGGCTTGAAATTATGCCAGTAAATACCAGATCTGACTGCTTCAGCAGGTGCCACAGAATCCCCCCAGTATGTCGAAGGAGAAATACAGTTTGTCTTTGCAGAAAAAGGAAATGAAGGCATTGGCCATTAATTAAAGAGGCCGGCAGAAAAGTTCCTACTGTCTAAAGAACATCTTCAACTTCTGTCAAAACAGCAGCAAAATGATAATGTAGATGCCATTGACAGGACATGAGTTGGGCAGGTTGCTTTCCCTTCCTCGCTGATTTGCTATAGGGTTTAGTCCACAACAGTTTGAAAGTTAAGTAACTGTCCAGACCAACAATGACAACAACAAAAAGTAAACCTTAAGCAGCTTCAATTAAAAAACAAACAAAACAACAGAAAACCATATATGCCGAGCAGCTTCTTTGAATGTTGTACTCTTTGAGGTCATGGTGAAAAAACTAACTCCTTCACTCTGAAAAGGAAAATGACAGAGAGTCAGTAACGGCTGCAACAAAAATCATATAAATGATTAAAACAGCATAAAAAATACCTCACAGAGACTATTCAAAATGGGCTAGCACAGAAAAAAAAGCTATGTAATAACTGCTTTTCTATTTGCACACATAATAAGGTATTACAGAGGCAACAAAGAGAGCTCTTTCCGATCCCACACCAAGTTCTTAGAGCCCAACTTCCCCGTTGTGGCTCTTCAAGCCAGCAAGCCCCAGCACAACCGGTTAGAAAACCTAATACGAAATCCCCCCAGTTCAAGTTGTGATCCTCACTGTTTTGTACCACTGGTAAGAAAAAGGTGTTGTAGAAAGCAGATACTAACTAAAGTAGTTTTTTAGCTGTATGGTTGTTATTGAAAGCTATCCATTTACAGATACTAAAAGAGTTTCTTGAGACCCTACTGACTTGAGGGAAAGAGTCTTCCAAAAACGTAAGCAAAGAAAGGCCCATCTTCTAATCCAGTTATTTGGTTTACTAAATAACTATTATTCCAGAAAAGTGAGCATGCTGGCAAACGGAAGGAATCCTCTTTACTGTTTTTTTAAGATTACTGTTCACAAAGCTGCTTTAAACATCCAAGGTGAATTACGCAGTATCACAGAAACTGATTCATGAATCGGCCAATCTTGTTTTAAAGAACCCAACTGACTTTTTTTTTTTTAACTGCAAAAAAAGGAATGGACAGGATGTGCCACTGCCAGAGAGATGTTGTCATAGTAACAGCACAAAGGTGGTTTGTTAACATGGTCATTAAAAATCAAATTTCTTCAATATGTTGTTTATTACATAGTTTCCCAGTTTGGTATAACATTTGGAAAGCAGCAACACAAAAACAGTAGTGATCAAAAAACCAAGACCATACACTTTACATAGCAAAACACTGACACTTTGTTTTGAAAGGTGCTAACTGTGGTATAGTCCCATACAATCCCAAGCTGCAACATTACATTCCTCATACTTGCTATTAATAGCATCTAGTTTATCTAGTAATTTACAGCAATTTTGACATTTGTATGTTGCTATCCCAAGTTTACAAGTTAAATAAAAATATTAGTTTGTATATGTATTACAAAAGTTTTCCTAGAAACTGAAATGATTTGGAATACTTTGGGTACTAACACCGTTACTTAGAAAAGCCCTAATACTTTAATTTCAACTGTACGGATACAAGTATTTGCTTTGGGATCACTGTGAATTCTATATGAAGCCTGGAAGTTCAAGTAAGCGTAGTGCTTGTCTGTGAGAGTTTTATCCTACATCAGCTTCCGATAAACCAATACAAAGTCTCTTCTTCAAATCTATGCAAAGAACACAGGTTGACATACCTTGGTATATATGTGAGAATTGCTAAATTGCTATTGAATCTCTCAGACCTAAGGTTTACTTAAGAAATAAGTCCTGTCTAAGTCAATTGGAGCTGCTCTATGATCAGTTACTTAGGATGTTACTTAGGATTTAGTTTAGTGATGCACACTGAGATGAATTAATAGCTTGCCAAGAACAAAAAGAAAGCATCTCACTGTCCACATCCATTATCGTTTATTTGGTGCCACTTTTCCTATCTAACACCAAGTAAATCTAGCCACTCTAGCATCAAAAAACTAGCCTTTTTTTCCCCCTTCTCAAATTAATAACCTGAGTTGGATTATGATGCAACTAAGGGAGCTTCAAAACTACCAGTAGAACTGAAGGTACTGCTTGAATGCACATAATGAAATAGGAGCTGAGATGAAAAGAGGAAGACATGGAAAACTTGGAAAGACAGAAGGAGTCCTCACTTTTGCTGTTTGCAAACTGTAAATCCAACCACTATGGCTACTGAGGATCTCACAATGTGAAACCATACCCTAATGGGTTTTGTAAACTTTACATGCGGAGTTGGAACTTAAAAAAAAAAAAAAAAAAAAAAAAAAAAAAACACAACAAAAAAAAAAAGACAATGAAAAATCACCTGGATTAGTAATCATCATCATCCAGCAAGGCTGGGTGGGTGGGAGAACAAGTGGCAGGATGGGTGGCTCTCAGAAGAGAGCAGAGATCCCTCTTTTGAGGAACAGCTGCCTAACACACCACTTTGTTCTGATTTTCATTCACAGAGGCAAGATGCATGTGCATCATGGAGGCATACAAGTGGGAGCTTCAGGAGTGAGTGCTCATGAGGAGGTCCAGGTTGGATATTAGGAAAAATTTCTTCTCAGAAGGAGTGGAACAGGCTCCTCAGGGAGGTGGTGGAGTCACTGTCCTTGGAAGTGTTCAAGAAAAAGGTAGATGCAACACTGAGTGAGGTCACAGATATGGGTTGATAGTTTCACTAGATGATCTTACTGGTCTTTCCAACCTTAATGATTCTATGATTCTAAGATACACATTGCTTCTGTGTTATTGCTTTCCTCCTCCAAATGAAAACCAACCCAACAGCCAAATTTAGGTTACCACTGCATTAGAGTAATAGCTAAAGCCAAATGAAGTTAATAATTTGTTTAAATAGGAAAGCAGAGGAGGAAATTTTTGTACATGAAAATATGCATGCAAATATGTTTAAAGAAGTATGTCCACCTATGGTGGTCACCAGGGAGGATTGTTAGTTACTGAGTATGTCTGACACTGCTCTTACAGCACAAGTACTTTCCAGACATAAACTGAAGTGGGTGAGGTAGCCTGTGCTTCAAAGGTTCCCCAAACCTGGTTCATGGGGTTTTGTAAGAGGACAATGGGGACCGTGGACCTAAGCTTTACAGCCCAGAATGCAATCAACACATCACCCAAAGACACTATAATGCTAGTCTATAACCTTAGAATTAACCCCAAAGTCATCTTCAATAATCATTAATAGCTTGCATTGGAAGGGATTATCAAGGACCATTCAGTTCCAACCACTCTGCCCAGGACCCTATCCACCCTGCCCCCCAAATCCAATGCCTCGAATGGCTGGGACAGCCACAGCTTCTCTGGACAACCTGTTTTAGTGCCTCAACATCCTCTGAGTAAAGAATTTTCCCCTAATATCTAAGTCAAACCTCCCCACTAATGAAACGATAACTAGTGCTACCCTGTGACACGAACAGTAACAAGTGTCAGCACCAAAAGAAGCCTACTAACAAGCAGAAAGTTCTGACATCCATGCTAAAATATCCTTTTGTTTGTTTGTTGATGTTTTTAATTATGTCAATATCACTGTTGTTTGTTTTTGTTAAATTCAGTCATTAATATCTCCTACTTTTTTCAAGTCCCAGATCAACATTGCACTTAAATCTATTACTGCAAGTTAAGCCTGTACACATTGTCTGTATTCAGGGACTAAATAAAATTCCTAAAGGACACAAATACATTATTTGATAACCTCATTCCCCTGAGCACACACAAATCACAACACAAAGTGCAGAACTGTTTCAATATTGAAGTTCCCTCTTGGTTCTGGGCTTTATTAAAAAAAATACCTCCCTGATTGCTGCTGAAATTTCCAGACCTACTTCACATCATGTGATTCCACCAGTGCTTTCTGGGGAATAAACCAGATAATAAACACACACACAAATTGCTAGGAAACAACCAAATGCTTGAAGATTTGCTAAGTAAACTGTGAAGAGAATACATTAGCTAATCAATTAAATATCTCTTTTGCTTATTTATTTTCAAAGTCAGTAAGCAATGAATAAAATTTTTCTAAATTCCTAAAAATGATTTTCTTCTGCTGGCAAGCACAAAGATGGAGCTATTCACATGGCTGATGGCTCAACATAGCGCAGGATATTCATTGCCTGTCAATTTATTCAAGTGGCAGCATGACCATCCGAGTGGGTAGAGTGCAGGGTGGGGAGCCCATGGCACTGCCACAGACCCAAACCACGACTTGAAGTAAACAGCTCCCTGGTTTTATCCCTTTGTTCCCCCTCCCCACATTGCCTGCCAAATCGATTAAGGCTCTGATCCTGCTAACTACTTTTTCCTAGAAGAGCAATCCTATTGGTATAACTGAATCCCAAGGTTAACAGCAGGAGCGTTTGTAGGCTTTGGGCCAGGCTATTAGATGGCACAGCCCAGGGAGCCAGATCCCACCTGCAAAACACACAGGATGAGCCACTCTTTACCTAGCTCTGACTCTCATTAAGCAATTTAGTGAGTGATATATATAATAAAAAGCCCAGAGGCAACCTTGCTAAGACAACAGAACGGCTCATCTGCCTCCACCAGTACTTCCAGGGAATTCAGTGAGACTGCTCCAACCAAATAAAGCACAGCTTGGTCATCATCACAAGTAAAGCTTTCAGTTGGAGCTTAAACATTTGCCACAATAACATTTCACAGGAAAACATAAAGCAGTATGCTCTAACAGTTTATGAAGTCCATGAATAACAGCAATCCAAAGTGAACAGTCTCCACACTCGATTGGAAAAAGAACAAGCTAAACCATGAAATTAAAAAGCTACGTAATAATTATTTCATTTAAAAAAGTCACGGTTCATCATATTTATCCACGCCCTTTTGGTACACAAGTCCACAAAGGAACAGCACACAATGTTATTTGGATATGTTTAAGTTGTTTTATGAATTTAGAAAAGCAAGCACTGGGACAACGCAGACTATTCGTGACCGATAAGGAAAGTTGCAAAGTGGGGATGTTATGGCCACAGTTATCTGTAATAACATAAGCTTTACAGTACTCTTCTCTCTCGAGTGACACAGCTAAAAAACATAACATTTTGACTTCTATTATGATTAACATGGAGAAAGATGATATCTTTTAAAGTAGGAAACAAAACACTAGATTAGAAAAAGATGCTGCATGCCAGCAGTTGCAAGTACTGTTTTTGTTCCTCTAGCATACACACAAGAGGCTGAAATCTTCATCTGATCCATGCAGAAATCCACACAATTTATACTGAGTGTCAACTTTTATCCAAAGCTACTAACAAAACCAAAGTCATTTGCATTTGATACCATCTAGTTACATGAATAGCCATTACTTTACTTGTAATTTCACTAGCAGCTGAGTGTAAAGTTGAAGTGCAGATGACAGTGAGGGCTACACTTAGTTGATTTCAGAATTTGATATAATTTGTAGTTCATATAATTTTGTCAAGGTTCTTATAGATTTTGTAATATGAATAACTAAAACATTAAAATGTAATTATGTGGAAAATAAAGGATTAAACTTACAAATGTCATTATAATGAATTTATAGCTAAAGTGCTGGTCCAGAAATACATTTTCCACATAAATTATAATAAAAATAGGCACTTCGCATTTAAAATTAAGAGAGTAGACATGCTCATTTTTCCAGGATAAATTTAATACATTTGCAATCATACCTCATAATTTTGGAGCTACAGACATTGTATAGTATTAAACAAGTTTGTATAGATATGATTAAATCCCATGATTAAGAATAAAATTAATTAGACAAAAAAAAAAAACCTTAATATAGTACTATATGAAATTTGTTCAGTTATCCTCTCTTGCAAGTTGGGTATACAACTACATAAAAATGTTAATTGAAATTAAAAAAAAAATAAAATAAAATAAATCAAGCTTCTCTGAGTAAACAAAACATTAGAAAAAATGTTTAGCCCTTTTCACCTTCCACTGGCAAGGTTGTAAGAGGGACTCAGACAGAAAGAAGCAGATGTGGAAACTACATAGGAAATTTGCTACTAAAAAGAACAGTTGGTGGCAGTCAGCCAAAGAGCCACTCTGCAGCTCACCAGTACAGGATTTAGCCATAGTGGAAAAAGGAGTCATGTTCTTGTTTGATTGTAGAATCATAGAATGGCCTGGGTTGAAAAGGACCACAATGATCATCAAGCTTCAACCCCCCTGCCATGGGCAAGGTTGCCAACCACTAGACCAGGCTGTCCAGAGCCACATCCAGCCTGACCTTGAATGCCTCCAGGGGTGGGGCATCCACAACCTTCTTGGGCAACCTGTTCCAGTGCATCACTACCTTCTGTGTGAAAAACTTCCTCCTAATATCTAACCTAAATCTCCCGTCTCAGTTTAAAACCACTTCTCCTTGTCCTATCACTATCCACCCTCGTAAACAGCCGTTCCCCCTCCTGTTTATCTGCTCCCTTCAAGTACTGGAAGGCCACAATGAGGTCTCCCTGGAGCCTTCCCTTCTCCAAGCTAAACAAGCCCAGCTCCCTCAACCTTTCCTCAGAGGAGATGTGCTCCAGCCCTCTGATCATTTTAGTGGTCCTCCTCTGGACCCGCTCCAAGAGCTCTATGTTTTTCCTGTACTGGGGGCCCCAGGCCTGGACACAGTACTCCAGATGGACCCTCACAAGAGCTGAGTAGAGGGGGACAACCACCTCCCTCTCCCTGCTGGCCACCCTTTTTTAAATGCAGCCCAGAACACAGTTGGCTTTCCGGGCTGCAAGCACACACTGCTGACTCATGTCCAGCTTCTTGTCCACCAGTTACCATTACCACCAACTGTGATTGCATCCCACCTTGCAAACTATCACACTACTCCTTTATCAATGCAGATATAAAACCAGAACACTGGAAACATAGGTTCAATTAGGCTGTTGGCTTGATTTTTTTTTTATAGCTCCTTTGGTCACATCAAAGTGAGACTGCAGCTCTTCCCAGGAAAAAATTGATGGCAATGAGTAAATTCTAGTAGCACCATTTTGAATATAAAATGAGGCTGGAAGCTTCTTATTAGAAATTATTTTTGCAAAACAACATGCTCACCACCTTAAAAGCATTGAAGGTCAAGGGAGGAAGGGATTGATGACTAATGCACTGGACTACCTACTAACTCCATCTTAAGAGATGCAACGGGCATATATGCATGTCTACCTCTTAGAGCTCACACTAGATGATATTCATCTCAGCTAACTTCTGGCATCCCCAGTGTGTACCTCTACATCTCTGACCTATTCACTCTATGAAAAGCTAGAATGACTCGTTCCTTATAGTTTAGGAGAAGAAACAGGCACTTCTAAGCAGCATTTCACCCAGTTTATGTCACACTAAGCTCAGATGAATAAGAGTTATCAAAAAATTTCCAAGTCTGTGAGGTGCATGGTTTTGCATTCATCTTAGGAGCAAAGACCAAATCCTCTTATACACTGATTAGTAGTCATTAGCAAGGGCAACAATGTCTTACAGGAAAGACCCTTCATAACTAGAGCTTGATATTCTCACACTTCAAAATGCTGTTGGTGTTGGAGGAACTTATTCACGCAAGCAACAGTGAGAAAAAAAAAAAAAAAAAAAAAAGAGATGAACTGGACTTCAGATTAAAGCCACTAGCAAGAACCTGACTGACATTTCAGACACCAACAGTCAACACCAAAGCCTGACCACTTCTACTAAGCCACTGGGTTACCTCGTTGACTACATACACAATGGTAAAGTGCTCTCAAAGACAAAAAAGTATGCCTTTTCTCTCTTGCTTGGGAGAAAAAGCAATCTTTTCCAGTGATTAAACTGAAGAATTATTCATATTAAATATTTAAATATTCATGGGAACAGGGATAAGGACTCGCGCAAATTGTGGGAAGTTGTGTTCACTCTCTCCACTACAACAGCTATCTAATTATTCTATGAAAACAGCTTCAGTAAGAAAGAATGAGAGCACTCTACTAAAGAACATATGGCTAAGATGTGCCAAGGGCTATGGGAGTGGGGAAAGAGAAATGTGATTTTTTTTTTCTGCCAGAAAGGTATAGGATGCAGGTCAATGGTGGAAGAGTGCTCTAGCCACTTAAACATTATAGCTGTTCCTCATCAGTGAGGAAAGGGCTTAGGCATCTAGCATCAAAAGAGATTTCTAATGTACCAAGTCAGTATGGAGACTGGGACATTCCTCCATCCTAGAGGAATACATCTATCTTTCAGAGAGTGGCATGCTTTAAAACAAAAAGCAGCTTTCAGTTTTCACAGCCAACTATCTGGCTGCTTTGCAAACTGACTTTGGGACTGCTTACCAAGGAGACAAACACATTTCGGCACATCGCCTGGACTTTAAAGTCTCTGTATAGTTACACACTAAAACTAGCTGCTGCAACTGAGACTTTCACGTGTTCAGGAAGATAGTGCTTCTCACTAAGAGATAGTTTGAAAGGGAAGAAATGAAGAAAAAGAAAACAGGGAAAGACTACCAGGAACAACTGTGCATGCATCGTATGACAGTCTTGCCCCTACCATTTTCCCTTGTTGTCGCACTCATTTAAAACTTTGAGCATCTGATGGGAATAGGAAAACCTTTTAAGTGATAGTTTTCAATTATTGACAGTGCTTTTCTAGAAATCTTTTAGAAACCTTCAAAAGTGTTCTAATAGTTGTCACTGTGAATTAGTTAATAATAAACAGACAAGAGGAAAATGAAGCCAGGCAAGAAGCCGCAAACTTAACATTCTTAAGGAAATTCTCAATGAGAAAGGAAACATCCACAGATGTCCAGTTCTCCTCAACAAAGTTCACTACTTTATTTTTGCCCATTTACTTCAAGTCCTCTTTTTAGGTCAATAAATAAATAAATAAATAAATAATATTAACCAAAAAAGCCTGGAGCAAAAGAAGTATTCCTTTTTAACACAGTTTCCTAGGAGGCTTTCAATATTCAACACAAAGATAGTGCCTCTAATTTGTTTTTTAACCAATCCTTTCTCAGAAAATTTATATGATTTTTTTTTTCTGGATTATTTTTTTTAATGACATTTGTTCTGTTCATATGTTGAAAGAGTTGGGTTTTTTTCCCCACGAGATCAGGTAAGAATCTTTCACACGGGAAGAAAAGTGAGCCAGTGTGTTTTGGTGGATGCTACAAAGTAAGAACAGTTTGCTTTCTCAATTTTGTATCTTCCAAAGTATCATTATGACTATCATTTAACAACTACATATTTTAATTCAGCTATTGATCTTGTTTCTTATAGTGTCACTCCTGCTTTTTTAAAACTATGTCTCTAGTAGCCCAGAGTTATTAACACAGTAGCACAAATCAGGTTAAGCCCTTAACCATTTTCCTCCATCTAAGCAGTAATTGAAGCATTCATATACAAAAGTGTGCATATAAAAAAAAAGATACGTCCATTAATAAAGCCAAAGTCTCCTTATTTAAAGGCTACATCATTCTGTAAACTTTATGGTTTCTGTATTTCTCTTATGCTAAGGCACTGTACACGCACACAAACACGGTATATTCTTCTACTCACTGAAAACAAAGCATTCTAAACAAGTGAAATCTAGTAAAAGGTAAATTTCACTCATAACAGACCAGTTTGCTTGTGGCACCCAGCCACAAGTGATAGCCCGGTCCAGTATGTTGTCTGTGTTGTTGTGTGGCCCTGACACAAGGGAACTACATCCTTCTGTGAACAAGCCTTAAAGTCTGCTGAGCCTCTGAAATATTTCTGAAGATGACTATATGAAATACATGCTTATTTTATTGTGGGTCAAGAACTTTTCTTTTCTTTTTTGACAAATGACTTGGGATTTGGGAGACAGCTTCTGCCCAGAACCAAAAGAACCCAAGCTAAGCAAATACTTCATAATACATCCACAGAGAATTATCAAAGCATCTTATCCTTTCTTCAGGTACATGACCATGACCATCTTTCAAGATAATGTTTATTGAAGTAGTTCTAGCGATCTCATTAGAGACAACAAGCTGAGCTCTCACTAACATCCTTAGACTGTAGGCTTGCAGCCAACACACGCACCTGGCACACTGGTTACTGTCTTACATTGGGACTCCCAAATTTACTGAGATGCTTAGTCCCCACTGATTTCAACACCCTCACCCTTTAGATTCCTTATTTACAGACTAGATTCATCCTCCCTTGCATTAACATTCCTGAGAAATGCTAGAAAAAATTAAAAGCGTTACTATGTTGCATTTATAAAGCTAGCTTTTAAAACAGACAAGGGTACTTGTAGCTTCCTTTACAATGTGGTGCTCTAAAGATAATCTCTAGATGAATTAGCATTTATTTCTGAAGCTGATATGGATTGTAATGCATATGGAAGCAAGTATTACGTTAGGATATAAAAGGAAAGAATGTATATTCATCACACGGGCATCATAACCATCATCCACATATCACATTCGGAGCATAACTGCTACTTTGTTTGATAGAAAAGGCAAAAAGCTCAGTAAACTGTTTAGAAAAGTATTTTTGTTTAAAATTTATCTCCTGAGAAGACCAGTTTAAAAACTGGAAGTTGGCCATAAAATAACTTGTGAAAGCAACAACTACATGGAACAGCCTCCTTAGTCCTACTCATATTTTGCTTTCTTTCTCACTCAAAAAGCACAGATTGTACAGAATAAATGAGATTGTTCCCAGCTCCTCTGCACGCACCTTGAATCCTCCCTAACTTTCCTGCAGAAATAAAGTGAAACAAGCCTGGATTCATTTGCTCTCCAGGACCAAACAACAGATGCTAAAGTTTCACTTTCAAGAAAGGTAGCTAAAGAAATGCAGAATGCCAAGTTTCACCTACCCGAAGGAACAAGTAAGAATGAGACAGACAATGAATCTCAGCTTTGAAAACAGCGTGTACTTGTGTTGTTTCTCCATAGTGAGACCTGCAGTACAAAATGTTACTTTTCCCAAGAAAAGAACATTTGTTTAAATATAAGAAATATTATGTTCTCAAAGCACAGTGTGCTTTCCCAGCACTCTTCTCCAAACTTCGGAGACTGAAAAAGAGACAAAAAATAGGTATCAATCATGTCCAGTACTGCTGACTGCAGAGCATGAGGCTCTTTCTCCTGTAATTACGAGAGCTCTCAGAACGTATTTGCATAAAGCTGTACTTGGCTGTCTCAAGAGCTCTGTTTTTTCCTTATCTCACAGGTGCTCTCACACATGCATCTTTGCCTCCTTTTGTTTAATGCTTCACTGATATGTTGCTGTGTAAATATGCTTATAAGCAACCACCGATGCTTAATTTTCTCTTTACTTTTCTTCGTAAGGTTTGCCAGTACCTCATGCAGCATTTTGAAAAATACATTCTACTTAGAGCAATGAATCTGACCATATGACCATGTCAGGACCGTTTCTATAAAGCAAGAAGACTGAAATCCACCTTTGTCACTTCACGAATGACACTTGAAAGTTTGGCTCTACACCTACCAGTGCTCATCAGAGAATTTCCCTAGATTTCAGTGAGTGTTTCCAGCACAGATAGCTGCATATCTTTTCTGCCATTACCAGCATCCTAACTTTCTAAACCTGTTTAGGACACCTCAAGTAGGTGTTGTGAGCAGTTCAGGATGTCAAATGCATCATCTGGAACCTCTTGGAGAATAATACCATGCAGTAGATGAGACTTCGTAAAAGCTAAGATGTTGTAGAAATACTCTCTGAAGAAGAAAAGACTGCAGAAGAAACACTTTTCAAGTATTTTCCCCAATATGCCTGTAGCTTTAAAGCACAAGTTTGTTTCCAAGTTCTAAGGAGGTTATATCATTGCATATTTAACGTATTGTGATTGAGACCAGGAAATGCATTGAAAAGTGTTCAGTCAACAGTGCAGCAGCTGCATAGCTAGAGAAAACACAAATCCCTTTTAATTTCACATTTACTGAACACACACAATGCATCATAAACCATCACAGAGAGTAAGGCCAGGCCAGGCAGGACTGTTTAGCTATACCAGTGGATACACATATGAATATCAGTCTTGTTTTCAAGTCCTTTTGTTTTAAATAGCAAACTTGAAGACACGAAACCACAGCCCTCCAGAAGTTACATGTCTCTTTTACGCTAAGTGTGTAGGCTCCCTCTATAGTCAGGGAAGGAAAAAGGTTTGTATCAATAATGAAGACCGTCCTTGACCTTCCTCTTCAATATACCTTAAAGATTCATATATCTATCTTTGTAGTGATTATAAATGGAAGCTTGAACTTCATTTTAAGAGGACTTTTTAATTACGCTCCTAACAAGTTGCATAATGGGATGTCTACAGATGGAGTCAAACTCCTTATATCTACATGTAGTGAAAAAACACTGGCTAGATGAAGACAGCACCGCACACTGAGAAACAAAAGAGGAATACTGACACTCGGTACCTACTGGAGACATTCGCACTGGAAACCTTCAACACTGGATGAACTGAGCAGCTTCATTCTGAGCACATGTATTAAGGCCCCTTTTACAGCTCACCCAGCCCCACTCTGTGCTGTGGGCAGGGCTGCTCCTCACCAGCTCAGGCCACCCAGGGCCCCATCCAACCTGGCCTTGAGCGCCACCAGGGATGGGGCATCACAGCTTCTATGGGCATCTGTGCCAGCGCCTCACCACCCCCACAGCGAAGAATTTGAGGTACTGTGATCACCTTGTTGCCTCAGACAAAGATATTTCTGCCTATTAACAACACTTTTGGATCCATCAGGAGTCCAGAAACACTAAATCCCACAAAACACATGAGGAAAAGAATGTCTAAAGTGCCTTCTCTGGAATAGGCTCCCTTGCCTTGCATATAGTCCTACCCAGCCTATGCTAAACAACCCAACTGAAACTTTTCTGTAGCAAACACAAGATGTCTGTTTACAAACAGAAAAACCAACCAATCAAACTGAGGCACAACTCCACCACTGCTTCCCAGTTTGATTCTCAGCCTCCCCAGTAGTCACCAGAAAAGTCCCTAAATCAAAAGGCCAGATTCAATTGAATTTTAAGATAAAAGACCACAGGAACACTTTCCCATTTAGTAGATATGAGACTTGGACACATTCACTCAGGTGAGAAAAATATTTCCATAAAACACGTATAAAATAAACCCAGCATGAACAGCTTTTAAATGAGTGGTTCTCCCATAGAGCCTTACAAATTACAGCCTATGGACTACTTCAGAGCTGGCAGCTTACTCTGTATCAGAGGTTCTTAATTCCAGCAGCTATTTTTAATTAAAGTACACTGAAAAAAATTAATTGAAGTAATTAATTATTGTGATTCCAGAAAGATATAATGTGGTTGAAAATGGTCCAAAAAGGGATCTAAAACAATTCAGGAGAAAGAAAAGAAATGGTTGTAAGCTTCCCTATTAATATCTGATAGCTGCTGCAAAAAATCTTTGAAACCTCTGTCAAAGATAGATTAAAAATTACCACTATATAAGAGGCAGAGGAGAAGTTTAAAAATAGGTGCCACCATGTAGTTCAGGACAAATATCCATGCTGTGGAAGAAAAGCTCCACTAACATCTGATCCAATACAGAGACAGCAATTGGATTTCAAAGACATGGTGATGCTGTCCATTCCCACACTCAGTGTCATAGCCCCACAGGGTTATCCCAAGTACCATTCTGGGTACCATGTATTCCCAGTGTTTTTTTCTTAACTAAATCACAGAATTTGGACAAGCGTCCCCTGCTCCTGGATTAATTGAAAATCAAACATAATTATTTTCAGCAGTGTGCTAGCTTTTGGTTTTTAAACTGACGAGAAACAGTTTTCCATGTATCAAACACACTGCATTTCCTGCTTCCTAGTAAGAATTAGCTTTGCTTGTATTTTACGTAAGTAACGAGTTAACACCTTCTTTGACACATATCAGAATGTGAGTTGTTTATCTTAGAGTACAGAAGGAAAATGGAAGCTTTACTCAGGTACACACAGACTGCTATACTAATTTGAGGATGATAAAGCCGCTTCACCATTGAGCAAAACAATGGTTTTACATAATTAAGAACAGTAATAAAGGATTACAAAGAAGAATGTAACAGGTTTTTATAAAGGACTTATTTGCCTACTACTCTGCCACCCTCAGCGGAGCTTGCTGGAGGCTTGCCTACTGAGTGCAATGAATAAGAGTTGGCTGCTCAGGCAGCTGTCAGCACAGTGCTTGGGAAAATGCCTCCAAAAGACCAGTTGAAAATCAGCGCTTGGTAAAGGGAACGGGATTGAAACCAAACAAACAGGAAATACCGAACAAAGAAACGTTTCTTAATACTCACATCATCAGAGCTAAGATACCTAAGGACACAATGTGTACACTTCATTCCACTTAGGATGGAGAGTCTAAATTTTCATCCTACCCATCAAACCTCTGAAGAGCTTAAGTTAAAAGGAAAACACTGAGCAAGTAGAGAACTGCCAAAGGAATGGCATTTCTCTGTCTAAGAGAAATGACTAAGACCCATGGAATCCCATCTGCTGGGAGTCTAAGTCCTAGCTAGGAACATGCCTTAATATCTCACCTATACTTAATTTAAGGAAACAGCAAGCTGCACTATAGGTATGTGGAAATTGTAAGTAAAAATCAACATAAGTATGTCCTTTGGCAAATTAAAAATAAGCAAAACACAAGCCCGAGTCAAACAACAAAAAAAGTAATCCAAATATCTCTGTAAGTGTTTTTAAAATTGTATGGCTGATGTGTTATCATCCTGGAAAGCTACAAGAGACAATTTATGAGTATAAAGAAGAAAAATACTTGCTGAGGAGTGCAAAGAGTATAAAGTGTTGCATGACTTTTCTCATCTTTCTCAGAGCATCCACGTAGCCAGGAAGGCAAGTCAAAGCTTGCCAGGTTCTTGACAGATGCAGCAGACATGGGGGATAACTTCTCTCCCAGAACACACTCTCAGTGACTTTCCATAACCACTGCATCAAAAAGCAGCATGGTACCCAAATATCCTATATAGCCCATTCCCAGCACAGACCAGCTCCTTCTGCCATAAAGCACACTAGCTAAGCTGTGCCCATTCAAGCTCCATGTCTAAGGCTATTGTTTATGCTTTCTATCATAGTCAAGAATATAGAAATACAGGAACACATGGGTTGGGAGGGAGCTCTGGAGATTATTTAGCCCAACTCCCTGCTAACACAGGTTCCCTAAAGCAGGTCTCACAGGAATGCATCTGGGTGGGTTCTGATTATCTCCAGAGAAGGAGACTCAACGACCTCTCTGGGCAGCCTGCTCCAGTGCTCTGTCACTCATAAAGGAAAGATCTCTCTCATGTTCAGATGGAACTTCCTGTATTTCTGTTTGCGCCCACTGCCACTGGACCTGTTGCTTGCTGGGCACCACCAAAAACAGCCTGGCCCTACCCACTTGCCACCTGCTCTTCAGATATTTAAAAACATTGATAAGATCCCCCCCCCTCTCCTCAGCTTTCTCTTCTCCAGGCTAAACAGTCCCAGGTCTCTCAGCCTTTCTTCATAGGGGAGATATTTCAGCTCCCTCATCGTCATCCCTGTAGCCCTGATAATAAACAAACAAAAAACAACAGATACCCTATTCTGATGTTACCAGCTCTTACATTGCATTTACTGTCACTTGAATGTTTGCACTAAAGGGGGAAAAAACCTAAAGAGGACCTGGTCTAGAAATCATTTGCAGTGCTGAAACACAGTGGTGCATTTATATCTGGAAATCATCCTACTGGCTAACATTCAACAACTGATTACTACCAATTTATTTATTTAGAACCCACACAATCTACTATTTATTTAGATTATACCAGTTACTGTTAAAGGTTTATCTTGACAAGACATTTGTTTGACATTTACAGATTAAAACGGGGAAATATGATAAATTATATTTTTGTACAACTCCAAAAGAAAGCAGCGGCATCCTAGCACTTATTTGTGCAAGCAAGAATCTCTCTCTGATATTTATGTGTGGAACTGCTTGAAATATTGGGTTTATAAGGTCATTAGTACTCCCATTTTATGTTTACAGCCAACTCCCTGAAGCATTATGTGCTTCGGGATCATATGTTTATCCCTTATGCCTCTTTGCGTACTCATTTCCGGTAACTATTGTTAAAGTCATGAACACTAATTCTGTGACCACTATGGAGCGAATTACGCACCCCTGTGCTGCTTTACAAGTTTGATTCCAATTCTAAACATAAATGTTCTGAGTTTTATTAGATCAAGACTAATTAGTTGTAAATAATGCCCATAATAAAGCAATTTTTGCAGTTCACAAACAATTTGAATATTTATTATCATCACGAGTTTTTATCAATAGCTCTTGATTATTACAACAGAAGCATAACTTTTCTTCTTGTTATGTTAAAGAGACAATATTATTACAGTTAATGCTTCATTGATTTTGGCAGAAACAATTGCTCAGGAATTAAATCTTTACTGTAAAAGATGCAAGTCCAGCCTCTTATAAACATTTCCAAATGATATTATAACACAACTGAGAGAAAATACCGTACAGATGAATTTCACCTCCACCTTTCAGATCCAAATCTCAGAATCTCCTTGCAAAAAAATCCTGTCCTGGTATGACCTAAAGGGATTTGTGTCAATTCTACTCCTACTTCTTATATATAATGCTAAAATGTAGCACAAGTAGTTGTTAAGAATAACTTTGTATAGTGTCAGTTGCTCCATCCCCGAAGGCAAACTAAGCCAGCCTCACTACTGCCTTCTCGTCCTCAGCAACTCTTCCTGTCGTGCCTGGTAGCTCACCTCCCACACAAAAGCCAAGCCTAACGTTCCCCCAGAAGATGTTCACAGGTATGTCTTGTTCAATCAAGTCTGTAACTTGCAGGGAGTAAAAGCCCAGTTCCAACAGAAAAATCTTCCAATTCCTCCTTCCATACATATCTTGACAGGGTTTACCAACTTAATGAAGGGTTAAACTGGACATAGAGAACCCTCTTTAACATCGTTTTTAAATAATATGCTGCCTGGGAAGACACAAGACAATAGGTAAATCTAAAATTGCTTAGATCTAATTTCACTGACAGGATTTTCCCACTGCTACTGGAAAGATTTAATGATTTGTCTTTGACTTCAGAGAAGCCGAGTCCTCACCTCAAGTCTTGCTTACAGCATTATTCTTCATCTACTTGAAACTGCCTATGAAATTCAGCCAAACTGAACAGTGAGTTTCATACCTTGCACCCATCACCAGAGCACGTTTCAAACACATTTTTTAAAGCATCATTTAAGAAAGCTTAGAAGACTTTCCACCGTGTTCTGTTGTTTCTAATGAACTTCTGCTGTTTGTGGTAGTGTAAGTTCCCCAGCTTGGCATTGCACTCAAGCCCCAGTGCCTCCATTTCTGACCCCTTCAAACAAAAACAAGCTGCTCAACAATGTCTAATCCGTGCGTCATGTAATCCCGCTTAATACTCTACAAACTCTGGGTAATATTTGGGTAGTTTTTAAATTTAGCAAAGAACATCCTGGCCTACTTCAAAGACACCCTCGCCTTGGGTAGCGTCCGCGAGGAACGTCATCCATGTGCGTTTCAAATCAGAACGACAACCTAACATAAACACACGAGTGAAGGAAAGACAAATTAAGAGATCCTGGCCTAGTGACATAATAACAACATTTAACACTAGAAGGCAGACGACGGAAAAATGAATGCATTATGCAACCGCGGCACACACCATTCATAAACAGCTAACGGCAGCCCTGGACCCTCCGAGAAGCACAGGGCTGAGCCCCCTGCCAGCACCCCACAGCCCTGATGGTTAAATCACACACGTGCTCCTACCATCTGCACTGAGCTGCGGAATAGGAAGTCGGGTGTCACTCCAGCAGAGAAACAGAAAATCCCTTCTTTGAGACACCCTTTGCTTTCTACAACATAATTATCTCAGAAGCGTCTCACACCACAAGAGCTTCAGAAGAAGGCTAAATTAAATGCCACGATAATTCTTGCGCATACACCCAAACGTCCTTCCTAAGATCTTTCAGAGCCTGGCTGAAGGACAAATGTGCTCCTGTTTTGTTGAGGCTGTCAGGCAGACAGTCTTCCGTCATTAGCCTTTTGTCAACAGCGATGCTGGGGTAGATTACGAGCGCAGAGCCTGTCGTGGCAGGTGCATGGCCCTGGGGCTGCCATCTGCCAGGAAGGAAGTGTTCTCCTCTAGGATGCTGAAGAGATTGACAAAATGTAAACAAAACACTGAATCACTACTAATCTATGGAATCGGGCTGCTACGTCCTTCTTCCGCAACGTAGATGTTAAGATCAGAGGAGGGGCTTAGGTCTGGCGTTTGGGTTTTTCTGTCTGTTTTGCACTGTGTGTACAAAACATTATTTTGTAATTATTTTCCTACACCTATGCATAACGTGGGGCTGCCACTGCTGATAAATAATTGATTATTTGAAAAGAAAAACAGATAATTTGTAAATAATGAAAAACTGGGTAGATAACAGAACTCGAAATACTGTCTTTGTTTTTTTTTTTAAAAATAGACTTCCAACTGAATCCCTCGCATTGAGAGCAAATATTTATGCTGAACGGTGCTAGCTTTGCTTTGACCGGTGTTGGAGGTCTGTGCTTCACTGCAGCTGCCAGACAGTAGCACACCTCCAAGGCACACCACTTACCAGAGGAGTCCCAGCAACAACGCCTGTTCCTCAGGAGAGCTGCCTATAGTACCTAACAGAGATGACACTCCTCTGATGTCCTTTAGTAAGCCTTAGGTGTTACTGTCTTAGTGCTCTAACACTGAAGTGCACTGTTTTAAGTTACCCTCCGTAGAGGTGCAAGTAACCTTTAGTGCTGCTTCTAAGTTTTCGTTTAAGTTTTCAGTCCAGCTAACAATGCCTAAGCCTCAAATATAAATGTAACCCTGAAACTACGGGATTCATCCAACGTAAAGGAGTGTGGAAACAACAAATGTGGTCTAAACCAGTAACTTCTAGAGCTCACAGAGGTGCAGCCAAGTTGAGGGGAAAATTCATGCTGCTTTCTAGTAGGTGTCGACATTAGATGGGAGGAGTGCTCCTCTAGAGGAGCTCTGTTTACTTCTGCCGATTCTAGAGGATTACCAGGAGATACACACAGTCAGGCTGCAGACAAACACCAGGGTGAAAACAAAAAGAAGCTGTCCTTTGGACAGGCTCCAGGAGGAAAAGCAGTCTTTTCAGCAATTGGCAGCAAGGAACTACTCAGCTGAACTTGGCTTTTCAGGACTGCCACTCTTGACCCCCTTCATGTATACACACAGAAACTTTAAAAACAACTGCGCTCCAGACAACGGACACACAAGCAAAATGCATCTGAACTTTGGGCTCAGTGCACTATCACTAGAAATGAATGGATGCTACTGATTCCCATGTGCATACAGCTCACTTTTAAGCAAACATTCAAAGAAATAACAAAAAGCACTGCGAAACCCTCAACGTTACACACCCTCATTGATCAAATTAGTCACGATACTCACGTTTTACTGTTATTATACACGTTTTGCTAAAGTAATGTTAAAACTCCCACAGACTCTGCTACAGTACACCACAACTAATACATAACACACGTAGACACAAAGAAAACAAGCGGACAACCACTGGAACAGCATACTACACCCTCAAGAAATTAGAAAACAAAAAACAAGCTATGGCCACTTATGTTTATTAGTCTGAAAATAAACATTAACTGTGCTTTCTAAGTGCTTTACTGAAAATCTGATGCAAAGAGAAAAATGCCTGAATGAGTCTATGTTGCCATTGAACTGACGAATAGAGGGGAAAGTTACATTGCATACTCTAACGATAGCATAATTTTTGTGTAGATGCTTGCTGTGTTTCAACTTTGAAACCACTTCAGCATTCCGGTATAATTACTGCTACTTAAAAATGACAGTAAATCAAGTGTAAAGAATCCCATGTTATTCCCTCCTTAATAGAGAAAAAACAACCAATACACAAAAATGGCAACAACAAACAAACCAAAGACTACCATAGAAAACACGTCCTAATGTTCTTTCTGTTCAAACACTCCCTTATGCATTTTAGTTACAAGGGAATGTTAGTCTCTGTAGCTATCTTGAAAGAAATCAAGTAATCAGAAGCAATCATCAACCTAAGCATTTCCTCTGCCCTGAGCAATGACTGTACCGGTGCATTTTAGAACAAACCCCACCATTCAACTCTGTCTATAACAATTTATCTTAAATGACTCAAAGCAACCATGACATTCCTAACAAGAACAGTATAGCTAAATGTAATTTAGAGTATAAAGCAAAATACAAGTCTAATACATGTTACAAGTTTTAATATTCTACTTGCTTGTAAAAATCTGACATCCACACAATCAACAGAATTTAAAATATCAAAGGCTTCATTTAATCTCAGATAGCTTCAGTTTACATTTTGTTCCACCAATGGCGCTGCTGGGTTCAGATTTAGCCATTTTGGTGTGGTTACCTGTAAAATGCAATCTGAGAGACAAAAAGTGCTTTCACTGAGGCAGTAAAAGACAACCTCAAATGTTTAATTCTAAGCGGTAAAATCCAACTATGCGAGTTGTTAAAAGCAGTTCAGTTCTTCCAGGTGTTAATTACGATGTTCTTAAGGAACTTATCAGCAAGGGAAAATACTACGCTTACAACTAATTTACTCAAAGATGACTTTAAAATGACTTCTAATACAACATACAGTTCTTTCAATCCTTTTAAGAAGTCACTTTAAAAAGGAATACAAGTTTTGGAAATGAGACAATTAAACATTCTCACGCTGCTCTCAGAATCAAAACTTTATGGCAGTTGGCATACTAGAATGGAAAGAATTTTAATAATTCATTGTGCAAAGCAATCTGAAAGGAAAAAAAAAAAAGGAAACAAGGGTTATGTTTGAAATAATCTGAAATGCCATTAGAAAGACACAGGGAGAGAGTTCTTATGATAGGCTTTTTATTTGTTTTAGGTGCAATCACAAAACCCTCACAAAAGTAAGAACTAATTAACAAGGGGGAGGTTCGTTATTATCAAAAAATCACGTTACTACGATCTTCAGTAGATGCATTACAGATGATTACTTTAAATTAAGACAACAAATCCAAAACAGGAAGAAAACAATCTTCAGTTGTTGTTTTTGTTTGCACCGTTATACATAATATCTGTTCAGTTTTAGAAAATTAGACCAACTACTATAAGCATTGAAAAGTTACAGAGCATTTTGTTAAGAGAAGACAAAATGAATGATAACACACCCAAACCTGGTGCTTTCAATTAAGCAGAACTCCCAATTACACAGTCGCTAACCTTAATGGGAATTTTACTTTGAATTCCAGGATTACATACAAAAGGCGAAATCTTTACCCCATTGAAATTGAGACAGAACTCCCACTTCACTTCAACAGAGTGAAGACTCACCATAAAAAGTCACCCCATTGTTGAGTGTTACCTGCCATAAATACACCGGAATAAATAATTGACACTATATGAGAAAAAGACTGCAAATGCCTCTATAAATAATAAAACCATACACAGGGCATACATTTCTTTATGCAAAAAAAAGCAGTCAGAATGTCAGAACAAAAGGCTAGCTAATTATCTACATCCAACAAGAGCTTTAACCGACCAGTAAAACCATTATTTTATTTACAAATGGGATGAAAGCAAGCATTTCCCAGATTCTTAACTATGCGCACACTTGCAGAGTACAGTAAAACTAAATGCACTGATGATTTCAAGCAACCTTTTGGTTTCTCTGTTGTCAGAGCCATTGTGGTGGCAGAAGCTCGCTCTTGTCTTGAGAGGACAACACGGAAAGAGATCGCTGAAATACAGCACTGCTACAGCAGAGGTCAGGTACTGGCAGCAGGAAAAAAAGCTACATGTGAAAACCACCCACCTTCCAATGACACAGATAGTTTCCTGCAAAGCATTTATCCACGTGAAAATACATTGATTGCTACAGAGCTTAAGGAAGAATTCAAATTGATTTTTTCCATGTATTTTACACTAATTTACTATTAAAGCAATTACAAGGAGCTTGTTTGTATATCCTGTATCTGACTTGTTCTCCTGCTCCAATTATTAAGCGTACATGGATCCTCCGTTGTCTGAAGAACTCCATAGAAAAATCCCTCTTCTGTTTGAAGAGGCAAAGCCGACCACTTTGACATATATGCAAAAACAGAATTTGGACATAGTGCAAACAGCTCAGTAAACAATGCTGATTACGTGTGATGTAAGAGATCTCTCATGCAAGCCATTATTTCACTAAGATAGATTCTCTCAAATCTACCTGAATTACTGCTGTGTTAAAATAACAGTTGACTCTTGCTTTTGCTCAAATGTAGTTTCCTTTAAATTGTCGCTGTATTTCTCTGCAGAATACGAAAGTCTTAATCTCCCAAGCCACAGCTTTTGGAATTTAAATACACAACACTAAGTGATCATTTTAACAGTGGCAGAAGCAGCTCTGTAAACAAACTTCAGTGGGAAATCCTAATGAAATCCGAAAGAGAAACCTGGAAATTTGCATAAGTAGATCCCACATACCCTGGCAAGTTTCTTTCTGATGTATTTCTACTACCCCTTGCTACAGCTTTTCCTGCTTGCCTGCCACAAACACAGCTCACGTGAAGCCCTGAGTTTGACATACAACCCAGAGCTCTCCGACTGATGCTTGTGCAGCTTTTTTCTTACCGCCCTCGCTTCATATTGGCTACAGCAATCCCCGAGTAGAGCAACTGCGCAGCAGGCAGACACATTTTCCAGGGAAACAGGAGGGTGGAAGGAGAGCTTTGCCTCCTACGTGGAGATTAAACCTCAGCGAGTTTACCCAGAGCACTTCTGGATGAGGTCTACGTTTATGAGCTTAAAGGAAATAGGGAAAATAAATACACATACAGATTAAATATTAAAATCTGTCTATAACCACGCTTTGATAAATATACAATAGAATTAAATCCTCTCCTCGGTACGTTACGTACCAAATTAACGTGGCCATGTTTCTGGCGTTATCCCTTTGTTTACTTTGCAGGAGGACAGCAGTCAGTCCCCAGCTCGGCTGCCCCACTCCTGCTCCCAGCCCGGCTGATGGGAGCGCTGCCATACACGCCAGGTTTATTCTGTCACTGCCTCCCACTGCCCTCCCCCTGCTTTCCCCCTCTGCCTTGGGGTCAGCAGTTTGGAGACTGTTGTGGAAATAGTTCTTTCCCAACAACAGCTTGTTTTGCACTTAGGGCCATAGGTGGCTCTAGAAAACCCGTTATTTCTGTGAAAAATCAGTTTGCAAAGAAACACACACAATAGCTTGCTAGTGTCCTAGGCTGTGAATTCAAAGCTGGCCTCATATAGGGCAATGCAACCCATACGCACAGCATCTGCACCGCTTCAGGTCACGACATACAAATCCCGAAAATGACCCCAGCAAAAACAAAAGCAACCGCCAAATAACACTCTGCCCTCAGCCCTTCAAGTCATTCAGAATAAGCGTGCATCCTTTAAAACTTTGCCATCTCATTCAACAATCCTCTCGCGTTAATTAGGTTCAACGCTTGCTCTGCCAACGCTGGAGCTCTCATCTTTTCCATCTTCCTGTACTTCCTATCAAAAGAGAAAATATTTTCTTCTTCAAAATCAACTGGCTAGGAAGAAAACAGAAGGAAAAACATTGCGAGCGTGGCTCTTACAGACTGTCACTTTTCGCACATAATTGACGACCTCTGTCAGCAGCACGGATGCAGAAGCAACACGTATTTACCTCCAAGCAACCGCTTCTGCGTGCTACGTCGTTTCACCCAGCCAGCCCCATAAACATCTATTACAGCTCTATATGCATACAGGTTTAAAGTAGCGTGTCTTGCATAAATGCAACAGCAAAGAGGATCCCTACGGTGCCTCATCATTAACTTTTAATCCTTGACAGATTGGTTGTTCTGGGCCCTCCCCAGCCAGCATTCACTTGTGTACGAATTCCCGCTTATTAGGAAGAGGCGGGTTGCTATTTGGGGGGGGGGGGGGGGGGGGGGGGGGGGAGGAGGGGAAGGGTGTTCTTTGTTCTTCCCTTTTTAAGAAAAAAAAAAAAAAAGAGAAGGAAAACCAGCACCTCAACAAAGGAACAGCTACAGAATTAAAACATACATTCTCCCTCGGCCCTCGTTTCAGATTTCGTTGGCTTGCTTTTGTTGTCGTTGAACACAGAGCGTTGGTGCCCCGACACCCACCCATCACCCATAGAGATGAGCCCAGCCGCCATGGGGTGCGCTCCAAGCAAGATGTGCAGTGCCACACAGGGCAGCCTGGGTGCACAGCAACTGCTGGACATCTGGGGAGAGTTTTTTGTTTTGGGTTGTTTTTTGTTTTTTTAATTTCACATTCCACGCTCATCATGATTTACTGTTCAACTTTTGCAAGAGATAAGAGATTTCAAAATCAAGATATTGAAATAACTCTTCTAATTTTGTTACGATTGACCTTCTTAGCTTGAGTGCCAGGGATTTTTTGTAATCTCGTGTCCTCACCCCAACTCGATCGTTTTACATTGTTAAATAATATTTAGAAGCTGTATTAACATGAATTATTTTGGCCACGTTTTCCAAACACTTTCTGAAATCTTACATGAGAAAACTCTGAAGTATAACCCAACCATGGCAACAACGTAAACATCGGCTTCTTTGGGGTATCCCGAAGTAAACACTCATAGCAGCCCAGCAGAATTTAAACACAAAGGAATATCCCCAAAGTAAACTTTTCCCTCATACAAAGAGGCAGCAAGCTCTTTCAAGACTGGTGATTACAGCATGTGTTTAGGAAAGGAGATTTTGAAGAAAGAGTGATGGGAGAGTGCTCTCTGCCACAAAACCCAGTCCCGCCGTGAGGAACAAACCCACTCCAGCCAAGCACCATCCGGTGTAGCTACTCACCTTTCACAGCGCTTGCTTCTTTCAGGTTGTGAGACAGAAAGTCTATGCTGGCATAGGCGCTCATCTCCACTCCGTTGACACCTCCGTTCAGGACATGCCTGGCTTTTGACCTGGCTTTGTCACAGCCTGCCAGGCTGCCGTCCACCAAGTCGACGGCGATGTAGTTGAGGCCATTCTGGAAGCCAGCCGAGGTCTCCCGGCACATGGGGCTGCTGCCCTGCTCCTCCTCCAGGCCTTCACTTTTCCTGAGGGACACGTTCTCCACCGAGGCTGAGTTGTGCCTTTTGGGGTTGTGTGCAAAGGAGGGGGACACGGGGGTCACAGTGGTGGTGGAGGAGAAAGTTTCCGAGCTGTGCCTCCTGCGCCCCTGGGGGTCAGCCCGAATGACCTTGGCCCCGCGGTTGGGGTCTGGGGGTGGGCTGGAAAGAATGAAGGCCTCCACCCCGGAGAGGGTGAGCCTCTTCACCCCGGCCGTGGGGCTGGTGACCCGGGCACTTTCTGGCTTCTGAACGATGGGTTGGGGTGGGGTAGTGGCCATGCCAAAGGTCATCTCAGTGTAATCCCCGCTGTCGGATGGGCTGGACAGACAGGCCACCCCCCCAGCCGCCTTCATGTAGCGCCCATCGGGCTGACTGGTGCTGGAGGAAGAGCCAGGCGAGAGCGCTTCCAAAGAGCCCACCGAGACTGTGCCTGACTGGGAGGGTGACTGCGAGCTGAAGTCGATGTTCATGTAGTCGGAGAGAGGGGAGCGCCTCTGCCCTGTGCCTGAGCCCAGGGAGGAGGCTGGGCTGTCGGTGGGCAGCGAGGGGGGAGAATAGACAGCGGTGTCCCCGAAGTCAATGTTGATGTATTCCCCGGGGCTCTTGGGCTCGGGAGGCAAGGGGTGCTCGTTCATGCTTGGCAGCATCGTCCGCAAGGTCTCCAGAGAGAGGCGGCTGGGCCGGACGGCCCGCTGGCACCGCTGGCTGAGGAAGCCCTCGGTCCGGCTGTGCCGCAGGGGCGAAGGCACCGTGTGGCTGGAGGGGGCGAAGGTGCCGGCCGGGGACAGAACCGCTCCGCACATCGCCTCCTCCGGGATCATCCTGCCCGGAGAGTTCATGAACACGTACTGGTCGCTGTCCTTAGCTGGGCCCTGGCTCTTGTAGGAGCGGGGCAGGGAGCTGTAAGAGTAGCAGCCGGGTTTGAGGGGCTCGCCAGCCCCGTGCCCTGCGGGGGCGAAGAAAAAGTCCGGGGGGGTGAGGGAGGGAGCCTGGGACCCGTGCTGGGGGTCTCGAGGGGACATGTTGATGTAGTCGCCGTTGCTCAGCCTCCCGTCCGAACTCTCCACGGACAGCTTAGAGCCGCACCACATCCTCATGTAGCCGCTGTCGTCGGGGGAGCTTTCCCCCGGCGAGCTGGTCTTATAGCTGCTCCCGTTGCCGGGGGAGCCGCCTCCCACCCCCGCTCGGGGCTGCAGGATCTGTTTGGGGGCCGACACGCTGGTGGGGCTCATGGGCATGTAGTCATCGCCACCCCGCCCCCCCCGACCCAGGGCCGCGGCCACGCCGGGGGTCATAGGCATGTAGCCATCGTCATCTCCGCCCCTGCCTCCGCCTCCCCCCCCTGCCGGCGGCCCCAGGTTGGTGCTGCTGCTGCCGGAGCTGCGGTGCGAGCCGATCTCGATGTCGCCGTAGTCCTCGGGGTACGGCGTGTAGGTGACTTTAGGGGAAGCCCCTGCCGGGCAGGAGGGGAAGAGGCGGCCGGCGCTGCCGGCGAAGGTGGCCCTCATTAGCGTGTACTCGTCCAGGGAGGCGGAGGAGACCTGCGGCGGGGCGGGCCGCTGCCGGCACGGGGTGGTCAGCGAGTAGGTCCGCTTTCGGTGGCCCCGGTCAGCCTCGGGGCAAGGCCGGTAGCAGAGACGGCCGCTCGGGGGCCGCTCCATCGCCATGTAGCCATACAGATCGGTGCCGCCGCCGGAGTCCCGCACCGGGGGGGTCTCGGCCACCGATTCGGGTGTGTTGCTGCGGTTGCTGGCGGTGGAGGAGGAGGAGAAGGGCCGCGGGTCGCCGCCCGGGCTGGAGCCGTACTCGTCGAAGGACATGAAGCCCGCGTCGCTGGGCGAGCCGGACACCGAGGCGCTGCCGCTGGACGGGCGCTGCGGGTGATGCGGGTGGGCCGGCTCGGAGCCCAGGCCGCTGCTGGAGGAGAGACTGACGGGGCTAGTGGCGGAGGGGGGCGAGTGGGAGGCGGGCATGGACATGGAGCGGCTGCTTTGCAGCCCGCCCCCGGCCAGCACGGGCAGCAGCTTGCCCGCCGGCCGCCCTCCGCCGCCGCTCAGCGTGTGCGAGCGGCTGAGCGGGGTCCGCACGGGGCCGGGGCTCATGGGGCTGCCGGCGGCCGAGCCCACCCGGCAGCCGTCGCCCTCGCTGGCCGTCCGCACCCGGCACGGCGCGGCCCTGCTGCCGGCGGCCAGGCTGTCGGTGCGGGATCGGCGGAGCAGGCCGGTCTGGCTGGGCGGCAGGTTGACCAGGTGGTGGTGCCGGCGGCCCGGCACGGTGATGGGGTGCGTGGCCGAGGGGCCGCCGCCTCCGGCCGCCCCCCCGGAGGAAGAGGAGGACGACGACTGGCTCTTGCTGCGGGGCCGGAACTCGGACAGCTCCTTTAGAGCCTTCATAGCCTCCAGGATGGTCTCGTGGATGTTCTGGGCCACCACCGAGTCGTCCGCCTGCATCCACAGCTCGCCGGGCCCGGTGGCGGCCGAACGGCCCACCTCGATGAAGAAGAAGCTGTCCGAGTGGCCGCAGCGGCGGATGTTCATCAGCTGCAGCGTGACCGAGGGCAGCTCGCAGTTGAGGCGCACGAAGCCGATGGTGCGGGCCGAGAGGCAGAGGCGGTGCACGCCGGTGAGGTTCTTGCTCTGCCCCAAGCCTTTGGGCTTCAGCGTCACCTGCCAGACCTCCCGGTAGGCGGCGGCGGCCGGCGTCATCAGCCCGTAGTCGGGCTCCTCGCCGGCGGCCAGCGCGGCGAAGGGCGAGGGCAGGGGGCGGTGCGGGGAGCCGGCGGCCGCCTTGCCCTCGCTCAGCAGGTCGGTGAGGGCGCGGTACCAGCCCTCCTGCTCCTGCTCGTTCTCGGCCGCCACGGCAAAGTACTCGTCCTTGGTATAGAGGGCGATGAGGTACTTGTGCTTGGCGTCCGCCCGCTTGTTGATGTTGAGGCACGAGTCCAGCGCGATCACCCGCTTGGGCGCCCCGGACTTGTTCCTCCATTTCTTCTCGCTCTCGTAGTACTCCAGCCGGGCGCCCCCCGCCTCCTCCCCGCCGCCGCCCGGGCCGCGCAGCACGAAGAAGCGCTTGTGGCCGTGCTTCTGCTTGCGCAGGTAGCCGCACTTCCTCACGCCGCGGTTGTTGTTGTTGTTGTTCAGGTTGGGGCCGGGCGGCAGCCCCGGCGCGGCGGGGCTCGCCATCCCCCGGCCGCGCGCTGCCGACGCCGAGCGGAGATGGGGCTGAGCGGCTCCGCCGCGGGGAGAGCGCGGCCGCCCGGGTTCCTCAGCCGCGCCGGGGCCGGCTCTAAGCGGCGGGCGCTGCCGGCGGCCGCCCGACGTCCTGCCCGCCTCGGCTCCCGGCGGCGGCGGCGCCCGGCCGGTGCTGCTGCTGCCGCGGCGGCTGCTGCCTGTGCCGGCGGGAGCGTGGCAGTGAGTAACGCATCGCGCACCGAGTGCCCCAACTAAAGAGCAAAACAACACGTGACCGCCGAGTTACCGAGGCGCTCGCACACCGAGACGGGGCGGGACAACGCCGCCGCCGCTCTCGCCCCGCATTGGCCGCCGCGCCGCCCGAAGGACGGCTCGATCCGCCAATCGGATGGCGGGGCGGGCCCTGAGGCGCGAGGCGGCAAGCTACCATTGGCCGCCCGGCGCCTCGCCTCCCCCCGCCCACGGTCCCCGGCTCCCCTCAGGCGCTGCCCCGCCCCGCCCCGCCTCCCCGGAGCGTGCCTGCGGCGCGAGAACAAACGCGCCCGGCGAGCTCGCGCGTGGGGCGGTCGTTGGGGCCGTTGGCGGGCCGGCAGCGGGGCGTAGGGCCTGCGGGGGGCCGCTGCCGATAGGGGTGGCTGCGGCGGGCAGTTGCTGAGGTTGGTGGGGGGGGCGGGCCTCTCTCTCTCCCGGCTCAGCCCTCTGCCGCCACCAGGTCCCCCCCGCAGCGGAGCTTCCGGGCGTGTGCGCGCGGTCCCCCATCACACGCGGGCGTGTGTGCGTGCGTCAGCCCTCCCTACGCACGCACGCAGCGCCCACACTCGCAGCCCTTCCACCTGGCGGGCGCGCATCCCGCCCCCACCGCTATCTGCGTGCGGCGGGGAGATGCACGGATCGGTTCTCCCGTTGAGGCGGGGGTCACGCGTGCCGCCCCCCCACCCCACCCCGCGGGGCCTCCTGGGGCCTCCCGTTGGTGTGCCGGGATCAATGAGCTCCTTTCTCCTCCCGAAGGAGGAGCGCGGTGAACGGCCCGCGGGAGGGGGCCTCGGGCGGGGTGGGGCCCTGAGGGGGCTGCGAGGCGGGGGCTGCGTGCTGCACATGCCCGGGGGGAGAAGGGATGTGGGGGGTCACGGCCTCCTCGAAGCGAGAAAAAAGACGAAAATAAAGGAAGAAAATAATTAAAAAAAAAAAAAAAAAAAAAAAAAAAAAAAAAACGAGGAAAGTGCTGCTAGGGAGATTCTCCCCGCGCTCCCTCCCGCCCGCTGCCCGGGTCATCGTAACCCGGTTAGAAATCAACAGCAGAACGGGGAGGGGAGGGAGAGGCTGGGGAAGACCACTGCGACCGCAGCGGCGGCAGGCTGAGGGAAAGCGGCTCCGGGAGGAGGACCTCTGCCTTCGTCATATGGGGAGCGCTGGCATTTACGTATGAGGGGGTAGTCACCTGCTTCTATTGTTTTTTTTTTTTTTTTAAGAGAGGGAACGGGAGAGAAAAGCAACCGGTGGAGAGCTGAGGCTGTGAGCTGTCCCTCGGAAAGAGGAGGGGTGCCCGCGGGGCAGCTCCCCAGTGCCGGCCCTCCCTACCCCACTGCTGTCCTCGCAGAGCCTCGCTGGGCTCCGCGTTGAGAAAATGCGCGGAATAGGGAACGGTAAATGCGGATGATACGTTCTGATTGCATAACAGATCTCAAGTTCCGCATGAAAAATCAAGAGTTGTCGCTTTTCTACCTACAGCTGCACTCGGTCTACAGAAGACTTAAGGGGAGCGAAGTTAGGTGAGGAACTGCTGCCCCTCCGAGCGGTCCGGGCACATATGCTGACAGGAGTCATCTGTCTGGAAACCCCTCGCAAATTTGGAAACATTTTCCCAGGCGTTTATGAAATACGCTCGGTGACCTTGAGCACACATTCCTGGATCTGACATATTAGAGAAGATGAATATTCATTCGCCTAAATGATATTTTCATACGTGTTACTCATTACTGTGCGGTCAATAAACATTTTGATATAGTGATTTGCAGCAGAGCTAAGCACGCAATTTGTACGACAGGCATTGAGACAGACTGGAATTCAAGATTGATTTCTATATTGATGTTGGTATAATATATAGCATTTAATTTTTAGTAGTGGTTGATGCGTAACAAACCCGTATTTTTCCCTTTTGAACATATAACTTTGATACAGAACACAGCAATTGATACTGAGGCTTGCATAAACTTCAGGTAACACCTATTGTTTCGTGATCAGCCCCCTAGAATGAGTGCCCCTAGTTTACATAGTTGATCTACATCCCAACTATATGCCTTCTGGAAAAATTTCCCAGTCCTTTCAGTGTAATTACGGCATCTTTAATTAAAATAAATGGACTAACGCCACTACTCCATCCCACCTTTCTGCTGCAGTTCACTGTTTCTACAAGCTGGCGTGTCTTATGCTTCCACTATTGCAATGCATCGTGTTAGCAGACCAGCTTTGATTTCTGTGGGCTTTCAGCGAGGCAGGCTGTGAGTCTGAATGGCTGAAGATTAGCACATGCTCTCCTGTGCCCCCGAGTTGGGCAGAACACAGGGGTGGACAAATAGGGACTGTAGCGTCTTCAGGTAATTGCAATAGATTTGCCAGAGGATGTTTGCTCAGATCATCTCCAAGGAATAATTCCATCATGATGAAAGAAAAAAAAATGATCTTGTTTTACCTCTCCCATTCCTTTTTGCCTGTCATATCTCCCTGCCCCATCTCTATTTCACCACATTTATCTTGTAGCTTGAGGTCTCTTCTGGGAATGCTTTGCCAATATATGAAGTACACCAACAAAATAGTGCTCAGAATCACATCTTTCAACTGCTAAACTTTGCTTTTGCCAGCATACCGTGTTCCAGCCATCTCCTTTTTCATCCAAGAAAAATAAGCTGTGCTGGGTAATGGTCAGACATCAGAACAGACTATCCGTGATAGGGGCCTTTGCCTACAGTTACATCAGCCATCAAGTGTTGCCTCCTTTCACCCTAAGCTGGCAGAGAGACGGCAAGGGAAGAGCAGCCTTTGCTTGTGGAAAGGGTGAAGTTCAGTTTAGATACAGCAAACAGAGTTTTGCCAGCACAGAGACTTACTGATTTCATGCTGCCACTCTTCAAGTATTTGGAGGTCCTACATGCCAAAAGAACGCATGTGATCCTTTCGTATATTTACAAATGTGCTTAGACTCGTGTTACTGAACTATATGGACGGATAACAAACAGTGATCAGCACAGCCGTGGTCTGCAAGCCATGAACCTCTCAAATGAGTTTTGCTTGGGAAGACTGCCAGAATGTTCAGCATTACCTGCACCTGGTCAGATAAAAGTATTACCTCTGGGGACATGCAACTGTTTTCAGGTGCATGTGGAAGCTTGATTCTACAAGCCCGGCACACGCAGGTTCCATCTTTAATTTTTTCTCACGCTGGGGGGATTGGAGCTCCAGGTGCTGCGAATATGTCGCTGTGTTTAGGTATTGCCCCAAATCACAGCCGGGTTACCCAAAGCGATCGGAGAGGCTGAGTGCATGAGTCAGCTGGATTTCAGAATCTGCCACGTGCTTCAGAAATACGGTTTTGTTTGTCCTTAGCCTAAATCTAATTTTGAAATACGTTTCAATCTGAGGATAAGGAGTAAGAGTTGAAAGGGATGTGCCTGATGTTTGGCTTGGCCGTTGCCTTCTACCTGCTGCCAGGATCACAGAGCTGATGGTAGTCAAGCCATGGGAAAAGCACAGAGAAAGATTATGTGCGTCAGCAACACTTTCTTGTACTATCAGGAGTACACTTATCTGTTCCAACAAAATAGAGTGATTTATATTTTGATGTCCTTGAACTTCCACATAAACAGGTGAAGTCAGTTTATTCCCTTGTACATTTGTTTGCATACTTGTGATACAGTGTCATTCTGGTTATACATTTCATAACCTTACTGTACGAGGACATGAACTCTCAGCAGCGTCTTCCTCCCTAACCTTTCTCAGCTCCTTTGAGCGCTAATGGGCCGTGACAGTTCCTGCCCAGGCGCGGGGTCCGCGGTACTGAGGGGAGAGAGGGGGGTGGGGAGAAGCGTCTATCCCTCTGATAGCTTTAGGGACCTGCTTTTTGATACAGCTTCTTGGCCAGCGTCAGCTGCAGGTGTGTGTTATGCCTCTGTAGCAGGAGCAGCAAGAAGGGGTATAATCTTCTCGTTCCCCAAGCTGCCACAAACACAACACAAGTGATGTTTGCTCGGACGTTTTAACACGGGATGGGGAAATACACGGGGAAATCTGGCACACGCCCAGTTTCCACTTCATTATTTTCTGCAAACACGGAGTTGGGGATTTTCCTATCTAGCTCACAATTTATGCTCCCAGTGGGGAGTTCAGAACACCACACTCCGGACCCGCTGGAAGAGAGCGTTCTGGGGACAGCAGCAGGCGAAGCCCACGCAGCCTGCGCACGGAGGTGATTCTCCAGGGGACAGGTACACTAAGACACGCTGCTGCGGGAACACACCTGGGGCGGCAGCGTATCCCGGGGCAGGACGGGGCCTCGGGCGCGGCCCCGCTGCCCGGCAGCGCGCATGCGGGGACAAGGAGTGAGGCGCGCTCCCGCGCCCGGTGCGCGATCGCGCCTCTCCAAGCGTACTCCCCACGGTGGCGCGCCGGTGCTGCCCCCATCCGGCGGTGGTTGGAGCCTATGCTGCTGTTGCACGAGGGAGCTCGTCAACAAATACGTAGCGCTCCTTGGAAACAATGCCCTTTTAAATTTTCATTTTGAAGAGATTTTGTTACGTCCTGCTCTGAGCTGCAGGGTTAGCCGAGATCTTTCAGGGCCTTTCAGGGTCTTTCAGGGCCTTTCTGTTCAAAAAGAGGCTGATGTTAGAATTCCGTATTCCTTTGATTCAATATTTACAGAAAATTCACCGAGGCCTTTTTGCCCAAGCACAACAGGACTCCAACAGAAGTAGGGTTTTGTTTTCCTTCTTTTTTTTTTTTCTTCATCTTTTCATTATTATTTTTTGCTCTGCTTTTTCAGGCTATTTCTTCCCAAGTGGCTCCTGTGTGAAAGCCCATTTGCTTTCCCCCTTCCCCAGCAGGTCCCTCCAGCATCCATCTGTTTGCCTCTTACTGCCTTTGGAGGCTGTTCCCCAGCCAAACAATCCCCAGCATTCAGCACTCCCCTCTACCCTACTGCTCCATTGACTGTTTCTCTTTGTTTCAGATCTGCTTTAGGTAGTAATTCTTTTTCTTCCCCCCCCCCCCCCCCCCTTTTTTTTTTTTGAACTTCAGAAGGGAACCCAATATCCTCAGTTATTTATCTTGACTCTGGGATAATTCTAACAGCAGGGGTTATGCAGTCCTGGGGCAGATTGTCAAGGGATTTTTATAGAGGCCCCATCACTGGAGCATTTGAAGCTAGGCAAATATTTATCAGGAGTGACACAAGTACAGTCGTCCTGACTCAGGGCAGCGTGATACCTGCATGATCTCATGTTTACTTCCAGTCTTGGTTTATTTCTATGATATATACACCTTATAAACAGCCCTGGGATTGTTACTGATGAAAGGGGAAAAACAACCTTCTCTCTTTTTTGTGTGTCTCCACTTGTTCTGCCTACCTATTTGATAGAGCAAAACAAGGAATGTAAAACTATTAACTATCCTAATTATTAACTGTCCCATTATCTTAGTGTTTAGGATATGCCATCAGTGCAATTCTTACCCATGCAAAACATTCACTGACTTAATCTGTGCACACACAAGCACCAGAAATGTGGGCACTACGGAGGAAAGCCTTGGCACTTTTTTTAGTGTGCTCCTTCAGTGGAAGTTTTACATGAATAATATGAGGAAGGCTTGCCCTCAGAATGGACTGATTGCTTTCCGAGAGGGTTATCATCTATCTGCATTATTTAGACAGCGTCTGGGAAACTTGCTGGAGCCTCAGGCTCCCATTGTGTTAGACATTGTGTAGATGAGTAATTAATGGTGGGCCTCCTTCTGTTTTGCTTAATGTATATATTGTACATATACAATGAGTTGAGGAAGGTTGCCGATGTGAGGAGTCAAATGGGAAAGGCAGTTCTGCAGCCCCGTACACAGTCTGGCTGGCAGAGAGGCTTCAGCCTGACAGTGGCCTCCCAGGTAGACACTGCAGGTACGTTTAGGGTTTAAAGAAGAACCCAAAAATGCCAACTTCACACATTTTGGTGTGTTTGGCCATATGGGGAAAGCAGGAAAGGCAGCACGTATGCTGAAGGAAGAGGTAGAATGTCTTTTTCAACGTATTGTTCCGTATTTTCAGCTGTGCAGTTTAGATGTAGCTATTCATTTCAGAATGATAATGCATACAGACAAAAGAAATAGGGAACTAATGACACTTGTTATTATCCTGTTTCCTGCATCCACACTAGAAACTGAATAAACCTTCCCACAGTCAGGGGGCTTGGTGGTACGGCTGCCACACTCACAGGTATGGACTGGATGGTGGGGCAGAAGAAGCAGAGGGCGTATTGCCAGGATTGCTCTTAACAAGCACCACCATATTTATGGATCTAAATAGTAGCAACTTGCCAGGATAATTACAATCAAGTCATTTCCACAAAAAGACAGAAAAAAAAATATAGGAAAAAAAGATGCCATGTATGGTCTGCTGAGTGCTCACGGACACAGAACAAAATGGTCACTTAATGATAATAAAATATTCATGTGAACATTACATTTTCATTACTGATGTGGGAGACCACAAAATCAAATAGAAGCGAAGAGTGAGCTTTCAGTTAAACTGCTGATTTTGCAAAGGAATGTTAGACAGCATTAATAACATGAAGAGCATGAAGTAATCATGGCAAATGGACATGTTTTTAATTTCATGCCTTGTATTTAATCATACAAGAAGAGAATATTTCTAGGTATTCCATTCCCATTTGCTTCTGTTTTTTTCTTGCCTTGTTCCCCACTTTGTTATTTTCTCTCAGGAGTCTCACTGATGCATAGAGATTTTTTTCCCCCCAGAGCTCACAGGGAATAGGAAATGTCCACTGGACCACACTTCAGTCCATTCAGATCATCTCATAAGGAGAAGAAGGCTGCATATTGGAAGTTCAAGACACATCTGAGCTCAAAAATTCACTTCCTTCTGAAGGGAACTGTAGCCATTTTTGGCTAAGGAGTTGTTGACTTGTAAAACCTTTTGAGGCAATGAAAGTAGATTGTTAAAAGGTGAATGACTTCAAACACAGATGTTGCAGAAACTGCAGCTGCAATGGATGTGGATCAGGTAGCAAAGGCTCAGTGCTAGCAAATCAAAGGAAACTCTTCCTGCAGCTGGAGCATTGCAAAGACCTGGCAGAACCCTCGGAAGTGCAGCCCCCTATGTATCTTTTTCTTACACCTCCTAGAGGGCTGAAAGAGCCTTTCATTTCTGGTACAAAGCGTTCTGGGGTTGTTTGCTAACAAAAACTTCTTTTGTCCCAGCTGACTCGAATCTGACGAAAGATCCTTGGATGACTCTGCCGCTCGGCCTTTCTTTTATCTTTCCCAGCCAGTGTATCTGCCCCACAGTCTCTGCAACACTTCCCTGGGATGGTGTCCCCCTTTGTAACAATATGACCTTTTTTTACTTTGTTTAGAAATACGTAAGAACAGTAAATGTGCAAAACATGTAACTGTATCGCAGTGGTATAAATTACACAGAGGTACGGTATTGATTGTGCAAAGATCAGATAGTTTTAAAGTCACTGAATGGCTGTCAGATTGTTAATTGAACATTTGCTGAAAAATGCCTATGGGTAAGTGATCTAGATATTGCTGCAGGATAATGGAATTTAAAAACAACATTTGTCTGCCACCATTCTGCCTTGGATGTATTTAAAGAAATACCAGGAAGCTGAAAGGCACGCTCCTCAAAACATTCACACTCAAACGTCCTTACATTATTAATCCTTTGGAGTGATAATAATGAAATAACCCAATTTAATAGTTTGATGATTTTACTTTTTAGCTTTCAGCTGGGTAAAAGGGTTTTCTTGATTTTCACACTTCTGAAGTCTGTCTATAGTTAATTTTCATTTGCTCTTTCCACGTGCAGGTTCAACTTTGTAACCATTCTGCACATATATCAAATTAGCCTATTACTTAAAACAAATTTATTGTCTCCAGTCTGACTTCAATAATTTAAAAAATATTACAAAGCATTCACTGTGAATTGTTTCTGTAAGACTCAGGAATACACAACAGTTGGTTCAGGGGAAGTTCAGGCTGGATATTAGGAACAATTTCTTCTCAGAAGTCATGGTGCTGCAGTGGCACAGCTGTCCAGGGAGGTGGTGCAGTCACCATCCCTGGAGGTGTTCAAGAACCATGTGGATATGGCACTGAGGGACGTGGTCAGTGGGCATGGTGGGGGTGGGCTGGTGGTTGGACTGGATGATCTGAGAGGTCTTTTCCAACCTTCATGATTCTATGATTCCCCTCTTTTTGAAAACAAGCCCACTGAACTGGCAATATTTTCTCTCCAGTTAATTAGTTTCAGAAAATTAATATCTGCTCCTCATCACAAATAAGCTCAGGAGAATACACTTTTTTAGTGCTGTATAGGCCAGGGTTATTTGACACAAATGCTGCAGCTGTTCTGTATGTTTTCAGAAGTGATGTTAGAGCTCTCTCTACTTTCTGTAATGAACTCTGGAGAACTAATGTCCCAAATATTTTCAATGGCTAAGATGAATGTATGCGTTTATTTCCTTGCCTGTCTGGATACAATATGACCACGTTAGAATTTATCAAAAACAAAACTAGAAACTTCAGGAAATGTTCTAGACATTATGGGAACAAATTTTAATAATTTCACTGAGAATCCAAAAACTGGAAGACACCTGTACTTTAAAGTTGCTCATTGCTCTTGGAGTGCTGTGCGTCAGCTGTTGGACAGATGTTTAGCCAGCAAGGGAAGTCAGAGGGGAGCCAAATGAAGACATCTGATTTTTTTCCTCTCCTCCCTCACAGACTGTCTGTTGTTGATGGTAGAGAGAGGGAAGACACTAGCTGTTGGATCATTTTTCTTTTAGGAAGGGCAGAATTACAGACTATCTGGAAGGGAGATTAAAAACGGAAGCCCAAAGTATCCTTAGTATGGTGGTGAAGATATTGAGGGGCAGGGATGGTATTCCTGCTAGTGCTCATTGTCACTTTAATCATTTATACTCTGCCCTTTTTTATGCATTTTCGTCTATATGGATCTTCATATTCCATACAAATATCAGTAGCTATTAGCTAAGGTGATTTTTAACTCCTGCTTTCTCCCAGCACTGGTATCTACTTGCTCCCACCTGACCTTTCTGTCCATTTGGCTCACATCTCACATATATTTGCTGCAGGCTCCTCTGTTCCATGAGCTGATGTACTAGATGCAGCTGATTGAAAAAAAAAAACCACCTTATTTTACTGATCAGATAGAGATAGGATCACTTGTCAACTCACAGAGGAAAGGCTGCAGAACCTTAGTGCAGTTACTGACCAGATACCTTGCACTCATAGGTATATGGGGTATATGACCCCATTGCAGGGCAGCATGAGGATCATTGCCTCATATCATGCCCTGATGCCTCAGTCTGATTCTCTATCATGTTAGCTGACATTACTACTCTCTTATCCACTGACACTGAGGAATACGAAGAGGTTACTTGGTAAGACCCCTTACAAATGGTTCAAGCTGGCAGCAATGAAGTTATTGAGAGAAGCCTGAGGGCTATCATAAGGGGCTTCAGGGGACTGGGGTTGTTAGTGGATGGAGTGGGAGGGAGTACAGGTGGTATTTTCCTCTGTCCTTTCAGTGGCAGGGAGGGATACTGAGAGGACAAGGAAAACCCATCTGATAAAGACATGGCTGAGAGGCTGGTGCCACCAGTCCCAGGGGGAAAAGAATTCTGGCCCAGGAGCTGTCTGGGCTCATTGACAGGGCTTTAAACTAGGTTTGAAGGGAGAAGGAGGTGATATAGAGCCTGTCCGTGACAGGACGGGATAGTATAGCTAAGTTAGAGGAACAAGGTGTTAATGGGGGCCTGCAACCTGCTACATCTTGTGATGATGAAGGCAACAGGGAATATAATGATAACTCAAAGGAATTAAGGAATTATTCTCCCAGGAGGTGACAAGACCAGCTGCCCAGCTAAGTGCCTTTACATCAGTGCATGCAGCTTGAGAAACAAACAGGAGGAGTGGGAAACAACCATGATACTTGAAAAAGTATGATTTAGCTGCCATCACTGAAACCTGGTGGGATGATTCCTGTGACTGAAATGTGGTTATTGATGGCTACAGGCTGTTCAGAAGGGACAGGTGAGGAAGGAGAAGTGTTGCCTTGAACATCAAGGAAGGAATAATGTGTGAAGAGCTGTCCCTAAGAAACAAGTCAAAAGCCTGTGGGTGAGAGATAGAGACCAAGGCAACAAAGGGAGCTTTGTGGTTGATGTCTACTATAGGCCACGTGATCACGAGGAAACTGTTGATAAAGCTTTCTTCCTCCAGCTACATGAGACATTGTGATCACCGGCTCTCGTCCTGCTGAGGCACTTCAACCACACTGATATCTGCTGGAAAAGTAGCACAGTGAGCTGGTGATCCAGGAGACTCCTGGAATATATCAAGGATAATTTCCTGAGCCAGGTAATAGACAGCCCCATCAGGGGGGAATGCAGTGCTGGACCTGTTGCTTAGCAACATTAATCAACTGACTGGTGATATCAGGATTGGAGGCTGCCTGGGATGTAGTGACCGTGCAATGGTGAAGTTCAAACTCTTGAGTGATATCAGGCAGGCGAAGAGTAAAACCAGGAAGCTTAATTGTAGGAAAATCCAAAAGCCAGCTATTCAGGGAGTCTGTTAATAAACCCCCCTGGGAATCTGTCCTGAAGCACAAGGGAGTGGAGCAGAGCTGGCAGATTTTTAAGGAAGATCTTTCCTTAGGGCACAAGAGCTCTCCATCTCCAGATGTAGGAAGTCAGGAAAGAAAGGTAGTAGACTATTATGGCTGAACCAGGACCTGCTGGTCAAGCTGGAGAGCAAGAAGAAAATGCATAGGCAGTGGAAGCAGAAACAGGTAACCTGGGAGAAGTATAGGGATGCTGCTAGGCTCTGTAGGGGTTGGGGTCAGGAAGGCCAAGGTCCAACTAGAACTGAACTTGGCAAGGGGAGTAAAGAAGGATAAGAAAGGCTTCTATAAGTACATCAGCTAGAAAAGGAAAGTCCAGGAGGACATACTCTCCCTAGTGAGTGGCACAGGCAGACTAATAATAAGAGACAAGAAGTCTGAGATATTCTACAACTTTTTGCCTTAGTCTTCACTAGTAACTGCTCTACACACAGGCTTTGACTGGATGGTTCAGAATGTGGAAACTGGAAGAGAGATGCCACTCCTGCTATAAGTGAAGATCAGATTCATGACCTCCTGAGGAACATGAACACCCATAAGTCTATGAGCCCTGAGGAGATGCATCCCGGAGTCCTGAAGGAATTGGCAGACATAGTTGCCAAGCCACTCTTGATGATCTTTGAAAAGTCATGGTGGTCAGATGAAGTCTCTGGTGACGATGACAAAAGGCAATATCACACCCATATTTAAGAAGGGTAGAAAGGATGACCTGGGGAACTATGAACCTATTAGCTTCACATCTGTGCTGAGGAAGATAATGGAACAGATCCTTCTGGTAGCTACGCTAAGGCATCTGGAAGAGCAGGAGGTGATATGGGGCAACCAGCATGGCTTCACCAAGGGGAGGTTCTGCCTGACCAACTTCATTGCTTTTTATGACGGTGTAAGTGTGTCTGTGGACAAGGGAAGAGCCACTGATGTCATTTATTTGGACTTCAGTAAGACCTTTGCCACAGCTTCCCGTAACATCCTTTTCTCCAAATTGGAAAGACATGGATTTGATGGGTGAACTCTTTGATGGACAAGAATCTGGTTTTGAGATTAAGAGATGAGGCTCCTAGGACCAGCTACATGCACTCTGTCTGGGGCAGCTTCACAAGCTATTGTGAAACTGCTTTTCTATGTGTTTTCTCATTTCCAAACCAAGAAACAAGGTGAGGCCTACAGCAATTCTTTAATCTCTTTCCACTTTAAAGCATTCAAGCATTTCTCTGATGTTCCTGGAAAGGGGCACAGATGACTGTGTCCCCTCCTAATGATGATGACTCCCCTGAAGAGGACCAGGGGACCATTCCACCTCCTGTGCTTGATGGTTCTCTCATGAAACATCTCCAGAATTTCACCACTGTCTAGAGCTTCTTGATTCCCTCTGAGACTTGCTTTATCCTTACAAAAATAAAAAATAGACAAGTAAGCCAACAAGAAAGCAAACAGCCAAAAACAAAAGCACAACATCACAAAAGCTAGCAAAGCTGTGCAATCTTATTTACAAATAATGTAGTTAAAGTCTTATTTCTCCAGACACAGCATATGAATACTCCCTCCTTTTGCACTGGAACAGTTTGCCCGGAGAGGTTGTGGATGCCCCATCCCTGAAGGCATTCAAGGCCAGGCTGGATGTGGCTCTGGGCAGCCTGGTCTAGTGGTTGGTGACCCTGCCTGTGGCAGGGGGTTTGAAACTAGATGATCTTTGAGGTTCTTTTCAATGCAGGCCATTCTATGAGTCTATGATTCTATGATTCTGTTTCACTTCTGCAGACGTACATAACCCCTGCTAACTGTTTCTTCATCCACTGTGTTCACATCACAATATATCCCAAATAAATTGCTCCATCTATATATTACAAAGTGGAGTAAAATGTGTTTGCTGAGTGGTAGCTTCCATTGTTTATGCCTCTCTCTATGGAGACCTTAATTTAGTTTCATCATCATCCCATGAGAAGGCCATCTCTGACTCCATCCAGAGTAATTCTATGGATCATATCAGCCGACTTAATGTCATTTTTTACCAAAAAAAACTGACAATCAACCATTGTCCTCCCGTTTTCTTGGAGCTGTTACACTCCTCAGGCCTGCAAGTGTCATCTGCATTTCCTTCTACCAAAATATATAGACTTTAATTAGCAGTATTAACAGCCATATTGTTTCTGCTTAGCCAGAAATCACCTGGGTCACTTCCTGCTTGTAATCTATCCTCATCATTTCTCTGTTCCTTTTTGTTGTTCGCATAGTTTAAAATATTACTAGAGTTAGTTTGTATTTTGTATTTTGTTTGTTTATTAATATATATTTTTTTTCTCCATGCCATAGGTAAAAGCATTGAATATGATCTTGGACAAGAAAGGTTCTCTGTAGCACTGCACTGGTGAAAATTGGTAGGATTTAGTTAACGATTACATATTAAATTTCCAAGTTATACAGTTTGATCTCATTTAATAAATATTTTCTTGATTTTCTTCTGATGTTAATAACTTAATCAGAATGTAATATGGTATCAGTGTTGCACAGGTGTGTGAAAGCAATTATTTTGTCTTATATATTTATATATACTTACCTTTATTAAATAGACCAAATTATGGAACTTCTGATCTCATAAAAATACTATGCAATTTGTTTAACTTAACCTGTTTTGCATAAAATCACGTCGACTGACAGTAATTATGTTACCATTTCTTATTTCCTTATGGACAGAGTCCCGAATCAGCTGTTCCATTCTTCTGCACAGAACCAAGGTCAAGTTAGCTCATCTACAATTACCCTGTTTACACTTATGAAATAGCAGTGCAGCATTGGATATTTCCTGGCTCCTTTGATTTCCACAGTATGCCAAGGCTTTTTGCCAGAAAGCACCAGTACAAGATTCCTTTTAAAAGCTTTAAATAAGTTACCCACTCCTGCCAGTTATAGAAGTTAATAGATGCTCTTTACCATTCACTTAAAAAAATATCAAAATAGATGGTATTTCAGCAATACAGACTCTGTTTTCATTTCTAAATGCAAAATGTAAATATTCACGGAATGCTTCTTTTTTTTCCCCCAGATAGCAATGGAGCTGTGTCATCACTGGGATTACTTTTGCCCTGAACAGTCCTTCGCAAATGAAAAATAAAGCAAAGAAATGTTCTTATTTTTTATCTCTGCTTCTGCATAAATGTAGTTTACATACCACTATACTGCATTTATTAATGTATGAAATTTGTTAATTTTGTAAGTGTCCATGGGCTTTCAGTTGCTTTAATGACAATTGTTATCCATAATTGCATTTCAATCATTCTATTGCATGTACATGCTTCTTACAATAATACTAATATACTCTTCTGTACACTTACTGTAATACACGTACTAATCAACACTGTATCAACTGTATCAACAATTCTGTATATACATCTTTAATCAGATCACTGTCATGTACTTCCTGACAAGTGCTAGTTTTAAGCTTAGTAACCAGTGGCTTTCATGACTCAGAATGGAGCATAATGCAGTATTACCTGATTTTCTTTGTGACAGAGATTTCAGTCTGTATGTTTTAGAGGATCTAGGGCACTGTAGGTAACACAGAACAAGATCATTAGCAAGTACTATTGTATTAGAAACTTTTTAGTGACAGCATTTCTTTCTTCATAGATATTTGTTCTTGCTTACAGAAATTACACAGAGCGGAAATGATCTCACCTTACTTGATAACACAGATATCCAGATCTAAGCTCGTCATTCCCTAGGGTGTACATGCCTCTGTCCATAGTGAAAAACAGACATTTTAGAGCTCTTTGAATATGACCTATTTTAGATGCTTACACTAGAATGGAATGAATCATGCCTTAGAATGCTTTTTTTTCCCCGTAGAAAACAGAGGGAGACCAGAGTGATTAGTCCTGATCCAGTTCTTTGCACTGCAGTGATGTACATCTGGTCAATTCTTACTACTGAACAAAAAAATGCTGGTTATATAATTATGAGGGAAAAGTAAAGAAGCAGCTGAACCTGTGAATCTTCAAGATTAAAAAAAAAAAAAAAGCCATTGCTTTTCTTCACAAAAATAACAAACTGGACTATGATTCTAAGAGTACTTAATTATTTTTAGTTAAGTTAGATGAAAGAATTTGAAGTTCATAAGTAAACAGCTTTGCAATAAGTAATAATTCTAGAAGTAGATATTACCAAACCTTAAGGTTACTGTATGTCATATGAATCATATTAATCCAGTCAATAAAGCATTCTCTAATTCCAGTAGCTATTAATTAAATTAATTTGTTCTATTTTTCTTTGCTCTACCCAAACATTACTTTTACTACTCTTGAAAAAATTATTTTTTAAAGTTTCTAAAATTCTAAAATATGTTTGAAATTTAAAGTTTAAGGTGGATTTTTTTCCATTTACAAGTAAATGACAAGGGTATGTACAATTTGTTAGAGATCTATCTGAAGGTATGTGTTGAACCTGATTTCAAGTATCTATTGTATTAGCTTATCAGTTTAGGAAAAGATTTCAGCATGCCGAATGTGTACAAACAGTGAGATCGCTTCAAATGGCTTTGGCCAATGGGTGAAGAATTTCTTTAGCATTTGACAGTTCTGCTCTAGTGATGAAGAGGCAGGAAGTCCTTGGAATGAACTATTGGATTTCATTTGTTTTGTAACACAGGTTTTTTAAATTCACTCATGGGCTCACCAACACGATCTAGATAAACATCAATATATTCATTAAACTTTGAATTTGAACAAAGTTACTGGATCATCAGGTAGAAGAACTCTAGAAATAACAATACATTGCAAATAAACTCTAGGTAAGTAAAAATCCAATGTTAGAAAATGCCTTTCCTATTGTTGATGTTATTTATTTGTTTCCTTTACAGATTGAAGGCATTTGCAGTGTTGACCAGTTCTCCTCTGCTTATATAAACTGTGACAACAAAGCATGTGGACTAGCTAAAACTTTCTCACTACCTATCACTGTGGATAGGAAAACCTGTCATGCAGGCCTTTAAGCAAATCCCTCAAAGACTTAATCATGCACAACATCAGAGGTTCTTGTTGCATGTGTGTCTATACCAACCAGGGACTTAAAGGAAACAACAATCCATGAGATATGTATCATTTGCTACAAATTATGCAACCGTGCCAAATGCTTGAATACCTCTGAAGCACATCGCGTTATGCCAAGGACTCCCCACCTATCTGAGCCCTGTAGATCTCAAGAGTAATTGAATTTGTTGATGCAGTTATAGAGTACAGAATTCTTCCATTTATGTGGCTAGCAACAGACTCACAGTTCTCTTAGTATTGGATGTACTTAAACTGCAGCCTTCTTGTCCTCACTTGGTTATGGCCACACTGCCTCTTTTGCTGAGTATGGCAAGAACTAATTAATTTAAGAATTAATGCAAGAGTATGTCTTATAAAGATGTCCCTCTATATGTAATACACAGCATTTCTACCACAACAGATGTTTTGTCAAAGGTTTCAAAATGCATATGTATCTCCATTTTACACGCAGTCTTCAGAAAGACATCTGCACACCTATGTGGTTTCCAGGATTAACTTGCTTTAGCGTTCCTACCTTCTGTAGGAACAACTGAGGGATTATCATAAGCATTATGGTTTCTGGTCACTTCTGGATCTTTAACCCAAATAACGTATTTCTGAGTTGGTTATGGGTAGCCTTCACCACAAATTAAAAGCAGCTCTGGTATTTATGTATCCTGATGGATGGCAAAATGTCCATCCATCTCTTATTCTGTAATACATATCGTCTCCATACAAAGATGATCTTCCTCGAGTGGCTAGTGTCTAACATCATTAGCACCTATAGCTTCGGATATGAAAACTAAAATACTTCAGTGTGCAATACCACAGTCTCACTTCCTGTAAATGTAAAATAACCCTCATATGAAATCTGCCAAATTGCTCTTGATCACTGTTGTCCCTGTCTCCCATTCTACCATTTAGTGCAGATTTATACCTATCCAATGTGGCAACTCCTGCATGGCCTAATGAATAGAACACAGCTTTATTTTAATGGCAAGTACAAGATAGAAAAAAAATGATGGAATGATTTTCCTGGCTCATTTTCATTATGCTTCAGCTTTGGACTGAACTTTAAAAGGTAAATCACCCAACTCTTGACTACACAAGCATTTAAATAACTACAGAGATTCTTAGCATTTTTTACCTTTGGTGACTGTGGATTCATGTTGACTTTAAACTGACTTAAGGGTATTAGAAAAGAAATTTTCAGGCAAAGATAATACTCTGTTGTGGAATGGATATTGAGCAATTAGGGAAAGAAGAATATTTTATCATTCTTGTCACAGAGGCTATTTCTTGGGCAATGGCTACCTGCTCCTTTTTATCTTTCCCACCCATGCCATATTGCAGCAAATGTGGCCGCAGGTGCCTACACTGGATGAACACCTGCCCAATCTGCGCAAGAAGGAAAGGAAATCAAGGGATGTCATGCTCACTAGTTTTGTGTACTCAACTCAGGAGAGTGACAGAAAGGAGAAATGAGAAGACAGTTAAATTTAGCATGATTAAGAAGAGAGAGTAGAAGAAAATGGCTGTGACCTTCAGAAGCAGCTTTTGCAGGAGATGGAGAGCAGGTAAGTCTAAACACACTTTTTTCAAAGGCAGAACACCACTTTCTGTGTCTGTCAGCCTTTCTATAACAATGCATCTACTACAGTGAGCTGACAGAAACCTTACAAAGTTCAACAGAGTCCTGCACCTAGGGAGAAACAAGCACAGGCACCAGGACATGCTGGGGCCACCCAGCTGAAAAGCAGCTCTGCAGCAGAGGACATGGGGACAGAGTGGTGGGGACACCACTCTGGACATGAGTAAGCAGCGTGCCCTTGCTGCTAAGAAGGCCAATGGTATCCTGAGCTGCATTAGGCAAAGAATTGCCAACAGGTCAAGAGAGGTGATCCTTCCCCTATACACAGCCCCAGTAAGGCTGGAGCAATGTGTCCAGCTCTGGGTCTCCAGTATGGGAGAGACACGGATGTAATGGAAAGGGTCCAAAGAGGCATAACCAAGATGGTCTGGGACTGGAGCACCTCTCCAGTGAGGAGAATCTCATCAGTGTCTGTAAATACCCAAACAGAAGATGCAAAGAAGATGGAGCCAGGCTCTTCTCAGTGCTGCTCAGTGTCAGTACAAGAGACAAACTGTAACACAGAGGCTCCCTCTGAACACCAGGAAGCAGTTCTGCACTGTCGGGTGATGGAGCACCATCATGGGCTGCCCAAAGGCTGTGGGTTCTCCTCCTTGGGGATCTCCAGAAGCCACCTGGTTGTGGGCCCAGGCAGCCTGTAAATCTGTGTAGTGGCTTTTTACACCAGTTTGCAGGTAAAATTTTGTCCTTTCTCATTCCATGTTGCAAAACAACAAATAAAATATGTTTTGTGTGAAACTACATAAGCTCATTCTTTTACCCTCAGAGATAGATCCTTTATATAGTTCCATAGAATATTTATCCCTGCTTTCTTGCCTTAACTACCTTATAATTTCTGCAATTATTTTTGTAACATTACTATATAAAAAGCTTTACAGAATTCAATAAATTCCCTGTGTGATTTATTAAAACCTTTTCTGTATACAATTTTTCTGTCTCCTGCCCCAACAGAGAATCTGTTTTGTTCAAAAATCTGCTCTCATTTAATATTTCAGTTGTAGTGCATTTCTGGCTGTTGTGCTTCTGATCACAGAAGTGCATTATTGCTACTTTCTCTACTACTCAAAACGTCTCAGAGTTCTCCTGTTCACTTTGCTCTAAAAAAATCTGCGTAACACAGTAGAAATAATTCTCATATGAGGTAAACAGTGCCAACCCAGGATCAAGTTTTTCAGTGTTGTTAATACACAGACTGTAGTAGATGGGGAATAATTGACCCTTTCTTCAGTTGAAAGTGAATTCAGTGAAAGGCTTCATTAATGGAGGAGAGAAGGGACTATGTGTGTACTAAATCTTTCAGATGGATAAGAATAATCACAGCACTATCAATTTATATATTTCCCCTCAAAGGAAAAAAAAAAGCATTAAGTAGCCTAGTGTTTCTAAAAATGTAGGTTTCTTGTACCTATCCATCACATCATTCTAATATTAGCAAGTCTTCTGTGGTGATCATCTGTCTTCACTACATTATAGAAGAATCCTGCCTTCTGTTAGGTATGATATGAAGTGAGAACAGCCATGTTGGTCACATTAATTACCTAAACATAATGAGCTACCTCCAAACATTTAGATTAATCAATAAATGCCTGTGAATTGCCAACTTATAAAGCAAATAGTTTCTTAGCTGTTGCACATGGCTTCTTCACAATAATCCAGACCATTTTTTTTTTCTGTGAATTTCTGTCTTCAGAAATGGTTACCAAATGAGAATGGTGAAACTTCAGATGAAAATGGATGATTATATTTCACTGTGCCAAGAGAAATACTTATGACATGTTCCATTCTTACAGTTGTAAGGCAATTTCTCCATTTAAGGCTCCTGAAAGTTAATATCCTCAAACTCTGCTGGCTGTCCCTGCTCTGCATCACTATTGAGCCTTACCATTTCATGCTTTAGTTTAGTCAGATGTCTCTGCTCAGCTTCATCCACATATATGTCCCTGTCCCTAAAGATATACAAATAGCACCAGGAACAGCGTAGTAGTTCCTGGAGGTTTCTGCCTGGTAGCCATCATTCCTTTGCAAATGTAGTTCCCTTCTATCATTGTGATGAAATGAGAGAAAATGTGGGATATTCCCCACTATCTTTTGGTGGCATCTTTCACAATCAGCATTAAAAAAAATAAAAACAAAACACAAAAACAACAGAAAGGCAAAGTAGTAAGTGGTAGAATCAACCAAGAAAGCAAAGCAGCAGTTTAGTAACAGTGGTGAAGACACGGTGATTCCAAAACCTGGTGTAGACATGATCAGTCCAAACACAGATTGCATCACCAAGGATAATGAAACCCTCTGGACACATTGCTCCCTGTTCCAGATGACTTATCATAGATACAGATGTCCAGGGTTAATTTCAACTGCGTGTAGAATTTAGGTCCTTTTGATAAATTGTGCGCTCTGTATTCTGTGGTGAGTGGACAGCAGAACTGCTTCTGAAGTGTAAAAGCAGATGATAAAGGTTCGGTCTTTGCTGCTAAAAAGTACATGACATTTTCAGATTAAAGTCACAAATGGATGTCAGATATGCCAAACTAGAAAAACAGCCAAGTTCTGGATACTTTAATTTTACCACAACTTTGCTCAGCAAGGTCAGCCCTCTCCTCTGGCCTGGGACTGACCTTGGAAAATCACCTCAGTACAAAATTAAAGCACCTTATCTGGACTGTGGTTTTACCACCGGAGGGCTGACGCACGTTGGTTTCTCTGATGTTAAGAAAAAAAGAAATTACTTAATCTTTTCAGTGATGAATGAAAGTCCAAATCAACAGACCCTGTTTCACTAGGGTATCTCTGCAAAATCACGTGTTACCTGTGTTCTTCTATGTGCTAACTGTGCACTAGAATATGATTAGTAGCCACAGTATGGACGCAACACGGCAGTGGTGTGGCTGCTGGTGACTGTACATAGCGCTGCTCTTGACAGAAGCAGTATGAATTGTGACTTTGAAGAGACAGAGGCTGACACAACAAGCAACCCTGGCAATTACACAGACGGCCACTGAGGTGCTTTCTCTTGTATCTTTTCCATACTAGCCTAAGGGAAAACCCACTTATTATGGCACAAACGTTTGGAGGCTGTTTTGTACTTTTGTTCTGGTGTAGGTTGCATAAGTGAAGCACTTTCCTCACTCATACAGACTCTCTGTATCCTATGAGGGCTTCCACTCACCAGATAGACTATACTGGCAAATCCTTCTTGACATGGATTTGGCTCTAATTTTTAACCGGGGCAAGCTTTCTGGTACGTGCATCTATGAAAGTGTAAGAATGATTTTTCTCATTGATCTCGAATGTATTACTGACAAGTTAAAAATGATAAATGCCATCTTATACCAGGAAGGTACATAATCCAGGCAGACGCTACGGTGACTACACTGGCTTCAAAGCTAATTAAATATACCCCAGTGCAGCTTTCCCCCATAGACAAACACAGAAGTGCCAGCTCCATCAAGCATTGCCTCACTCACCTCCCTGACCTATCTTTAAAACTAGAAAAAAAGCCGATCGTCTCCTCTCCATTTCAATTTTGTGCTCTCCAGCCTGAAGATCTTTTCAAGTCCCAGCTCCTGGCACAGTGCCTTCCAGTCACTGGTCAGATTCAGCAGTGCCAGCTGCTAGCAGAAAATCCTACTATTCAGGAGATGACCTTAAGTGCTCCGAATGCTGCTTTCTCATTCTGCTTAAATCATCTCCCCATGTTCAATGCCTGCACTGACGCCGTGATGTAGACAGATAGGTTGCAAGATTTCTAGAGCAAAAGTTATTATGTAAAAACTAAGAGATTGTACATTTTTAGTTTGACATCACGGTCTTTTTACTAAAAGGAATATTTCACATAGAGTACCAAAATTTTATTTGGAAATCAGTGTGACAGTACCCATCCCTGATTCACTTATGAAAGATCCTCTGTAAAGCCTTGTAATGCCTTGTGAATAATTTCAGTGATTCACTCCCATGCAAATCTCTTATTTTCCAATGCAAATATTGCATAAGGGTAGCACAGTACTCTTAAACATGAACAAGACATAAACCAATTTCATTCAGATTATGTTTGTGTCATAAATAAGGCTCTGTATCCACTCGGTTCAAATCGGCCTCCTTAAGCAGGCTTGCACTTGTTAAATCCTGTCTATGACCTCAGGCAGCCTGCTCTAAATGTATGATTCTTGCATGTGAAGAGAGGAGCTTGGAAAATAACACTGAACTGAGCTAAGGCTAAATCTGTTTGGATTCATTACATCTACGGCCGGGCTGTCTTTGTAAGTAACACTTATTTTCAAATATTTCAAGATCTCTCAGTTTTGTGTATGGAAGACAGAATCACATGAATATGGAAAACTCACTCAAGTTTAGGTGACCCGTAGTCACCAAAAAATGGCTCATTATCCCTTCATACTTCATAGAAAATACATAGTGAGTGCATGCTTACTGAAGTCACTGCATTCCTTCTGTCCCCCTTCTCACACCCTCTTTTCCAGTTTTCTACTCATCTCACTAGCTTGAGCAGGATTTATACGTGCCATTCTCTACATATGTCTAAAATAATTGAGTGACAAGCCAATATCCATGAACATTCTGAAGCATTTTTTTTAAAGAACTTCCAGCAGCATGAAACACAGGAAAGTAAAAAAGTTACATATGAGATAGTGACTGTTTTCAAACATGTTCAGAGAGAGTTTTTCTCACTGAAGCGGACCTGAACATTTCAGATGTTAAATTGATTTAGCTTTGATTTGTAAAAGTTCCATTCTGTTTAATTTCTAACTACAGCTTTTTTTCTTTATTTTAGCCTTAGCAGCTCCAGTAAGGTGCAGTAGCTAGAAATCTTATGTGATAGCACTGCCATAACTAGGGGATTTGACTCACGCTCACAAAGGACTCTGACTTAGGAGAAAGAGTGACTTAAGCTGACATGACTGTAATGTTTCCTGCTCTCAGACATCTATTTTGGTCCAGCTTTCTCCTCCCTTTGAAGTTTACTAAGTCCACTGCACAAAGAGCTAGATTTCTTGAAAAGCAGCCATAAAACCAAAGTTTTTTGGCCTGTCTGAATAAACTACAACTGATACGTTGGTCTTTAATTCATAGCCATTAGCAACACCATTCACAGTGAGATGGGAACAGAGAACTGCAACTGGAAAATGCTCCTTCTTGACCAGTGTTGATCACCCTTGCCCCTCGGTTGAAGCTGTGGAAGTCCATCTTCTTCCAGGTCTGCTTGTGGTATCAGAAATTACCATCATCCATAGCCAAGTACTGGCAGGTTATGTCAACTCAGCCAGCTTTATTTAAGAAGGATTAAAGGAGGTAATGGGGGAAAACAGACAGGTGCCTCCCCTGAAAGGTCTCTGAGGATCTAGGAGATTGAGACGTTATCAGAATATTACACTGTTTGCAAAAAAAGGTCTGTCATATACAGTATGATGACCTGTGCTACAACTGCTCAGCCAAAAAAACCCAAACAGCTCCTGGCTAAGAGTTGTGTGATCAAATGCAAGTCCACATGTTGCCACATCAAGTCCAATTCCAAAACCTGAAAGATTATTTAAATCTCACCTCTATCAAAAATTTACAGTAAGATACTTGACTGCCGCAAAGTGTCTGTGGATCATTCACGTGTTTTGTGCTGACGTTCTCCTGAGAAGGCTATAACCTTGATCAAGGAAAAAAGAAAAGGCAGAGGACCAATTAGCTGCAGGTGGTAAACTCTTTAAATGCTACCGTTCATCCCTCTAAGTATTCAGTGTCAAGAACAGGACCAAATGGACATCACGTGACTGTATAAAAGTCCTAAATCCCATTACACAATTAGTGTGCAAGCTCCACCTCTGTTTTTGCTTTAGGGATACAGAGCGTATGCACGCTAGTGTAGATAAACCAGTTTGAATTACCTTGATATTGAAACAAAAAGAATATTTTGCCAAGTTTAATAGGTATATTATTTGGCTGTATGTATAACTTTAGGCAAGCCAAAATGGATTCAAACAGTCTAGAATTATGAGTAAATTGGCAATTCAATAAAGCATCCTAATAGGAAAGGTACTGTACAAACAAGATGCATTAAATTGCCAGGGAAGATGAACTAGATGAAAGCCTCTAGAAATTGTCATTTTTAATTTTTTTCTGCCCCTTGTTTTTTTTTGTCAATTTACTAAGAAACAGACCTTTTACACTATTGGTCTTCTTATGAGAACATATGGACGTTCTCAGGAGAAGGATTCATTAGAGGTATTGTTCTGATTAGACCCAGAAAGGGAAAGACAGAGTGGGTAAGGAAATACATGTGATCTGTGGAGGCACGGGTCTCTTACCACGTGAAGGCAATTCAATTGTCCAGGTCACCACACACACCGTATTTTTTGTCACATGAATTGCTGCAGAACAAGCCACGGGCTCTTTTGAACTAACAGTCTTTAAAATAAAGTTAAGCAAAGACTATTTCACATGTAAGAAACAGCAAGCAAACTCCGTAACTGTGCCTTCAAGTTGAGTACCACCAAGCAATCTGCTGATTCTTGTCGGAACAATTTAAGAAGGTATTGCCTGCAGCCTCTTCTGCGTCTCTCTGTGAAGGTTACCATATTTGCAGCAAAACCAACGTGTTTACTTCTCAGCCACACCAGCCCACAGCCCTGCACATCTCATTTAACAAATTGAAGGACATGCAAGGTAGTACGCCAAGGGTGTGACTATGGCAGCTGTTCTGTCAGGTGACAATGGGGCAACAATTTCTTTCAGAGAGGCAGAACCGCCAAGGGGAGCAACTGTTGTCCTAACTGCTCTCATTTTGAAGCATTCTTGTAGTTGCTGACATTTTGGACTGTTAGTGGACGCCACTTAACTTTTGTGAGCTACCAGTGTGACAGGCAGTGCGGCTGTATCCAAGCCAGCACGTAGGTCAGGTACTCTACCAGCATGGTAAGCTTAGTAATGTGGAATGTGCAGTCTGAAACATAGCAGGCTATGTCTTAACTAACAATTAATATTAATACCTTCCTCCCAAGGATTCTGTTGATACTATGTTAAGTACCACATGCCATTGCACAACATCTTTTGACTGGGAAACACTAGGGAAGTGGCCACTGCTGTGAAAAAAAACATTTCTGTGGAATCCATGGCTGCTCTGTTGTTTAGACAGAGGCAAGCTCTGAGCTGAAATATTTAACATTTGTGTTTCAGGTGGTTTCTCTCTTCCTTATTGTGAAGGCAGAATGTTGTGCCCTAGTTCTCTGGATAGGAATAGCACATATTCCTTCACCCTTAGCAGAAGGGGAAATTTTTAGCTAGAGGTTATTTCCAAATTTTGCTTCAGAGAAATAAAAGGAGGCAGACAAAAACTCAAACAAAAAATCAACCAACCAACCAACCAAACAAAGCATTACTAAATCTAACGCATAGATTTTAATCAATTAATTTGCTTCAATTCAGTCCAGTGGATTAGCACTCTTCGAAGGACAATAACAGGCCCTGCTGGCAGAGGTCTTATTACCTTCATGAGAAGGGCTTGTTGATGCATCAAAACTCAGTTTGAAACTCCTCACACAATTAGAGAAAGGCGCTGCTTTTAGCACCGCAGAATCACAGTCAGTTTAAGCCAATTTGAAAATTCACTGCCACTGATGGGGGCCCTCGACCGCATGTGCCTGCCACCCCTCTCATGTTGGCACACAGGTGATCATCTTGCTAATCTTAGTAAACACTAAGGTTGGTTTTCAGCTAGATCAGAGGAGATATTAATGCACTGTCAGGACAAAACGGCCACTTTTGTGAAGAGTGCTGACTTGGGTATCCACCCCAGCAGAATGATTGATTGGTGACTATTCAAGAAATATGGTCTGCCTATGGTTAAAAGTTCCTTTGAATGATGTTTTTAAAAAGACAGCATGTATTCAAATTGTTCTTTAGAAGCTCTGTGCTTCCTAGTATAACAATTCTGGAACTACTAAAATGTTACAAAATTTCTAGAATTCTAAATACTCTAAATCTTGGAATATTTATGAGGTTAGTGTACAATCATAAATACTGGCACTTCTTTTGTTATATCACCCAATGAAAGAGATGTTATTTGAATCAGTTATAGGCCCAGAACCATAATAGTTGAACTACTCAGAAAGTAGAAACAAAATGAGGTTCAGGCTGACTTTTATGCTGTCTTTATGCTAATTGTCTGCAATTAGCTTATACAATTAACAATTCTGTCTCACACGTCTGGTGCCAATATAGTACTTCTTTAGCACTGATAGATTAGAATTTCATGGCAAAAGTAGACAATTAAGGAGTTAGGCTTGTCCTTCTGGTCTCGAATGAAGCTGGCCAAAGATATGTTAAATCAATAAGTTTTTATTTATATTTGCTCAAAGGTACACGTTAGTTCACAAGGAAAATGTTTAAATAGGTTTTAATTACCATTTAACTGTCTAAACAGTTCATCTGTTAATCACTCAATACTCAATACTGTTTGTTCTGTGGCTTTTATAACATACAGTCGACTTGAGTACATACATTTGAGTTAATTTTCCCCACTGTACAAACTGTCAGTATAGGCATGAGTACAGAGAACCTGCCTGTACCTTCTCATCAGGATCCTCTGCCATCATGGAAACCTCATCACAATACTTGGGTATACTGTCACCTTTGTTACATTGCCATTCTTCCTTAAAACTGTTTAGGTTAATTAATCCATCTTATCCCTATTAGATTATTGTCCCAGAGCCTTCTTTTTCTAATTGTCCTGAAAAGTGTTTGATTTCACGAAATTGTGAAATGTAGCACATTGTCATATTTCACTGCAAAGTCATTGGAGCATCTATATTTTCACAGTGATGAACACTGTGAATTCTAGTCACCATAGAACTTTAACAGAGGTTTAGTTATGAAAAATCTGTAGCGACAGCAAGACCTCAGTTTACCTAAATCAGAAGATAATGCATCAACAGGTGGTTTTTTGTTGTTGTTGTTGTTCTGTAACAAATCTAAGCAACTCAAGAATTGTTCAAGACAATACACTGCATCCAGCTCACATCAGGTTATTTCTGTTGAAAACCAATGCAAATGAGGTGTAGCAACTAATGACATAGGTCTTCTCTTTCCTAATATAAGGCTGAAATTTTTATTGGTAAATCATAGTATGCCTAGGTCAATGATGGTATAATGGGCAATTACATTTCAAATTGACTTTAAAATTAGCTACTTCCTTTATACTTTCAATCATTTAATACCTAAGCACTCAAATCTTCTAGTGATCATTTGTATTTCATTGTCCTTCTTTTTCTGTACTAGGTAGAAAGTAATTAGAAGGCCATCTTCTTTGCCGCTCCTTTCGTTTTAAAATAATACCTATGATTATGTGTGTAATCAAAAGTAGAGTGGAATCATTTTAAATACATAAAATTAAAATGGAATTACATTTGATAGTTCCAATAAATTAGTAAAAGAACCCCTATAACTATTTTTTTGCAATGATTCCTTAAAACTACTCCAGAGTATTGCCTTTTAAAAAGGCTCATGTTCAGTTTGTCCTGAATTTTATTCTGTAACTTGCATTGGAAATGTATAAATATGTTAAGTCTTAAGTGATTCTTGTCTTGTTAACAGAAACACTTCTATATACTACAGAAAATAGATGGTAAATTTAAGGCGTATCTCAAATATATTTGAAAGTATAGCATTTTAAGATCTTTTTGAGCAACAAAGCTGGGAGTAGTTGCAATTTCACATTTCTGAAACAGAATTTTTTTGTTGAAAATATGCTCTAGTTTCACAATGAATGCAAAACGACTTTTTTTCTTCAATTAGCGTATATACTTACAAAGGTTCAGATAAAATTAGCATTCAGTCAAGATGAGAAACTACTTAACATGCACAAAAAGGGACCTGCGATTACATACTGGAAGTGGGTTAGACACAATAGTGGGAATACATAATGCAAAATGTCACTCAGAAATCTACTTTGGAATAACATTGGTTGTATACTGATTCTCCTGTTTGGCAGCTGAAAACATACTTCGGTTCAAAACAGGAAAAGAAAGTGTGTTTCACATCATTCTGTTTGGGAGCATGACAAAAATGGGAACACTTTCTGACTCTTTCAGTAGAAACCCACGCCATATTAAATAAGGTGGCTGTCTTTCACCTCATCTTCACTCAAAAACGTAATTAATCTGCACAGAATTCATTATAGAATTCCTGAAGTCCTCAACATATCTGCCTCAAGGTTTCAACTTACTCAGTAAAAAGTTATGCAGATTAACCTGGACTAGCTTGAAAAATAGGGAAGGAAAAAGAGGAAGCAAGTTGAACGAACACTATAAAAACTCAAAGTCTTTTCAGGAGACAAAAAGATAAGTGCAGTTAACTTATCCATAGTTTGGAGTTTTATTCATGTTCTTCTTTAAGGCTTTTGGAAGAGGAGAGCTGAGGAAAAAATATGGCACTTCATGGAATAGATGGAAAATACATCTGTAAGAACAGCATATGTGCCATGAACAGTTGTGGAAAACTGTCAGATAGTGACAGGAGAGTCAATTGACAGGTGCAAAGGTCAGCATAAAAGAAATCAGTATTGAGGCCCTGAAGCATGGAGAAAAATGTCTACACACTCAACAAAATTGTTTACTTGGTTTTGATTTATAGCTGCTGCATCATGAATTTCAGTTACAGTTTGCTGCATAAGACAACATTTCTTTTCAACACAGACCTTGCCCATAAATGAAAATACCTGGTTTTCAAAACAACCTTTCAGAAAGGGAGTATTAACTAATTTAGTACTGATGGGTAACTATAGTGTATTAAAATTCATCTACTCTTTATCTACTTTTTAAATCTATGAGTGAATTCATTCTCAAAAGCTGAAATAATAAATGAACTGACCAAAAACACATTTAAGAAAGGCAAGTTAAAAAAAACAAAACCACCAACAACAACAATCCAGCATTACAAAACTCCGGGTTTTGCTTCATGTTCACAGGTAGCAATCAAATTATTTGCTTAATGATGGCAAGTGAGGTGACTAACCATTAACCTTCCTGGATGCCATCAGATATGATAACATCTTGAATCCAAATTAATATTGTAAGGTACCAGCATTTATGAGAATGCTTTCATTTCTTGCAATCTTTCTCCACTAAATTGCTCTGCTGCCACAAGGAGTCATTGAAGCAGCTGTTTTAGTGAAAGGTGGTTCTTCCTAAGATCACACAGGGAATATAGAGAGTGCTGTTACATATTTTGGGATATTGTGCAGGTGGGACATCACCCCAGAGACCTCCAGAAAGATATAAAATGAATTCTAGCACTTATAAAGTGCTTCTTTAGCTCATTGTCTCATGTGGTTGTGCCAAGTGGGACACGGACAGATGTTCACAGCAGAGCACGTGAACTTAGCATTTTCTTTTGCACTTTCCAGCTGCTTAAAATCACCTCTCAATATCTCACTTCTGTGACAGAACAGTGTAAATATTCTTCACTCAGTGCAGCACAAAGGCCTTTAAGCTAATTTAAGCTAGTTTATTACCGAAGCAGATGAGAGGTATTCATGTAGTCAGTTCTAGCATCTCTGAACACTAACTTCCAATTATTTTTGAAAACTCAAAGTGGCAGCTACTTAAAATGAGCTCATTGAAGTACACTACTGGTTACCCAGTCTACAAAAGATCACCTCTTGCAGGTCACAGCAGAAGTGTAAAATCAGAAATGTTTTAGCTATAGCTGAAAGTATGGCTTACATCCATTCTTGCCAGTCCCACCTCTACTTGTCGAGATACCAGTTGGACATGGACCATGTCACCAGAGGTGACAACTGGAACTTATTTTGCCTTTTATTGTGCTAGCTTCTAAAGCCATAGTGGACATCGAGCACTAAGGATTTATCTTTGATAATGTCTTGGTCAGTTCTTATATTTATAGATTACTTTCGAGCACTGTTATGGGATGCAACAGATCTGCTTAGTGTAAGCAGGTGGCAAAGTATTTGTCTGTTCAGGGACACAGGAAAACTAAGTGTCCAGTGGATGAAGAAAGCAAATGAAATTAACAGCATAAAACTGGTGCCTCGAGTTGCTGTTAGAAAATAAAATGCAGAACTGCACCTACCATGAAAATTTTATAGAATGAATATTAATGCTATGAAGATAAGTAGGGTGGATTTGCATTATGTATTTGACTTGTCCCTAGAGCACAAAGACTGAGACAGACTAGTGACTGCATTAACTATAGCTAAATTTTAATTGAAGATGATTGATTGTTGAGCATTCCATTAATTAACCTTTTTATTCAACATTTTCCTACAGAATCTGAAATGTCCTCTGAAGGCAAGTTTTCCAGATTAACTATCAAAAAATATGGACATGAGCTTCATTTACAAGAGATGCTCTGATAATAATAATAAGGGAGAAAGAAAAGAATGAATGGCAAGTATAGTAGGATTGGATTTGAGCTCAGAAATGATTCAGTGCAAACAGGAAAATATTTAATCCAGGCTAGTTACTCATCATTTCAAAGCTAGAAGACCTCAGAAGATGACAAGGGATCGGTACTCATAATATAAAGGTAAACTCTCACAGATCTTTTAATAAACAAAAGAAAATTAAAATAAAATGTATTTAATTTGAAATTAAAATCAAACCAATCTGTGAAAAAATCTTTTCGTTTTCTAACTAAATGCACTTAACCTTGCTTCTTATGAGCTTTTGTTTCATTTTGGATTTAAAATTAAATACAAATTTAATCACAAAATAAAATTTCTTGATGAGTTCTGCATTATTTGCTGGCAGGTTTATGCAGTGCACCTGATTTCTCATACTGACACAATACAAAGGTCAGATTTGTGGTATGAATGATTAAAATGATTTGCTTGGGTCAAAAAAACCCACAACAGAATACTTGTCTACAAATGCAAAATAGGCTCCTTCTAAGTCATGTATCATTCTCAAATTGCAAGTACTTTGTGAAAAAAAAAGGAACCTTGTACATGCAGCGAGCTACAGAAGGGGAAGGACTCTTCTCCAGTCAGTCAACATCAGTCACCACCAGCAGCTGTTTTACATCTCATCAGGCATCACTCCATCACTCTTCAGCTGCCACACAAATGGCATCTTTGAAGCATCTTGTCAGTGACAGTCTAATGCAAATTTCAGCACCTTTGCTTAACAGTGCAAAAAAGATCATGATTCACAGAAAACCAAAAGAAAAACAAGGCAGTTAAAATGATCTACTCACTTTGGGATGGCACACTGTACCATTCAGACTGAGATTTAGGGCGGGATCAATCTAAACACTGAAGTCATCTCGGCACCAGAGGCTGAAGCCAAATTGTTTCTCTGCACTCCCTCAGTGTGTGTCCAGGAAAAGAGATAGACATCACCAGACGGTGATCACCCTGTCCTAACATGAGTGTCAGAGGAGGTGTGATGAATCGCTTCCTAAGGTAACTACTTTTTTTCACTGACTGCAGAGGAAACACAGCCTAGACATCTTATTTTACAGGCTAAAATTAGTTCAGAATAAGGCTACCCAACTGCTTCAAACTCAGGCAGCATTTATTTTCCTCTTACATACTTCATAGGAGGTGCAAATAGTAGGGTGGAGAAAGGATTAACAGAGATCGGTGAGTGGGTAGTTCTCCAATCTTTCGTTTTAAACTCATCTTTCAATGTGTGCCCTATCCATAATTTACTGCACACCTTCTGAGTGCTTCACTGAATGGAAAATCACTCATTTTCTCATGAGCTTCTCAATGGTGCTCTCATTGTAGTACTCTATTTCTTTCCAGATATTAATGAATTTATCTTCCCAACACCCTAGTGGTATTATTATTTTCCTCTTATGTGTTGTGAGTTGAGATACTGAAAAGTGAAAACTGTCCTCTAATTGTGTTTCCTTCACATGACATGCTTTCCAGCTGCTTTTTTTTTTCAGAGTACTTAGCAATTTTTAGGCCTTCATAAGGTCAACATACAGTTCCTGTCCACTTCTGTTGTGATTATTGTTGCCTAGCATTCAACTGAGTAGGCTGCAGGGTGTTTTAGAATGGATATCCAGAAAGCAAATTAAAAACAGGGATCCAAAGTCATCTATTTGAAGTTATTTGCCATACTCATGACACATTTTCTAACATTTAAAGCAAAACGGATTTGAATCATAGACTCATAAGGGTTGGAAAAGATCTCTGAGATCATCTAGTCTAACCATCCACCTACCACAAATATTGCCCAGTAACCTGTGTCCCTAAGTACTACATCTACTCTCCTTAAACACTTGTTACAGGGGAGAACAGGCCTTGGGTATTTTCATTGTTCAGTTTTTACTCATTCCCTATATGAAAGCCCCTCCTCACTTTTACCTGTCTGGGACAGCCTTGGCTTTTGGGGCTGCTTGCTTCTAGAAGCTTAATATGTCCTTAGACATTATCAGTTACAATCCAAGCCATTCCCAGATCCCCTGCCAGTATGAGCAAGCTCTGTAAAACCATTACTAGACTGAGCGGCAGAGGCATACTCTTCTACTGGGGACAGGAAGGGTTCACCTACAGGCAGGTCCATAAGCCAAAACTGAACACTGGGCCCCTCATAACCATCACCGTTGGCTCTTTCTTCCCTGTCCAGCTCCAGCCATCTACGTGTATGTGGTGCTAGGTTACAGTCTTGGTGATGGAACATCCCTGGCAATGCTCTTAAAATGCAAAAAAGAGGAGCCTGCTTCACTCTGGCAGATAGCAACACAACCCTTGCACCTTTTTAGAGACTGTAAAACAAAAGAAATTTCCATTTGAATATCATATTTATGGCCTCAGACCTCAGGAGCCATCCCATGGCGACATGCTTTGCAGCACAGAAACTCATTCTATAGAAGAATGCCACATGGTACCAGCAGCAGGAATTGGTCTCTGGCCCTCTTATTTAGCAGAGGCTCTCCTCCAGGCTTTGTGGAGAAAGCAGATCCCCATTCAGAATAGGCTGACCTGCCAACATTTGTCTGAAGGGTGAGATCCTCCCCTTTCTACAGCCCTGCCTGCATAGTGTCAGGTGTGAAACAAATACATTGAACAGTGCATGCTCTTCCACTACTTTGTTGTGAAAACAGTAGTAGCAGTGTTGTAGATGGGATGGGTTAAGAAGTGTGTTTGTAGGAAGAATTTCTATTTTTTACCAATTGTGAAATAAGTACTAATGATTTTAAAATCACTTCGCCCTGTAAATCATACTCATATTTCAAAATGAGGCATTTTTTTCTGTGTTAAACAACCTCACCTGCCAAAAAAATAACAAAAGAAAGCTTTCTTTCTCTTTTTTTCTTTCCTTTTTTTTTTTTTTTTTCCTTTTCTGTAAGGGTTGCTGCCAGAAATATGTTTTTGCCAATGCTGCGATCTGTCCAGGCTGTGTGACAGGGGTACACAACTGGATATGTTAGCTGAATAAGCTTTTTTATTTCAGAGAATTTCAATTACTCTACTAAAATAAGACAGACGACTGCATTTAATAATGAAAGAAAAAAAAAAACAGGGAAATTTAGAGTAGAAGTCATCAATACTGTGGTCTGATTTTAATTTAATCAAAGTTAAAATAAGATAAGTACAAATGGTAAATTAAGATAAGTACAAACAGTGTTTGTGGAATCAGTGTAAGTTTTGGCTAGTAATTTGGTATTAAAAAAAATGAATAGGATATTCAATATTGTCAAGTGAGTGGATTTCTAAAAATAAATATAGGATTAATCAGAGTCCATTAATCTTCATTCTCTGTCTAACCAAATATGAAGAAATTTTATTTTATCAGCCTCATTGGTCATTTTTGCCATTTATGTTTTTTACCTTCTGCGAACCTCTCATTTGCCACTGCATTCCTGCTTTTAATGGGAGTACTTTGTGTAGGAAATTGTGAAAAAAATAAATTTGACATTGCACTACTTCTGTCTTCATAAGTCCTTCTTTATCTCTGCATCCATTAGCTGACTGTTTGCAATATGGATTTATTTCAGTCTGCTTCTTGCAACATCAGGGTCTTTAAATTAAGTTCTGCCCTTGAACATGAAAAGACTTCTTAATTCATAGTTTCACATTATACAGAGATTAACAGTAAAAGGTTATTAACAGTGCAAGGTTATTAAGAGCATGTTTAATATTATTTGAACGATAGCAGAATCCCATGCAATCCCATTTTGGTGTAACTTTATTAATGACAGAAGTATTCAGCTGATTCCATGCTTTTTGATAGAATAACCAATAATAAATCACTGCAAATTAGAATGTATTTTAAGCTCCTTTTCAAGTAGCTGTTGACAATTTTTTTGTTTATTAGAGGGTGTGGTTTCTTGGTGTAAGTAATAAGAAATGGATGCACTTTACCAATGGCAAAGTCAAAATAGTATTACTGGTATTTTACAGATTTTTTTTTCTGGTTTATATGTTACTGCAGATACATTTGATTACAGACATGTTCCTAAACACTGCAAGAGTCAGACACTTTCACATTTCACTTCTGTGCAATCCAGTCAGGAAGAGAACGGGGTAGCGCAATGGATCTATCTGCTAATTTGGTTTGTAAGATGTTGGAGGTGGTCTTTTCTGGATCTACCAGGGGATGAAAATTAGCCTCTCCGTGCTTCATTACTAATCCTCAGCAGGAAGTCTTTCTTCTTTGAGCTCAGTTGATGTCGGGGATAGCCCAGGAGGATGTTCTCCTCTGCCTAGCCACAGGCACTCATATAGATGGTAACCTGACCAGCCCTGTGCCTTGGAAACTCTCTCCAGATCCCTCACAACACCTGTGTTGGAGGATGGTTCCACCATCAAACCACATGTCAAGTGTAAACATCTTAAACTGCCATGACTTGATAAAGTAATCATAAGTCTAAGCTCTTAATCAACACCTACACTGAAAGTACTATAGACTTACAGGAGTCAGCTAATACATTAAGAGCTCACACCTACACATACCAAACAAAACTCTTCTTCCCCTAGCCTAGGTAATACCTTCCTCATAAATTTCCAAACTCTTTCAGTCAGTTCCAATTCTTATCCCTTTGTGATTTTCTCACAAAATTCCTGCAAAGCCAGCCTAAATGCACTAATACAATTCACACAGTTGAGGATCTCCTTCTTTAAAAATACCCATTCTTTTCCACTAGAAAAAATAAACAGATGTTTTGCTGCTGTGGGACAGACTTATTTTGATTTCATAATCAAACAGTGCTTAACCCTTGGAGCCTTGTATTCATGATACTTTGTTTCTTTATTTAAATTCCCCGCTGTTGCACAGCTTCTGCAGCAGTGGGATGCTCATACAGATGAGCCCCTGGCAGCTATCAGTGCTTTTTAATCTTCGTGTTATCCAGCCCTACTCAGAGAAGGCTATAGTGTAGTTCCAGACTTCATTTGCTCCAGGAGCAAAACCAATTTAACAGATTTCCATCCTTTCTCACCCCAGTTGTTCATCCTCTCCTTTGTACTGCAATTTATCACCTCCCGAGCAGTGCCTGCATTCCAGGACAATGCATGTTCAGTGCCATGCACTAAATTAGATTAGTGAAATAATCTAGATTGAAAATACTTTTTTTTTTTTTTTAAAAAAAAAAAAAAGATTATTTAGCTTAGAACATTTTGCTGATCCTATTGAGTAAAATCTTGTCAATGACTGCACTGGCAGAAGTGGGGTGATAAACATCAGTACAAGAATAGAAGCAAGCAGCTAGAAAGAAAAACTTTGTCAGAGGGAAGCTTGTTCATAGACATCCATCCTTAGATGTCGTTTGTCTTAGTTATTCCTATGGATAACCAGAGCTCTTGTTTTCTATGATGTGGAAACTCAGCTATGCAAAGAAATATTCAGAACAAATTTAGTAATAACTATGAAACCCACAGATTTCAGAGTGTTCTAAAAATCCATTGAATACTTTGGCATTTTTATTCAGACTAGAAAATTCTTATTTGATTCCAAATTCTATTGCATACAGCTTTTTTTTTTTTTTTTTTTTTTTTTTCCCCTGGCTCTCAAATTTGCAGCTCTGTAAGAGCTGACTTTGCACTTTCCACTTGAAAACCTATTTTTCTGCTTTGGAGGAAGGTTTTGGTCCAGCACATTGAACAACCTTTTGTTGCCTAGCTTCTTTTCAGCCTGGGAGTGTGAGATAATTGACACAGAACAGACAAAAGCTTGAATATACTCTCCACAACAATGGTGAAATGGTATTTACGTACACACTGCACAGGAACAGCCAAAAAGAGATTGTTCAGCCAGTGACTGAGATCCCAGAGAGCAAAGAAAATCCTGCAAACACCTGTCTTTTAGGTATGTGAAATGGGCATATAGTGGATACCTGCCTAGAAGGAGTGGTAATATTTTTAGGATCACATTTAAATGTGCATAGCTTTCATTGTGACTCCTTTGCATAGAAATATCTGGGTAACTGAAGGTAAACTGGTAAACAGTGAAAAAAATAGAGACTGTTTTAGGCAATGTGTTATGTGAGCAGAAATAAAGTGGAAAGCGAGGCCAAGGACATGCTAGGCCAGGATGTCAGCCCACAAGTGGGGTTCAGGATCAGTCCCTGTGAGAGGAACTGAGGTGATAAGGGTGGCAAAGCAGCATGAAGGGCTTGGTCAGGCCTGGGCAGGGCTGAGATTTGGGCCTGTGGTTGGACCTAGCTCTTCAGGCCTTGGCTTGGTAGGGCAAGGCTGCGTGCAACTGGAGCCCAGCACTGCCAAAGTCTCACTGGGGTAGGGCTGATGGCCCCAGGGTTGATGATGGTCCCTGCTCCAGGGCAGGTTGGGAAGCCCTGGGCTGGGCAGGGACAGGGAGGCCCTCAGCGTCCTCAGGGCCAGGACAGGCTGAGAATCACAAGGAGAAAAGATGTGAGGGAGAAGAATGTAAAATAAATCTGCCAGAACTCATTTGCCATGGGTTAGGTGAAAAGCTACCATGGAAAAAACCTAACAGATTTAACAGTTTGCTGAACGCAATTTTTTATGATATCGATATAGAAATAAAACGTAGTCTGCTCTTCTAAGTCAGTGAAAAGCAGTCATGAAATTACTGCAACCAGTAAAGATATAACAATGGAAATAGAAATGTGGAGTAAATTTTTAAGACGTAGTCTTACCCTGCGTGTGAGAGGAGGGCTGAGAGGAATCTGAGCTATTGTTAATAAAGGTCACAGAAAAGACTCTGGAGACAAAAGGTCTTGCAAATATGTTTTTGTTCAAGCCTAGTGATCCTGCCTCTTTCCTGCTCCCACTACCTTCCTGGTTAAAAAACGAACAGCAGCTCTGGCTGTTTGCCTTTCTCTCTTATCTTGTGCGTCTCTGTGGGCAATTAGCACCCCAGGGGAAAATAGATTGTTTGCTCTCTTCTACTGTATTTAATGAATAGGCAAAGCTGTTTCAGTTTTGGTTTTGTTTAAAGAGAAAGAAAGAAAGAAAGAAAGAAAGAAAGAAAGAAAGAAAGAAAGAAAGAAAGAAAGAAAGAAAGAAAGAAAGAAAGAAAGAAAGAAAGAAAGAAAGAAAGAAAGAAAGAAAGAAAGAAAGAAAGAAAGAAGGAAAGAAAGAAAGAAGGAAAGAAAGAAAGAAAGAAAGAAAGAAAGAAAGAAAGAAAGAAAGAAAGAAAGAAAGAAAGAAAGAAAGAAAGAAGGAAAGAAAGAAAGAAAGAAAGAAAGAAAGAAAGAAAGAAAGAAAGAAAGAAAGAAAGAAAGAAAGAAAGAAAGAAAGAGAAAGAAAGAAAGAAAGAAAGAAAGAAAGAAAGAAAGAAAGAAAGAAAGAAAGAAAGAAAGAAAGAAAGAAAGAAAGAAAGAAAGAAAGAAGTGTAAGTAAATAAGTAAGAGGGTGATCTGTTCAGTTTTATTGTACCTTGAAAAAATAGGATGTTATTCTACTGGAAGATTTTTTGAAGGATGGAAGGCCAATTCCATCACTCATAGCATAGATACTGATGGCGGACTTCATGAAGGTGGTGGCATGTCTGTCCTACTCCCCCACTGCCCATTCGTCACTCATACCACACACTTTTTGGTGGCTACATGGTGAGGAAGATTGAGGAATCAGATAAACATATTTGCACTCCTACATCAATGTGTCCTTGACAAAAGTGTCCATCTACAAACATCTAAACTGGAGGGCTTGTTCCACAGAAACACTGAGATCTAGAAAGGATCCATCATACTTGTTATACAGCTGCCTGTTTTACTGTGCTTTCTGTAGAGTTTCTTTCACTAACATTCTTTAAGAGAAGAAAATATGGTTTTCTTTTTTTCCATTTTAAGCCTGACTGTACTCTGCAGATGGTTATAAGAAGAAGCACTTGTCTCCAGCTACAGACTTTAGCATTTTATTTTGAATCTGAGGTAATGATGGGTCCTCTGCAACTCTTACTGCTACTTTTGGAGTTTATATTTTATATGAGACAAGATTACATCAAATAACTAAAATATTCTTTTTCCCCAGTGATTGTTTGTAATTATTGTTTGACTATAAAACTGAATGAGGAATTAGATGGGCAGAATGACAGAGAGTTCGATATAAACATTCAAAATGAAAAATAAACTCATTTGGGAGTAGAGAGGGGGAGAGAAAAAGAACAACACATGCAGCCCATTTTATAATTCAGGTCACTCTTGAGCATTTCAGCTATTGCTTCAGTCTGACAGAACTAAAGTCAAGAAAATGCAGATAATCAGAATTCCCCTACTTCAGAGTTCATATGAAGATAAGGTGATTTATTTTGTTGAACTTTCTCTACTGAGATTTATGTTTTAATTTGTTATTGTATAATTATGTTTAAGGTTCCATAGACCTAATATGAAAAGCCTTTCATTTTCAGGTGTCTCTTCCAAGCTGTCATTTCACAATATGCTGTCCTTAACCACTCATTCCTACCTCCCCATATTGTACCACCTCCACAGTTGTGTCAACACAACTGCTAGTGGAGCTGCAATCTAAACTGGATCACTGAGCTGATTTGGATTAAAAATAACATTTGCTTTGGAGGGGCCAGGGCGTGGGAATGAGCAATGAGGGGCAGAAAAGGGCTGACTGAAACACAGGGAGGAGAAAGCACAGGAGATCATTAAACTAGTCTTACCACTGAAGTGGAGCTATTGTAAGACTGAATTTGCTCACCTTTCAGCTAGTACAGTCATGTTTTTCACAGACTATTAATCAAATTAGGCACTTCAAACTCTCATTCTCTTATTTTTAGTGTAAACAAGTGGACAAATTCCATGAAGAGCTTACAACATGTCACTCAAACTACATCCGATCCATGTAGTACTCATAGCGGGTGAATCAGTAGCAAAAAACACTACTGTAAATGTCTAACCCAGACCTCACAGAGATAAGTAAACTTACATTTTGCTAAACAACCAAGACTTCTGCTTTTAACTGTCCCCACAGCAGATTTGTTGCTTCACCCCAGTCACTGCACTGGAGTGTCACATCTTGCTCTCTTCAGGCAATTCTTATATGAAAAGGACTAATTTGAAACTGTGGATACAGTTCAGCAGTTACATGTAGACTTCAAGCCAAGTACTCATTCCTAACCCACTGTTGTTAAACCACAGAGAGAGACCTCACTGCCCTTCCTTGGCTTTCAGCAGACTTTAGGTCAGAATCCAGAAACTGCAGTGCTAAAACAAATTGTTCATACTTGAATTTAACACAGAGTTGCAAGGAACACAAATACACTTGTACCCCCTTCTGTATATTTTGCTTAAAATAGATCTGGAACTAAAGGAATTCAGAGACTGAATTAGAAACTGACTCAGTAAAAGTTGATTCAGCCTTGTAGAAAGTCACCACGATTACCCAGTGATCTGGAATTATCATTTAATGACAGCAGTATGTCAAGTAAACAATTCCACAACCAAAAACCAGAGTGACCCACATGTAATTCCCTTATTTATAGCACAAGTATCAACAGCGCATAAAATTGTAATTAAATACACTAGCTCATTTGCCATAGATTAATCAATTTGCTTGTAAAATCATTGTTAATATGTCATCAGCTTAGATAATGTTTTGTCATATCTTAAAATATTATTTCATATATTTATGTCAGCTTTCTCCTAATGAGCAATTATTTCCCAGATGTCCTATCAATCCACATAAATAAAAAGCCTAGGTAATTTGCTAACATGTAGCACTGAGAACATAGTTAGACATTTGTTATAGAAACACCCTCGGGATTATGGCTAGAAGCAAAGAGAATCAGGTTAATAGAAAAAGATATGATCTTACATCCTCTTGGGAAGAAAATCAGCATCAACAAATTAGTGCTTCCTAATTTTCTCATAATTACTCTTTTACAGGCTCAGCCACACAAATATTTGTGATTCTTAATCTGTCTTGATCTGTGCTAGGATACAATGCTTGGATACAATCAAGTGCAGTATCTAAGTTAATATACCCAGATCATGTTTGACTGATAAAAAGCCACATGTGTGAAAATTGTTGGTAGGGCAGTGGATAGTGATGTGGACAGAGACATTCAAGTGTTCTTATTTAATTCTGCTTAAGCAAAGGTTATTTTTTGACAAGGTTATGACTGTCACTGTCATAGACCAATTAGTGCCCTCTGTGTTATTTTTAGCCAAAATGCTATGTAATTCATCGTGCACTATGGCTCCCACATGGAATATTTGACAGTGAATGACCCCTCAGAAATAATAAATCAGGCCTGAATTTACCATGGAAGAATGGGATGCCACGATGCTTAAGCTTTTGTCTCCTGCATCACAGACAGAAAACTATCTGTTTGGTTCCTCCTCATCATTGTCCTTCCGACAAGAAAAGCTTTTCACCTTTCTCATATTATTCCAATTTCAACCATGGGCACCAAACATAAAAACAACAGAAATAGAACCTATAATACGAAACTGAGGCTATGTTTTTTTTTATTTATTTTTAAGACAATTGTAAAATTCTAAATGGATGCAATCTGCATCATTTTGGAGAAATGAATCTATCCCCTCTGCTGCACAGAAGAGCTGCAAAAGGGAATGACAGTGTTTGCATACCCACAGATGCCTCCGCGTTTTTGTAGTAACTAAACTACGCAATTGTAATGGAAAAGAAGCTCCAGTGTCCAATAGCTCTATCACTGTACTGAATGAAGAGACACAGAATTCAAGAATTCAGATTTAGCTGACTGTTAGAAAAATAGAGCATGCTGATTTTTCAAATTCTGGATCAGGAGGATCTGCAGTGTGTAGAGCGACAGGTGATTTCTGGTCCATGGTTTCATACTACAAAGAGTCTACGCAAGATTTACAATGCCGTGTTCATCTTCAAGGTGTGATGCCACAAATAAGTTCTCAGCAGATCTGGGGGTTTGACCTCAGCCACAGTGCAAGGCAGCAGGAGGAGAAAAGGAGAATATCCAAAGCTCACACCGTGATCTTTATGGAACAGCATTCATACACATTAAGCAAATCAAAAGACTAGAAATAACAAGTTCTTGCAAAAAACAAGAGCTTTTTAATAGCAGTTCAGAATAAATTGCCAAAGACTGACACATCAAAATTTGTTAGTCACTTGAAAAATAGATTATATTTAGCTCTAGGAGTTGTTTATGCAGCTCCTAGAGATAAGGTAGTAGGATAAGATTATTTTTGATTGGGTTTTGGTCTATCTCAGACAAGAAATTTTGTTTTAATTAACTTTACTGATGGTCAGAGATCAGTTACCTCAATAAAAAAATGTTATATTTTGTAAATAAAACAAAAAAAAATTAATTAAAGCCCGCAAAACACTACTAGCAATCCTGACCAGATCATTTTTAAAGTCATTGCAGACAGCTCCTGAAGTTACTGTGAAATAAAGGAATTGTTTTGTAGACGTAGCTGGCAGAAATTATATTCCCTTACACATGGAAAAGCAGAATGAGAACTATTTCTAAAATACCTAGAAGCTGTGGATCTAAGCCAGTTTTCCAGCAACTTCAAAACTGATGATTTACAAAACCATAGGATATTTATAAATGTATCACTAGAAAAAAAATCACCAATACTCTCTAAATACCTATATTTTACTTTGAAATTTAGCTGCCAAATAATACTACTCATTGAGATTCAAATTAATTTTTACATTTTAAAACTCCAGCATACTGAATGGGGATCACCATAGCTCCGGTTATCAGTGAAAATCTCTACAGTGGTCTATTAATTTTTTGGAATAGTATTCTCACTTCTCCCAGTGCTGACTGATAATGCTGATTAGGCAATTATATAACAGTTTTCAGTAAATATAGAATAGCAAAAAATGGGTCATTTTATTTACTAAAACTTAGGACCATTTTACGAAATGCTCTGCTGTTTGTTCTCAACATCTCCATTAAGCATTAAGCATTGTCTGTTACTCAAAAATTAGGGCTTGTTCTTCTAAAGTTATGATGTTATATTTTATACACAGATTACTATTACTTATTACTGAAATTTATTAAAAGTGCGTAGGTCACTCCAAAAGTAACACCTCCAATTAATTTCCATGGAAAATACAATGGATACAAAGAGCACAATAACATTGTTGGATAGAGAAAGTTTTCAGCTACAAAACACTTTTTCAGCATGGTCACCACCATTAGCAATGTGATTTTGCTAGCAATGAACAAGAGCCTGAATGCTGTGCTTGTAACAGTCTGCATGGCCATCTGGAACATGGCTTGTCTTTCACATCACTATCACCACTGCTGAAATGCACCACCTATCACCCCTCTGAGCTCACATCCACCGTTTGGTCTCCATAAATGTTCAGAAAGTGACGATGAATGTCAATGGATGTCATTTTTTCTGCATGGAGGGATTCAGTGATACAACTTTGCCTCTTGTGCACTTCCATGTTAGATGCCATTGTGTCAGATTGCCTCGCTGCTGTCATCTGTTGCATGGCAACCCCATGTAATGGAACTCTGGCAGGAAGGTTAAACCTCTAATGCCATACCACCAACATCCACCTCTGATGTGGGCCAACATAATAAAATAGGAGGCATTACTTTCAGAGTAGCCCTCATATATTACCAGGTACTAACAAGAATCCTGCAGAACAAAGAAAATGGGATGCTCAAGGACAAGATTCTTGACTGGTGTAAAAAAGAGTAGATCACAGATTTTTTTTTTTTTTTTTTTTTTAAGTGTATTAACCTGCACCTGCAGCCAGAATGAAGTCTGTACGTAGACAGGTGTGGACAACAACAGTTTAATGAATTTATTTGCCCCCTGGCGGTCTACATACAGACTCCTGTTCATCCCATCCCTTTTCACTCAAAACAACCTGCACATTTTGAACCAACCCAATGTGAGTAGGAGTGGGGAAAAACAAGGTCATAAATTACCTCAAATCAGCGACCTGGAACTTTGGGAAAGGAATTTTAGTTCCCATGTTTTGTTTCACTTGAGGAGTTAACTATTGAGAATATTTTTCCAGTCTTCAAGTAGGAACTTGGCAGCTTCTTTCTGTAAGGCAGCACTTTGGCTAGGATCCCCTGACAGCAAGAATGTCCGTACTGTGGAGCACGTAGAAGCCCTCAGAAACCAAACAACCATGCTTTCTTCCCATGGACAATGAACTGTCTTATGACAAAGCTATTATCATGGATGAACATTGTGGCAAGCACTGTTGCAAACACTTTTTCCATACTTTTACAAATATATCTGAAAGGGGACGGTGCCCACGTACGTCACCAACAAGAAATCCCTCCTTCCTGGTGGATGGTAAAGAAATGGTGGATGGTAAAAACAAGACCAGCTTCATGTCTGAAATAGTAAAGGATACAGAGAAATGGGAAGGATAGGATGAATTGTCAATAAATTAATGTATTTGAAAACACGGATGTTTCCAGCAATCATACTGGAGAGGAGCACCTCAGAAGGGACTCGGGAGTAGTTAGTCAGTAACTTCAGCTGAGTGCGATAGCTTAACTGACCTTAAATATGAGGTCAAGTGCTCCCATTTTGTTCTCTCAAGCTTATGTCTGGGGAAATAAAGAAATCAACAAGGAAAAGAAACTGAGAACAGTTGTCCCAAACTTATAGGATCAGAAATGCCAGCTGTTAAATCTTTAATTTTATTTGCAGACTTCTCCTTGCCCTCTCACTATTAAGGCTCATGGTGACCAGTTGAAATGTTTCCATGGACCAGATATGAACAATTTACCTCAACCATTCATTACTTAGACTAATAACAGCAAAATTTTCATCTACTGCTGGTGATTTTCTAAATATGCTTTGTTTTAAAGAGATCTTATTGGTCTACTTCTAATTGTCCTGGAATAAATCTGCAGTGAAGGCTTAAGGCAGAAGTCTAGTATAATGGTTTACATGATCAGATCTATCTCTACAAGGAAGCCTACAATGCCTTTCTAACATCATTCCTCCCAAGTGCTAAAAAGTTTGTAGGTGACACATTTGGAATTTTATTTGCCATTTTCAGAGCTGTGCAACTATTTTAACGTTGTTACTTACATGCTTAATAATTTAAAATAGCGCTTCACTCATTTATTCTTTAAAACATATTTTAAGTAACTGTCATATGAGTCCATCAGGGAAAGCTTTATATCTCTTTTTTCTTCATTGTTAAAGAAATGACAAAAATGATTAAGAGAGAGAGAATTCTGGTGAGTAGTTACACTTTGCAATATCAATATTTCACTTCACATTTGGTAGAAAAAAACTAATTGTGTGTCCTTAGTGGCTCTTAGAAGGGAAAAATGCGTGAATTCTAGAGGTGACAAAACACCTTAAGTGACTGAAACTCAGTTGAAAGGTACCAGCATCACACCACACAGAAGAGCTGGCAGGGGACACTTTACATTCTGCATCTAGTCGCCTGCCAGTGTCTTCAAGGTTACCCTTTGTCACATGAGAAGCATCAGTTTCCATGGAGCGTGGGGTTGCAGTTACAGCAAGCTTAAATCTGGAATGGTTGTCCTTCCCCGTTCATAACAGCGTTTAAAGCATTTGTAGCTATCTTGTAAGCTCTTTCTGGCTGAAGAACTTTTGCTATTTTACAGTCCAGGGAACAGTGTGTGCTGTGCTCTGGAATATCTTCTATCTGTTCTTCACATAGAGCTGAGACATAAATCATTTGATAGTAAGTCAATTACTTAGTACATTACAGTTTGTCCCTCGCCTATAGATTTTTTCTTACCTGTGTTAAAATTGCAAAATCTTCTTGTATAATACTTATATTAAACCTAATACATGCAAATATATTGAGTCTTAGCTGCCTTGGTTTGCATTAAACTGTGACATAGTAACAATAAAGAAAATAAATTATTTATTCTTCTAGAATTTGACACAACTGCCCCCCGGAAATCTCCAGGTATTTAAGAGACATCTGAACATAACTTGATCTTGAAAGACTTGGCATATGATAAGAGAGTCTGAACTCTGAAACAAAATCACTGTATAAAATCATAAATTATTGAGTATTGCCATTTAAATCACGCAACCTGTTTCTAAAGAGCCAGCAAACAGGGCTATTTATCTTTTGAAACCAAAGATCTTACCAATCCTTAATCATCATAATATATTCTACAACCTGATCTTGGATAATCTCTGAAGAGCAATAAATCCTATAATTTGAATAATAATAATAATGAGGATAATTATAATAATCTTATTTTCCTGTCATGAATAGAAATAAGTCAATGGACTGCTCTTCAATGGTACTTAGCACCTAGCAGACCCATGAGTTTAGAAGCATGACTTCTCAGCAATAATTGTAGCAGATCTGGTCACACTAAGCACTTTATTATACAATAATAGCTAAGTGCGCGTATGTTGTTTTTGTATGATATTATTTCTTTGCAAGGCTTATACTACAATGCCATCATAGATACACCCTGACAAAGTACTGGCCTGTATCACATATATAGACACATTTGTAAGGCTGATGATGTTATGAGCAAGGAAAACAAAAAATCAGTCTGTGCATCAAGTCTGTAACTTAATGTGCTGGATGAGGCTGGGTTTGTTATGCATTTGACTTACTTTTATGCTTAGAAATGTGATATACAACCAAGAATATCACTGGTGCTCAGAGCAATTTTGCTCCTGAGGGAACCAAGACTGAGGTAACACAGAGGAACACCACCCAGTGCACCTCACCTACAACCTGTTGAAGTCCTCCAGCAGTCACCTGCCATGCACTGCACACACTGTGTGTGCCAGTGACCTGCCATTGGCATGAACCTCATTGCTGATATACATGCAACTCAGAAGCATGGTGCTAAAACTGTAATAGGTCTTAGAAAGTTGAAACTCCGTGCTTTCCCTCTGCACTGCACCAGCTGCTGATATGGATGCAAATCAATTATTAAAACGAACTCTACAAATATATATTTATTCTAAAACACAACATTCACATTTCTGGCTCACAAGACCACAGCCTTGCCATATTTAAGTAGAGTCTCTCCAAATTTATTCCAATGCAATTTTTATTCCATTACCTTATGTATATATGTACATAGAAAAAAAGGCAGATATTAGATGCGTGACATGAGCAAATCTTGTCATTACCTGATCAGTGATCTGATACGTGGTCAGTAACTTCTGAAGTAAGGGAAGTCCCACTCTAAATGAAATCATTAGAAGCTCAGATATATGTCTGAATCACTGTAAGTAATCTGTTGCAACCAAATAATAAAGCAGTATATATAGAATGTGTATGAATTTACATAACATATATCACCAATCTGGAGTGTATTTCTTTTTATTTCTTGCTGTCATAGCCAAGAATTTTACATTTTAGTTACGGATCTAGAGCTCACATTCAAACATGGAGGTGCTTTGAAAGCCAGCTGGTGAAAAGAACAAATAGAAGTTGATTTACTTGGCTCCTTCTGACGCGCAAGAGAATGCAAAGACAAGTTTCTAGGATGCATTTTGCAGCAGCATGTACTATTTCTGACATGCATCTGTTCACAAATGCCACTGTTTACGCTTTTGTTGGTAAACTATTAAAAGGCCAGTGAGCTGTGATAGTTTCCAGTTCAGACAAAACAAATGTGTTTAAGTAGGAGATGCATCTGTGACTTTCATACACTGTTTTATCACAAGGGGTTAACAAGGAGAGATGTGGTTCCTAGTGCTGGGCCAGCATTCCTCACATACCAGCAGTAAATGAGAGTAGCTACTGAAGTTACGGACATCCCTTTTGATGTTTCAAAGCTTAAAATGGAGATATGGTTGGCAACAAGAACCCAAGCAGCATAAAAGGCACAGCACACTGATATAGAAGCTTAAACTAATAAGGAGATTAATTCCTCTTATTAACAAACCGAGTCCCATCTACTCTTTCCACAGGAGTTCCTCAGTTCAGCAGTAAACAGCTATCAGCAGCAAAATTGAGCAGACACTAAGTTTGTGTACTATGTGCTTCTTCAGGTTTAAAAGGAGTGACATTGTCTAGAAATAAGGAATGGGTGAGAGGTACAGGTATGGGTATATGTTGTAGCAGAAGGAAAATCATTTTGGCAGTAAGTTTTATGTATAATGCCACCACGATGTGATGCAGATTGAACAAATTTGTCCAAAGTAATTAATGCAAACCAAGTATGATATGGCTTTGAGAAAACATACCATTGGACTGCTGACAACAGAACTCATCTTCAAGGAAGCACTGCATTTAGAGAGTCTACAGCTCTATTCCACAATACTGAGTTACTTGGCACTTTCAGTCCTTTTTCCTCTCCTTGTCTGCACAGACTTAAAATCAAATGCTTTTCCTGCAGTGAGCTTTGCATACATGTATTGTGTATTGCTTTACTTTAAAGTACTTGGCTGCTAATTAACTCTCAATGATAGTAGTATCACAAACTGAGAAGGCCTTCTATCTCAGCAAAAAAATAAAATAAAATAAAATAAAATAAAGGAATAAATATGAGCTGAAATAAATCTTATAAACTCTGAAGAAACTATATGAAATTACAAGTTATCTGGGGATATAAAAATGCATTCTCCTTAACTTCATGAAGCATGTATCTTTAATAAGTCAAAATACTAGCTAAACACACTACATAAAGATGGCTATCCTCATCCTGTATGTCAACAGCAATGTTGTGAGGAAAATAAAATTAAAAGGCCTCTGTAATTGTCATCATACAAGACAGTCGAGAAGAATAGGAGCAATGAATTTCTGAGACACGTAAAAACTCTGTCAGAGCACCATAACTTAGGTCTTAGAGAGAAAGGGAAAGGTACTTGGAGTACTGAGTTGAAGGGATTATTTTAGCAAACAAAAGAAGTCATGATGCTTGCAATCATGAGAAATAGCTCCTTAAATCAAAGGTTTATTCTCTTCTTCCCTGTTTTCTGCAAGAAGTGAAAACAGAGTCAAATGTCTATCCACACTAATGGCTGATTTTACAAGCAAAAGAACACTAAACAAAACTTTACTTTTCATATAACACTTCATGCCCTTAGGTCTTGAAAGAGGTGCCAAAGGACAGCATTCCTCTCTGCGCTTTTCTCAAACGTTTGCCTCTTCCTGCAGTCTTTGACTCAGTCAAGGCTCCTGGTTGTGACAAAATGTCAACCACTCTCATTTAGAGGCCCACACAGCATCAGATCTGAGCACCTCAGCATTTTGGGGTCAGGGTCTTTCGTGCTAACAGGACAACTGGTGTGCAAGGGGTAAAACATTTGCCTGGGAAAACAAGGATTTTCTTCCTGTCATATAAACAAAGTAGCAGAAGCCAGATATCACCGTAAACAAAAACAATAAAATGCAAAGCACTCAGAGGCAAAACAAGATCAATGCTGTATTTTGGGGGAAGAAAAAGGAAAAGAAAAGGAGCTAGAAAAGTACAGCAGAAGGCTTTCAAACCTTAACTTCTAGCAAATAATTGCCAGCAAATGTCTAACAATTTATACGAGGGAATAAAAATATTCATTGTGTGTGTGTGTGTGTTGGCTTTGAGCACTGCATTCACCCTCCAGCTAAGGAGCTGCTTACATCTGCCAGCCAGCAGCCAGCCAGCAGCAGGGAGCTGGCAGGGCCTTTATGGGCTTGTTGTGTGTGAGGCTGGCCAGGGAGCATGGCCAAGGCTCCCGCTCAGGCTCCCCCCAGCCACCAGCAGCAGCAAATCCCCTCAGCAAGCTAAAAATGGCCTCCCTACCTGCTGGCTGGGCCTGAATGGGGGCCAGGCCCAGGTTAGCTGAGTTGGACGCCGCTCCCCTCACGTCCCTCTGAGTGCTTCCTCTGTCTGCTCGCACCTGTGTGGCGAGCCAGAGGCCCTTGGACAAAGACAAATAGATTTCACACAAAACTTCACATTTCAGCCTCTGATTTTTGTTTATTGTGGAGAAAAACAGCTGCGGTCCTGTGCAAAATCACCCCCTTGCTTTCTCACATAGCCATAGCAGAAGTAGAGAGGTGAAGGAAAATGCCTCCAGCTGAGCCCACGTTGGGATTGATTGCCCCAGTCACTTTGGGCAGAAACAGAAACTCTCTATTTCTTCAGCTTCTTCAGAGCTGCTGGATACAAGCTTGGTTGTACTCATCATGTGTGGGAAGACAACTGAGAGGAGTGCATAGCGTGGTACCAAAGTTGCTGTAAAATCAGAAAGGAATAGGGAAAATAAGAGGCCTTCATGGAGCATGGGAGATGAGGCTGGTAAGGGCTGGCTTTTTCTCTGCTCTTAAGCCACCCAAGGCAGCTATATGATGCCTATGAAGTAGTACCATCTCAAAAACCTCCAAAGTTAGCAAGGGCCTGATAGCCGGAGCCCAATTCCAGCCACACAGCCCAGTTAGCACACTAGCACAAGGTTATGTACCAAACCTACCTTTTCCTTTCTCAGGGCATTTTGAGAAAGTTGTGTTTCTATTTGCCTGTAAGCCAGCATAAATGTTACCCATAGTCACAGAATGTGAATCATTAGCATATTTATGAACTGAAGCAATTGCAAATATAGATATATCTTGAAATACAAAGCAGCTAGGGTTCAGCTCTATAAGTGCAAATGCTTTTTGTCAACAGATGTACAGTGTATCATTACATTCACAGTGATGGACATGCCTCCTTCAGTCACTCAGTACATCGATCCTAAGCAAACATGATTATTCAGAAGGCTATGGCACATGCTGTTTTGTAATTCAGATTTGTGATCTTTATAACAACTCAGTGGGAACTATATTTGCATTTTGCAAGTAGAAGATGAATTGGTGGTGACTCCATAATTAGCACTCTCATTTGTTTCATTCAAATTTGATTTTTGCTTTCCTATTCCTCAGTGTCCAGGATAATTTCTTTAAAGTTCAAACATTCTGCCACGTGACGTTTCTACTGTCTTATTCATTTTATTCAGGTAAGTCCTTTGGAAGTAGGAAATGAAAAGTCATTTTAAAACCAGTTAAGAAATGAGATGGAGAGGTGTGGGCTAAAACTGAGATTTTCATAACCTTAAAATGATTTTTGTTGCTTGAAATTAAAAAATAAAATAAAATAAAATGTGATGATTTAATGAGTTTTTATTTAAGGCAGCCAATCACAGCATTCAAGAATCACAAGTCATTCAAGAACCATAAGCATAAATGAATGAAATTGGCTTAAACATCAGATTTTACATGCAATAGATTTGGAGTTCATTGTATTTATGTCTTTCTAAAGTTTTCTTTCTAAACTTTTGAAGTCTTCATTAACAATGATGGCTGGAAAACTTCCATAAAGAAAACTGAGAATCTTCTATAGTTAAAGGAAACAGTGCTTAAGTAAATGTACAACCTTAGGAAGCTCTGTAAACTGAAATATTACCTAAAGTTTTTGAACTGTGAACTAAGTTCACTGCTTGAAAATACTTTGTGATAAGGGACAATTTCAGCCCTTCACTACTAGAAATGCCGATGTTGGCGCTTAAAGATCAAAAGGTAAATATTTGAAGGTTTGGGGTTTTCTCTGTAAAATAATTTTAAAGGGTAGCATGCTGCAGAAGAATGTTTTAGCTTAAACATTATGACTATTCAATATATATATATATATATATTCTTTTGCAACTAACCTTAGTAATTAATTCAGTCTGGAACACTTCAGAGCTAAGCACACATTTTGTAAAGCGGTGAGTGAAAAATCTCATGGGAGCAGAGAAGCTCATCCTACTCCTGTGGAGTTTCTCATGTCCAATAGTTACAAGGTGGAAACAGAGAAGGGCAACAGATCCGTACCCTAAAGCATTGCTAGGAAGGGATGGCTGTGCTTGCAGCAAGTTCCTTCCAAGCTCCACAGGTTTCTGCAGCTCCACTTCAGAGAGGAATCTGTTTGGAGTGTTAGAGAAATAAGTTAAGAAACGAAAAACCCAAACTCCTTTAGTTGTCTGAATTCAGTAAGTGGATGGGAGGTAATTTTGGAGTAGGTAGTGAATGACATTAGCAAGCAGATAGATGGGAGCAGATGAATGATGAGGCAGTGAATAAGTAAGGAAGGAATGAGTGGTAGGTGTGATTTGAAAGGGCATAGCCCAAAGCTGCTATCTTACAGCCTTAACAGGACTCCACAGCAAAAGAGAAAAAGGACTAGGAGAAATGCCTTAGTCACTTGCAAGATCAGCTGTTTTCAAACATTTCACTGCCTTTTTTTTTTTTTTTTTAATTATTATTATTATTATAATTTTACATTGGCAGCTTTTACGCGAGGATTGTAACAATAAGGCCTCTGAAATACACTGTCAGTGTTACTGAGTCTTGTTTATTTTCTTACCTGGGAACTCCCGATCTCTTTGACTAGAGCTTCTAGAAAGACACGTGAACACCTACAGCTCTGGTGGAATAAATTTACAACAAAAAGGCTTAGGCATGTTGTCACTGGCCAACTTAGCTGAGATAGTTGAGCTTTAACCCACAGCTATCCCATCCCTCTCCTGGCAGTTGTCATCAGAAGTGACTGAGCAGGACAGATATATGAATCACTTCTTTTTACAGTTTGTCCTACAGTCACAGACAGAAATTGATAGTGATTTGATGTTAAGGTTAATAATACGATAATACATATACATGCTGGACATTAACAGCAGTGAAGGACTGGATGTCAATCACACTAAAACCTCTTCAATATTGTAGTTGATACTTTGGGAAGGGTGAGCAGCTGAGACATGGGCCACTTCCCAGCTTCTGAACTCAAATCAAAGTCCAGATTTAAACAGTCTATAGCTGAAATCAGTAATACTCAGATCTTAATAATTTTCAAGCTGTTTTGTGACTCAGAGATTCTGTTGCATATTACCAACAATCACAACAACCACTTATGAGTGATTTGGGGCCAGTTTTTAAAACATCCTCTGAAATGCAGTTCATCAGGACTGAGGAATCTACATTCATTCTGCATCAAGCTTTCCCATGTGTAATTTGATTGCCTGTTACAGCTAGCATCATTTACCTGTAGCATCATTTACTCGGGACTGCAAAGGACTGCATCAGAACAATATTTAAAGACATTGTGGCATACTGCAGCTGTACAATGCCTTCCAAAGTAGTGAAAACTTTGTTCATTGTCTTGGACCTGTATTTCTTCTATACTTTTGACCACTTGTTCTCTAAACAGACTCCTTTATAGCTGAAAGTTATGCAAAAATGTCCAAAATACATAATGACTCAGTAATCCCACTATCAGAAGTGATACTGGCTGCTTTCCTTCTAGGTCTAATTTAATAAAGTTCAATATTTCAAACCCTTAGGATACTTCAGAGAATTAGATTTCTTTATGAATCTAGGCAATCAGGCCTAATGGGTGTGAAAACAAAACAAGAAAACTATGTATTTAAAAGCAGTCTGGGATGAAACTACCTGTTTCTTAATGCCCATGAAAGCCTCTGTATTTTGGTGTATCTCCTCTTTTCTTTTTGTAAGGTTACCACAAGTGAAGGAGAACCTTGTGAATGATCACAGGTGGCTACCCACTCTTTTTCTTGAAGAACTTAAGCAAGGGAGAAAACACAGAGTTTTCTTTCACTCCCATCTTTTTGTAGCAGAATATGGAGCTGCATTATAGCAAATATACAGAGAGGAGGGGAGAGAAAGAGCTCTTGTCAGGATGAAAGGAGAAGAAAGGACAATACCTTAGCTACTCTTGGAAAAATAGTTTAACTGTATTGAGTGAACACCAGACTAAGCAGTCGTTTATGACACGCATGAGTATTGTACCCTGAGATACTAAATGGGAAAAGTGATTTTTAAATGGTGACAGTAAGTAAATGTATGGAAAAGATTTGCTATTCAGAAAAAAAGGGTAAAATAGTTGACACAAGAAGCTGCCTAAGAGCAAAATAGCATCTGACAAACAGGATAAAACAACAAACAAACAAAACACAACAAAACACCCCAGTAAATAAAACTGGAAATGTTACACAGTTGAGGCTATCAGAGATCTTTACAGATGATAGGGCAGTAATTCTACACAGAACTTGAGTGAGGATGAAATCATGGTTGCTCCAGGTCTGTTCTTGGTGAGTGGTCCTTAGCAGGGACTGCAGACCTCCCTGCAGAAAGGCAGAGAGCTGTTACAAAGAGTCAGTTATTTTCCTAACAAACACTGGAGAACAGTGACATTAAAACCCCTAAATCTTTTTCTTTTGATGATTTTTATGACCTTGTTACCTCGCCAGTACTTACAGCAATGAGTAGTGTGTAGAACATGTTTTCTCTTTAGAAATAACACTGTTGCTCAGGTAAGGTGTTTTTGTAAGAAAGCCAGTCTTACACTCATATCGTGTTACACTGCATTCAGGTCAAAGTGAATGGAAACCCACAGCTCACCAAAAAAAAAAAAAAAAAAAAAAAAAAAAAAAAAAAATCCATTCTGTTACTTGTTCTTCCTCTATAAGTAAGAAAATAGAGTACGAAACAGCTCTTCTGGTGACGCACAGTTCAATATGGTCGAAGTGTTATTTGTTACATGAGTCATAACTGACGAGGTGCCAGCCTTACATTTGTTAGAGCAAACAGAGATCAGCTTTAAATTTCCGTGCTATTATGCAACCATGCTATTACTTAAAGGACTACTTGTACTCAAACAAGAAAGGCCATCTACCTTCCTGTTACAGTGCGGATATAATTGTCTCTTCTACAGCGTTGCAGACACACAGACATATATATTTACCTCCCTACATACATCACAGCATTTTAACCACTGCAGGGTAGCACTCACTACGTGGTCCTCAAGGATGCTCTCTTGTTTTTAGAGAAGTTAAGAGATTTAGGTTTACTAGAACTAGTGAGGAAGGAGATGACCAAATAGCCCAGCCGCTCAGACAGTTTAATTCTCTACTCATCTCAGCAGTCAGCAGGACTTACACACTAAAACATAAGAAAGCATAAGCAAACTGTATTTGCTACTGTTCATTTATTAAAAGCTAATGCCATTATAACGTGGTTCTCCCTTATGTTAACCAGTCATTAGCATAGTCACTATTGTTTGGAAGACTGCTTGGGGAGGACAGCTTCCATGTCACTGCTGAAAGTAGAAGTTGGTCTGCAGGTTTCATGGACAACAGGTTACCTTGTAGTCTAGAAATGACCGATCCTAGGGTCTACCTTCAGAGTAGGCCAGGCAGTGGCTAGGCCTAGATATCACCAATACAGAAGGCAAGCTAAATTGCCATGGTTTCAGCAAGCAGTCTGGAGGCCTCCTGAAATCAGGGGCAGGCAGGCCATAGGGTAGCTGCTTGCCTTTAAGTGCTGCAGTGGCTTCTTTACTTCCTTTCAGAGGCTGTATCAAGAAGACAGTGCTATTTATGCTTAGATTATCAAAGATAGCCATATGACTAATGGTTAAATCATTCAGGTATTTATCACTTCCATGTAACTTCTGCATACTATTACTGGGGTAGCACCCTCACTGGTGTGGCGCAGGGATGATTGGAGCTGACACCTGGGGAGCATCTTTCAGCAGAGAGCTTAAAGAGCTTGAGAGACTGAATACTGAGAACAGGTGACACTGCTGTTGGCGTGGATGCAAACAGAGGAACAAGCTAAGAGGCCATGACAGCTGTGGGAGAAAGCAGAAGCGACACAATTTGATATCGTCTGCAGGCTGCTCCTTCAGGTCTTCCCTGCAGACTCAGGGCTCTTCATCCCATGTGACGTGAGGAGAATTTTGGTAGTAAGTGATGTGGACAAAGAGCCTGAACTTATTGCCCTGAGGCATGTGCCTGATGGCAGTGATGTGATACTGCTTGTACAGTCCCCAGAAATCATAGGGTTTTCTCCATCTGTCCACTTCACGATAGACTTCCCCATGCACCCAGTGCAAAATCCTGTGATGTCTTCCTCTCAAGGACTAAGGGTTTGTGTCCCTCGCCCTCTCCAGTACAAAAGCAGTGAAGGCATAAAGCAAAGTGAAAGTTGGTGGAATCATGAGATCTCCTTCTCTGTCACGATCTCAAGGTCCTTTAGGTTTTTAATCTAAATATGGGTAAGGAGAATACTTGCTTGAGCATTTTTTCTGAGACGATGTCATAACGGCTCTTTTCTCTTCTGCTATGGGAGTGTAGCTTTTACCTGTTTTCTCCTCTGGCAAACATGTTCTGTGACTACTAACACTAGGAAAATTCTGCTACCATACTGATATTTCTGGATTTCTCTACAGCCTTTATATCAGCGCAGGATGTCTCTCTCATGTCATTTTTCTCTGTCTGTCTAGGCAAGCCAGCAGGAATTATTTTTCCAGCCCAGCTCCTTCCCTACACTTTTCCACTAGTCACTTGTCGTTCAAGCTAGAAGACTTACTGAGAGTGTGTGAGAGTCAGAGGGGAGAACGTGCTCTACCCTTTCCCAGCTCTCTAAGCCAAACTGTGTGGCTCCCAGATTATTTTACTTTTTTTCAGAGATTTTTGCTGTTGTTCTCCGTGGAGGCTGCCACCTACTTGTCTTTCACCTTGCAGTGAATGTTGAAGGGGCTTTCTGGAATCTGGAAGGGGCAAAAAAAAAAACCCAGCATGTTATACAGACAGAAGAACTACTCCTTGGCTTATCACTGATGGCACAATGAATTAAATATGGATTCCACTCCCTTTCCCAAGTTTTGTTTTGTGCTTTAAATGAAATAGCCACCAGATGACATACAGAAATTGTGCTGAAAACAGGAAAAAAGGATTAAAGGATTCCATGCTCTCATTTAATGCTATGCTCAGTAAGACACGATATCATAAATGTGTACCTTCATCTCATTTCTCATTAAGGCTGAAATATTTCTGTACAGTGGCATAGCTTTAACTGTGCCACTAAGGGAGAGAAGCTGGTAGAGGATGACATGATCAAATAAGAAATGTTGGTCTGAGGGCACTGAAATGGGTTTTCTGTTTCCTAAGTCGATACTTTGGCCACTAAATTATGAAAGAGGAGCACCACCTCATCAGGTTTTTTTTTTTTTTTTTTTTTTTTTTTTTTTTTTTTTTTTAAGAAATGGAAACAATAGCATCAATAGCATTACTTGAGGAGCCCAGTACTGTGGGTATGTTGTAAGTATGCTCTGATTACAGATTAGGTTCCCCAGGGTAATTATGTGCACTGAAGCTAAGCAGCTAGATTTCAATCACACCTGTGAGAACCAAAGTGTTCACAGTCAGTGACTGCGAAATGCCTGGAGTTCCCATCAGGGTGTTTGCAAACCAAGATAGTACTAAAACGGGTACCTAAAATTGCAGGTTTGGTCCTATAGGTTCCATTTTGGGTGTTCTGATTCTTAAATCCAACCTTATATCTAGCAACTTGTAACAATGCCTTCTTGTGACTTCTCTCACAACATCAGAAGTTTCTACCATTCTCACTATTAGCCAGTTTTGTAGAAGTGTGATGTTTAAATCACAGCAAATATGAAACAACACACTTCTTACTGTAAGAAATGGGTCAGAGAGCCATCAAATAAACAAAACCACTGAAGTGCCCTTGGTATCTTGCCCTAGTATCTGCCCAGGAAATCCTTGGTTCCCAAAATACCATCACAGCCTTCTCTGTGCTACTGCCACTTACTGACAAGTCATCCTCATATCAGGGAGGGAATTTGAAAGTCTGGATCCTATTCCCTTAAGAAGTTTTATCTGTTAGATAATTCCCATGCCTTCCTTACCTTGGGTCATTTTCAGGCAGCTGTTACAAAGCCTCTCAAGGAGCCTTGTGGCCAGGAGGCTGGCTATCTTTTCCTTTTAAAACCACCTTGCTTAAACACAGAGCAGGAACAGAGAGTATTCAGACATGATTTAAAGGTCAGTAACTGCCAGCCCTGTGTTTGCACATCAGTGTTCTCTTGCCTGGACAAGCCAACATGATGCATATACAGAGCAGTGCCATGGTTACTCTCCTACTTCAGGCTACAGCTGGTGTTTGGCATCCATCACCTGGTAAGGAGCCAGTGATTTAGTTCCCCAGCTATCATCGAGCCTCCACAGGGGATCTCACAGACCAGCAGCACAGCCTTCCCTCTGCTCTCGTCCTCCTAGCACATGATGCACAGTGCCCTGAGATGCCCCCGTCACATTGCCACACGCATGCACAGCAGACACATGACTCGAGTGCCCTGGACCCCTGCCACCCATCATTTGACCCAGTTCATGGCATCTCGTATGCAGTCATGGAAGTAACTGCACAGCTTGTACTTGAATTCCTCTGAAGACTGCTTAAGCTTACGGACAGAATGTATTTCACAAGATATGGCATGCACAATTTCTGCTGTTCAGGGTATGTGTACATATTAAAATAAAGCTGGCTGTGTTTGTATACGCTCATCTGGGGATAACTGCTTGCAGAACCAGGATTTGGTCTTGAGGCAAAAATAGGAGAAGCACAGCCCTGCAGGCACTTTAAAAAGATATGAGTCTTAATAAAGTGGTGATAGTACTATTTTTAATTTGGCTTCTGTGTCTGCTCAGTAAGAATTTTTCATCTGGATTTATTAGCCCCGTCTTTTTTACTGTGCTCTTCCTGCTAACACGTTAGGAATGGTAAAAGCTTTGGTCCTAAAATTTAGTGCTTTATAGAAGCCTTCTTGAGAGAAATATCAAAAAGTGGTTTGGGTTAGCCAGATTTTTTTTGGCTGTCTCATTTCTGCTTGGCTCGAGGCTTACTTATTAAACATTTTCATGTTCGTAACCTTGGCAATGGAAAAGCTATACATTCAGAAATCTGGCACATGCACAAAGATGTGCACCAGCATTCACAAAACATTTCCTAAGGTTGTTGTTGCTTGAATTTCAGCTCCTTAATTAGCAGGATGCCTACAAGAAGACAATTTCAGGGTTCTTCTTACATTTGATTATTCTATTTAAAAGGTTACTCCTAGGATTAAATACACTGTGGATCCTGGCCCGATACATCCATGGATTTCTAGACAAGTTGCCCTTTACCACTTTGAGTTTTTGTCCCAGCTAATGAAGATTCTATTGCCCAGTGGTCTAACACGAAGTAAAGCCAGAACAGTCAGGACATGTTTGCCTTACTCCATGTAGTATGTAGTCAGTAGCTATCAATACCTAACAGTCTTGGTGCATGCACACTGACAGTCAGCAGGTCTGACGTGTCCCAAAGACACTGTCCTCAGGGTGCTTGTTCTGCATGGTTAGGTGCGCAGGATTTCCTGGAGAGAAACACAAAAGCCTTCCCCAGTCTTCCTTTCCTTGAAAGGCTTTGTCTAGACAAGAGAAGATTTTTGGCATAATTATTCTCTTGCATTTTAATTCTCCATGCAAATAATTAGAACTGTGGTGTTACAGAATGATTTTGAGAAGACTGTGGTGCTTGTAGAGACCTGAAGCAAACTCTTAGAGGCCATTGGGAAAAGAGAAGAATCTAACATGCTGACAAGTCAGCATCTAATAAAAAGAACAAACTAGTATAGTTCTAGACATGGTGCTAATTAATACAGATAATGAAAGCTGATGAAGGAGCGTGGTCTTTCACAACACTGTGCCTTTGGACTGAAATACTCTGTCTTGGTACTCACGCACACCAACTTTTGCTGTTAAAATTTTTACTGCTTTTAATAGCAGAAAGTTTCTTACATTTAGATAATGCAATGGAAGATTCATAGGAAATAAAAAGAAAAGGGATGCTTATTGTCAGCCTGCCATTCATTTCTCTTTGTTCACCACACGCAGCACAACTTTTTGCAGTGCCAAGTGAGGGCCTCAGTGTGGAATGATGCATTAATACAGATTAAAAAGATACACTTTTTCTGGGTATTTTTCTTGGTTATCAGTTTCTCAGCCTAGCTCATTCTGCAGCTGTACAATGGGAGAGCATAAGGATGGGGATTCACAATGTGAACTATTTCTGCCACAAAAATAAGAGTTCATCTAAATGGGGCCTCCGTTGCTTTATCATTCAAGTAAGTAAACTAGTTCACTACGTTGGATGTGCTGTACTTAAACTATTCAAAATTCCTTATCTCCACAAGAAGTTTGCAAACCTAGATATTCACTCTCGATATTTTTACTTGGTACAAAAACATCTGATATGATCATCTAGCTTTGTAGTTGTGCTTGAAACAACTGCACATGTTTTAAACACATTTTAGAATGTAGGAATATAACATATTTTAGGAAAATTACTGACATCAGGATTAGATGAGTGATCAAAATCTTAACACAGTCTATGCATCTTTTTTACTATTCCTACATTCTAGAATGTATCCTCCATATAGGGAGTGTTATTTGAAATAGAAATATTTTAGTTTCGGGACATTTACCCTGCTTCGTATGTAGAGCAATTATTCTGTACCATGCTCATTTACATTTTGGACTAGTGCCTGCAGAGTAGCTCAGAGGAATAATTATTTGGACGAGCTATTCTGATCAATTTCTGCATCTGAGGTCCTACAGACCATATGTGTCATGAAAGGCAGTCCAGAGCTTCACAAAGTATTAATTGAGTCCTTTCACTTAAAAGACTTCAACACTATTTGATCCAGTATTTAGAATTAACTATTTACAGTGAATAACAACACAGTTATCACACATTTGGGTCACTGTTTATAAGCCAGCTAAACACAGGATATAATCGTTAACTGCCCAGCACAGAAATTTCACACAGCACAGAGGAAATGCATTTGCCTACAGTATGCTTCTAGGGCATCGACAGCCTTGTAAGAAACATAATTTTTACCATGGCACAATTGGTATTTGACAGTATAAAACTTGAAAGAAATATTCAGCTGGCCCTAATACGTAGGTAGTAGCTGATCACTGGATCAGGTGATCAAAAAGCTGCCAAAAAAAAAGTCCAAACAAAGTTCTTTCCTTCAACACAGTAATTACGGGGTGCTAGATAATGGAAATATCCACCAGAACAGTAGCAGAGAGGAGGGAGCCTTGGGGCCCAGGAATGTTCCCTGGCAGCACCTTGCTCACTAGTACACAGCTTTATATTTCTGTCAAGGAACAGGGACAGTAAGATGATTTTCAGCTTATTTGTGGTCCTGAAAAATGATAGGATTTTGTACACAGTGTGTCTCTGCATTGCTATCATGGCTCACATCATTTCTTCCCACGGAAAATCCAAAGGTAGTGTGTGCCAGGAGCAAAAATCTCCCAGGAGACCTTGTTGAGGAGAACTCCTCATTTCATTGGAAATGTCCTCAAGGGCAAGCTGTGGGGTCTGTCCCAAGTGATGTATTTATCAGAAACTCAAAATTTGTACCAGTAGGAAGGACATATCGGAACCTATTCATTAGTTGTTCCATAATAGATTTAAAAATACAAACTTGCAAGGTCACTTACATAAAGCCTGCAATGCCATATGCTCAACACATTCCAGAACACCAAACACACGAATCACTGCAGTTATATTCATAAAAATACTCTCCTACTCCCCCAGCACATCACACAATGATGGAGTTACAGGAACTTTTTTCAGGTGGTAGCTGATCTAGAAGGTTCCTGGAATTGCTGGTTATTCTTGCCCTGTAGTTATTGATCACTTCCTCAGTTGTGCTGGCTTAACTTTTTGTGGAGATATGCCAACAAGCATGCTGGGTTAAAAAACAAACAAGAAAAAAAAAAGAAAAAAAAGAAAAAAAAAAGCAAAACCATCATAGTTTTGTTTTGTTTTTTAAAAAAAACAACTTTTGATGTATGATGGAGAGACAAACTGTTGCTTCAGCACTACTGAGGGAGTAGTGAACCTGTTGCCTGGTGACAGGAATGAGCAGCTAATGATGGGCAGAGAGGCTGGAGAAGATTCTGGAGCACAGGTCTTAAGTGGAGCAGCTGAGCGAACTGGAATTGTACAGTCTGGAGAAGAGAAGGCTCAGGGGAGACCTTATCACTCTCTACAACCACATGAGAGAAGGTTGTATCAGGGTGCAGATCAGTCTCTTCTCCCAGGATAGGAGGAGAGGTTATGGCTTTAAGTTGCACCAGGGAGGTTCACGATGGATATTAGGAAACATTTCTTCTCAGAGAGTGGTGAGGCATTGGTACAGGCTGCCCAGAGAGATGGTGGAGTCACTGTCCCTGGAAGTGTTCAAGAAACATGGACGTGGATGTGGTTTAGTGGGCGTGGCGGTGATGGGTTGACAGTTGCTCTACAGTTCTAGTGGTCTTTCCAACCTTAATGATTTTATAAGAGCATGTAGCAACAGGACGAGGGTAAAGGGTTTTAAACTGGAAGTGGGTAGATTTAGACTAGATATTAGGAAGAATTTTTTTACTGTGAGACTGGTGAGACACCAGAACAGGTTGCCCGGCATGTTTCTGAATGCCCCTTCCCTGGAAGCACTCAAGGATAGGCTGGATGGAGCTCTGAGCAACCTGGTCTAGAGGGAGGTATCCCTGCCTAGAGCAGGAATAGATGATCTTAAAGGTCCCTTCCAACCCAAACCATTAATTTTATGATTCTTTGATTCTATATGGGGAAGATTAGCACTCTTAAATACTTGCAGTCAGAGACAACTGAACAATTGAACTGGATCCTTAGAGAATAACAATGATGGGGATACAACAAAGCATGTCACCAGAAAGTGTCCTTCTCAAAAACGTTTGCATGTTTTTTAAACAGTAGAGAAGGTCAGTAGCTGTGCCATAATGTATCTGCAAAAAAATGACTAACCTATGAATGTTCCAAGCTGTAAGTAGGAGAGATGTGTGAGTTGTTCAGGAAAATCTTACAGGGAATTTAATGCTTCTTTAATTGTTAGATCTTCTGAAATGTCTTTCTGAAGGATACATAATAATAATAAAATGAGATATTAGGGGGGAAAAAAGGTGGGTTTTTTATTATTATTTTACTAAATCTGGGTTCTATTGAACTGTAATTTTACCTTAGCTTTCTTTAAATCAACATTTCTATGTATATTCTGTACATATATGTATACGTGCTAAAAAAAAAAAGTATGACTCCTCATCTGTTTGCATTATTTGCACAAGCATTCAGACTCAATAAACGTGTTTTTTGTTTTGCTTTGGTTTTTTTTTTTCTTTTTTTTTCTCACTCTCACTGGGATAAGACGAGAAGGCCTCAGTGGAACTGACAGAATTAAACCATTCTTAATAAGTACTGATAAAAGATGAAGCAAAGCCTCTTTACATTGCTATTTAAAATGAGGTCAGTTGGGAGACAAATTTCCAGTGTAACTGGCTTACTAATCAATATGGAGAAACTTTCATTTTTTCCATAAAATTAACTCAATATGCTTAAAAAGCTGTGGTTCTGAATATTGAAAGCTACAACTTTCAATGTGTGTGGAGAAGACAATGCCAAGTATTACTACAGCGTTTGGTGGAGATTTGTTCAAGATTTGACTTCCATTTCATAGAAAAACTAACAGTTTTCCTGTAATATGTCTTGACATTTGACAGCTGTTGTCTCTAGAGTAAGAATTTCATCATAGATACAAAGTTGATTGATTTTTTTCTCCCTGTTACAATAAACTGTTAGTTTACAAGGAGGGATCACAAGACGTCCTGTTTCAGTGAAAAGAGCAGAAGTAACAAGATGCTATTTCCCCACTGACAGATTTATGGGCTGTGATTTAGGAGTGGGGATGGCATGGCTGGGAGTGGCTGAAGTGATTAGACTCATCCCTGCCACTTTCAAGAACTTGTTTTGCATGCCCTTATGAGGAGAATCATAGAAGCACAGAATCACCAAGGTTGGAAAATACTTCCAAGATCATCCAGTCCAACTATACACCCACCACCAATATTTCCCACTAAATCATGCCTCTTAGTGCAACATCTAAACATTTCTTGAACACCTCCAGGGACAACTGGACTGGATGATCCTGTGGGTCTTTTCCCACCTTTGTGATTCTATGATTCTAATGACTCCACCAACTCCCTGGGCAGCCCATTCCAGCATCTTATCACTCTTTCAGAGAAGAAATTTTTCCTAATACCCAACATGAACATCCCCTGGTGCAATTTCAGGATGTTAAATGGGAGAAGAGCTTGACCTTCACCTTGGCACAACCTCCTTCATATAATTGTAGAGAACTATGAGAAAGTGAAGATCTTACTGCTGCCTACAGCTGCTTTACGGAAGAGGGAAGATCCAGGGCCATATTCTTCACAGTAAAGTGTGATGGAAGAAGACATGATGGGCACAAGCTGCAACACTGGCAATTCCCACCCAAAACAAAAGAAGTATTTTCACCAGGAGTATTGTCAAACAGTGGAATAGAGGGCCAGGGAGGTTGTGGACAATCCACCCATGGAGATATTCAGATCTTGACTGAATAAAGCTCAGGTTCTTCTTTGAGTAGGGTGTTGGGAGAAACTACCTCCATCAGTGAAATCATTCTAGAAACACTGCTGAGTGATGCTAGATAGCTTACACTAGGTTTGATTTACCCCAGAAATTTAGGTAGTGAACTGAGGCAGTTCAGCACCCAACTGATGAGTGGGCTCAGGTGGTTATGTTGAAGGGACAAGTCAGGGAAAAGAGTCGAAGTCATATGTTTGCTCCAGTGAAGCCCCAGACTTCACCCCAGTGAAGCCTCCCTTTTCTAGTCAGGTTACACTGACATCTCATTTCTTGTTTTTCTCTCCTTCTCTCTCCAAGAAGATTAACTGCAGAGCTGTGGGCACTGTGGGTATCACTGAAGTAGAAAGAAAAATCAATTTTCAGTGATGTTATGGACAGACACACAATGTGAATTTATTCCCAGACAACTTGTATCAAGGAAAGAAAGCTTACCTGTCTGTAGCTACTCAGCAGTCTCCAGTCTCTTTAGCCTCAGAGCTCATTCCTCTTTGGTCTTTTGCCTTCTGCTGTTTTCCATTCATACAGCTACAGCAGTAATCTGGGCTCTTATTACTCTGACTGCTTCAAAGTCCTCTTCTCTGGTCTCAGCAAGAGCCACTAACATCTGTTCATATTTCTGCAAAGATAGTTTTGATTCATCACTATGACAACATCATCCCCAGTCCTGCATCCCAACACGGTCTCTGCTCTCTCTGTTGTATCAGTCACAAAGCACTTGTCTTCAAATCTCATCTACAGAGAAATCACTTGTTCCACTGCTGAGCTGCAGCTTTCTCTGGGATGGGACTCCAGTAATGGATAGCACTAAACATCGGGTTTAGGAGAGGAAATGAAAAATTGTAGTGTATACGACGTTAAATAAGGATGGATCTACATAGGCAGAATGTAACAGCCAACTGAGAACTTCTGTTCTGAAAGAGATTAATTGTATATTACTTACTGACATGCCACAATTTCTCACTGGCTTTTGAGATTTACCCAAATGAGTAGCTTAAAAGGCTTTTATCAAAACTTCTGTGCTACTACACTCAGAATTACTTTGTTTCACTCTTAAAGGAAGTGACCAACTGAGCTGAGCCTGGCTGCTGGGAAGAGCGAGAGCAATCACTTTGTCTGAACCCGGCCTTAATACTCTATACTTACATCCTACTCTTACTCTAACAACTAAATGTTATATTGTTTTTAGTAAAAGAGTTTGCAACAGAGGTAAAAAAGGACAATGGAAGCTTCCAATCCTGTGCTATGATACATATGTATGTGCATATTTCTGTGTTTGTTATGTCCTGACACAGAAACTTGACAAAGCATTAATTTTCTACATAGCGCTCCCCATCCATGCTTGATACAGTGTTGCATTTGGCTCCAATTCAAGATCTAGTTTGATATTTATATGCTATTTTACATTGAAATATGATTGCATGCTTTTAGATTTACAAAACTCTGTTCTTGCCAGGAAATTCTTGCCTGTAAAGCTATTTTAGGACTTTATCAGTTAAAAGGTTTAAGAGCTAAATTTTGTCCTCACATTGACTTAAATGGATATTGTGTATGCATATTCAGAGGCAGGCTTTGGCCCTAACTTTGATTTAATTGTTTAGCATGGTTAGAATTACATACTTAAAAGTCTAGGGTGATTAATGAGACTGGTGACAGTTTGTGAACTCCTAACGTTTCTCTGATGCTTGGAAAAAGCTCTAAATTTCTTTCTCCGACACTTTATACAAACAATAACTTAAATCCCCATATGGTTTCTATTTGTCATAAATGCAGATAATCTAAAAGTTATGGTGTAATACTGACTTTGAAAAGAAAATTTTCACATTGCGTATTTCCTTCTTTCACTTTTTTCCCCCAGCTAATCAGTTGAAAAATTGAAACATTTCCAGTGTTCAGAATCAAACAATTTTAGTCTCATACAGAAAATGTGAAATCTCTCTCTCTTTTTTTCTTTTTTTTCCTCTAGGGATATTTTTGTAGTTATTTTGTAAACTTTTAGGAAATATTTACTGTTTCCTAACTGACCTAGAGATGTGAGCAAGTAGAGCGCAGGCACTTCGGTCAGTAGCTGCTGCTGGCAGCCATCACCAACTTAGCAGCCCACTGGAATCCCCCAGAAATCCAAGCTTTAACTTAGGAAAATAAATATGTTTCCAACCCTAACTACTTCAGAAAAACAGTGTAAATATGAACTGGGAGTAAATCAAAACATTGTTCCTTCACTGACTGTGCACACAGCCTGAAATAAAGCCTGGAGAGACTGGAGTGTTTGTCACAGTAGACTACCAACTCAAAATCCTTAATATGATAATTTAAGTTTTAACATCAACTGATTTGTAACTGTTTATCATTTTAGGAGCAGCATTGAACTCATGTGAATGCATTATGATTTTAAAGTGGCTGTCAATCTGTTTGGTGTGACAGCTGCCAGAACCTCTCCTGAACCTGGAAAATGGAAGATATTGATTTTTATTTCACTCAGAAGTCCAGTCATGGAGGTCTTGTTGCATAAACTGTTAATTAACACAGAATGAAAGGCTAGACTCTGCCCTAAGGAACTTGCTATTTAATTATGACTGGAGTCAATGTGTAAATACCAACAGAATCATAGAACTGAAAATAAATGAGGATCCACTTAAGATTTGTCCAGGGAATCAGGTTCAAGAGATGTCTTTTTTTTTTCATCTCTTACTTCTTTCTAGGATTAGAGAAGTGATCCTATTTAAAAAACACTGCCTGTATTTTTAGCACAGGGTTGGAGAGCGGTTAGCTTGGATCATTCCACTTTTTGGGGCAGGTAGGAGAGCTTTCAGGGATCCAGATCAGCACACTTAATGGGGCACTGAGCAGCGCCCTATGAGCTGGTGACTGGTGCCTCACAACTGATGTAAAATATAACTGGTATCACAATGACATTTTTTTCTGTAGGTACTATGCATACAGTAGCTGTTGTAAAAGACAGAAAAAGCTCTTCTTTAAGTGTATTATCTGTATGCTCCAACTGGGCCTTGCTGAGTCCCCTATGTAATTGTTATGCTTTGTTCAGCTTTTAAACAAAACACTGTAGACTACCATGAATTTATGATACCTGGCAACTTTAAACTTGTTCATAAAGGTTTAAAGTCAAGAATTGAATTCCCTGGAGTGAAGTTAATTTTAAATGCTTTAATGGGTGAGTTCTCTTACTGTAGGCTGATAGTCCTACAAGCTTTATAAAATGCCAGTGTTCTAGGATGCAGGGATAGTCTCTGAGTCAGGTTGCTAAAGGATATCACACACCAATAGTAATTGCCACTCTCCTTTTTGCAGTCACATGTAACTCCATAAAATGGGCCCCAGACTTCCGTACTTAATTGCCTGCTTTCTTTTCATCTCAAGCACAGGGCGTTTATCTCACCCTTGTAAAATAGCACACATTTTCTTACCTTTGTGCATTTGAAATATTGCACATGACAGCGAATATTTAGAGAATTTCATGAATGGCAGAGACTTGTAAGCAGCCTTATCCTGGGGATATTTACTGGCAAGAAAGCTTCAGTGGCATCATGCTTCAATGGTGTTGAAAAGGTAATGTAAGTTTGTGTGAGTGGATGTAAGATGTGTGCAGACTTTTCCTGTTTTAGAAGGGTGACTTGTGGCCTAGTATGGCTGCCTAAGGACCATGCATTTGGTGTGCAAGTCAAACGTACTCATTTTTAATTAGAGTACTTTGAATGAAGAGAGGTGATAATGTCATTTTGCAGCAATATTTTAATAATGAAACTTTAAATTGACAGGCAACACTTGTCCTGAACTGTGGTGTGATCTTGGACCAATCATAGAATCACAGAATCACCACGGTTAGAAAAGACCTCTAAGATCATCCACTCCAAACATTCACCTACCACCAATACTTCCCCACTAAACCATGTCCCTCGGTACAACATCTCAATATTCCTTGAATAACTCCAGGTATGGTCACTCCACCACCTCCCTGGGCAGCCTGTTCCAGCACATGACCACTCTTTCAGAGAAGAAATTTTTCCTAATATCCAAACTGAATCTCATCTGGTATAGTTTGAGGCCATTCCCTCTCGTCCTGTCGCTAGTTACATGTGAGAAGAGGTCGATCCTCACCACAACCACCTTTCAGTAACTGTAGAGAGCTATAGTCTCCTCTGAGCCTCCTCTTCTCCAGACTGAACAACCTCAGTTCCCTCAACCGCTCCCCATAAGACTCAGCTCCAGAAGCCTCACAGTTTCGTTGCCCTTCTCTGGACAAGCGCCAGGGCCTCAATGACTTTCTTGTAGCAAGAAGCCCAAAACAGGACACAAATGGCTTCATGCAATGGACAAATTGTATATTTATGCCTCAATTTCCCTCAGCTATACATTGGGAATATTAGAAATGATAGAAATCCTACCATGTTTGCTGAGAAAGTTTGGATAACCCCTGAAAGTTGTAAGGGTTCCTGTGTAAGTTCCAAGGGGAAGGAGTGAAAAGCCCACATTTAAGGTCTGTCGCTGCCAGACAACTAAAGACTGATGTCCTATAGACCCACTTGCTGAGCTACTTGGACAGAGAAAACTTCCTGTACACCTGCTCACCAGTGCAGCTAGTAAGCTGCCTTCTCTGAGATCCTGTACTGACATATGAGCCAACCCCCAGTGCAGAAGGCCAATGGTACCATCATGTGCTACCGTCTGCATGTTCACCTCCTTCTCTCATCCCAAAAGGACATGGGAGATGTTGCTTAGAGGAAACACGGTCTTTTTTCCTTTTTTTTTTTTTCCCTACTGACAGAGATGGTAAGCAGGTATTTTGCTCTTCCTGCAATATCTGAGCTTCTCTCAGGAAATCTTCTGTTGGTCCCTCCGTAAGTCTGTCCTTGTGGTAGTCTAGAGAGAAGAAGCATGGTTCCTCTATCACTGATCCCTCAGCAGCAGGATGTCAGTGACAGCTCCTACAGAAAGAAAGACACTTTTGTTAAGACATTTGCACGTCTCAGAAGATAAAGCTTTGTCTGTTAAAAGTTATGAAATAGTGGTTAATATGTGTGCATAATGAGTTCTGAACTAAGAGATAAATTAAAGAAATCATTCCTTTTACCCAGCAACAAAAAGGAAAGGGAGGAGTACACCCACAGTAATAAAGATACAGGCTTTTAAAGTCTGTAATCACTCTACTTTGCACAAAATGAATGAATCAGAAGGTCAGTGAGAAAAGAATTACAGGGAAGCATGGAAACAATCTTGCTCCATAGTTGGGTAATCTCACTAAAGCCTGGAAAAATAAACCCTCTGAATTTGAAGATTGAATATTTCCTTTCATATTCTTTCCTATACAAATTCTTACATCAGTTTCCTAGCCCCTGTTGCCACTAGACTACTCGATTTATTTCTAAAGAGAATTCAGAGGCAAGAAAGGTTAAAAAGAAAAAAAAGATAAAAAGATAAAGAGAAGAAAAGAAAAAAAAACCCCAAACCTTCTAGGATTAGGTGACTGACCTCCCCATCTGTTATTCTCCAGGGAAAAGGAGTGAAAAGCCCACCTCCAAGGTCTGCTGCTGCTAGAAAACTAGAGATTACTATCCAAAGAACCAAAGGTCTTCTTGAACTTCTTAGTTTTCTTTTTATTTATATTCCATTTGCAGTGCGCTTAATACCACATTAAGATGTTCAGGTCCAAGAGGAATACTTGTAGGGAGTTAATCCTATACCTCTGTAACCTAAAGACAGCTTTGTTGCAGTGCTGTAGAAGGGACAGTCAATAGATAGGTCAGGCAAACTTTGTAGGAATATGTAATGTATTGTATTAAACCAGCCAATAAAAAACAGAAACATCTACTTCAGGCCTGAAATCAAATCCTTTTATTCTTTTATCTTTAGGGTGGCATAAAGTAAATATTAAGTTATTTAGTCTATCTGGTGACCTGCAGAAATGAAGCAGAGGGATCTACCAAGCAGGTTTACAATTTGCTCTGATTTCAACATTTGATTCCCACCACAAGTGTCCTATCCCAAGAATTCATGCATAGTTTATCTTCTATCCAAAAGGAAGTCTACCTTTTGTGTGGTCAGCTGGATGATCGCTCCAGACACAAACAGAACAAGCAGATGTATTTGGAGGTAATGTGTACACTAAAACACCTTTCGGTCAGTGTATATTGGAGCAGCAATTAAACATTCCTTTGGTCAGTGGCAGCTGCAATACTGAGATAATGCCCAACAAAGCAAGAGCAAAACCTGAGATGTGTGAGCTGGTAGTTTCCCAGGGACTTGCTTGCAGAAACAGTATCTGGTAGTACTGATTTATTTTGCAGCTGGGTTTGAGGCAGTCAGAAGGCGACTACAATGCCAAGAGGTAAAGAAATGTAGTGGTGTGTGTCAACTTCAGGCACTGCTTTTTTGAGTGAGTAAGGTTTTCTGGGGGAAAAGTATTAACAAAAAGATCATGTCTGAATTCTTGAAAATGGAAACTGCCTCCTCCTTAGTTTTGTAGCACTTAGGAGAACTGAACTTGGATTTTATTTTTTTTTTTTAATTTGGTGTTGAATATGTGAAGACTGTACCAAAGAAATTAATGATCCACAATTAGCTACCTATTGTAAGATAGAGCTGTCTTGTGAGTTCCAAATGTCAGCACTGGCTGCTTGGACCAACTAGCAAATGGAGTTTCCATGGCAAATGGAAAAATTTCAAAGGCAAATGAAGACGCATTTTTTCAGTCTGTTTTGCTTTAGCAAGTTTGCGAGGAGTGTGCAACAGGGCCATCTTGGTTATTCAGATCCTTGTGAAGTACACAGCTGGCATGGCAGGATTTTCTTTCACTGGGTTAATTTTAAGACAGGATCAGGGAGCAGAAGCTGTAAAGATTTTGCAATTTTTAATTAAGAAGTTATGTAAGTATATGAACAAGGCAGGCAGATGATGAACAAAGTAACTAGACATAAAAGTGTTTTTGTTTACACAATATGTACATAATAAAGAAGTCATATAAGGAGATAGCTACCTCCCTTCAACCTACAAGAAAACAGAGTACCCTGAATTACCTCTCACCATGCTTTCACAAACACCCTCATGTTTATCACCATCATCTTTATCTGAAGTACCAAGAAAATGGAGCCACACAAAACTACTGTTGAAAAAAATGAAGTCATTTGGCACTGCAAACCATATAGAACTATGAGAGGGAGCATATTTTCTGCCAAATTAAAAAAAAAATATCATGCTATATGCACACAAGTGCCAAATTGGATGGAAACATGGACATCATTGTGGGATAACTTGGAAGTTTCTACGTGAACTTTGCCTCCTTGTTCTCAAAGGCAAAAGGACATGGCAGAGGCACACAGGTGGCTCTGCATGGTAGGGCCAGATACCCTGATTAAGGGCACTGACTACATAAAATCATAGAATTGCTCAGGGTAACCTCACACACCTGCATTTAACCGAGCCCATTTAGCTTCCTTTAGGGGAAGAGGCAGTTTTCATCAGGAAAGACTCCTGTGGGTTCCTTGTAAGGCAAAGTAAGTTGTCTGTCTTTGAAAAGTATGCAGGGTTTTAACCAATGGAAGCATGAGCAAGCAGCTTGAAACTTTCATGTTTATGGAAACAGACAATCTTATACAGAAAAATAGTCTTGTATAATTAACATTGACATGGCCAGGCCTTTGTGAAGAGTTTCAAGGGAATGTGAGAAATTATTATCTATCTCTAAACCTTTGGCTCAAAAACTGTTCAAACAGCCAGATTTGTCTAATGGTAACACATAACTATCATCTGCTGAGCTGCTGCTGTACGCTCTCCCGTCCTTCAGCTCTTTTCCTCTCCGTCTGTGTTCCTCCAGCTCAGTGGAAGGCAACTGGCCTACGTTTGGGTAATGAATAATAAAATGGTGAGAAGAAGCAAATAGAGATAGGAGATATTAAAAGAAGTTGGATAACTATGCCTTAAAGATAAAAGTTAAAATAGCATTTAAAATAGCTAAAAGGAAAATATGTATATTTTAGAAAATAACCATTTTTTTTAAATGAAAACTCTGATTCCCTAACTGATGGTGAGCAGTACTTTACTCAATCAGAGTACTCAGTCTCCACACAGATAAAATTTCCTTAAGCTTGCTGTAGCTCAAGCAATAACAGTAACAAGAAAAAGACTCTTGAGTCTTATCAAAAGTGATGACTGTATAAACTTTGTTCCTTTAATTTCAAAAGCACTTTCAAAGATTTTAAAGAACTTATTTAACCTCAGAAGAACATCTTGAAGGATTACAGCTGAGTGACAGAACAACTCCTGGGGAGTTTTTGCTCCAAAGGCTACAACACCAATTTTGAAGTTCCTTACGTTACTTGGGCATAATACCAAAGTCTAGTTTCACACAGTGTAATTGAGATCAGAGTATTTCTTCACATCAAGTGACTAATAAACTTGAGCATATCCCCTTTTTCTGCCATTAGCAATATCATGGACTGCCCTGGACTTACTAACAGGTTTCTTCAGGCTTTAGACTGGCAAGGTAGAGTTTCTTCAAGAAGTATGTAAATACATACGTATACACCTTCTCATAGGAAGTCACTTAACATCCGTGCCTAAAAGGCTGCCCCTTAAAAGGTCTTGTGGTGTAGATATGTGCATAATTTAATGAGTTCCTGCCTGTATATATTTCTATTGGTCTTTTATCTGAAAGCACAACTTTTGCTCACAGGTGGTACCTCTTTACATCTGGCCCTATTTTTGTTGCTTCCAACAAAAGATGAGGGGATTTGAGATTACTCAACTACATCATTTGTAATTTAATCATAAAAAATCTCTGCATCCTATTACATGGGGCTGGTATTCAAATCTCTGCCTGTTACAAAACATGTTGTTTATCAGAAATATATAAATTGTACATACACATAATAGAAGTCATTGAAAAAAATGTAAACAAGAAAATTAAATCTCTGAGATGAATTTCATACTATAGTATATTCAATTTCACCTGAAAGCACAAATTTGTAAAAATATCTATGAATTTTCATACACACATGTCCCACATTTTCAATTGTTCCTTTAAGAAAGTAGCAGAAAAACAGATCTGTCTACCAGAGGAAGCTGGTAGAGAAAAATCAAGTTTTATGCTATTTTACATTATTGTGAAAATATGTAGAGAAACATCTCAGTTACTTCTCAGTCCTTTGAAAGATGTTCTGCTTTCCTTTGCAGATTGTAAACCTTAATCTACACAGACACATTTATATTCCATGTATGTGCATTTTCATAGTCTATGTAGGTATCAGTGAGATTTCAGGGTATGGAAAACTGATTTAGCTGAGTCATTTTGTCGAAGTTCAGTTTAAAAACACCTTTTTTTCCTGCATACCCATGTTTCAAGTTGTGAATGTTATTAATAATATTGTACCCAATCACTGTAACAACTGAAAATGATCCCACATCAACATTTGGGGTCAACATAATTCATTTCGGAGAATCATAGAATGGCCTGGGTTGAAAAGGACCACAATGACCATCGAGTTTCAAACCCCTGCTATGTGCAGAGTCGCCAACCACCAGACCAGGCTGCCCAGAGCCACATCCAGCCTGGCCTTGAATGCCTCCAAGGATGGGGCATCCACAACCTCCTTGGGCAACCTGTTCCAGTGTGTCACCACCCTCTGTGTGAAAAACTTCCTCCTAATATCTAACCTAAACCTCCACTGTTTCAGTTTAAAACCATTCTCCCTTGTCCTATCACTATCCACCCTGTAAACAGCCATTCCCCCTCCTGTTTATATGCTCCCTTCATTTTGTTTATTAAAAATTTACTAGAGATAGTTTGTGAGATACAAGCCATGCAAATACAATTTTTTGAGTTATTGTGAGAATTCAAGTAACTCTAAAGTCAAGCATATAGTGTCAATGTTCCTTTTACAGGGTAATTTTTTAATATAAAGCATTTAGTAAAAATGTGACTTGACTTAAAACTTCAAAATACAAAATAATTGTTTTCAAAGATTTTTAGAATGTAGTGCTCTCTGCCTCTCAGCCTGAGCACAGAATAAATATGAAGCGCTGAGTATGCAGAGTTTCTCAGAAAGTACGCAGTGAATTTTTCACATCCTACATAGTCTCCTAAGAATGACCTTAAAATCAGGGGAGGTGAAACTGGTGGTAAAACCGATGGGCTGGAGCACTTCTCCTATGAAGAAAGGCTGAGGGAGCTGCGCTTGTCCAGTCTGGAGAAGAGGAAGGTGCAGGGAGACCTCATTGTGGCCTTTCACTACATGAAGAAAGCTTACATAAAAGCTGGAGTGTGACTATTTACTCAGGCAGACAGTGGCAGGATAAGGGGAATGGCTTTAATACTTAGCTTACTTTATAATGGCTTTATACTAGAAGAGGGGAGACTTAGGTTATAGGTCAGAAAGAAATTACTGAATTCTTCTGTCATTCTGAACAGATCAGCATCCAAGCCTTATTGCCATCCCACCTGGGCTGTTGTAAAGTAGGTCAGTACTGTGACAGTGGCAACATATTTTGGATGGAAAAAATGCTGTAAATTTTGTGCAGTTGAGGTCAATGAATGATAAAGTCTTCTCTGCTTTCTACACAGCGGTGTTTCCTTTAAAAGTAGAACAAACTTTTACTAAGGAAGTAGAGAAACTCATAGATCACTGTGGGCCAGACTGGTATGGCTGGTGCACACTGAGGTCCCAGAAGACAGCACATCCATCAACCTTAGTCTCTCATCTCAGAGATCATCTGGCTCAGTCTCAGGTCGTTGCTGCCTTTGAGAAGCGTAATTGGACAAATCATGCCTTGCTGATCCTCCCAGATGCGTTTTGGAAAGCATCAGCCAGTTTCTTTCAAACTCAGTAGGAAAAAAATCTTCCAAGACCGTGAGGGTCCAGACAGCTTCGTGCACTGGATGAAGGAACCATCTATAGGTGTGTCTGCAGAAACGTGTGAGGTTGCGTGACTGTTCTACAAAGTGAAAGGAAGAACAGAGCAAAATATTGTTTTTACACAGGTTTTCATGTCTCCCAGGTAGTTTTGGGCATTAGAATCAACTGGATACAATTCTCTTAGTCTTGTTATCTTGGCAGTCCATGAATTACCATTTGAGAAAGCAGCATTGATCCTCAGGCTGGTTTGTTACCTTCTGTCTGACTGCAAATGTTTCAGGAAAAGGTGGAAGAAAATCCAGAGTGAGCAAGCGGAGAATTATGTAGCTGGGGGGGAAACATCTACATAACCTCCACTATCTGATAGTTCTCTAACCCTGTAACACATCATGGTTATATTCTCTACATTTCTTATCCCATCTAATTAACTATGAATGTTCTCATTATCTGTATAAAAGTCAAACCATTTTTCAAACCCTGCTAAGCCCTTTGCCTTCATATCTTCTAGCAATCATTCTTAATAGATAATTACAAGTTGCCTAAAGAGCATTTCTTTTAAACCAAGTTTAAACATGTTGTTTCCTCATTTCACCGTCTCCTTCCTCTCCTATTATGAGACCCAGAAAAGGAAGCACACCATTTACATTCTCTCTGTGTTTAAATTTCTGGTATTTTCTCCCTCTCTCGTGGTCCCCGGTACTTATATTCCTCTCACCATGAATTATCTCTTGCTCTCAAGATGTGGAGCTTTCTGCATAATCCTCAGGATTTTAGCCCAGTGCCATGAAAATTTGGGGCTTGTTTTATTTTACTTTGTTATTCTGCAATATAACCACCACAATTTGGCATAGATATTTTTGTATTTGTCATTTGCTGTCATATTTTAAAAACTTTTGTGACAGGCTTTAATAAAGACAGTTTGAATCTCAAGACTACGTGCTTTTGTATTAAGGGCAGTCAGGAATTTTTCAACAAAACATTTTTACTCTTGAAATGCAATGTTTTATTCTAATGTTTTGTCTTTCTTTAAGAATATTCAGTTGCCAATTTTTTGAGTGTTTTAACATCACGTGAAATTGTGACCAAAAGAAAGGACAGGGTGTGGAGGGAGGTGCACCTCTATCGTGTCTGTGTTGTGGAGTCAGAGCTCTTCCTCAGGCTGGAGAACATCAAGGTTCAAGACCACACATTCAGTGATGCTCCTGGCATTTCAACAAAAAGTTGAAAGGATCCAAGCAAATCAATTATCATTTTTTGATACAAAATGCAGGGGGTTTTTGTTGGTTTTTTTTGGTCATTCTCATCCCTTTGTGCTGAGACTCACAAATAGACATTTTGTTTTTGTAGAGGCTGTGCTTATTTGCCCCTTTTATGTCACATTTATCATAGCATTTTATGGTTCTAATTTTGGCTATTGCTTCAATTAATTTACCAGTTACTGAAGAACTGATTTCTCTTGTTTTGGTCTCAGAAACACACCTTATGATATTATTAAAAGGAAGATTAATATTATTTTTGGTACAGAAGCTGATTTTAATACACCATTTCATATTTTTAACCTTTCTTTCTCATATTCCTCAGAATTACTATCCCAAACTTAGTCATAGAATTTTTTATTTGTGAATGTTAAATATTATTTGTATAAAGCAGTCTCCCAGCTACCTTCTTGATTTTATATCAGAGGCACATATCGATGGACATTTTAATTGCTACATGCTGTGGTGACCAAGGTGAAAAATGACATTGTAATTATTTTTGCTTTGTAGCTGGCTAAGTAAGAATTTAGGGAAAACTAAAGGTGTGTGAGTTCTTGGCCATATGGTTGGAGGGGAATATATGAAAAAACAGGCCACTGTGCAGCTGGCAGCAAGGCTGACATGGCTTAATGACTGTCTGCTGCCAAGGCAGGGCTCAGCAGCATAGATGGCAAAATTCTGCCCCGGACATACGGTGCTTTTCAAGTAGAAAGTGCCCTGAGATGAACAGGTGAGAGGAGAGAAACCAGCTGCTGAGAGGGAAGGAATTCCAGATCAACAAACACATGTGGATCTCACCACCACTTGTCTGGAGGTGGTCAGATGCTGGTGCAGGTGGGTCCATTACAAACTTGATTTGTTTCTGCCAACAGCCATGTAAACAAAAAGTGTAATAGTAATACAAAGCAACTTGAAGATGGAGTTGTACTGCTGTGAAAACCAAAAATTATGCCCCCCATCAGATACCTAGACATCACTTTACAGGTCATGTATAGGTGGGGTATGTACCCTGAGCCCCTGAACACCCACAGTCTGTATACTCAAGAATATTGAAGTTGTTTCCCCAAGGGTGTTGGAAATTTTACTTGATGAAGTGTAAGGATGGAAGTTGGTGTTAACAATCACTTGGGCTGTGAGGCACCTCCCTTTTCCAAGGGCACTGACACTACTGCACTCCACTGCAAAACCTCCATGAGTGTGGGCTCAGTGGGTTTCTCCAATGCATGGTGGATGCTTGGCATTTTTCTGCTCAGGTTTTTAACACTTGTGCGATGGGATCTGTACATCATTACTGCCCATCTTGGACATACCAGGGAAGTTCTGTGCAGCAAGTGGCTTTGAAGAAAACCACGTGGATGAGGAACGCTGTGTCCCCTCCACATGCTGTCAAGATTTTTCCCCACAGTAGCATTCTCTTGCTCTCAACAAACCTCTTCTCTCCATCACCCCGGATTTTGGCAAAGTGAGTCTTTATCATCACAATGGTGATGACTGTTCTCCCTTTTCCACAAACACACACAGAGACACACATTGTCTTTCTAGGATGGAACTGACCTTCACTCATACTTGGCCTGTTGACTTTACCCTTGAAGGTGGGAGACCTGAAGTGAAGAGAGTAGAAGATGAACTTCTGGAGTTCATGTATATCATAAGCATATACAGCACACATTATGCCTACCTGGACTTCAGAAGGCTAAATAGCCGGGTTTTGGATTTGCAGCCTGTAATGTAATTGGATAGGAATATGACAGACCTCTAACTTTTCAGGTCCAAGCTTACCTTATCTTCTTCTGAACACTAACCAGTATGCTGCAGATTTTGGATACTACACGTTTCTTCACAAGGTGGATGTACTTGGTTACTACACCTGTAGTGCTGGTTACTGTATGTTCCTTGGTTGTCCAGGCGCATGAGTGCATGTGGCTGAGTCTGCTGGAGGAGTAGCTACAGTTCTCCCTGCCTGGATCCCTTATGCATGAGCCTTTCATGCTAGAAGTGTGCAAGTCTCCACTTTAGCCACTGATTAAACTTGGCAAAGTGACAGAGAAGAAAGAAATCTAAACTGTGGAATATGCTGACTACTACTGAAAATCTAAAATCCCCAAACTCTACAAACTCTTTTCATATGAGCACTGAAGAATTACTGAAATTCTAGTTGTGGTTTTGCTCTTTCTCCAAGTCAGGACCTCAGAGCTTTGAGGATGAGTCCTTTCTATCTTTTCTCTGCAGTCACTTCTAGAAGGTGTGATGCTGCTGCATGGTCCAGTTATTCCCCACACACAGTCAAGGACCACATGCTCTGGGCAGCAACCAGCCCAGTTTTGCTACAGTTTTAAGCAAAGCAGATTTAACAGGTGTAGCCAAGTTTTTGAGAGCAAAAGCTGGAGAATGCTAGGAGATGAACAATAAAAAGCATCCTGTTTGACTTGCTGAAATGATCAAGCATAAAAAAAAGAAAAAGCCAAAACCTTAGATCAAATTAAACTTTTCCCTTGTATCCAAGTAAGGCAATTAAAAACAACAATGAGGTAATGGAAAGAAAGGATAGGCGTAAGCACTGATCACAAAAATAGCATGGAAAAAAAAAATCTAACATTACAGTTTAAGCCACCCAAGATGTGGGAATCTGAGGTTCAGTTTTCTCCTCCATCTGAAAAGATGTGAATGCCTTCCTCTCAACATTGAACTCTTATATTGACGCAGAGAGAATAAGCTCCTGGGTATTTTCGATGTCCTTATGCATGGTTTCAAACACCAGGGTCAGTGCATATTTCAGGATCCCACACAGCTTAGGAAAGCTCCAGCTGCACACAGATGATTGCAGCATTCAGACAGCTTGTGGGGCTGGAGGGCGAGGTGCAAACCCACTTCAGCAGGGAATGAGCAGGCCTTCTGTGCTGTTAATAAAAGCTCTTAGTCCTGAAGAACAGACTGATGGGGACAGACTCTTTAGCAGGGTCTGTGGTGACAGAACAAGGGGAAATGGTTTGAAGCTTAGAGAGGGTAGACTTAGGTTAGATATAAGGAAAGCCTCTTACAGTGGGGGTGGTGAGGTACAGGCACAGGTTGCTTGGAGGTGTGATTGAAGTTCTGTCCCTGGAGACTTTCAAGGTAGTTGTGGTGTCCCTGTTCATTGCAGGGGAGCTGGGCCAGATGGCCTTTAAAGGTGCCTTCCAACTCTAAGGATTCTATGATTCTAAGAAGGGCTGAAAATGGAACAAATATTATTTCTTTTTATTCTTTTCAAGTAAATTATTCATTAAAAAAAAATCAGATTTCTCTTTTAGTGTTCAACTATGAAGCTATAATGCAGGCTTTGTTTTTTTATATAATTTTTAATTGTTTGTCTCTCTCTCCTCGTTAGGGATTGGAAGGGGCTTATTTTCCATATGAAATTTTTCCATAAGGTATTCCGAAATGAAGACAAAATGAGCTCGCATGCCAAGCTGGATTTTGGCTAGAGGTGCAACAGTTTCCTTAAACACAGGTCATTTCTGGGAACACTGAGCTCCTAGCATTTCAAACCACCTCCGTGGCTTCTCCTGGAATAAAGCTGTCTGCTGCCTGAGGTACGATCATTCAACCACAAATGTGCAGGACACCGCCGTACAAAAAGCAACGCACCTCTCCATCACTTCATAAAGGAGCCAGGAATAGCAGGGCTGCCAGAATGTCCCAGGCAAGTGAAATTGCACTGTCTGTGGATTCTGGGTGATGACTGCAGGAGTGGACATTCTCAGGCATGTCTGCTGGTTGTAGCTTGAAGCATGGGCGCTTTTACTCATCCATTGACTAAACAGAGTGTGAGTCATTAACCTTTATATTTACACGCGCATACATACACACGCCCTGAACAGCTGGGCTGCTAAAAACTTTTAAACCAAAAACATTAATAATTAAGTTGCTCTGGCAGCTACCTGCGCTGCTTCCTGCTACGTCTTTCGCCCTTCTCCTCAATGGGAATTGTTCTGCAGCACACACGCACGCACGGGCATATGCAAACACGCGCCAAGCAAACTGCACATGGCAAACACGCCATTCAAGGAGGCTGTCATGGAAATAGCTTTCCAGGGCGCTGAGCAAGTCATTGTATGCCGACAAAACAAAGGGCTGAGCTTTTACGTTGGTTGCAGTGTCCCAGCACAAATACACATGGAACAGGAGGAGCAGAAGCTGAAGGAATACTGGAATATTTGTCAGTCCGATTCTTTCATGAGATAAAATAATTAAAATCCTTTGGTATTTTATTATTATTATTATTATTATTATTATTTAATACAGAAATGCTTTTCTGGGGAGAATAGTAAATGAAGGGACATCCAACAAGCTCTGATAAATGTCAGTTGAAGGCCCGGATCAAGCATTAAACCTCCAAGTGTCTTGTTTTGCCTGAGGTGGACGTATTTAAGACATCTGTGTGCTTAGCTCTTGTACTGTCATGGAATGAAGTGCTTTCAAAAATACATTTTAGTTAAAACCAGTAGTCTAAAAAAGACCTTAAAACCACCAAATCCCACCCTGAAGGGAGATTCCCTACTAATTTTATCATACCTTCTTAAACGACTTCATGGTAGTCTTCCTACCAAACATAGCTGTATCGTGTATTTGCAAGGAGGAGAAACAGGAGGGCTCACCCTAGGAGGAAGGAGGTAGTTCTGTGCTGTGGGACAGAAATGGGACACGGAAGGCCAATGCTGGAGTCTGCAGTCTCTTCCCACTGCAGGATCTGCTTCAGCTCCTGTGCAGCCTCAAGCATTTAATGTTGTTCTCACACAGGTGTCTTCTTCAAACTGGTTCTGAGGCTTGCATAACTGGCCACAGAGGAGGAGACAGAGAAAGCCTCCTTTAGTGGGCAGCTCTTCCTGCTGTCTCCATTAATCTCTAGAGCGACAGTTGTATGAAGTCACAGGTAGCCTACATGAACAATTCCTTACATTTTATTAGCTTGAATTTCCTCATTTTTTTAAACTTGTAAATGTATTAAAAAGAAGAAGAAGATGGTCACACAGAGGATGTGTGTTTTACTTTGTGTTATTGATGCTGTAGGTTTATACGTGAATGTTAATAATGTGGCTGTTTATTGTCTCTGTGAAACAGAGGAGACAAGCCTTTCCCATCTCCTAGGGAGGCAGTGCCATTTAATGAATGCTTGTATTGTATTTTCAGCTGCAGGTTAAAATGCTGGGCATATTGAACAAAGGTAGCACTTTCAGACGTTTTTTTAGAATTGTGAATATTCTGATGGACCACTGTTCAAAGGGTGTCCTAGGGCTACGGCGATGAATGCAAACAGACACAGAAAACATAGATGTGGATGGAGGGAAACCTTTGGCTTTCCTTCTGCCAAAAGCAAAGCTTCTTTTCTTATTCTCTTTTACAAATTGTTTATATGTATATATATACTTTTTTAATTGGACACACTGGATACATTGCTGTAGGGTCCAGTTTCACCTACCTTATCCTTTCCAGTTACCATTCCCACAGCTGGAATCACAGAATCATTAAAGTTGGCAAGACTAATATGGTCATCTAGCCCAACCATCAACCCATGCCTGTGACCACTCTAGACCATGTGACTCAGTGTGGTATCTACTCTTTTCTTGCAAACCTCCAGGGACAGTGACTACACCACCTTCCTGGGCAGCCAGTTCCAATGTCCCACCAGTTAGCTGATATATGGAAGAAAACATGATTTTTCTTCTTACCATAACAAGTCTGTGCATCACTATGGGTTCACACCATACACCTGCTCTCTCTTTCACTTTTTTTGTTGTGCAACCAGTTAAGTGTACTCTAAGAGTTAGCCCAAGGGATCAGAGAGAACAGTGCTTATTTCTAAGCACAACTGAGCAGTCTGACAGCCATAAGAACATCTGTAGCTATGCTTCCTACCACACAAATCTGTGCTGCCTGTGACTGCCTGGAGGGACAGGAAAGCCTCCATGGCAGACACTTAGTTCACATCTGGTCAGATAAGTGTCAGTGCTTTCACTGTGTTGGCCACAGCAAGAGACATGAAGACTGATAGGCAATTTCTGTAATTGCACGTTTCTCTGGAACTATTAGCCAGCAAGTAAGGTTCCTGCTGATACAAATATAACAGGGAGAAGTAGTGTGCTGTCAAAATGAATTAAACACTACTCTGGTTTAATTAACAAATTGGGATTGTGCTGCAACCATCCAAGTCATTTTACTGAGTATGCACTTTAAGTTGCACAATCTAAAATAGGAAAAGGACCCTCCACCTGTGCAAATGAACACATACGTCCCAGCTGGAAAGAGCAGGCATACGCTACCTCTGCCACATTGCTCAGAAACTGTACTTTAATCATCCTCACCTCCAGCCCACAAAGATGCCTTGAGCAGGAAGCTTGCTGACAGCCACCACGTTTAGTCTTAAAGCCTCAAGTGCAGTGGAATAAAATGATATTAAAGTCGGAGAGCATTCATCAGCTGTTGATATAGGATATCTGAGACTTGAACTGAGTACATGGGATTTGGGAGGGGGTGTGTTCCCTAATAATTTACTCTAATATGTTCATGCTTTATAACATGGACAGAGTTTTGTTCTGCACTCCAGCAGGTAGCATGTAATTCAAGGATAGCAAGTTTACATTTTGCTCCTTTTTTGAATCCATCAACCTTCTTTGCAGTCAATATTCAGAAAGCTGAATAATAAAATGTATAAGTTATGTAAAAAGCACAAAAAAAAAATGAGAATATACACTGACAGACTGATATGAAGCTCAAGCTGATAAGGAAAAGAATCTAATAAAATTAAACATTGGTGATGAGAAAAATTCAGATTAAAATCAAAACAGCCATTCCTTCTTTAGTTCGCTACTTCATGGAGAGCAATTAAGAAGGCACAGTGTACAAACATCTCTCAGTATCATTCATTCCCTGGCTAGCCTGCTAGCCATACTCTTCCCTTTGCCATCTCCTCTTCCTCTTCCTCTTCCTCCTTGCCCTCTCTGCCCCCTTCTTGAACTTGTTTGGGGTGGTGTGTGGTGGTGGGTGGGAAAGAAAGAAAATGACTTTGTAAGCTAAAAAAAAAAAAAAAAAGAATGGTTCCTTGTTTATCTGAATAAAAACGTGCTAATTTACAGGTATTGTTCATAGTGACTTTTCACAGCTTTGTTTTTATCAACATCATCTCAAAGGTAAACCCCAGTGTTTTCTTTTGGAATAGGGGTCTGATGGATCTAACCCTAATGAAATAATAATCTACCTAATTCTCTATTTTGAACACCCTGATCCATTCTGGGACTTGTTTTACAGATATACATAAAGACAGGACATTTTTGAGATCACTAGAGTATCAAGAAAGAATGCCACACAAACCGCATTAGAAGCCAACTCTGTGGATATTAGATGTGACTTTCCCTGAAGCATCTGACATTGGCTGCTGCCTGGAGAAGAGTGATCCATTTTAGTCTGATTATATTTTGGATGTTTCTGTTTTCTTGATGGCATAGTGTCTGCCATTTTTTTCCTTACCCTAACCCTGTCCAGGTTATCTGACACAAGAGGAAGAAGCTAAAATTTATCTACAGACTCAAAAGTAGTCTAGGACCCAGAAGCAAAGGAATATGGATATGATAAGGGGCCTGAAAGGAATTGGAGGAATCAGAGGATGTTCAGATGCACAAATGGCTATGTCATTATACTCCCACACCTCAGTGAAGCATCTAGTTATGTAGAGTATCCCTTTATAGATGCACTCACTCCATTCCACAGACATCTGATAACATCCTACATTTTAGCATAGGAAATAACAAAAGTGAGCATTACAAACAATAGGAGAAAGAGAAGAATAATACTTCTGAGAGCATGATTTAATACAGATACTGTAGTAATCAACTCATATGAAGCTTGGTTTCTAATACTGATTAATTGATAGGAGGAACTCCCACTGCCATTCTAAGCTCGTGGCTTTCTGCTGATTCCTGATAGAAGGTCCTAGGGAAAGGGCTCATAGAGGAGTGGACAGCCAGAAGTTCCATGAATTATACTGGGAACATACTGATCCTTGTGCTGTTCAAAAGCTGGACTCTGCTGGCAGCTTTCTTGATGATTGGACTAGATGATCTTGGAGATCTTTTCCAACCTTGGTAATTCTATGATTCTATGTTTCCTACAAGGCCCACAGCTGTAGAGGAACTCTCCTCCTCAGGTCCTGCTATTAATAGCACAAAGAGAAGGCAGTCTGCAGTGTTATTTCTCATCTGCCCTTTTGAACTCCAAACTGGCATTTACTCTTCTGTGTTTGGCAAAACATTGCTTAGCTCTGGTTAATCCCTTCCTACTTTATTCAAATATTCTATCTGGCTTTCTCTCACGTTCTTGTTAGCTCAAAGGTTCTTCCAGCCTGCATAGAAATGGAGCTTGATAATTGATTTTGGATTAAGTAAGTCCAATTGAAAATACTTTTTATCAGGTATTTCAAGAGACTTTTGGTACCTGATAGCCTGAAAAATCTGAACAATTATTCACCTTGAAATATTAGAGTATCTTCTTTCAACATCGAAAGAGCAAAACAAGACCAAAATCCCATATTGATTATCATCACACAGTTAGCGTGAAAAGATACATAAAACTTGAATGTTTGTGCTTAGTGGCTGAAGTAGATGAAATTCTTAATTTATGCTCCTGATAATCCCTCAGGTTGTGAGGAACAGATTTAGATGTGATCACAGAGCTGAACCTCAGGCAAACTCCTTATGATGATTCATTGATGCTTATCCAGCGGAAACATACAAAGTAGCAAAGGGAAAATACCAGAAACACTATTGGGAAGATTTAATTTCATTTTTTATAATTATAATTCTATGTAAAATATTTGTTTTTAAAATGTATGTTCTAATGTGAAAAGATTTTACGTATTATCTCCTAAAGAAATAAATTTAGCTTGAAGTACAGCCCTTTGTTACCCTTTGGTGGAACAGGCTTTTTTTTTTCCACTTTGTTTGATTCCAAAATTATCATTTAAGGAGAGAAGTGGGCGGGGGGGGGGGGGAGGGGAGGGGAAGAAAACAAAAAGGCTTAATATATCCAGCAAGATGATTACTTTCCCAATAATCCATTACTTGAATTATTTTTTTTTTCAATTTTTTTCAATACTCTAGGACATTTAGGGGACATATTCTTGTGTTATATACTGCCAAATGAAAGAAAAAAAAAAAAAAAGCAATGTCTCTATCTCTATATAAGGAGGTAGGTTCACTTTTTGGACATAGTAGGAGGCATACAACTGCCACGCAGCATAGTGGGTTCAGAAGAGGCAGCCTTTAGTCATGTCTATATTATTGACCCAAAGATGCTTCCAAGTTCTGAGATCAATACCAAACTTACAGTGTAGTGGGTCAGAGGCATAAAAGCATCCCTACATCCAAAGAGAAAGTGAGCACTGAGGCTAGACCAGAAATCCTGCAGTAATTGCACAAATCTAGAGTGCCACACGTCAGTTATGAAGACAGGACACCAATGTGAACATCTTGTCTTGTTTCATCTCACCCTGTGAAGATTGAGAAGAGTGTGAGCTCTTTCTTGTCTACATTGAAACTGTGCCTTGAAGCAGTAACAGTGTTTTGAAGAGACTCCTATTTGCCTCTGTTCTGGTGACTAGGTGGCCGAGTGATTCTGGTGTGCACAGTTTAGATGTTCCTTGGAGGAAACTTAAATATCTGCTTCAGAAGTGCTCCAGCACTCCATGGAGACTGTGGATTTTGAGTCACCATGTAGTCCACATCATCACTAAGTGATGTGTAAAATGTCTGTACTACAAGGAGACTCTTGCAACAGATCCTGCAACACACAGAAGTGTGTCTTGCCTTGCAAAGAAAGAAGTGCCATCTCCGCTTTTCTATTTATCAGCAGCTGCTATGCCTCTGTTTCTTTTGCAAATGCCCCTTCATCCTCTGCGGTCTTCTCTGAATTTGTAACCATTTCACTTGGCTTCCTCTCCAACCTTGTCACTGTTCCCATTTCCAACTCCTGTCTTGTCTGACAGAGTACCATCAAAATTCCTGTTCTCTTAAAAGTTTCTTAGAGACTCTGACACCATTCATAAAACTGTGAGGTGAATAGGCTAAAAACTTCTTGGGCTGTTGCATAACATGGTGGCCATATTAGCTGTTTGATATTCAGGAATAGATTGGAATATTTCTAAAGACAATAATCTCACTGTGGGGACAGCAGCAGACCTGTGTCCTGCACAGACAGCTTGGAAAGATCTGTGGCTGGGAGTCCACCATAAAGTTGTGTGTTCTTTTGCACCTCTCCATTCATTGGCCATGCGTCCACCAATACAGATGTATGGCTGCATTTTGGAGGGTTTCTGATTTGGTCGTTCCCAACATGACCTGCAACACTCACCCTTGAATACAGTTTTCTAATCATGTTTCTGCACCTGGAGAAGGAGAGAACCTCTAGCAGAACCGTAGCTGTATATTTAGAGCTGTGGTTTAGTACACTGCTGGTTTCCACTTCTGCAAGCTCTTGTTCAAGAATTACAATCTGTCAGAGAATTCCCTCATGTAGCAACTGTCTACATTGAAAACCATTCATCCAGTCTCACCCAGTATGATCACCTACCTCAAACCAGGCATCCAGGCAATCTGGAAATGCAGCACACCATGATGATTCATTCCTCTTCGTGCTCCATAGACAGACAGACACATAGTGATGTAGTCAGATTCATTGGTCTGCAACACCTCTGGAGGGCCTCAGTGCCCTGAATGATCCTTGTTCACCTTCAAAAGAGGGTGCCAGCACCCCACTGAGTTCATGACCAGGGCTGTAGAAAGCATGATTATCCTGAATCTTTTCAATGAACCCTATCAAGGCACATTGGGCTGCCTTGTGCTCATACAGCAGATTAGATGGTCATAGCTGCAGTGACCTGGGAAGTGAATGTGAAAGAAGGTCACTATCCTCAAGCCCATAAATATTTCTGCAGCCGCGTAGAGGCAAAAGTCTGAACGATTTTGCTGATGTCACTTATTTGCACTATATGAAGGAAGCAGGTGTGGAGAATGATCTGGGAGTGCTTCACTGCATTTGCCTATGGTGGACTTGCCCATCCCACTCTGGTTAGCCACAGAACAGACTTTGAAGTTTGGAAGGCTCCACAAGGCTACAGCTGCTATTCTGAATACAGATACCGGCTTTAAAAATTTGATGTAAGAATGGTGATGTCCCGACACTAGCCCACAGCAGAGATTCTTGATGGTGCTCCACTGCAGTGAGGAATTTCATACCTACCACTGGTCATTCCAATGGTAATGCAGTCCCAGTCATCTCAACCCAACACCAATCAAGCCTGAACAAAGTAGTCACAGCAGACAGAGAAAACCAGGACCGAAAGTATCAGATCATCCCGATCTTCAGCCCCAGAGCTGAGAAAAATCACAAGCTCCACTCTGGAGTCTTCCATCCTGGGCCATAGAAATGGAGGTATTTAACAAAAGCAAATATACCCACAACACTCCATCTGTTCAGGAAGACAGACTCCAGGCCTTAGATAGAAGAACTAGCAAGTTCTTACAACTTCTGGAAAATGTTTGTGCTCTGTTGTTGGACTGATACTTGGGTGCCACCAAGTCCCCACTGCTGGTTTGTGGTGTTGGTAGACAGTAAAGAGGAGACCAAATCAGAAACAGACTGCTCAATTTTATCTATGTACACATGCAGAAACTCTCACCGATTGACAGAAGAACAGTTTTCAAGAGAAGAGTTTGGGGAGTTGATTGTGAAGTAAATTATGTGGTGTAGTTTTTTTCTAGTTCTATGGCCCCAAATCAGTGGGAAAAACTTCCACAGATGCTATGAAGTTCTAGTGTAATCTCAGTCTAAGTATACACATTACAAAGGAAAGCAAAGAGTAAACATCCTTAGATCTTTATTACAGTTATTTTTACTCTTGCAAAATGCAATATCTAATTAAATTTATGTAAGTGATGCATATCTTAACTGTGCATATTTTTAAGGCAAATTCTTTTCCAGTTTCATTTAACTTCATTTCCTGAGGGCTGTCAGAATTGCATTTATGAATATCAGGCAGGACAGGAAATAACAGTTATCCTAAACTTCTAGGATATAAAAATATCTGGGACTGAAGTCTGGTTTTGTACATTTTCAGGACAAGGTTGAGTCTTTCCTTCACCATCTTCTTCAATATCTCAGAACCCCTACCTGACTTGTTTCAACACAGCTATTTATATGCAGCTCCTCAGCTGCCTTCACTGGCTGTTGCATGTGGTATCTATTTAGATTCATTGACTCAGAGCCAAAGAGAGGCCATTATATACCTTCTAATCCAATCTTTTGCATATTTGTACATAAGTTACAAAGATACTACTTGACAGTACATCTTCAAGTTATGTCTCGTTCTTTTTCATGCTATTTTTTTGGTCCAAAATCCATACACTACAGAAGCAGTTCTGTCTGCATGTATATTGTTTCTGTCTTTCCAGCTCAAGCCTTTGGGTTTAATTTTGCAAAACCTTCCTACATAGCTCTTACTCAGAGTTGTCTTATTTAAAAGATGAGAATATTTTCATTGGCAGGACTGGGTCAAAGATTTTAAATTAGTTTTTGTGTTTTTGGTGTTGTTCCCCCCCCCCCCCCCCGCTCCACACTTTCCTGCTAATTAGAGAGGAAATAGCTCCATCTAGCTGTTCTGGATCCAAAGGTGGAAGCTGGCATGAAAGTATACCAAAAGAACAGGCATTTTAACAGGACAGAACAGACCCAGTTCTGATATCTCATAACTCTCTTTGGGAAAAACCAACGCCTCCCCTGACACTTTATCAGTGATACATTAAGTACATAGTAAAGCATTACTGGGATTACTAAACAAAGCCATTTTGAGAAGATATTTGAGGGCAAAGGAGAACCTTTCCAACCACAAATGTGCATAATTCGCTTTCATTTTGAGAAGTAATTATCCCCAGAAGAAAATGTACAATGAATTGGAGCAAAACAGCCCACAGCTCATTTTGTTTGCCTTCTTTTGTTGCATCACCTATTCTGTACTAATAAATAAACATCTACTGCACAGTGAATAGTTTTCAAATGATTCAGCAGAAGTTATTAATGATTCATTACTATTTCTATTGCAGCAGCGCCTGGAGGTCCCAGTGGGGAATTGAAGCCCACTGCACAAACAAATATGGGCAGAGCTGCTCTGTTTGTGTGGAGCCGTGGTTGCTGCTCACACACACAAACCCAAGCTAACTTTAAACTAGCAGGAGTGCTGTTACTGCGTAGCTATGGCAGCACAACTCCTAGCCTGGGTTACGCAAACCACCTGAGAAGTTGAATAAATAGCTGCAAACAGCCTACACTGCACCCTGTGCTGTCTCAGCTATGCGGCAGATACTTCAAAGCACGGTCAAAAACATCTGCTCAACAGCTGCAGCAGCTGAAGATGTTACAGGTCTCCCCTGTCCTGCGGCTGCTTTTTGTTCTGCCGGTGGTCACCGCCACTGTCACAGGAGAAACCAGGCAGAAAGCCACACAGTTTGTTCTTTGGCATCTTAACGCAAATCTGCTGCCATCAGCAGCACAAGTGTGAGCTGGAACAGCCGCGGTGTGAGCACATGTTCTGCTCTGCTGGCCGTCCTCAGGGCAGTAGCTTCACCAAGGTGCCTTGGGGCAGTCGCATCCAGAGCCAGCCCAGCACCTGCTGCAGGGCTTCTCTGCCAGAGCCTTTTAGCAACAGGGGAGGGAGTAAGTAGAACAGGAAGGAAGAGTGGCTTTACCGACATAGCCTTTGGAGGCATAGCATATATTGAAGGTTAAGAAAGTATTTTTAAGGAATTTTTAAGAAAATACTTTAATAATAACGAATAATGAATAAACTCTCCTTAGAATTTACTAATGAATAAACTCTGTGTGCGTGAAGGACTGAAGGATATAGCTGGAGGATGGTGAGTGATTGAGATCAGTGTTCTGCAAAGTCAGAATCTCCATGGTGGAGCAGAGACAGTTCTTGTGATTTTGCCTCTGAAAATATATGAAAAGCTGATCAAGTCCTCAGCTGCAGCTGATGTTACAGATCTTTTGCAGTTTGCTATGCAGCCTCTTCCTTCCTTACAAAGTTTAGATTAAACTTTGCTCCAAAATTTAGATCTCAGGCAGCACACCTATCTTAACCACCCTCAGTGTATGAACGATCCATTTCCCCTTCTCACAGGTGGAAGCCTTCTGAGACGGAGAACTGTGATACAAAAAGGGAAAACCAAAGGTTGTTTAAACCACTAAGAAGCATCTTAAGAACATTTAGGGCCTTCTGTGTAGTCACTCTGTAAGAAACCCTTCTTTCATTACCTCTTCTCCTCCGTCCACTGGGAGTACAGTGCGGTTTGGTTTTGTGTAAGAGCATTCATCTTAAAATGTCAGAGCTTTATGTAAGGATTTACATTAAAGAGTTTTCTGCTGCTTCTTGAAGCAACTAAAGGATTCAGAATGTACACAGAGATCATACAAATGGTCTTACTGTCACTTTGGAATAGGTTTGAAATTGTTAAGAAGCATTTGGTAGTTTATACATAGATTCTCCCTTGGTGGTATTCGTATGCTTCATGTGGACCTGAAGAAATGGTATTTAAATCATAAAAGAAACATCCTGGCTTACATGAGGTGCGTTTCCATGGCATCTGGATACTATAGGGATAAATTATATCCACGTTGGTGCTCTCTAATATACATTTGGAACAGCACCAGTGTTATTCTATTTCCCATAAATATCCTGTATGAAGTGTGAATGACGACTCGAAGAAGGTTGCTGCTACTGTCTCTCCCCAAGCCCCTACCTCAAAAACTGTGGCTGGGAGGGGGCTGCTCATCATTCAGGCATACCTCTACAACCCTTACAAGTGCCTTGCTACCTGCAATTTATCTGCAAGTGAAGGGTTATGGAATTATTTTAAGAAAAGGAGCATGCTTTCCTGAGCAAAACCAGTTACTTCTCATTTCCTGAAGTCACTTACTCCTTGGCAGTGCTGCTGAAATGTTTTAGGCAAAGTTATATTTCTAAATAGTTGTATTTCTAAATAGTGAGTTTTGCTCTGGTAAATGTCTTTCTGTTCTGACCAGTACCCATGAAAATAATGTCCTGCTTAATGAGTGTTACTGATTTCCCCTGCTGTGCACAGTTTGCTATTGATTTCTAAGCATTATCTTGTCAAGCAGTGTTTCCAGAACTGCTTTACAGATAGAGGGATCTATTTAGAAGAAACTACGGACATAATTTTAACTATCTTGTAAAATTCCATAAGATTAGCATGAGTAAATCTGTAAATTGAGCACTTACAAAATGGAACTATCTTCCATTTTTATAGCTGTTCCAAATACTCCACAAGAAGTGTATTGATCTTCATTAATGTTATGTCATACCTGGCAGGTATTTCAATTTCTAGTCTGGAAGAAATGCATATTTACCTGTGTTTGCCTTTGTGAGTGGACAGCGAGCACAGAGACATAGATCTTAAGTACAGTGTCTCTTGCTAAAACAGTGTTCTGTCTTCATAAAATAAGAAAATGCAAGTATCATGAAGAACAACAACTTTAAATGTCCTATTTAAGAATAATCAGAGTCATGTTAATTTATGTGACAAGTCTAGGTCTTCGAGAACTTGCGTAAAATGTTCGAGTCTTTGGAATCCATTTTCATCCTCCTTTGCATTGCTGATGTTTTTAAAATGTTACAAAGGTTTATAGTCCTCTTCATCCTCCAGATAGTAACGTGTAAGCACAATAAAACCTTCAGATGGGAGTGTCCCTTTAAGATGACAAAATACACACCCAAAAAGTGTGCCTAGTTTGAAGGAAGCCCTTTGGCTTCGTGACATTGATGTAAGCTTCCTATGCCCAATGTGGATCACAGAGCAGATGGAGGATGTGTGAGTCATGCTTACACACACCTGGGAATTTTAGAGGGTCCAGAAATGCAAGGTAGGGCCAAAGATGCGGCAGATGGATGCAAGGTCACAAAAAACTGAAAGTTTGGGGTTTATTTTAAGCCGTTAGCAGTTGTGGACTCAGGTTCAGCAGCATCATGATTGACACAGTGTATTGGTAAAAATGTCCAGTGTGATGGGAACTCTGACAAAGTATCTGTGTAACACAGAGACTGTCCCTGGCAAGAGCACTTCTCCCCTCTCTCCCATAGTCTCAGAATGATCTAAGAAATGTTGTATTCAGAAGCAAAGTATTTCTGCCTCCAAAGAGGTCAGTGCTGGAGAAATCACAACCATGAGTACATTGCAATGCCACATTTTTCAATGCCTTGATCAAGAGCAGAATTTGCAGCTCTACGCCAAGGCTGGTCTCTTCTTCAGGGAAAGGTGCATGTCCCAGAAGAGACCTACAACAGCTGCAACAGAATACTGAGTGTTGGACACAAGTTACTCAAGAAAGGCTTTTCTTTCATACTCTGTAATGTATGTGCCTTGTTCAGTTGTCTCCCACAGGATTCACAGTCCTGAACATTTTTCTCACATTTCTTTGAAAACTAGAGCAGGGGAGGAGTCTCCCCTTGCCAGATGTAGTTGAAAGAGAAGGTGATGACATCAGTCTCCTTTCCCTGACCAGAGACCCCACAGGCAGAGGAGAGCCCGGAGGTGTGGGAGATGCAAGGCTGAGGGCATTTTCCATCTCTGACCAAAATCAGTCTGGTAACTACAGATTCACTCGAAGATACCAAGTAGCAAGTAGAATAATACACACGTTCAGCTGTGATAGGGGCACTCAGATGACTGCTGGTGCATATCATAGCTGCAAGGCTCAGTGCAGATCCCAAGTGACTTCATTTGCAGAGGTGATTGTCCTTCCCTGGTTCTGTCCTGTCATTTTTACCTCCCATCTCATGGAAGCCCCTCTCAGGAAGATCTGAAAGAGCCTCACTACAACCCAAACATAATGCTGTGCCTTGAGTAGGAGGAAACAAGGCATTTCAGAGTGCCTCTGCCCACCTCTCCTACTGCTCTAGATTTGTACATGGGTGTTCTCACCTCTCTCTGCTCCAAGGGCATGGGTTAGTGGAGCTGGGTCTGACTGGAATCTGGGCACCAGAAGACAAAGTGCACAACCTCTGAGTCCTTTTTGAGTGTCAGTGTAAGAGGCTGAAAAGTGACATTTAATCAGCCTCTCAGTAAATTTTGTTCTCCTCCCCAGAATCAGGAATGATATTCTGAGTTTCAGCTTGCAAAAAGCTGAGATGTTGAGTTACCTTCTAAATATTAACAGGCTGTTAAGCAGAGGAGGCTTTGCCAGTTACCACTATAACTTCTTGGACCGATTTTGCACTTTGTAATGCATTATCAGTTTCATGCTGGCAGTTCTTTAAGAAGGGACCCAGTTTGCCAGAAAGGCAATATTTCAAAATGAGTATGATATTTAAAACAACGGTGAAACATTACCTACCTTGTCCATTTCTTTCAGAGGACAACTACAGCCTCCAACTCTGCTCTGTCTTGCACTGGCTGTAACTTATCCTTAACACATATTAACTTTATGTCGAGAAAAAATGTCAGAGGTGCAACCTATGATACATGAGTTTTGTCCAACAGAGAAAAGATAATAATAATCCAAGAATGAACTGGATGTAAAAGAAATGGTAAAGAGATTTGCTTTCTGAAGAAAAGACGGCAGGTAGGAGTACAACAAAATCAACAGGGCAATTGTGGTCAAAGCAATGTTCACACAGCCTTAAGTGGGGAAAATAAAACCTGCTCAACTCACTAGCAAAGCCGCATCCTCTTCAAGCTGTTGTTCTTGCTGGAGACCTACCAGCATGAGTTGCTCAGTCAGGTGAGACAGCCAGGGCAGCATACATCCTTCAGGTAGGTCTTTACTCCTCTGTTTTTTATTGACTGCTATGATTTTGGATCATCTGCATTGGCCACTCCAGTAGCTGGCTGGAAAGACAGAACAAGGAGATGATGCTGCATAAAATGACATGGGATGGTAACTCTTTCCACTAATCTGGAAAAGGAGATTTGTCCCTACTGTGAGCACCTACAAGGGCACTAGAGGGAATGAGTATCCTACAAGTATGGTCCAGGATACAAAAATATGTAATCCAAAAAAAGGGGGTTTTCAAAAGAACCACAAAAGATTCCTTAGTTCAATGCCTTCATGTCTTTCTTTCTTCCACCACTCCCATAGTCTACTCTTGCATCATGTTTTTCTAACGTGTGCTTAAAGACCTTGAGATGATGGAGATTTCCAGCACTCTTCCAGTATTTCCCTGGCAATATTGTTATAGCATATTTCTTGGTGTTTCGTCTGTGTCTCCCTCACTGCAGTTTAAGACCAGTCCTTCTTGCTTTATCAGTGACCAGCTTGGAAAATAGATATGCAAAGCTGCTTTTCAGATATCTGAAAAGTATTAAATTTTCCCCCTTGGTCCACTGATTTCTAGACTAAACAACCTTGATTCCTTCAATCTTTTCTCTAGATCTTTGCTCATTCATCTTTCTTTTCTTCAGATCGTTTCCAACAAGTTCATATCTTTCCAGAAGCGCCGTGCCAAAAATTGACCTTCCAGTATTTGATGTTCAGGCTTGGTTTGTATGAATAATCTAAGTTTGAATGATAAGCAGTGTCTGAACCTAATAAGTCAGTACAAATTACAGCATAACAGAAAGTTAGGTTCACAAATGGAAATGGAAAATCTGAGTTTGATTTTACTTTTAGCAGTGCAGACATTTCTGGTGTGTGTCTGGAATACTGATATATGTCTTTGTATATAAACACACTTTTCTACCAATTAGAACAAACATTTATACTTGAGGCCATAGCTGCTGCTGTTCTCTATGTAACTCATCTGGATCTATTAATAAATATTTTAAGAGATGAAAGATTAACTTCACAGCAATGAAAACTTTGGCAGATTGCAATGATTGTTCACATATGTAATTATATTTGAAAGGATAGTTTCCATTACTGCTGTCTGAAAAGAATCAACTGTAAACTGTCATACCATTTTGCTACCGATAAGCTTATTTTGTCTTGCTGGGGGGAAAATATGAAAAAAAGAAAAAAAAAATTGTAAAAATAGTTGGTTTTGCTTTGGTTAAAACTTTGTCTCTTTCAACTGGGAATGATACATCATTCTTCAAAATAAAAATTTCCCACTTCCTAAATTTAAGGAGCAATGATATCTCTGTGCATCGCCAAGGAATAATGAAAAAGGATCCAAAGCCATCATTTCAACAACTAACATGTTTGCCACTATCAGAGAAGTAAATACATAATGAATGTGCAGGACTGTGTGTACTTTTCCTTTCACGGGTAGTGGGTGGAAATTCTCAATTACCAAATTACTGAAATTACATCAGACTGTAACAGTTTGTTCCTTTCATTATTTGTTTTATAAAGTTCTTTTTCCTACACATGTGCCGCTTATAGAACGTCAATCTTGTTTTTTGAAGTGTGCTGTTGATGTAATGAATACAGTCTCTCCTTGTATCATTTTGTTTTTGTGGAATAAATTGCTATGCAATAATGTTTTATAGATCGGTAATAGCCACTCATCCTTTAAAGGCTCTTAAAGTTATGGCTGTGCTCCACAGTGCAGTGCCAATTTAAGATACTTGAGGCATTGCTGACTCTCAGCAGTCAGTTTGCTAGCAAGGTAGTAAGCTAGTAAATTAGAAAGCTAATTGGCTTTCTGACCACTGGGCCACTGTGCAGGTAGATATCCTCTCTCAGGTCTATCCTGAAAATCAGTGCAGGTGGTTTATACCAGTCTCCAAGGCAGTTTGTCTGCCTCTTAGGCTCCAGATAACTGCCTTACATCCACAGTCACATCAAAAATCCACACCCCACAATATGAAACTTCAGTCTAAAAGTCACAACAAACAGCTTTAGGGTTCAAAGATAAACGAAGTTCAAGAGAAGGGGTGCAGTGAGAGTAATGTCTCCAGTACCAAATTTCCATTTACAGATTTTTATTTTTTTTTTAAGAAAGTAAAAAAGCATTCATAAAATCATTGTTTTTAAGGAGAAATGCATGTCTTGGGTTCTCATTTTCTGAAGTATTTGTAATCTGCTGCTGGGGAAAGAGAAGAAGGGAAGCAAACGTATGGAAAATACAGAGTAATCAAAGTTTCTAATCAGAACTACAGTCCGTGTTTAAAAATAATGTTAAAATTTTGTTATGGTTACACAGAATGTACAATGTAGCTTGGCTACAAGGTAAATTTAACCAATAAGAGTGGAAGTTGTATTTATGATAAGGTACATAGGTATAACCCACTGTTAAGAAGTCATACATAAACTGGCCTCTAACAGAAGAAGAAGAAAATATCACATTTTGCTTAAATTACAGAAAACTTTATTCAAAGGAAGCATTCCAGGAAAAAAAGCAGACACTCTCCTGAGTTGTCATGCATTTCACTGCTTTTATTTTTTTATTATTTCACCCAAACCCATTATCAGAATTCTTCAGGGCAGAGGGAGGGGAACAGAAATGTTGCAAGGCAGAGGCAGCCAAAGACTATACGGAAAAAAGGAAATATCTATTCCTTCAAAATGTAATATGTACTTGGACAGCATTCATAGTATTCATTTTCTGAGGAATATGATCAAAATCAGAAAACAAATTTGATCTATATCATTCTTCAGAAGAAAAAGACCTGTTGTTTCTTAGTTAAAAAGTAAGCTTCTGTCACTACTTGCAGCTGTCAAATGTTGCACAGGGACTCCACCTTCAGATGTCAACCTGAGTACAGTACTGTTTAAGCTGGAGTAAATCAGGTCAGCACTTTTATTGATATGATATTGTGGGTGATCGCTAATATTTAACTGAGGATGACTCATATTAACCGTACTTCCTGAGTGACTTCTGCTGCAAGCCATGTGAAAATAAATGGCAGTTCACGTGTCACCACCGTCAGTACACCTGTTCACTATTTATAGAATAGAATCACAGAATCATTAAGGTTGGAAAAGACCTGTAAGATCATCTACTCCAACTGCCAACACATCCCTACCACCATGTCCTCTAACCACGTCCCTCAGTGCCACGTGCACACAGTTCTTGAACACCTCCACAGTGACTCCATCACTTCCCTGGGCAGCCTGATCATCACTCACTCAGATAACTATTTGCAAAACCCCATACACAGCTCTACTGACATTTCATCTGCATCCTGGCACACACAACTGTGTACTCTACTTCTGTATGCATAAAACTCTTAGCAACAACAAAAACTCCAAGTCAAGAATGAAGTTAGTTTTTCCAAGTGTCAGTTTGGATATCTCAACACAACCCCTGAAGTCCTGCCGCCAGCAGGCATTTCCTGAAGAGATGTATCTACCACAGAAAAACACCAGCCAGTTTCTCCTCCATCCCAAATTAAACATCAAGTACTGCTCTTTATAAATTAAAACTTTTAACACTGCGTGAAAGCTAGGGAAAGCATAGTTTCACCTAGACTTGAAGAGGACATGGGCCTCACTTTCATCACAAATTTCTAAGGAAATCTCAAGAATGAGGGTGTAAGTAATACCCACTCAGAGAATTCTGGGAGTCCATAGTCAACCAAGATCACTGCGACTCCAAAAGCCTATTTAAAGTCTTCTGATGGAGAACTAGAGCAGCAGAGGTGATGGTGAAGAGGGAAGTAGATTGTTATAGCTCTTGTTCACACTATATCAACTGTACTCATTGCTGTCACTTTCTCTATAAAAAGAACACTAGCATAACTATTTCAGAATAGCTTTGTTAACCATTTTATTGGGCTCCATTAAGAATCTAGTAATTATGTGGGATTGTAGAACATAATTAACCCTCTGACCAAAAATAAATTAATTAACACAAAGATCACAGTTTTATAGCCACTGTTTGCTAATCCACAAAGCTTCCATGCAGTGAGGTATTTTCAGAAGCATGGCAGTGGTGTTACTGGTAATTGAGCTGATTACTGAACTGTGCACCTCTGCCTGTGAGCAGGAATTAGCAATACAGACAGCAAATCTATGGTACATGTAAGGTTCTGAGGGGCATGCAGTAGGACAGGCCCTAGGGGCTGGGAGCATGGCACCCTGGGATACACTGATGAGAAGCAGCACTTCCTTGGAGAGGGAAAGAAGGATCTTGCTTTCTGTGAAAATCATTTTTTCCCCAGGGAAACTCCAAGGGTTTTACATGATACATTCAAAGCTTGGCACAATATGGACTCTAGTCTGCAGGAGAAGTGTCTGACTGCAGACTTGCCACCTCAGGGTTCCCAGACAGCTGATGGAGCACAGTGTTTTTATCATCCATTTTACATAGGCAGACACACAGGGTTTCTAAAGGCAATGGCACATTTCTGTGAGTATCCACCCACACTGCATATGAGACAAATTCCTATTCTGTGTTTTGATGGTGACACACACAGTTACCTACGTGCAAACACACAGTCTGTACACAAAGCTTAATGGAAGGAAATGCACCTTTGAAAATCTGCACCCTGGATTATGCATACTGCCTCTAAATGAGTTCTTGCAATGTACGCTGGAGTAATTTAAGAGGTTATTATTCTCTGCTGCCTGCCCACACAGCCAGGAGTTACTGCCCAAATGCTAAGACTTACTGCAGTTTCAGTGAATACACCAGGCTGTGACCTCTGTAGCTGAGGGAAGGGTATATCACCCATTCTGCTGCCTCTGCTACTGGGGTAATAATGTCTGGCATAAAAATGGAGCAGGCATTTTAATTTACTCCTACATAAATCACCAAAGTTCATCCTGAGGTACCCTCAGTAAGGCCAAACAAGGAGACCAATGTCCTTATGCTCCCTTGCTGCCCTGTCTCCTTGCCTGAGGAATCTCTGTGAAGTTCAGAACCCATCAGTTCATCCAATAAAATCTTTGATACTGGTAGATGTATTAAAAAGGGGAATAAATTTTGTATCTTCTGTAATTAGCCAGGAGAAGAAAAGCAGGTAACAGCAGATGAATGACATATCAAGCATTAAAGGAAAACCTCATTTTCTGGAGAGTCTTCCAGCTTTCACATTCCTCTGGAATACCCAATACATTTCCCTCTCTAACAGTGGGGTTTTAAATAAAGAAATGCTCTAAACTAGAGCCAGAACCTCAGGAGATTCAGCAGACATAACATCGGCCCCATTTACATGTCCCTGATTGTATTCAGTTCTGTAGTTCAAGCTTCTTATCTCTGTTAGTGTAACTGCAAATTAGCACAATATGTTCTTTAACCAAGCATGTCAGCAGACCCCACACTGCTTGCCAAATAATTATGTTCAAACTTCAAAGTCACCCTTGGAGGCTTTTATGTATAGCACTAGAACTTTTAAAAATAAAATTTTTATATATTCTGAATCTAAGCAATGATTAATCACCAGCAGATAGAGTTAAAGAATGTTCTCATGTGAATTCCTCCATCGAAATAGCTCGCTCTGCAGAAGCAGGGTTAAACCTAGATGAAACTAGGAGGTGAGAACATTATTTCTCATTCAAAACAATGCCAGAGACAAGAAAGCTCCTTTTCCTAAGTGAGACAGCTGACAGACAGAAACTGCCCCTCAAAATGAGGGCAGCACACTAGGCTGGCCAGAACCAAGATGCTGAAAGTGTCCAATGTGACAGTAAAGTGGTGAAAATCAAAAGAAGGAATTGGTTTGGCACAAATCAAGAAATGCTCCCAGTATTTCCGGTTGAAGTGAAGTGAAACCCTGAGAAAATCCTTTACATGTTGCATTAAACCTTTCATTTGACTCAATTCTGTCTGAGATGCTGGTGATAAATGCCAAAGGTACGACAAGCTGGAATCACAACACTGGGAGAAGGCTGCAGCTGAGTAAAATCGAGAATAAGTAGGGCACACACTGCGTGGGAGACAGAGCTTACGCCCCAGCTGCACTATTTCTCCAACACATAGCAGTACAGGGAGGTTGGAGAGAAAAAAAGGCATGTTGCTCCAGAGGTGATACCTGCCTTGTGACAAGTGGCCAAGTGATTGTTTTGCACATGGGTGAGGTAGTTCATCATGCCCAAAAAGAGAAATAAACCCAGATCTGCAGCAGATTCCTTGGGGCCACAACTCCCATGAGATTTAGCTCATCCAAAACTCTCTCACCCTACCCCTTACCCCCCAAGAACAAACTGAGACTTTCTTTACTATCATTTTTTTTTTCCCTCCCAGCTGAATTTTGACCTAAATGGAGCAGCACTCCCAAGACAACTGCAACCACATGCCACAAATCAGGTGTCTGTCAGGAAAATAAAATGGTTCAGCTCTTCTGCTGGGGGCCTGGAGCCAAGCACAGCGGGACATGGACACAGAGGGAGGCGGGTGGGTACCCTCAGATGGAGCAGGGGGTGCGACTCTGTGTGTGAGCCTTCACATGAGCAGGAACACACGGAGATCTGGTGGACAGCAGCCAGCAAGCACCAAAAGTGACATTTTATGCTGAAGTTGTGGTCCTGGCAGGAAGCCAGCCCAGCAGGGGAAGCTCTTTGCGTGCTGATGGTGGGCACCTCCAACGGGAAGTAAAGAAAACAGCTCCCCTCTTCCAACTCCTTCCAAATTCATGGGCGTTGGATCTCACAGCAGTTTGTCCTCTGAAGAGAAACATCCTCCACTGCTGTGAATAATGACTAACCCTTGGTGACAAGCAGGACAACAGAGTGAGGCCTGGAGCCTGAGTAAAACCTGTGCTCCGCAGGACTCTTACACATAACCGGCTCACCAGTTGCTTTTGCTTAGGTAAATGTCACATGTGCTAAATAAAGGCTGTGACTAATTGATTTCTACTGGGAAGGAATGAGGAAAAACAATTGTTTTGTTGTTGTTTTTATTTTTAATACATCCAGTTACTGTAGACTAGCAACAGTTGCCAGGACAAGCTGTTTCAGTTTCACTCCCAGTGCCAGGGGGAAGCAGGCCATTTTAAGGAGTGGTTCATGTGGGGAAAGAAACAGAAATACCCAAAAAAGCTGAAGTGTCAATACACAGTTGAGCATGCTTGAGAAAGCTGGCAAAGTGCTTGGTGAAAAGAGCCCCTGAGAGAGGCTTCTGAGATGAATTATTACAGATTTATTGTAGTTCTGAAGTTGCAAACAGCTCTTGAAAGCCCAGCAGCAGATTGGTGTGACTTACCAAGGTAGTGGCTCCACAGAGATCATGGTTGCTCTGATCACAGTTAACCTGGTTTTCTGGTATACCCTGAGTTTTCTCTGGTTGTGGCTAAATAATTACATTTTAAACCACCAGGAATAGGAAATTATTTCGCATTTCTTCAGCTGAGAAGATACAGATCCAGGCCAGACCACCTCCTTAACTCCATAAAGTAAACAAGAAAAATTCTGCTGAAGAAGGAGCCCTGCTGCTGCATCCCATCTTTCTGCTGCTAGCTTCATTTGGAATTTTGTTTTCATTGCAGCCTTCATGCATGAAACAAGCATCCATCAGTACTGCCCTTAGAATCTGGGTGTAAAAAGATGGTTTGTGTTCCAGAGCACTTGAAGCAGAAGCATTTTAGTCAGAGGAGTTTTGCCCCAATAATTAAGAAGGTCTATTAATTATGAAAAGAATGGATAATTATATTTTTATAAGATTTCATTGCTTCTTGAGTTCAGAATAGGTGTCTCAGACCAAATGCTTATTTCTCTATGGTTTGTAAAATTATTTAGGCAAATTTGTACTGCTAAAGTAAGCAGCCACGTATTTATTTCAGTAGTCTTCTAGAGCCAGAAGAATTTGAATGAATATGTTAGGTTATAATTCTTTAAACAGCCCTAGACTAATAGCAGTATTGTCAGCTCCAACCATTTTAGCAAGCAATCTCCTCTCTTCATCTTTTTAGTTACAAATCCCCCACACTTCTGGCTCCTTGATGTCTGTTTGGCATCGAGACAGTGCCCTTCCACAAGGGAAAGACAGACAAAACTAATGAAATGAAATTTCTTTCTCAATTGCCTCATGAAAACTTGCTCTGATTCTTTTTTTGGTGAAATATTCCTATTCCACCAGGAGTAAGAGACTGTTTACTGTGCACTCTTCACTGTAAATAAGGTTTATTGTTTAGCCTACATGTTCTGTGAGACGCCACATGGTCTCCCATTAGCAAAGGAGGAGATCGCATCTGTGAGACTGGAACAGCATTTCAGTTCATGGAGGGGAATTAAATACAAAGAAAACCCAAAAGAAGCTAATTCTTGAAATACTCTGCAGCAGAATACCTGAACTTAAATTTCTGGCTGTTTTTTAACCAACAAATCAATTCAAAGAAAGAATTTCTTGTGATTTTTTTTTTTTTTTTTTTGGAACCCCATTTTTCCATCTGAAACAATTTTGAAAGTGTATGTCTACTCATCTTCCTACCCCTCTAAGCTTTTTGTTGGAATTGCATAAATTCTTTAGAGTCAAGATTGTGTTCTATTTGTTCTGCATAAAACCAAAACCAGCCATGAATCACCATAAAAAAAATGCTACCTTTTAGATGAACAAGCATAAATGTCTTGCATTCAGAACAAAATATATATATATATATCTCCAACAAGATAGAACAATTCCTTCCTTCATATGATGGCATATGCCAGCTAATTAGCCACATGGGACACTGAACACTGCAGGAGACACAGATGGCAATTTGGGGCTGATAGTCCTACCGCAATCAAACAGCACAGTGTTTGTTGGCAGAATATATTGCCATTTTTTGCTGAAGTCTGTGGAATAATCATAGGTCTTGATAGGTATAACTTCTCTTAGTACAGATTCTCATGAAGAAAAAGTAAATTGTTTTGAAATTGACTATGTCTGTGCATATGATCGGAAGATCTGAGTATTCTTTGGTTTATCGATCTGCACAGGTACCTTGGCTACATCTTAGCTCATTCTTGCAAAGGGATGCACATCTTTACTTTCCTTCCTCATTAATCCAAAGACCAGATACAAAAGGATAGGTCATGTGAGACAGGTGTGCTCTCTAACCTTGACCTCAGATTAGATCATCAGGAAACCATGCTTTAGGTTACAATGTGATACACGCCCATACAGATTTACCATTAATTTCTTGATAGAGTTGTATGGTATAATGTGCGTAAGTATAAACTTTAGCATTTTGGGAACAAACTCTCTAATCCACCTCCCATCGATTGACTTAACTTCAAATATTTGGAGTCCCCACAGAAGGGGACTATCACTATATTCAACTTGTCATCCCTATATCAACTTTTTGGATGTATGTGGTGTATTGTGGGCCCTTTCAATTTGTCATCATCAGTGTGATAGGAGAAATTAGGGGAGACAAGTTCTATGCTCATCCTTGTGCAGGTTTTAAATGCTGATCTTGTTCATGCCAGGTATAGCAGAAAGCAGGAACACCTACACTGATTGGAAATGTTTCTTGAAGACTTCACATTCATTTTTAGAGCTAGAGAGTGACTCAGGTATTTCTCTGCAGCAAGACATCCTCATCTCATGGGTTTCTGAACCCCAATGCACATTCATGGGTTATGATAGTACTAGACAACTATATAGGATCATGGCAGATACTGTAGCAAGGGCATGCCACTCCGTTGGTGTACTCCTTCACATGGATTGACTTCTACTGGACCATATAAAGCCATGAATCCCAGTAGAGCATGGTGAATTTCCTGTAGAGAGTAAGAATGAGAGGAGCTTATTTGGCTGAGAGAAAAAAGATTTTAGCCCCTTCATTTCAATGCCACTTGCTTTATGCGTCAGAGAACACCATCTATGCTGTGTTGTTGTAGGAAATAGCCAGGTTTCTGGATCTTCCTAGTCCAAGTCTAACTGAACAAGTTTGATGGAAAGCAACATTCTCAGCAGTTTGTTCTAAGTGTACCAACTAAAGCCTAAACAGTACCTTCAGGAAGATGGGCTTATAGTTTTGCCTGTCAGCCAGCTTCCAAACATAAAAATCCTTTTGCTGTCTGGCACAGAGCCCTGGAAGGAGAGGCCTAACATTGCAAGCCTCAGTCTACCCCTGCTCCCAAGCCAAAGCATGCATCACTCCACTTAATACAACTTCATACTTCTCTGCCAGGCTTCTCTCTTCTGGAAATACTTCTTGCAATCTCTTTCCATCACACCCCTGATACTCTTCCAGACCTTCTCTCATTTCCTGGCTACCCCAAGCCTCCATTCCTCCATGCCTCCTCTCATATCCTTTCATCCTTTTATCTGGCTTCCCTTTTATTATTCTGGTAGACAGATTATTCCTGAGCCCCATGATGCCAATGATTTCCCTTTGAGATTGCATTTCCAAAAATTTCCTGTTATTAAGCCCTCAGTCAGAGCACTTATAACACAAGATCTTAAGAGCCAGCACACTTGATCATGGTCACAATCTTATGATGAGTTGCCGCTGTAAGACCAGAAGATATCCAGTAAGAAAGAAAAAACAGCTCACCTTCTGCTGGAGATGCATGCTTAACAGCACAACAGAGAAAATCAAGAGTGTGGCAGATCTAGCACAAATCTACTACTGTGCTCATAAAACGAGGAAATGTTAAATTTGTTGCAATTAGGTGTTTTTATAGGATGTTTATTCCTGGGACACAGAAAGGAAGCTGGTTTTCCTGGAGTGCTAAGCTACCTTTCTCCTCCTACCTGAACCCAGAACGTCACATAAACAGTTAATGAACACATGCCAAGTGCTGTGAAGGTTGTTTTGTTAAATACATTTAGTTTGATGAACTGAGCTAATTTTATGTATGAGACAAGCAGGTGCAAACGCAGCAGAAGTTTCACCTGTTCACATAGATTTTTATTTAAGAACTCTTTAAGGAGCGCTTCATTGGACAGCAGATAAGTCACTCAAGCAATAAATTAGGTGGAAACCCATACCTGAAGATGAAAAAATAAACAATAAGTTACTTATTTTTATCATTTGCTACTACTAGGAAGAGGACAATCCTGAAATGTTATTACTAGAGATTGAAACTTTGTTCATATACATTTTAGGCTTGATAAGTATATGGTAGGAAAAAAAGAACTTCTGTGGATTTGAAAAAAATCACATATAGAGGGGGAATTTCATTAATAATGAATGTCATATTACTGTTACAGGGAATGGAGGTAAAAAGATGTACTGAAGCCCTAACAGCCATTAACATCTTCTAGAGGAAACATAGGAACTCCTAACAGTACATCACACTCTCTTTAAATGTGCAACTGCTTTTCAAATTCCAGAAGCCAAATATGTTAGTGAAATGTCATATGCTTGTAGATCCTGTTACCTTTATTCAGCACCCTGCTCTCTCCACCTCCCTTTCCTCCGTCATTACTACTCCATTTGTACAGTACATCCAGGACACAGACCTCATTTCCCATTGGTGCTGAAAACAACTTGGAACACAATTAGCCTTGTCAAGTCCTTCACTGGTATGCCACATAGGGCTGCCAGCTTTCCAAGCAATTCAATAGTCCCTAGAGCACTGCCTCAGGGTCTGCGATTAACAGAGGTGTTTACATGTCTGAAAATGTACCAGACTAAAAATAGAAGTCATTTTCTTAGCATCCTGTGATGCTGGATTTGTTCTTTCTGCTTTCTTTCTATGTGTCAGGTCGACAAATAAAACACTTCTGCTTAATTCCTCCAGCTGATAGAGAAGAACAACAACAACAGAAGAACATCACCACTCTGTGATGGTGGAGGAAAAAAAATCCCAAAGAAAATACTTTCTGATGCAAACTGAAAACAGAAGAAGACCCAGGAGTGCTTGCAAATTGGTTTTCTTTGCAACACAGAGAACAAGTCCAGCTGGGGGTGTCCAAAGCAAGGGACAAGTGAAGGTGCTCAATTTTCCCCCATACACATCTTGAGTTTGAAGGCAAGGCTCTGCTGCTGCACAGGGGAAGACAAGAGGCATATACAAGTATCAGGAGTGCTTCTGTGCTCCTGGTGTGATAAGACAAGTAGGATGATTCATATTTATTTCCCCTTGGGTGTGTCAGGTGGGATAAACACTTCCCTGGAAAAAAGCCATGAGAAGAAACACTACTCCAGGAGTTCCTGGAAGGCTGGCATCTCTAAAAGAAAAACTTACACATTCTGTATTCTTTTTCTGAGGGCTGGTTTACAGATAGAGAGGGACAGGACCCTTTTTCCTTACGCCCTTCTAAAGCAACATGACTCTCAGGAGGCAAAAACACGGTTCCTGCTGTTCAGCAAGCAGACAAGTGAGTGGGCTCAGCTCCTGGACACCTAATCATTCCCTGTTAGCTCCCTCCCTAGTTTTCTTTCAAGCAATTCCCATTTTCCTTCATTAGGACAAATAATGTCTAGCAGTGGCAATCTTAAATTGGGTAGACCTATTCCAGCCTGTAGCACTTATCGGTTACTGCAAAATTTTGAAGTAGACACCCAGACAGAGCCTCTTATTTGTGATTATCACTTTAAAAGCCACTGCTGGGCTGAAAGCTTCTCCTATAAATACCAGGTCAGGTATTCTGTCCAAAGACAGAGTTCATACCACTGGTTGTCATTAGCTTCACATGAATTAAAACAAATTTCCTTGATATTTTCAGGATATGCCCCCATTTGAGAAGAGGGTTCCAGAGGGCTGGAGCAACTCTTCTGTGAAGATAGGCTGAGGAGATGAGCTTGTCCAGCCTGGAGAACAGAAGACTCCATGAAGACCACATCATGGCCTTCCACTACTTAACAGGAGCTTATAAACAAAGGGCAAGATCAATTTTTGACACAGACAGATAGCGTTAGGAGAAGGAAGAATAGTTTTAAGTTAAAAGAGGGGAGATTTATGCTTGATATTAGGAAGAAATCAGTTTCTCAGACGGTGTTGAGACACTGGCACAAGCTGCCCTGAAAAGCCGTGGATGCCCCAACCCCACAAGTGTTCAAGGCCAGGTTGGATGCGGCACTGAGCACCTGAGCCGGTGGGGGGCAACTTTCCAGTGCAAGTCATTCTATGAATCTATGATTCTATGATTTACAGATGGTTGTCAACTTTGCAGCTTTGGGAAGGTAATTTAACTTTGTAGACCTCAAATTAGTTCATTCATTTACTATCGTGCTTGTGAGATCTGTGAAAGTCTATGAATTAGCATATGGATTCAGACTCTTCCAGAAAATGTTACAGATTCACCAAATGTCTTCATACGTTGCATTTAGCATTTAACATTCATAGCTGACCGGGAATTAAGTGTACCCGCATGTCATCAGGTAACTCCGGGTCATTTCCCAATTAGTGATATTGAAGATCACAGGCTGCTCCTGTCAGAATGAAAATAATATCTTTGTGTTTCAGATGGTAGGTAACCCCTCCGCACATTCTGAGAGACATCATCATCTTGTGAAACTGAAACATTAAAGAGGAGCAAAGGTGGCAGATACTCCTTTAATCACAGAAATAAAGCAGAAATCGGGAATGCAAAGTGAACAGCAGAATTTTCCCCTATGAACTCACTGCTTCCAAATGTCCAGGGCTCAAGCCTCAGGGTGCTTTAAGTGCTGCTACCCGGGGCATAATCCTTATGAAGTCAATGTAAATTTTATCCCCGTAAATTATTAATGAGAAAGGGACCTATTTTACCTCCAAATTACAATCCACTCTCTATCCGTTAAAATCATTGCTTCATCTTTCCCTGAATCTCAGCACAATTGCTCGCATTATAATGGGAAGTAAAAAAAGATTTTCTGAGGGCTCTTTTACCCTGGGATATCATTAATAAAATGCCTGTCCGACTTTTGTTCCAGACTTCAGCACAGACAGTCCTTCCTTTTGGCCCCCAGGTGTTTATCAAACTTAACACAAATGGCCTAATATCAGAAGGTTGTTCTGTCCTTTTAGGCTGAGAAGAACAATCAGCATCGGTTTTTAACCAGTATTTGACAGAGCAACCAAGCTATGCAAAAAGGAAAGGAAAGGGAAAGGGAAAGGAAAGGGAAAAGGAAAGGAGGAACATTTTGACACCTTACAGGCCAGTAAAGCGCTGTTTTCAGTTTCCCAAAGGCTGTCTCCTGCAAGGTGGTAGTATAACAGCAGACCACAATAAATTTTTTCCTGTCTGAACTCTCTATCACAGCATTTGGCTTTTTAGCCATTACCTGTGGATGGGAGACTCTAAATTGACTGGCAAGACTGGAAAAACTAAGCCAATGAGGATTTTTAAATATGCTACAGGGAGATCTCACATTTTAACAGACCAAGTTTGTAAAACGAGCTCTTCCCTCTGGCATCTTAACCCGTGGTTTCTGTCACTCAGCAGCTACTCCTTAACCAGGAGAATGCTTGGCCACTGGATAAAGGAGTCACTCCTAAATGAACACATAAGGTCTAATTACTTACTCACTGTGGTGTCTGATGTGACCAGTTTGCCATCTCCACCATGAGTGCAAAATCCCTCTCTTTAGACGGGAGTGTTATTTTTATTTTGTCCTTCCTTCCTCTCCATATGTATCCCTATGGAGCATGCCTGCTGACAGTCACTTTGGCATGGTTAAAATGTAGAGTGAGAGTGACACTGTTTGTGTGCCTGATCAACAGCTGGGCTTCATGCTGTGCGTGAAGAGAGCTGAGGACATTGCACATGGATTGAAGACACTCATAAATAATATAAAGTTCTGTTCCTTTTCTTTCGTATCTGTAGTTTCTTCTAAGCTCAGACAGATTAATAGATCCTTCTCATGGCTACAGTATTGCTCTTTATCTAAACACACTACCCACGTTTTAGATAGATTGTTAAGAGATCCTAGTGACTTTCATCTATCTGTCTCCAAACTCTGAAACCTATCTTTTATTTACCGAGTGCCAGTCACAGGAATGATATCATGCCACCAAAAAGATATGATCCCTAAATATAATTGCTACATGAAAAACTCACTAAAGGGGTCTTTGTAATGGGTGACCTATAAAAGACAGACAGCTCTGGAATGGAAATGTGGCTATTTAGTCATTATGGCAAAGATCAGTACTTCGCAACTGTGGAAACACTGAGGTAACTCGGCTTTCCTACATGGAAGTGTAGTATAAAGGAATGGGACCTTAATCCCATATTTATAACCCCTGGCTGAAGCTGTAGACATATGTCCTCTTCCAAATCCATCTAGGTCAGCTGAAGATAACATCAGCTCCCATTCCCTCCCAGCTGTTTTGTTACCAGAGCACACGCAGCACACAGGGTGTCTTCTCATGCCTCCCTTATCCAGGACTGCCTTGGCAGTTTGAGGGTTTGTGTATGGGACAGGGTTTTAGATGCCATTGTCCTGACTTTTGCAGTCCTACATAGCTAGAATCACTAGTGCACCTTGTGACTGTGTGTCATATCTGCAGCTAATGAGGCCGGACAGATATCTGATGTAAACCAACAGTAAGCAGGTATGGCAGATCTGATACTTCCCAGAGTTCAGACTCTGTACTAATGATTCTATATTATAGAAGCTCTACAAGTAAATATGAACAGTAAAAATCACTGCTTATCTGTGCTCATTTGACTGCTGATAGAATCTGGATTCAACTTGCAAAATCCTCAGTGGTCCCACAGTTTCCAATTGGCAGGAGGGTATTCGACTGAACTGGATGCCAGACTTACACCTCTCAGACCGGTTTTGAGCTTACTTTGAGAAACACATCACTGCCATTTCCCAGCTTCTTTCTCTATTCCTTTTTTCCCCTCTAAAGCCACTCACATATAAGGAAGTTATATATATTTAAGGCTATGATAAATCAAGCCGAATGCTTTGACCTATGAACTATGTTCGGTGGAGAAGCTCCAAGGAGAACTTGTTTTAAATATGATATTGTGTGAGAAGCGTTATAATGACTGTGTGAGTTTCAATCGCCTTTAGATTTTATTTCTGTTAAGGTCAGATTCCAATGTATGATGTGTTCTTATTCGAAGTTCAGTGATTTATAAATAGCAAATGCTTTCAAGGTTTACCTTACCAGCTCTGACGTTGTTGAAATCCATGTTGTAAGTGGGACCAACTATGTGCTGAATATACAAAGCAAGTCACTTGACTCACCGTCCATCACAGTGCTTGGAAAGTGTAGTTTACCCAAAAATTGACATGGACATCATAGTTGTTTTTTTTTCTAGTTTTTAGATTCTGTCATTGGACAATAAACAAAACTCTGGGAGTGTACATTTCAAACTTGTTACAAAGACTGTGACATCTACATCAAACATTTGGACTTCCACTTATTTTGAAGCTGAAATTGTCCATTACGTAGTGTGTCACCTCTTCCAATTACCGTGTGAATAGAAACTGCTGCATATTTACAATAGCATGGCTCTTGGGAGATGTATGTGATATTCTTAGCAGATAGTATAATTAATTTGGTCTTCTTTTTAGGGATATAAGTAGAGCTAATTTTGTGTGAGAGCAGGTGCTGGAATACTTTTCTGGAGTGCTAACAGTATGGCACTCAAGATAATTCTGGTATGAAATTAGTTCTTCAAAACCCATAAAATCTGCTTGAGGGAAATAGAGATCTCTTTTTTTAGGTACAGCATTACAAACCATCACTACCTTACCTGAAAGGCTGCTAATATTGTGTGATTGCCTTGCTCTACAGACTGTGCATGCTGCCTTGTTTTATAAAATAATAGAAAAAGAAACATGCACCCTGTTTTGTAGCCATTGTCATGTGCTTCTTTCATGTGCATAATGGATTGCCTAACTAGCAGATTTCTGGGAGTCAGTAAGCCTCAGATGGCAGAGCATCACATGTGCACATTTTTTTCCTATAAATATCTCACTCATCAGGGCCTTAGAATATATGCTTCATTAAAGTGGTCCTTCTTATATCTGTAGCCTAATTTTCATTATGTTTTTTCTCTCCTCAGAGTTCTCATATAACACCATTCTCCCCCCACTCTTTTCTGCTGGATCGTTCCTTTTTCCTGCAAACCCAGAATTCTCCCACCCCTTCTAGCTATGCTTTTTGTCTTGTGCACTTGCTTAGCATAAACATCTCCAAAACCTAACTGAAAATGTACTGGGGAAATTTGAACTTCAATTTGTCTCCCCTTTAAATACAGAGAATGAAAGAAAATCACTGCATGATTTCACCTCTGGAAATATCTCTGCTGACTTCTGGCTAACTGTGAAGGGCTTGGGGTTCCCATGGAGAATTTCCCTAACCTTGCTGTGCTTGAACACCATGGAAGCCTGAAGGTATGACTATCCATTTGTTGTGGAACATGGTTCTTTGTCCCTCTTGCCACCAATTTACCTTAAAGCAAATTCCTTTCCAAAGGGGCACAAACATTTAGAAGCATACCACCTTCACTTGGATAAAGATCTGGGCAAACAACTGGTATAAATTATCCCAAAGTGCATTGAGAAATATTTAGGTTGGGCTTAGAAATTGACAGATTCCCCACCATCAGGAAGGTGGCAGTAATCCTCTGTGTATATAATCTTGTAGCGAAGGTGAGGTAATTGGATTTAATTGAGCCTGCAGTAATAAAGAGTTAAGATAAGCTGAATTATCTTGCATTCATTTGCTAGAGACTAAGAACATACAAAGGCAGTTACCGTGCCAGCTGATGGGTGGCAGCTAGTTAAGCTCTGGAAACTAAATTGTATATCTGAGCCTTCCGTGGTATCAGTTGAGACCCAAAGATGGTATTTCCTGTGCTGGCACTTGCTACCCTGTGCAGGCAGTGGAGCAAGAGCTGATGGCAATGGCAGTAGGGCCCAGCAGGTCCAGGGATGGTCACCAGGACTGACCTCAGCCTCAGGATGGCTGCGAAGGGCTATGGGAACTGGCCAAGGCCAGGTTGGTGTGTCACATTGTCCAGGCAGGGTCGGGATTAGCCAGGCTGGGCACAGCTGTGCTCCAACAGACCTCAGGCAGGAAGTGCAGTGTGACAGCAGTCCTCAGGCTGAGACAGGCCTCCAAAGCCATGAGCCAGATGGCCAAGCTTCTGGGACAAGGAGAGATGCCACTGGCTTTCATCTGCACCTCACAAGGAGAACTTCCAGCCTGAGGGGAGCTGCCTCCTTCTTGAAGCAGCCAGGAGAGTGATTGTGGTGTGTCCACTGCTGGGCTTAGAAGGCCAGGTCACCTGTTCAGATATCAGAACAGCATGTGTGCAACACAGACCTTTTCCATTTAATTATACATCCACGGCCAAATTGTTGGATGCAAACGAGGGCCCCATCCCTGCAAATTTTCTTCATATGGAATAAAATGCATGTATTTCTCCTCATCACCCAAAGAGTCCTAAACTCTCTCACAAACATTTGCTACGACAAGCATGATGGGAAAAGTTGTAAGCCTTCAGTATACACAGTCCACAAGGCTTGAAAATAAACAGAAAATGTGAAACAAAAATCTATGAGGACAGCAGAGGAGCAACTTGCAACTAGAGAAGGAAGGCAAGCATATGCTTTTTTCCTAACGAATTGCAGACAGACTTTCAGAGAGATAAGTTGTAAACAGGTAAGTATATGTACGAGCAGCATAGGGACATCTACTGCAAACAATTGAGAGTAAAATGGAAAAAAGGTCTAGAGACCACTGAACCTCATATTTCTGAGATCCTGCAGAGTGTAGCAGAGAAGCAAAGAAATAGACTGAGTGTCTTCAAAGTTTACACTATATCCACAACAAATTACATTGACTTGCTTTTAACACACTATCTGCAGCATGCTAGTATTCACAGCCTTCATTACATTTATTTTATTATTATCACCCCCACGCATTTTCTTAAGTGCTCTTTCCACCAGTGGTAAACAACACTGTAATCAGGAACATGTAAATAAACACTTAGGTCCATATTCCTGTGTACATCCTACATAAGAAATAGAGGAGGCAGAACCAGTGAGCCATGGTACTCTGACATGACTAGGAGACTGATTTCCAGCACAAACTGGGACAGATTGAACATCACAGTAACCTGCATTTAGCTCTTCATTTCCCTTTAAACATGTTCTGGCCACAGAAATGCTGTATGTAGATGAAGACCCCATCCCTGCAATCTTTGCTTATTCCGGAATAAAATTTCAACTAAATATTTAAACAACTTCATGCGTGGTGGACACCGCACATGGAATTTTTGCATAGAATGGGACAGAGCAATGTCCAGCCACCTACAAGAACGAGCATGGGGAAAGTGTGGTGTTTCATATTTTTTTCAAACTTTCAAAACCTATTGCTTCACCTAGAGGTTTGCAGAAAGCACTTGAGATGTATTTTATCCAGATGGCTCACAGCCCAACCATGGCAACCAGGCATGTCCAGCGGCCTAACCAGATCTCTGCACTGCAAAGGTCTTTCCAAGCAACCCAGATGAACTCTGCAGAGTCCAGGAGACCATGCCTGGACCACGCTACACAGCTCCACGTTCTTCACAGTCCTCTGGGATGCAGCAAGAGAGCTGAAGTCCCAAAAAGCATCAGCCTTTAAGGCTCTATATTCTGTTAGCAAATGGTCTATTAATTGTACCACAATGACTAGTTGTAACAGCAGTATGCAGTCTCTCTAGCTAAAGTAATAAAAATAACCTAATAATTTCTCTGGTTTTCCCACTCAGAAAGCCACTGTGCATTAACTTAATCCATCATACAAAAAGTTTCATTTTGTTTCTGCATTTCAGCCCTAAAAGGAGGTTGTCAAGCTCTCATGGTAAAAAAAAAAATAATTACCTCCTTTGACAGTGGTCCCATTTAAATGAATCTTTGAAAGATACATCTCGGGTATATTTTTTCTTTCTTTCACCTTGACAAAAAGAAACATTTCTCAGCCTAATATGCCCTTCCTCTTCCAAATTCACATTAAAAGTAAAACCCAGTTGTATTTATTACTGTTTGCGTCTCTTATGAGCTTTTGTTTGTGCAACCAGAATCTGATACAAAGCTCACTGAAGGCAGTATGCTTTTTGAGCTGACTTAATTAAGCCTTGAGTGAAGTACCAAAACATAACGTCAGGATAACATATTTTACTAGAATGTTGGTGTTTAAAAATCAATAAATGATATATATGTATATATATATTTTTCCATTTCTGTGCTCGTTGTGGCTGGTAGCTATCCCACCTAGGAAGCCAGCCAGTACTTTCTATTACAATACAAGACTTCCTATTATGGGATTTATCGATCTCTATCTGCATATATGGAAGATTTCAGATAGAGGTGGACAGGGCACATGGAATTTTTGCATAAAATTTGACACAGCAAGGTCTAACCGTCCACAAGAGCTTGTGTGGGAATGGAGTTTTATACACTTTTCAAACTCTTAAAATCTGTTCTTATACCTACAGCTTCACAGAAGGTACTTGAAATCTACAGGGCTTCTTACTTTTTTCACCCAAAACAGTCCAGTCATATGCCTTTGAAAAATCATGATTTCACCTAGTGTATGAAAGTCTGTAGCTAATTGAGTAGGAATCACATCCTTTACACACACGTGTTCCAGGTGGAAGCTGCAGATGGCAGAACAAGATTTTAGTTTTACCTGGGCAAAGCAGAAAAGAAATCCAAAAGCTGGAGCAGAAGCTGGGAAAGGATTTTCAGGTCAGGGGGCTGTGGGGCCCTCAGGAAGGATGTGCAAGGGTATAGCAGGAAGGACAAGTGGGCCTGGTGGAAGGCTGGAGTAATGGGAAGGAAGGTGGAAGAGTGCAAATGAGCACAGTTTTGGTTCCTGAGAAGGAGGAGAAAATAATAATTGGTGGAAATATAAAATGGGAAGCCTGGAGGCTAAGAATGACCAGGTAAAGAGGTTGGGCTTTATTTTCCCATCAGTCAACATGCATATTTTCTAGCAATGACAAAGCAGTAACAGAATCCCTACTTTTGTTCCCAAGATGTTATAAGTACCCACTGACCATATCTCAATAAATTTAAGGTGAACACCCCTGTATATGTAAGACAGAAGATGACCCACCAGGACTACATCCAAACATGACACAAACCCTGCAAATTTAAGATCTTCTTTCCTATTCACTTTGACTTAATTTTTTTTCCTCCCCTCACCTGTATTTTCTTTGGAACTCCAACACTGTATTTACCTAGTGTCTCTGAGTTACAAAGACTCCCCTTCCCTTTTAGCAGGGGATCGAGTTGTAACAGAACAGTGCAGCCATCCAGTTGACTAAAGAGCCATCAAATGTACTTCGTCTTGGGGACTGTACTGTAGGTCGGAGAGGAAACATGTCCATACAGTGCATTGCATTTCATACTGGGATTTCCCAAACAAAACGATGTGTGCATATATAACACTGTCCAGTATTTCTGAGAAGTGATAGACTAGACAGAGCATGCATAGTAAATCTGATAATTTCCTGAAACATGTACATATTTGGGTTTTTCAGCAGTTGCTGCTTCTGGGCAGTGACTCTGAAATGACAGATATACATGCATTAAGAAAGAACAAAAGGCAAACAAAGGTCTACTCTAGCACTGATGAAAGAGGAAATGGTTTCTATGACATTTAACTAATTTATTTCACATGAAGTGTCTGATACACTCAAATGGCTTTGTCCATTATAGAAATGTACTTACCTTAATAAAATACATTTCTGCCATTGAATAGCATAGAAATTAGTACTAAGAAAGCCTTTTTCCCCTACTATAATTACTCATCTGGCATATGAAACCTTTTTTCTAATAATAATAATAGCGTTTACAAAACACTGGTTTAAAGGCAGTGGTACTCAGCACAATATTAATTATAGTGCATTGCCAAGCAGCCAAGGCAGTGCTCAAATAAGCAGCTAGATGGGCAACAAAGCATAACCATAAAAGGAAAATACTCCATAGAATTGACATAACATGTCGCCTTTATGATAGAATTACCAGCATAACTGCATACTAAGAAGAAAAGCAGAAATCCTATGTGATAGATGTATACCTCTCTGCTTTCAGTCTAGTCTTAGCCCAATTTTTACAACCTGCCTCCAGAAATATTACTTAGAATCATAGAGTCACAGGAATCCTTAGAGTTAGAAGGGACCTTTAGAGGTCATCTAGTCCAACTCCCCTGCAATGAACAGGGACACCACAGCTAGATCAGGTTGCCCACGGCCTGATGCAGTTTTGCCTTGAAAGTCTCCAGGGACAGGGCATCCGCCACATCTCTGAGCAACCTGTGCCAGTGCCTCACAACCCTCACTGTAAGACTTTTTCCTTATGTCCAACCTCAATCTACTCTCTTTAAGTTTGAAACCATTTCCCCTTGTTCTGTCACCACAGACCCTGCTAAGGAGCCTGTCCCCTTCTTTCCTGTACCTTGCCTTTACATACTGAAATGCAATCAGGTCACCTATCAAGTGCACCCCTCTCCGCTCCAGGCTGAACAGCCCCTCTCTCAGCCTGTCCTCATGGGAGAGGTGTTCTATCCCTCTAAATCATTTTTATGTCCCTTCTCTGGATGTGCTCCAACAGGTCTGTGTCTCTCCTGTATTGAGGACTCTGGACACAGCACTCCATGTGAGGCCTCACCAGTGCAGAGTAGAGGGGCAGGATCACCTCCATCAACCTGCTGGCCACGCTTCCTTTGGTGCAGCCCAGGAGACAGTTGGCTTTCTGGGCTGTGAGGGCACATTGCTGGCTTATGTCCAGCTTGCCATCCACCAGTACCCTCAGGGTTTGACAAAGTTGCGCTCAGTCCTTAGGAGACAAATTTGCTCCATGCCAGTCCTAAGCAACACTGACTAGTCACCAAGACTTCGAAAAGATAATTGAGCGAGGCTTCATGACATCAGCCTGCTCCCTCAGCACTCATGGGTACAATCTATCAGGAGCCAGAGACTTAAAATGCCCAGTTTAAGTGCTCCCTAACATGGTCTACATCACCAAGGGTAAGTCTTCCTTGTTACAGAGTCTAGTCCCTGGGGCAATGGGTATTCTAATATTATTCATTATTCCATATAGAGAAATAAGTAGATATCTAACAATAAACACTGGTTAGATTCTCAACGCTACATAGGTGTATAAATTTTATTGAAATTATCCACATTAGCTAATCTAGGCAATGCTATGTTTGGCCCTCGCAAGTTATTCAGAGTGCCTAAATGAAGTGCCCGTCCCTTCCCTCTGGCCTGCAAGCAGTTTCCATGTCTCTAAATAGGTAATTTGTTATTTTGTGATGTCATGAGCAGGGAGTGACCAAGAGTTGGCTTGCCACAAACCTTAAGGAAGAGTCAAGGAAGGGAGAGATGGGTAGGCTGTGAGAAGTAAGACGAGTGATGCTTCACTAAGGAAAATAGCAGGATATTTTTCTTTTTTTTTCAGAACCCTTTAATAGGGGAAAGAAAATATTTATTTGCTGTTGCTGGGATCAGGTTTGCTTTCCTTCATTTGTTTTCACAGTGCTAGATTCACATCTCTGTCCACTCAGTGGTCTCAGTGCCCAGTTGGTCAGGGGCATTCTGCCTGGGAAGCACTCAGTGATCCAGCCCAGCATACTAGAAACTCACATTCTCCAGACATGTATCAACAGGCACATTTGTGAAAATGAAAATTTTGCATACATTCATCTGGCACTTTGTAGCAACAAGTCTAAAAAGCTATTTCTAATCTTACGAAATGATTTTCCTATCCTGCAGCCTGAGCTGCAGAGCAACAATCCTTCCACAGCCACACTAATTTAAACTGAGGTTATCCAAGGCGCTACAGTCAGCTCACATAAATCTAATAGGAAGATCAAAGCCAGTGCTGGAAAGATTCTATCATTATGATGAAGAACAATAAATGGAAGACCATACATGTAATTGCTGGTACTCAGTGACATGAGACAACCAAAAAGTGACGTTGTGTGTTCTGAAAAGCATGGCTTTTTGTTTATCTTCCTCCCTTGTGAGTTTTCACATCTTTCTAAAACCCTAAGCTTCTTTCTGATAGGTTTTTTTTTTTTCTCCCAACTTAACAAGTTGTTTGTGGACTGCCCTTCTAATTAGAAAAACAAGCTACAGATGGTCTTGAAGGAGATCTAATTCCTTAACTAAGCTTTTTCTCATTGGAAAGATGCCTCTCTGGAAAAGGCTAAAGGAGGACTGTGGCACATCTCGGCTGTTTATGAGCAGGCCTTCAGTCATGCCTGAGCTCTGGGACCAGGTGTGATAAAAACACTACAAGTAGGTTGCTCTTCTTCTTCAGAGTATTTTGAGGTTGCATTCTCAAGGTTCTCTCTCATGACTTCTGAAGCTTAAATATGTGCATGGCTTGATTGTACCCTGAAACACACTATGTTCTCCCTACAGTGTTGGAATACACTTTGTCCTACAAACACTTCAATTATTTGTTGCTGATTTTGTTATTTATGGTGCAAGTTGTTACTGATAACAAATGTTAAGTTTCTTTGCAAGATGGCTTCCAATTAAACTTGATTTCTGAGATGCCTGGTCAATTTGAAGTGCATTACAGTCATTCAAAGTAAATAAATAAATAAAAAGCAGTGGCAAATTCAGGCCCAAAAAGAGCATATATTTAACACAGATTGTATGTATTCAAGCACTTATAACTTTAACTTACAGCTGTATCTACTTTTAAAGACTATAAATACAGCCACCTTTTACATATACTATAAGGAAGTCAGATTCTCAGATCTTCATTGCACACCAAAACAGTTATACTATATCCAAGCATCACACATATAATGAAATTGCTCTGTTTAAAAAAAAATCAGATTGCTATAATAGGATCCCATTGTATCTGTGAACTTAATCTGCCTTAATACTAAGGAATAGCATATGTTTTTAATGGAACAAAAATACCTCTGCCACTATAACAAACAACACCGTAGAGCTTCTGAACTTTACATAGTAGAGATCACTTATTAAAGATGACATTGACTTCTGCATTTGCATATTGAAGACAATAATTCAAACATTTCTGATAAGAGAATAATTGGATTGGCTTTGCCTGAAGAAAATAAAAAAAAATTAAAAAAATAAAAAGTTGTTGATGAAACAAGGCACAGCAAAATAAATATTGAAGGATTGTCGTCACTACTTCCTTTGCAATACCTTTTAACAGCGCTATTTATAAAACTGGGCCATAGGTCCTTGATAAAACAAGAACATTTTTGTTTGCTTTGAGCTTTATTACAGAGGCGCATCTTGAAGTATATCTGTAATCCCAGAATGAAATTAGTTCTCTTGTGACCACAGTCCATACCATCTTCAGAGGAAAGGTTCCATCACTGCGAGCAGTAGCTGCCTACAGAATTTGAGGGACTTTTTAATAGGATGTCAGATTAAATAGCTATGAAGGACAGTCTCTATAGGCTTTTGCTGAGATCTGTTTATCTTGCTCTCTGTATAGGAAACCTAACAACCAATACACACTATGCACAAACCTGAAGTTTACATGACATCATATGGTATGGAATATCCCTTTGGCCAGTTTAAGTCAGCTGTCCTGGTTACGTCCCCTACCTGCTCATTACCCCCCTGTATGGCAAACAGGTATAGGACCAGAAAGATTATCCCATTACAAAGGAGAAATGAAATAAAGCTCTCATCCGTGTCCTGGGCTCACAGAAATGCTCCAAGAGGAATGAACTCCAGATAGAGATCCTTCCTCCTTGGGAATCAGCTGTTAAATGGGGTCTAGGGCTCCTTCCGGGCACTCAGGTGAAATTGAGTTCACCTGTGCCCCTGCAGCTGACTCAGCGCTCACCTCAGGTGGTCAATCAGAGGTTCAGGCCATGATTCAATTGTTCCCATACACTCCCTGTTCAGAAACAACTGTAAACCTCAGTGTGTTATCAACATTGTTTTTCTCCTAGAACCAAAGAATAGCATCACACCAGACACTCTGAAGAAAACAATTCCATCCCAGCTGAAACTAAGACAATATGGAAATCATATCAGGTTTAAAGTATCTCAACTTAGGAGAGCTTGGAAAGCATCCTAAGAGCTCCTTCTCAAACAGGCATTAGGAGTCATTTCAGGTGGTTCAGATGTACCCATAGACATAGGTGTCAATGTCAGATGCATGCAGGTATCTCAGACATCTGTGCTGGCTGGCAGACACACTACAGACCTGTCTGTCCTACTTGTTTCAGGAGGGTCAGCTATAAGCCAGATGGCACAGCCTAGGGCATCTCAAATGGCCTTAGACATCTACATGAGCTTAGGTGAGTGGGCCATGAGTGACAGATAAGCACTGTCACCACAATTTACATATTTTAGTCTCTAACCAAATCTCAGCTATCACTTTCTAAACACAGTTTTGGGTGAGACTCATTTAATCCTTCAATTTGATCTTGAATGCTAAGCTCACACTGACTGCCCTCATCTACATATTATCGCTTTCCTACCTTGATCACAACATGTTGCTGCCAAAATGAGTTTGCTTTATCCTTCTCTTTAGTGGTATCTCAGAAAATACGTCTTCCCTGGTTTATGATGTTTCTCTTGTCCTGTGTCTTGTTCAAATTTTTGTTTTGAGCTATAACCCTCAAGAACAAAATAGTATCTGCATAGGTGTGAAGTGGCATCAGGGGATGATTGTAGCCTTTTCAGCTAGGCTTGGGTCAGTACCCACAGATGCAGGAAATGTTTTGAATTCTGGCCTCTAGACAGACATTTTGTTATTGATACAAATGTGTGGCTTTCATTATGAAATCTTCCCATTCAAAACCATGAGCTAAACTAGCAGAAGTAATTCACAGTGTGGGGAAGATGGATAAATATGATGCTGACTACTGCCTTGCACGTGCATTTGTTTAGGATTTTTCAATGCAACAATTGTTCCACGTGCATTCTCTCCCCTTCAAAATCTTTCCCATCACCTCCCAATTCTAAAATCAGCAAATATTAAGTTTTAACTTGATGTTGCTTTGCTTTCTGGCTGTTTGTCAGCACCAGACTCTTCACCTCTATCACTGTCCTCTTTCACACAATAAAAACCATTCTTTCCTATTTTTGTTACCTGTTTTTGCAACTCTGAGCCCCATTCCACAACACAGATAAATTAAAAACCCCTAATCCATACATACAGTTTAAGTAGAAAGACACGTTAGGTAAGTAAAGTCTGAAAAGTCATTATTTCCTCTGTTCTTCCAGAAAAGAATATATGTATATGTATATATATATATATAATATATATATTTCTTTTTAAAATCAAGCATTGTTTTATGCTTTAGGCCTAATATTGCAAATGCATACACACATAGAGATAACTGAATCACGTCGTAACTATCACTTGAAATCGAAGAGATCATTTACATGTGCTTGTAAGATTATATCTTTGACTTCTTGAATGGGTCCACCTTATTCGTCGGCAGAGTTCTATGCACATTTTGACTGCAAATCAGCACCTGCAAGATTTATCTTACACAACTGTCAATGTTGGAAAGGACCTATAGCTGAGCAACAGCAGGTTAAAAAAAAAAAAGAAAAGAAGAAGAATATTCAATTGCTGTAATTTCTAGTCAGCTTTGGTGTGAAAGAGTGAACTTCATTCTCTCTTGTATTGGTTGGAGGTTTCACTTTGTGACTTTACATCTTATATAGTTAGCAGAACAGAACGTCAGTGCTGCTTGTTATTGTAAATGCTATTCATAACAAGTTCATTTGTTGATGTTCTGCTAAAGTGGAACTCGTTTTTTCTCAAAGGCACTTGCTCATTGTGACTGTGAACTGTTGTATTCACATTCTATGCTTGGTTAATCTAGTGAGTACTGTGATGGGGCTTCTCCTCTTTGAGAGCAAAGTGATCACAACTCAGCTCCACAAGGTGGGGTTACAGCTTGAAGTCTCTCCGAACATAACAATAGATGATATTTACACCAGGTAAAACCACTGATATTTTACTGCTGAATTTTGTCTCAGTATCAAACAGCCACTGAAGAAAGATTCCTGGTGTGAAAGGAAAATCAAAATAAAACAAAGCCAAAACCCTTTTACGGGTAATTCCTTGTGCATGAACACGCCAATGCAAGCAGAAAGGAAAAAGGCTTGTGAGAATGTTACAAATATCTTGAGGGCTTTCCTGTGATTTGAGATATACTGCAACAACTATCCTGATAAGCAAGGCTATTTCCTATAAAATTTCATGTCCCATTAGAATAAAATGTGGAATCTTTATTCAAGAGAGAGACCATGGCTCAGTGATTTCATGCCTTGTATAACTAAGAAGAACTGAGCTGCACAGCTCCACATCTGCATGCTGTATGGCTGCATGCTATAGAGGCAGGAACTGAAGCACAGGCATGAAGCCAGAACAAACGAGGGAGAGAGTGAAACGCTTGTGCATGAACACTTGTACCCTGCAGCAGGCAGCTACTACACCCATAGGAACCAGGCCCAAACACCAGAGATGAAACTGGATGAGAGGCTCCTCTGGCCCTCTTCTATTGCAACGGTTTCAGGGCATGTTTTTTGCTCTGTGAAGAGTTTTTTTCAGTCCTCCTTCAGCAGAAGTCACACAGCACACAGCAGTAGCCCATGTGCCAGTATGAGTGGCCCCATGAAGAACCCAGAACTATCGGCAGGCTGCTGAGGGCTGGCCAGACTGGCGGGACTGTCCTCACACTCACTGAAAGCATGAAGTAACTGATTTTTAAATAACGAAGCATGCTGAGTTTACTTTAAGCTGCAATAGCTAAGAATAATAGCAGGTATTCATTTAACCTTCGCTGGTTCTGAGCCCAAGGGTTTGGCGTTCAAGAAACCATAAAGGTTTATGTCCTGCGACAGACATTTCAGGAGTGTCCAGACTGCATGTAAAAGTGAGCTAACTGTGGCTGCTAAAGTTTAGAAATAACCTGCGTGCTCCTCGCTAACCAGAGCCAGGGACTTCACAAAGTCTTTTTGACTCTGCTTCTGGGCTGCAGCCTGCAGGGCCGTTTTGCACGGGCCTGTGTGTCTGCTAACTGCTTTCTGCTGGCTGGCAGAAAGAAGCCTTGAAAACATGGCTCCCAGTGCTTTCCTTTCCCAGCTCAGGATAACAGAAGGGACAACGATTATTTGATGCTAATGCTGTATCTTTAATCTGCTCATTAACTAGTCTAAATGGCAGCCCTGTGCACGTGGTTCTTAGAATCATAGACACGAGGAATCATACAATCATTTAGATTGTAAAAGACCTGTAAGATCATCAGCCTCCACCATCACCTAACACTACCACATCCCTAAACATAGATGGTGGGATTGAGTGCACCTTCAGCAAGTTTTCTGATGACACTAAGCTGAATGGCACAGTTGACACAACAGAAGGAAGGGATGCCACTCCTTTGGACCTGGATAAGCTTGAAAAGTGGGCCCATGGGAATTTAATGAGAATCAACAAGGCCAAGTGCAGGGTGTGTCACATGGGTCAAAGCCATCACTGATACTAGTACAGAATGGGAGAAGAACTCACTGAGAGCAGACTGCTGAGGCCCACCAGTCCTGGAGGTTCTGGTGGGCAAAAAGGTTGACACAAGCCGACAATGTGCAATTACAACCTGGAAGGCCAACTGTATCTTGTGCTGAAAAAACAGAGGGGTGGCAAGCAGGAAGAGGGAGGTGATTTTTCCATTTTACTCTGCCTGTGGGAAGCCCCATCTGGAGTACTGCATACAGGTCTGGAGCCTCCAGTGCAAGAGGGATGTGGAGCTGTTAGAGTGAGTCCAGAGGAGGGCCATGAAGATGATCATTGGGCAGGATCACCTCTCCTGCCATGACAGGCTGAGTGAGCTGCTCTTGTTCAGTCTGGAGAAGAGAAGGCTCCAAGAAAACCTCATTGCATCCTTCCAGTAAAACGAGCTTATAAACAGGAAGGAGACCAATTTTTTACACAGTCTGATAGTGATAAAACAAGGGGGGATGATTTTAAACAAAAAGAGGGGTAATTTAGATTAAGTATTAGAAGGAAGCTTTTTACTCAGAGGGTGGTGAGGAGCAGGCACAGCTGCCCAGAGAAGCTGTGGTGCCCCATCCCTGGAGGTACTCAAGGCCAGGTTGGATGGGGCCCTGGGCAGCCTGAGCTGGTGGGAGGCAGCCCTGCCATGGCATGGGTTTGGAACTAGATGGTCTTTAAGTTCCATTCCAACCTGAGCTGTTCTGCGATTCCACGATTTGATGACTCTGTGATTCTAAGTACTGCATCCACACGTCTCTTAAACACCTCCAGAGAAAGCAATTCCACCACCTCCCTGGGCAGCCCACTCCAATGTCTAATCACAATCTGTGAATGAAGTTTTCCCAATATCCAGTCTTATCCTCCCCTGGTATACTTGAGGACATTTCCTTGCATCTTTTGTCATTTCCTCTTGCCTCCTTTGCTCCCTCCAGTGTTTCCTAGACTGGCGCTAAAGAGCCTTATTCAGTAACAATGGGTCAAGTGAAAAGAATAAATTCAAACCTAAACTCAGTTAAGCCAGGCCTAAGCACCTCATCCTGCAGTTTGTCTTCAGCCCACAGAGTGGAAATGAATCAAGTTTGGGCTCACTGCATGATCAAACCTATGTTCAAACAGCAGAGAAGGGATATCTACTGAATTTTTGTCTTAAATCTACTCTCTCGTCATATGTCTCCAGGCTCACTGTGAATGAGACATCTGTTTTTCATGCTGCAACCATTCCCATTTCTTTTAAAGTAGTAGAAAGGAACAGTCCATCTTCATAGGTATCATTTTTGGTGATTCTGTATAGAACCTGACCATCCTGTCTTTTCCAATCAGCATTTTATTACCATGATCCACCTTCTACCAAGTTAAATTTGTTTGTGTAAACCCATGATCTTCTTCATCATGCCCATTAGACTGTGCCCTGTTGAACAGCTGCACAGACCCATGGAACTCATGCTAGGGAAAGTACCAGGTCCAAGTTGCACCTAGAACTTAGTAAAATCACTTGTCAAGCAAAAGCAGATGTGATTCACAGAGTCACAGACTCACAGACTGGTTGAGGCGGACAGGGCCCTCTGGGCCCACCTGGCCCAACCTCTGCTCTACGAGCAACACCCAGAGCAAGGTGCGCAGAGACGTGTCACCTCTTTTAGTAGTGTTTTTTAGTAAGGTGATACCTTTGCAGCAACAACAGGATTTTACAACAAGTACATGAGCACAGAATTTTTTTCCATCCAGCATAATAAAGATCCTGAGACTTTTTCCAGTCCTATGCTCTTTAACAAGCAAATCTGTCTCCATTGCCTCAGCATGCTGATTTCTTTCTATGACATCAGCATGGGCTCCTTCACTTCACTTGGCTTTTATATTTGGCACATGTGACAAAATTTAGCAGATTCGTCAGTGCAAAATAAAAATACAAAATGAAGCACTGTTCGAGACATTTGCTTTCCAAATTTCCAGGAAATTTCAACTCTATTGGTGCTTATTTTTATTTTTTCTCTAGCTACTCATTCTGCCACTCCGGGTATTTCGTGCAGGTAGTATTTTGTTCCCAGACAGTATGTGTTTTTTCAGAAGGCACTGTGAGCCAAGGGCCGGGACAGAGGCCTGCTTTGTCTAGCATCTAGGTAACGAACAGCATTGTGTAACGTGAGCTTCTGCAGGGTGCAGGACAAAGAGTTTCAGTGATTCTTAAAGGTATAGCTTAATTCACTTGATAAAAACTCTGATTAAACAGGAATGACCCAAACAAAATGGATCTTGGGGTTTTAGGACTACCACGCTACTGCATTTAACAGCCATTAGATTTTCACCGGGGCTGAAAAAGTAACTTTATATAGTTGTTTTTGAGTTAGTGTGAAATTCTGAGAAATATGTAGGGATAACTTCAAATTTCACCTTTTGGTGTAGATATGTCCGTTAGAGACACATCCTTCCTTAGTACATGTCTAATCCCAGGCAGGCAGCTCAGCTGTGCAGGTTACCTCTTGTCAGTGTGAAGACGAATGCTAGCAGAGCTTAATGGTCTTTGAGTTCATCTATTCTCTTTCTCTTGGTTAATCAGCTGCTCTAAGTTATTTATAACTTTGCCAATATTTCTTTTCCTAATGAACCCGCACATTTAGGATATGTAAGAAAATAGGCCCAACGGGGTGGTAGGAGCTTCCCTAGGAGCTTCCCTTCAATAGTTTGAAATCTTTGAGAAACCTTCTAAGCGCAGCGGTACTGCCACCTCTTCATGCTTTTCTCACCTATCATATCCTTGCTTAATAATCACAGGTATCTGTGCAATCTTGACTAAAAGCTCAGAAAACTTGGAATCTCTAGCTGCACACAGCTGGATGGTGCCTGTGTGAGAGCTCCTTTTCCGTTAACCCCACTCCAATCCATGATGTTTTCCCTCAGCAGGGCAGAGCTCAGCTTCCTAAATGGGGGCTGCCTTATCTCCCTAAAGGACAGGTGCAGCCTGCAACTGAGATCAGATAAAGATACATACACATATCCATAGGCATCCATGTATACTACATCCAGTGTACCATGCATACCATGGCAGTTGGACTAAATGACCTTAGTGGTCTTTTCCAACCTTAATGATTCTATGATTTTATATATGTACAGGAAACTGGAAGGGGTCCATTTGGCATCCCTCTTGCATATTCCCCTGTAATCAAGCAGCATTTAGGGAACTTGCATGAGCCTCAGAGGGCTGATTCTAACCAGGAAGGATAGGCCGGGGCCAAAATAGGTGACTGTTTTCACAAGGCAGTTCAGAAGTTTCCAAGGTGGAATGGGGAACAACTGCAGAGCTCATAAGTCTGGAGGATCTGGAGCCAGTGGAAAATCCTTGAAAAATGGCCTCAAATTACAGCAGTTCCTATAGTTGCTGTGGTTGACGCCCAGTGATGTGTCAGTGGCTGGAACGCAGTCAGTAATGGAGAGAGCACACCTTTCCCCTGCCTCCATATTCCTCAGAAGACTCAGGAGTCTCCTATTCTGAACCTCTAGCAGCAGGTTAATAAAAATAAAGATCAATGATTAACTACACATGCTAGGTTTTTCTTATTAGAGCATTTAAGAGTGCTGAGAAGGCAGTTTCTCCAGCTGTGGGTTGAAGTGGCTAGTGGGAAGTGGAGCAGAAACAGCAGTACCGCACACCCTGGTGGGAAGGATGCAGCTGGGATGGGTGCAAAGATGTCAAGGGCCATCAAAACATGCTGCCCCCACACAGGAATGATGGTTCCGTGTCTTGCAATGTGTTTTTTTTTGTGTGTTTTTTTTTTTTTCCTACAAAGCTGATGAGGAAAGGAGCCATGGGTTTTGCAACCTGGACACCAGTCCTGTAAGGAAAAGATAAAGACTGGCCAGAAAATCATGCTGGGGAAGGAATGACAACATGGTGCAAGAGTGCTGATCAAACCAAGGATAAACCAGGAGAGTGAGATCAAACTTGGAGGGGCTTCACAGAATCTTTTATTTTTCAGAGTGCTATACTTTCCATTCCTGTCTCTTCAATTACCCTCTTTCACAGTTTCAGCTCTACATGTATCCAGAAAGCAGAGCTCCTCCAGCTAACAAGGAAAAGTATCTCGGGAATTAGGGGCTGAGAAAGGCAGCAGCACCAGAGCTATGGTCTAAAGCCACATCTACGGGATCCCACTCACTGACTACAAAAGTGTCAGACACTGCTTCAGAACCTGAAACCCAGTTCTACAAACAAAAAGTAATACTGTCAAAGTTCAGAGGCCTTGGAAACATGCAGCCTTCCATATTCTGTTTACAATGTGCTCAGTGAGAAGCAGTCAAAAGATAATAAGTGTTGGGAAAAATTAGAAGCAGTAAGCACAGACAATACTAAAAAAGTGTTTACTAAAGTGTTGAGAGCACATCTGAGTAACTTGTAGGTACGATTAGTAAGTTGGGATTGGAAGTGATCTCTGAAGGCAGTATCTATGCGTTACCTTTGCTGTAGGACCTAATTTAGGAGTGCTCAGAAGAAAGGCTTCACATTTTAGGTGGCAACATCAGACATTTTTTATGGGAGACTGAAAAATCTTTGAGAACTGGTATCAGCAACATCTGCGTGGAGAGCTGGGTGTGGTAACTACAGAGTCCTTAGGACACTTACAGACTGTGATGACAAGAGAGTTGCCATGTTAGAGCTCATCTTGATGAACAACAACAAAAAAAAATAACTGCTGATTTAGGCTTTCCTGTACATTAGTAATCATGCCCTGGTCAAATTTAGTTGACTTCAGTACTGGTACTGACAAATACATTTTTTCAAACATTTGAAGAGCCATTTTTTAATGCTTAGACTAATTGGCAACGCAGTAGACCGGTAAGTATTTTTAAAGTGAGATGATGTTTTATAAAAGCACACCTGGAAATGTTCAAGAACTACTTCTTAGATGCCGAATAAGAAACTGGCTGAATAGCTGTGATCAGTGCAATGGATTTTTTAAAAGGTGCAGAGTAATAAAGAAAGTCTTAAAATAAATGTTTAAAATCTTGGCAGGAACAAAAAATATCAGTGATGATTGGTGATAACATGGAAAAGAAAGGAGGTAAAGAAAGCTGCAGGAATCACAGAAATGTCACCAGTCATAGCGAATGTCCAATGAAATTTAAAATGATAACACAGCTTTAAAGAAAGAACACCACATTAGAAACAAAATGTACTCTTTAAGTCACGCTCAAGTCTGCAAGAAATACTGATGGTGAACTGTGGTGACTGAGAAAAAAACCACAACTCTTAGCTGGGCTCTCTTGAGAGGGAGCATTGGAATACAGTCATCCACACTGTGTTGATAAAGTTACCATTTACAGTTAAAAATCAACAAGAAAGAGCAATGGTCTCTCCTATATCTAAGCAATTTTGAGTCAACCAATTGTACACTAATTTATGCCAGTGGTCAAGATGTACATGTCTGGTGCCCAGCCAGGATTTATTACAAGCACAAAACGGGATGAGAATAGCATCTCAACAGGAGGAATATTATTCATGCTCCACTGCCTAGTATTGTTCATCAGAATTGTGGAATCACAAAACATGTTCATTTAGAGACATTCCAGGTCAGACTGAACAGGGCACTGAACATCGTGGTCTAGCTGTAGGTGTCCCTGTTCATTGCAGGGGAGTTGGACTAGATGACCTTTAAAGGTCCCTTCCAACTCTAAGGATTCTATGATTCTAACAGAAAGTAAATAGAAATGATGGTGGATGGATATTTACTTTCTCAAAGCTATTCACTTTGTAGAAAAGAATAGAAGTAGAGCTATGTTTAGTGTGCTGACACCTACAAGTCACCAACGTAGCACGTTCCAGACAGTGTCTTATCTTTATTTTTTCCATCACTGATACTGGCTTTTTCCTGCAGTCCATGAACATTCTTTGGGGTAATGGACTTCACTAGGCAAGATTTATAGCGACAGATCTACAAGTCATTCTGATGGAAAATTAATTCTGGTTTGGGATTAGTAGCTAATCTTCAAGATTATTAAAACTATACCACTTGGGCATTCTTTTTTGTTTTAATTGCCTGTGTTATGAACAAAGGGCACAGCCAATCTAGCATCTGGTGCACGTACATAATTTCTTATGAGCAACGACAGACAAATAAATAGGAGCTATTTTCAAAGTGACCTTCTCCTTCTATCTGTATTAGAATGTTCTGACAAAATTCATGATTGACTCAAGTCTTTTTATAGCAGCTGTGAACACAATGACCAGGGACAGAGTTTCCAGCCCGCCCTGTCTCTGCTCGGTTTCCTCTCCCAGACATGGCTCCAGTTGGACTACATGCGATCAGGGCAGCGCCTTTACTCTGGCAGAGAGTAAAGTCTCAGCAGTCTCACTGCAGGGATTTGACTTCACAGTGGATAGCATTTCAAACTGGAAATAACGATGTTTTGGAAGTGTCTAGTAAATCCCAGCTGGCCATGTATCCTATTGTTCACTGAAAGAAATGGAAATTAAGCCATCAGCCATAGTCTGTGAACAATTTGCTGCAAAATACATCCCTTTCTAGAAAAAGTCCGCTTGCTCTAACATTGCTAAATAATACTTCTTTTTTTTTTTTTCATTACAGTTTGTAAACCTTGCTTCAGTTTATCTTAGGAAAAAAAACTCACAAATTCATGATAAAGACTTAAACTGACCTATGAGCTTTCTGGCAACTGCACCAATTGAAATGCCTTCTTGCCACTTGATTATAAGGCACACCGCTTGGTGTTGTAGTGAGTGCTGAAACAGCTTGGGGCCTTTCGGATCCCAAGAGAGCAAACAGTACAGCAGGAACCTCAGGAAGCTGCCACAAAGAAAGAAAACAGGCCAGTTGATAGCTAGCAATGTCACCCACTTTTTTCTTTGGTATCCATGAGGCAAAAGAAGGCAATAATAGTGTTTTCCACTGGGATTCAAGCATCATGGACCAATAGAAGACAACAAAGAAGAAAAACTACCTCACTCCTTCCAACAGCCAGCAACAGCTCAAGAGAAACACAACCTCTATTCACAGAAACACTACTCCCTTGGCTGCTCACCCTTAAATGAGGGTGAGGAGGGGAGGACCCTGGCTCTACCCCTTCCACTCACTCAGGTGCATTGCTTGCACCTGAGCCCCCTGGGTTAGCCATGCCTTCTGACCTGGTGCTCAATCATTGACTCAGGCTGTGACTTGGCAATTCTCCTGCAGTACCCAAGGCCTCCTCACGTTCATCTGAAAGTATCTGAGGATCACAATCCCATCTAAGAAGGTTCCGGTGTTCAACTCATTAGAAAATCACCTTTCTTATGGCCATACACCAGTGTGAGACACATAACTGCATGCAGTGCATTGTGAATTAATTACCACTAGCAGCTAATTTGAATGACAAGTTTCACTGCATTCCTAATGTAGTCTCAGTGACCTACGCATAGAAATGTATCCAATAACACATGTAAGATCAAGCACTTTACCAGCACTGAATCATGATATAACTGTAGAATTATCCTATGATCTCTTAATGTGCCTCAGTGTTTTGGAAAGAATATTTTTACACAACTGTAAAAGTCTGGCAGTAACTATGGGCACAAGGACAACAGTGGGTGTTGTGGACACGGCCTCAGATTGTGCACTGCATGTGTGAGGGAGCTGGGCTTTACCTCTTCTCCTAGCCTGTGCCATCTTCATAGAATCACAGAATGGTTTGGACTGGACTGGACTGAACTTAAAGCCTACCCAGCCCCACCCCATACTGTGGGCAGGGCTGCCTCCCACCAGCTCAGGCTGCCCAGGGCCCCATCCAACCTGGCCTTGAGTGCCTGCAGGGATGGGGCATCACAGCTTCTCTGGGCAGCTGTGCCAGCGCCTCACTGCCCTCTGAGTAAAGAATTTCCATCTAACATATGACCTAAATTTCCCCTCTTATAATTCGAAACCATTCCCCCTCGTCCTAACACCTCAGCTTATTGTGTAAAAAGTCAGTCTCTATTTTCTTTCTAAGCTCCCTTTAAATATAAAAATCTTTGCTTTCTCTCCTCCACCTGTGAAACAAGGCTGATCAATTGTATTGCAAAATGTCATTATGTAAGGTCAGAAACTTGGCATTTGGTGATGTTTTTGTGTGTACAATATGCCTCGATGTGGTCATCAAGAAAGGACAGAGCAGCAGGTAAGGAAGCAAGCCAGGTGCTTTTTCAGGACACGCAGATGGCAGCTTGTACCATGTCAGTGATGTCAAGAGAACTCATACTTCGTGCTTAACAGAAAAATTATTCATCCAAGAGGTGTTTTTTTTTCATGATGGTAAAATGAGCACTGTGAGAAAATTACTTTGGTTGCTGGGTGCAATTAGCTACTTAGAGAACGTCTCCTAAAATGTTATCTCAAATAGATGCATTTATTATGATTAAAAAAAAAATAAAAAAATAAAATCCTTCTTGCAGTTCATGGCCATGAAGCAGTGTGTGACAAGCCAGAAGAAGACTTGCATAACTGTAAGTCTTGAAGCAGTTCTTAGAAAGGCAGTGACTTTGCCAACTAGGAAACCTTTAAGTGGCAACCTTTTCACAGAGAAACCCTTGGAGATAAGGAAAAAGTAGGAAGCTGTTCACTTGTGCCAGGAAGTATTAACAGAGGCACTCCGAGCTGGGCTGTTTGCTCTTAAAGCAAAGGCTTTTGTTGTTTGCCCTCACTATTTAAACCTAACCCAAGCAGACTCAGAGGACAGGAAATGAATTCAATCAGAAGTTTATACTTTGTCCTTAGGAAAGGGGCAAACTTTCTGTATATGTAGCAGAGGAACATTGGAAAAGAAAGTCTCGCTCAGCACTATAATCCCCACCTAGCCATAGGAAACCAAAGTATCTTGATACTCTACTCCTCCTGTCACTTTGTCAAGAGAGGATTTCTTCTCTTACAGAAAATATTCTTGGGCCCTCCCACTGACAGCACGAACTTCCCAGCAGTACTGGCAGAGGTGTGTCCATAGTGTTGGCACACTGACTCTACAGCACTGAAACAAAACTGGGGAGCAGACATCGCCTGGCATTGTGGGTTTGTCTCTGAGAAGCCCATGAAGGACAGCAAGAGACAGATGCTTGGGGCAATACATGGGACACACCAAAGAGAGTTTGCTGAGATTTTTAACTGCTGCATAGATAATGGAGAGCAAAGCTCAGACTAGATGGTGGCAGGAAAGCAGCAGGTCTCTCCCTCGTGCTTTCCTTTCATCAGTACAACACACTGTTTGTACAACCAGCCACAGTTTCAACAATGGACTGGCTGGAGATGAGTCACTAAAATGAATAATCCTTCTTAATCTCTACGAAAAACATCCTGTTAGTGCTGCCATATTCTAGGAATTGTCATAACAGGAGCAACAAAAGGATTAAGTGCTTAAACCTGTCCCACCAGGGCAAGTTCACTGCTGCAGAATCTCTGCTGGTAATGAGTCCCCACTTCTCCCCGTGAAAACAAGAGAATGGCCCTGTTCTGTGTTTCTTCCTTTGTAAGCAGCCCCCCAGGACCCACCAACAATATTGCTGGTTTAGAACATTAAAATCTAGATCAACTCACAGGAGATGCTGAGTATGGAATGCAAGGAAGGACCACGGGTTCACAGGCATTGTAGCACAGCCTGCTCTTGGTGCCTTTTGCTAAGGGCACTACATTTCTGTCAGCACATCCACTGGAGAATACTAATCCTGGAGACACGGTGCTGTCCTCCCTGTGCTTTTCAGTGCAGCACTGTGCAGCTTTTGGAAGGTGAGTGATTCTAGGGAGCAATTAAAATATGTAGGATGCTCTTGGCTTCAAGCTGCGCCAGGGAAGGTTCAGGCTGGACGTTAGGAAATACTAATCTGAAAGGGTGGTCAGGCACTGGAATGGGCTGCCCAGAGAGGTGGTGGAGTCGCCGACCCTGGAGGTGTTCAGGGGGCGTTTGGACATTGTGTTGAGGGACATGGTTTACTGAGAACTACTGGTGATGGGTGGATGGTTGGACTGGGTGATCCTGGGGGTCTTTTCCAAACTTGGTGATTCTGTGATTCTTTGCAGCGTGAGGCTGTGCCTCCAATACCAAACATAAGAAGGCTGTCAGCTGCAAGGAGGAACAAGTGATCCAACTACCTGACAGGAAAGATTAGTCTCAGGAGCTATGAAAATTGACAGAGAAGGCAGATGAATGCCTTGTTTTCCCCACAATACTTAGAATGACAAGAGCTCGCTACAATATTTTGTGTTAATAAAAGCCAATGACAAGTGCTTACTGGTCTCATTTTCAGAAGGCTGAGTTCAAGGAGCCTTGCCTCCCTCCCTGGTTCTGTCCCTGTACGGCACCCACGGGATGCTGCAGCTGATGCAGTAGAGGATGAAGGAAACAGACTCAGTTGTTCTCATGTTGGATTTACCACCAACAGGTGCCCTAGCAGAGCTTCCTATGGACGTATCTTTTTAAAAATCTCAGCAGAGATTTTTCAGGGCACTCATGCCTCTCCAGCTGTGCTCCCACCAACCAGAAGAAGGTTGGGATGAGGCTGGCTGTATGTGCACCGCGGGGTGGGTGGCTGTTGCACCTGTAGGCCGCACACCTTGGCCAGGCCCCACTCCCAGAGCAAATTCACCCTGCGGTGCATCCACGTGACCGAGCACCCTGCTCACAGACCTGCCAGAGCCCTTTCCTGTGCCTCTGGGCATCTTTCCAGAAAGAAGTGAGAAGGAGAGGGAACAGCCTGCAACTGGGTCTCCATTCAAGGTGAAGCTGAGTCAGAGCTAAAATTCACACCTAGATCTCTCCAGCTCTTGGCAAAGCTCCCACCTTCCTTTGGGGAATAAAAAACCATAGAACAGGACTCCTGAACTCTTACACATCAGGTTTTTCCTTCTGTCAGCTGAATTTTAATAATGTTTTGGACGAGTAGTACAGAAGAGGGGATAATGGTTCTTAGATGTAAAATAATTGTTGATAACACGTGTATATGTTATCCATAATAAGGATCCCATTAGAACATTAGAAGAAAATATCTGATCATAGGAAACTACAGATATGGACAGCAGATGTGCTTCTGTTTTCAGTAAGTGATAACACAACTTGGAACATGCCTCAGTTCTTCAGTCTTGCCAGCCCAAGCGCTCCCATCAAATGACTGGGTAACTTTATCAAATCTTAATATACTTCTGCACCTACATTTTTAGTGAAACAAACAAACAAACAAACAAAACCCAACCAACGAATCAAACAACTCCAAATCTCCCTTCATTGATAGTTATAATGGAGCCTCCAGAATCATTTTTTTATGGTCAGTGTATACCCACTGTGTGAAGTCCCTTTTCTATTAAACAGGAATATTTCTTAGTCCCTTCCTTCAAACTGTGTGTAGGAGTTTCACACTTCTTATCACAGAACAAGAAGTGCTAGCATGGATCAAGAAGGGCACTGGTAGCAGTCCTTACCTCACGTTGTTCACCCAGAGCATCCTCTTCCAGCTATTGCTTCTTCTTCAATATTGACTCTTTTTGGAGCCCGAAGAAAAAAAGAATAAGTAATATGCTGTCTTTCTTTGCTTTATCTATGTATATATGTATATTTCTTGCCTCATTTCACCTATCATTGGTTTGCTTTGGAGGTTTTACTTTGAATACATACTTCAGCGATTTTCTTCTCCTCTAGGAAAGTGATGGGGACACAAAAGGACTTGAGTTATTTGACATCCTACATACAATACCTGTGCATCTGATCCTGGTGTAACTGCTGCAGCTATTTGTATTCTATGTAAGTTGTATAAAGAAGACTAACATGTGCAGCTGAAAGTGCAAAAACTCTTTTTTTTTTTCTCCACTACTCAGCAGTGCCAGACAGTTTGTGGCAGGGCATGATCCAGCAGGGGCAGACCTGGCCCAGGAGTTACAAGACTGACTTTTTTCCTTCCTTACTAAACGTCACTCCATCTTTGTTTTCCTGCTTGTAAAATGAGAGCAATGGTATTTACTTGCTGTCGTAAACAATGCATCAAAAAGCTCCTACTTCTAAAGTCCTATGGGTTTCTTTTAGAACATTTCTGCATTTGTGGCTGTTCATATGTTCGTATCCAATGCACTTTCCTACAGGAAGTGGAAAAAAATTGGTTGTCACGAGTCTATACAACCATACTAAATTTGATTCACTCCATAAACACGACAAGAATGTCCTTTATGGAAGCCCAGTATCCCACGGAAGAGTGGGCTGCGTGGAAACGGAGGCAGATGATCTTACACGTGCCTTCGCTTAGCACTTGCTGCCACATGAGGAGTTAATATTTGATTAGACAGTACTGTAGCTATGACACCTGTTCACCAGGGAGACTAGGCCAACAACTGATGTAATCTACCTTATTATACACTTAATGATAGAGGAGAAGTGCTGCTTTTTCAGCTTCCCACGTCTGCTTTTCATTTCCTCTCCTACACATTCCTGAGGGGTCATGTTCTGTGCCTCGCAAAAGCAAACAAACAACTACAAAACCTCTCCCCCTCTCTCTGTGATCCTCTGCAATTTGCTTGGAAGAAAAGAAGTTAAAAATTTCCACTGTACTTTGTGTTCCTGAAAAGAAATCTACTTATTAGCAGTTGTTAATTTACGTGTGTTGGCTAGGTTTCTCTGACCATAATAGACCAGGAAAAAACAGCGTTGGTACTAAAGTTACTTAGAAGAGCTCTGATTTTTCCTATCAGCAAATCAAGCACTTGGCTACAGCTCCCAGATGCTGACACAAATGTCATTTCAGAATCCTAGGCTTTGACCATTTTTCAGTTTTCTGAAAAGGTGAGTGGCTGTAGCTGAAAGCTCACAGGTGCACCAGGGCACCTCATCTGGGCAGAATTTCAATGATTCTCTTTGTATCTCTGTACATCCGGTTTTCACCACTAGCCATCATGGTCATCACTGGCATCAGCACATGACTTTTATTTCAGATGCATATGGTTGTGTTTATAGAGTCTACTCAGCCTATTTGATCCTGTTAAGAAACCCCTATCTTAACCCTACAGCTATAGGTGATTATAGCGTTTCAGATACTGCCTTTCTTACGCCAAGCTACTGTAGTTATAATGCAAATACATCATCCAGACAGAGCATTTTCTCACACTGACATTGCAGGTTTCTTCCCTCCCAAATGAGAGAGTTCACCATCTTTCCCTGAAGAAATGTTTATCTCAGAGCAGAGGAGGAGAGCTGCAGCTTCTTTTTATTGGAATGCCAGCACTCCTCTTCCTTTTTTGTGTTTATTATTGGCAAAGGGAGGCTGAGAATAAGACAGGGTGCATCACTCATTGCCTTGGGCTAACTGCTTTTCTTAGTGCAGGGACAACACGGAAAGGCTGGGACAGTGTTACAAGCACTTGTGATCAGTGACAGATGACAGTCCCCAAGTGCTGATCAAGAGTGGCCAGAAAATGTGTGAAAAATCACAGAATCACAGAATGGTTTGGGTTGGAAGAGACACCAAAGCCCACCCATAGGCAGGGCTGCCCCCCACCAGCTCAGGCTGCCCAGGGCCCCATCCAACCTGGCCTTGAGCACCTCCAGGGATGGGGAAAAATCTCATCTGTTTGAAAACGAGAGGAAGCCAGCTTTTCATTCCCAGATGAGCTTGTTGTGCTACCAAGAGCCATCATTCGCTTTCACCAGGTACGCACCTTCTTACCCATCTGTGTCCTCAGTCCCAAAGTCATGCAGATGCTGCAGAACATGTTTCATGCTGTGGTAACAGGCAGTAGATCTCTACACAAACATAAAGCCTTACTCATTGTGACTTGCCTGGGAGCCAGTGCCTGGGCATCACAGATAGTGTGGGAATTCCCAGAAATATTTTTAAAGGGGGTACACAGAAACAATTCTTGACAACTGACTCGTGGTTGCTTTTCAAGTCCCCGCGATCTGATTGCCACTTTGATCATGTCTTGCAAATAGGTTCATTTCCAAAGTTAGTCTGGAAAACACGCTGCTGTAATTATTTAGAGGAAATAAGAAGAGGGCAGCATCTTCCACTGCTCACCATGATGCTCACAGAGATCAGAAAAGCTTTGGTGCTGGGCATCTGCCAGCACTCTCCACTTTGAACTCCCTCCAAGATCTGGCAGTGAGAAATAACCACCATGGCAAAAGCCTGGGAGGGATATTCTAGAGAAAGAATACAGTGAATTATACCAGTATAAAAGCAGTGCACTAAGAATAATAAAGAGGTTTGATCAGAGCTCTTTAAACTGCTCTACAAGGGCTTTCTCCCCCACCCGGGCCATTGTACATGCTTATTTACTACGGTGTAAATCATACTTCATGCAGCTGAGATGACAAACGAAGCCTGCCACAATTCTGCATGAAGTGCAACATGTTTTCTTAGACGAGACAGAAGTTGACAGAGCATCAGATGATCGTGTTCCATCTATAACTTTCACTCTGTCAGATCTTCTGTCCTCTGCACACCAATTATAATAAATACAGCTGACTGCATAGAGCTAGGAGAAAATAAAGGCAGCTTTCTAGCATATGTGAAACCAAAACATTGAGGCATTTGTAAATCTTTCGTTTGTTTACAAAAACGCTATGCTCTGTTCTCCTTGGGTTGAAGACAATGAGAAGGAATATACATTTAGAAATCAACATTGCATCTAAGAAAGAATATTCAGCACAAAGAATATCCTTTTATGGTGGGAGGTGAAGACGAGAGGTGGCGTTGGAAATCCCAGCTGGGTGAAGTAACTTTACCATAGGAAGTATTACCGGGCTCACGAGCACTATTACTGATTCATTACCCCATAGGTACCAACACTTTAAGCAACACAGCAAGCACATTCTTGGCTCAAAATAAATAACCAGACCACAAACTCTTTCCTTGCATTTTTTGTAGGCAATTTCTCTCGTTTCCCTGAATTATTTTAAAGCGTACACTTTTATTTTGATGTTTTTCTGATTGCTAGCGCATCTTTCACAGGGAACATGTGCTTCTCACTCAGCTGTTAGCAATACGGTGTTGGACTTGATTATTCCAAGAGGTCCCTTCCAAAATCTACAATTCTATGATTCTGTAATAACCTCCGAATATTATTTTGATTTATAGTCAGACTGTACTGATCCTCCCAGTATTACAAATTTACAAGTAATATTGAGGTCATATTAAATAAACCATACTATAAGAAATGGATGGAATAATTTCTTCTTCTCCATTCTCTTACTTCAATCTGAAAACAGAGAGGCTGAATGCATCCATGTGGCCACTGGATACTTCTTTTCTTAATAATGATTAACTGTATTCTAGTCCCCCACCGGTCCCAGCATTAGCCTGAGGATGATGTATGCATTTAAGCATCTGCTCTGGTCTCATTTTCTCACTGTGTTATCTTATTCAGAATGTGAACTTCATAGGAAAGATTATTTCTGTATGAATAAGTAGAAATGCACTGGCAGCACGCCATAGCTGCTATGTGAACAGCAAAGACAGAGGTAACTCCACTGCAGCGTCAACAAAAACGCTGCTAAATTCCACCTGAATGCCACAGTGCAGACATGATCTGACAACCCCCATTAGCAGACCAAATAACAGAGAGCACAGAATCATAGGTTCATTGAAACACAGAACAGCGAGGGTTGGAAGGGATCTCAAAGCCCACCCAGACCCAACCCCTGCCACGGGCAGGGCTGCCCCCCACCAGCTCAGGCTGCCCAGGGCCCCATCCAACCTGGCCTTGAGCGCCTCCAGGGATGGGGCACCACAGTTTCCCTGTAGGGAGATACCAAGACACCTGTGATTTCAAATTATCAGGAGCGTTTCCTTGTGCCGTGTGCCATATTTTCTGCCTACTGGATCTCCTGGGACCCAAATGCTTTGTGCATTACAGATGTTTGTACCTTGTCCTGTGTATTTAGTGTAGATTACTGCCAAAACATGAAAGGTGGAAAAGAAACCCTCAGAAAGTCAGAGGTTTTTGATTTCAGGCATAGAAAGATACAGCTTAAATATAATTTTGGGGAGCCTAACAAAAGGATACTGTTTTCAGAAGACCTGCTTCACAGGATGGGGGCAGGGGGGGGAAGCAACAAAACCCAACACAGTGTATTTTGTCAAGGACATCACCACTAAGAAAATGAAAAATATATATATATTTAAATTGAATGTACATCTGGCAGAAAAAAAAAAAATGCACAGGCTAAGAGATCATACATTGCATTACTTCATTACCTTGTATGATTATTTTGTCTATGTACAGAATCTGTTTGGGGTAGTTGGTTGGTTTTTACTGAACGCTGCTCTGTTCCCATTTGGAAAAGAAAAGTGCTGATGACTCAAACGTGTCTGCATAGAGACACTCAGGAACACAGAGCCCTGACACCCCGCTGCACCTGTTAGTGGGTTAGAGAACACAGCATTTGTTAGTTTGAAGTAGTTACAATCAATCTTACCATAAAAAGAGCAAGGGCACCACCTGCTGTTTTAGAAATGTATTTATTCGGGTCATGAAAGTTACTCTTCAAGTACTGCATTCAAAAACAGTCAGGCCTACTAAACAAGCCGCGCTGCTTTAGGAAAGCTTTTTCCTTCAAATGAAGCTTACGTAAGACAGTTTTAGAAAGGATGTGCTTGCAGTTGCCTGTTCACACAGTGGACACAACTGTACTGAAGTGACAACGCTGGAGCCAAATGGCCGACTGTGGGATGATTACAGACTTCTGAAAATAAGAAAGGGTTTCACACCTGTGCTACTTTACTACACGGGCTCTCCATACTCAGGGCACCAAACTCAGCCTGCGTGACATCTTCAAGAGACCTGACATGCATTCAGTAACACTGACAAATGAAATCACTGACTTTAGAAACAATATTTCTACCATGGTAAAGGGTTAGATTATATTATGAGCTACAGGTTTTGGAATGAATTCTTATTACTGAAGAAGACATAAAACTAGAGTTCAAATAGGTTGTTGGGTGTTTTTTCCCCCCAAAGGACCTTGTTTTCAAACTACTCCTCCTCAAGAAACCAGAGGTTAGGACACTGCCACCAGCAGTCCCTCTATGAGCAAAAGGCATTGTTTTCTTGATCTAAACTTACATGCAGGGCTTCATAAAACCAACTGAGCTGATTTGAACCACGCAAATCAAATCCCTAGCTGACATGGAGATAAGCTGTAGAGCGCAATTAAAAAGTCTGAGAGGCAGCTTGGATCCTCTGAGTTAGAGAATGTCTACTCAGTTCTTCCTAGACAAGAGGAATCACCCTATGTTCCCCTCTTCCTCTGAGAAACATGCAGCCTTCGGAAAACTCTGCTCCAGTCTGATTAGACAGAAACAGCCTGTACTTTACAGGCTAGTAAAGGGCTCTTGTGAGGACTGCTCATTTATACATGGAATGATCAACTGTCAGAACCTTCATGAGAGTGAGAACCAGCACTAAAGGGAACAGCCAATTTCTTTTCTGGGGCACTCAGTCATTTGGCCAGCCGACATTCCCAAGGAATCACAGTGAAAGTGAGTTCAGAACAACAGCAGCAGCCTGCTCATGAATCCGGGAGAACAATACACAGCATTAATAAATCATGTGCTTTTGCCATGGAAAAAAGATAGCACAGCCCATTTCCTCTTCTGACAACCACAGCAAAGATTCACCTTCACTGCCTACAAGCAAAATGATACCATGCACTTGGGTTTTGATACTGTATAATTTACTTCTGATTTGTTCATGGAAAATTCAAGGGGAGAGTTAAAAGAAAAAAAAAAAACAAACTGTATAACTTGATTGCTTCCCATGAGCTTAAACTGAAGGTTGAACATCCCTGTAACACGTTAACACCAAACACATTCAGTAACAGACGGAGGACCCGTGCTTTGTCTGTCAGTACCAGTTCTCACAAGTAACAATTGAGGTGTGTCAGTACAGTATCCTACTTTCCCATTTGGAAGCTGCTTTGAACATCTGCAAGATGTGCAGAACAAAAATAACCTGTGATTGCATCAAGCTGGTGCATTTATTGGTGGCTTATTCAAAATTAATTCACTGCTGTAAATGAACGTTAATAACAAATTAGTAAAAACTTTTTCTTTCCTTCTTTTTTTTTTTTTTTTTTTTTACACAAATAGTTTTATTACAAACTTGACTTTGTAAGAAATAATACACACTTAAGAAATTACACAAAGGCCTCGGCATTTGTAAAAAAAAAAAAAACTTTTGGTATTTGCATGATGATAGTCTGTAAAACACTTCTGGATGCAGATGTGCTCAAACATTGGTGTCATTGCATAGAAATTCTTTAGAAATATTAATGAGGCCACTGTAAAGAATTTTTTGGCACGGTATTAACAAAATGAAGGCCTTATACTTCTCAAAATCAAGTCATTCAGTGTGTGAGTAGTGTTTAAAACCCTGAAAAATATTAAATACAGAATAAAGACTACAAGCTCAAAGCGGGATTTACTATAATAAACACAAATAGCTATTAACCTGGGTTCAGTCTCTGCAAATTTGGAATTGAAATGGCCTATATAAAATGAACATTTCACATCATATTATGGTATTTAACACCGAATTTATGACACTGCAAAGAAGAAAACTTCTGTAAGCTTCTTTCTGAAATGATAAACTCAAAGACTAATGGTTGATCTCTATATAAATTACTAACACATTTATATATTTTTTTCTTGACCATTGCTGGATCATTCTTTATTCCACAGGAAAGTTTGTTCTACTGCATGAAGAAGCTGCATAGTACCAACATAGCAGAAACACTTACTTGCCTATTGGGAGACCGATTCAGAAGTCTCTTCCAGGTGTAGTCCCATTACAACCAATAGCGCTAAGGACTACAACAGAAGCAAAGGTTTGCGGGATGGCAATCTATGCTTTGAAAAGATGGTTACTTGTTGCTTAACCACAGTCTGTAATCCCAGAACTCTTTTTTTTTTTTTTTTTTTTTTTACATTTGTATTGCTTTGTACAATAAGGAACAATAAGTACATACACAAGAGTCTGGGATTTTGAGACACCTAAATAATGATAACAACAAACTCATCTGGGGAAGAAAAATGAATCTAAATATATAATACAAGAATGAGAAAGGGGAGTCCAACAGTATAAGGCAGAACTGCATACCTCCTAGCACCTTTGCATTTTTCTGGACGAATGCTGACTCTTTATTCTATCAGTGCATTGCATTTATATAAAAAATATATATTTTTTGATCAAAAGTGCCATTTGGCATGTCAACGTTTGAAGCTTATCTTTGTTGTCTCTTTTCTTCTTCAGCAAGGACAGGGCCAGTAAAGCAGTGTGTGTTAGTTATGCAAGTTCCTAAAAGGCACTTTACTGTTTTCATATTGGACAACAATGAGGTACATATGATATATGTCTAGGCTTCATTGCTGTTAAACAAATAGCACCATATTGTGTGAAATAAGTTGAAATTCAAAAGTCATTATGTATTTCTCATACAGACTTGACAACGGCTAACGTTGGAGCGCAGATCCCCTGCTTTCAAAGTTGACGGAGTCGGTTTCCTACGAAAAATAAAGAAATGAGAAGACCCATTAACAACTGTTACTACAAACGGTCAGGTTTCAACTGACAAGGCAAACTTTGCACGCAGCCAAATGCCTCTTTAAGCTGTGCTGAATCAAGAAGTTATCCCTGATTTCTTCCATGTATATTCACTTTCAGACGTTGATCACAAACTGTCAGAAGATGATTTATAAACATAGCTCACATCCAGTTACCTCAGAATTCAGTTCTGTCTGCAGGCTGAGGGCTTTCTTAAGCAGAAAACACTACCTACTTAATCACAAGTTTGAAAACATGCTGAAATTTGGGCAGTAAAAAAAATAATTAAGCAAGGAAACTGAAAACCTTGGATCTGTGTAGGACTCAATGAATACAAATAATTCTGGTGCTGACTCCTCTAAATTCTTCTGACCAGCTTTCCTTCTTTTGAGGGAACCAGTGCTCTCCTCAGAGTTAGCACATGGGCTCTTTTAGTAGATTTTCTGACTGATAAGATGATCACAGCCCCAGTTATTATCAGACACAGCGCTCAACCCTTCTACCTATTTATTTGGCAATTATCTCATAGACAAACAGTCAGAACTGGCTCAACATCCTGCTTCAATTTAACTGAGACAGGCTAAGACACGGTCACACCTATGAGCAGAAGACATGAACAGATGAAGGGTACTCGGAGTGGCAGCCTGGAACACTGTGGGAGAGGATGCTTGCCTGCACTCCAGAGGAACATTTGCTGATCAGGTAAGCTTTGTAGACCTGGCAACTGGTCTATACATTAACATACTAATAAAATTTGAAAGGAAGAAATGAGACTGTGTTGAAAAACAGTTATGTGCAGAAGACCAGAACAAATTCTACTACTGCTTAATTCCTGAAATTAGAACCGTAGAAGTACTGAAGAAATGCCTAAGACCTCTCCCTTCAGTTGCATTTCATTCAGACATACTTCCTCCACCATTGCAGAGCAGTAAATAACTGTTCATCTTACTTAGTTTCCTCCCTCTCCGTGTTCAACACCTGCACTAATTTCAAGTGGTTCTATTACATGCTAACATCCACTGGGGGAAATGTTATATTCTAACTTAATTTCAATCAGGATGTCAGCCTATCCCAGCTACGACTCAGTGAATACAATCAAACATAGTGGAAATTAAAACACTGTTAGATTATGCCAAAGAGCAAAATACCAAGCGCAAATGACAAACTATAAACACTAATGGAAGACACACACATTAATTCCCCCCAAAGCTATAATAATTTTTCCTTTTTGTTATTAAAATCATTAACTATATCTACTAACCACACTGGGGCACAGCCAATACTTTAACAATGTCTTTACACTCAAACAATACTTCTGTTATTCAGTGACAAGGCTTGACAGAGTCTTAAAAACCAATAAATAAATCATGAACTTACTTGAACATCTCATTCCTCTCTATAGTGGCAAGCCAGAAGCTGTAAGCATTTGCATAATAATTGCAGGTGCCCCGGCCATGGCATTCAATGAAGGGAGCGCTGCGGAACTCCTCCAGGCAGGAACCAGGAGACGCCAGGGCCTGGCCAGAGCCCTCAGCACCAGCACTGGTGTGCTAGGAAAATGCAAAGCCATCAGTGAGAAAGAAACTTTTCAGCATTCCTGCTACAATTTCTGTTATCTCTCTTGCAAAAATACTTCTTCACATGTCTCTCTTCATCGTCTCCTCATCCTCTGTTGTGTCTGTTGTTTCATTCCTCTGCTCAAGGAGGAGCAAGATAGTGGAGCTGAAGAGCTTCTAAGGTGGTACTGGGCTGACTAAATCAGTGGCAGCAAAGCACATCACCAACATGAACCTCAGGACAGCTATATGCACAGAAATCTCTTAGAATTGACAGTAAAACCCACACTATGTCTGTACTAGTAGAACGGAAGGGCCAGCACTCTGGCTCAGAGGGCATACGGACTGGAATGGTTTATATCTGATTAGCTAAATCCAGTTCCTTCCTGACATCACAGTGGCCTCTTTCCCACTGTGGAGTGCTAACATCTCTGGGTCCACACTCTTCCTCAGACCATGCCCCCAGCATGCACAGGAGAGTTACTATTGATATAGGTCAGAAGATACATGCACACTGATACAGGCTGTAGATACCTACAGCATACTAAGCACTATGGTGGACTACAGGTTGACTCCTCAGACTATTCGATGGGCCTATTGATTTTCATAGCATAGACACAGCTGAAGAAAGTGGATAACTGATCAAAAATGCTATTTGAAAAATAAAGTTTTATCTATCAAAAGAAATGGGAAGAAGACAGGCACTGATATGCTACTGCCTGAGGAGGCTGCTGTAACATAGATGTGGAAGGACCATAGAAAATTATGCTTATTTCCTCATCTATTCCACACTTGAATTCCGTGTTGGAGATGTAAACAACAGAATGCGCTGTGTACATTCACCAGAAAGTGAACAACAAACTGCTGTTGTGTTATTCTCATTTAATAATTAGTCTGGATTGTTCTCAAGTCATCAGAAAGGGCAAAGATCTAAAGCCCTCCTGAGACCTGAAGTGACATACATAGTTAGCTTTCCCAGAGTGGGAGTGTATATCAAATATGTGAAAGAAATGCTTTTTCTCAGCTCGGAGTATGCCCCATGGCACTTACCATGACAAAGGAGTAACCAATCCAAAGGGAACTCCAGCCTTCAGGACATGGTGGTATCTGGATTGTTTGACTGTGAACGGCGATTACCATAGCAGGAGCTTCACACACAGAGCATCTAGAAAGACCAAGATGTGAATGAGACGCATGCACGTGAGGCCTAAACCTCTCTTTTCTGAAGGGACTTCCTTCAGAACGTCTGAACTAGAAAATACTGTCGCCTTCAAAAACACGTCAAAGATCAAACCATTTCATTTAGAAAAAAAACACCTGCCTCTTTTTCATTTCTCATGCACTTAGGGACCACTTAACCACTTTAGTCTTGCTCATATTACCGTGCCTAAGAGCACAGAGCACAGAACAATTAAATTCTTATCTGAATATTTAAATGTGTTTGTCTTTTGCTAGTCCCATTTGTACTGTCCCTTAAAGTACTCAATGTTGTGAACACCAGAGGCAAATGGTCTGACATTGTAACTCAGCAGGTATCACTTATAAAGTGGTTTACTGTAATCAGAGACAAATAGCAGCCATTTATCATCTTGAGCATAGCCCTGAGTGAACTCCAGAGAGAAAGTTATCTCTCTGGAAAAGATCTTGCAAAAATACTCGCCACCAACCTAATGTGATGCATACTCTTCCCTGTGCGTTTTCCTTGAAAGTGGCTTTTATTGCTATTTGTGATCTATATTTCCCATAAGAGATTTCTAGCAAAGTAACTGAACAATGTACTTGAAAGACATTCTTCAAAAGTCGCACCAGTTCTTTTACTTTAGTAAATTCATTTTTTCACAGAACTGCTAGGTCACTGAATACCCCAAAGACTAATCTTGTTTTCACAGGGGATCTACAGAAAATACAAAGTCAGTTGGCAATTAAAATATTATAGCTGGTAGTAAGGAATTTGATAGATATACTCCATTTTCTTCTTGTACAACTCTTAGGAGCCAACTTAGGTTGGCTACTGCGGTAAACAATGGTGAAAATGATTCAAAGCAGATACCTACAAGTAAATAGTCTGAATTCTATTGTTAGAGCTGTGAAAAAAACTCAAGTGCAAAAAACAGTTTTAGCTGGATTCTAGAAAATGCACAAAAGGAAAGGAATTCAGGATGAAAGCTTTCTATTTCTGACTTGTTAAGACTTCTTTCACACCTATGGCCTTCATCTTTAGTGCAGAAGCAAAACAGCCATTTTAAGAGAAATATCAATGAAAGAGTAAGTTAAAAGAATGTAAAAGCTGCCTCCATTCCTGGAGCTCCCACTGCTTCAAGAGGTTTCTGGTATTTCAGTGGAAGGTCTTACATGAAAATAAGTCCCATGACCCAAGGCAACAAGTGACACTTTGACACCTTTTCAACATTTGAACAGGGAAAACTGTTGGTTTAACGACTTCAGCTAATAAAATAAGTTGAAAAAGTAGTCTTCTTAGATCCTCTGCAGCTTTTAAAAAAGGTGTATTACAATTATCTCACTCTTTGGCATGGATAAAAGGAGAAAAACTCACGTATCTAAATAAGTGAACACTTCTCTGAAAGTAATGCCTCCCATTTTATTATGTTGGCCCACAGTGTCAGAGGCAGATGTTGGTTGCATGGCAGTAGAGGCTGAACCTTCCCACCAGTATTCCATTAAATGTTGTTGCCCTGTGACAGATGGAGCAGAGGGGCACTCTGACACAACAGTGTATGACATGGAAGTGTGAATGAAGGAAAGGGATGTCACTGACTTCTTCTATGCAGAAAAAATGGCACCCACTGACATTCACTTATGCTTGCAAAGCATTTATGGAGACCAAACAGTGAGGCAGTGGGTCATACATTTCAGCAGAGTGACATCGACAAGAAAGACAAGCCAAGTTCCAAATGGACATGCAGATTTTTTTTTACAAGTGCAGCATGCAGGCTCTTTGCTGGATAAAATGCATAGCTAATGGCGATGACTATGTTGAAAAATAATGTTTTGTAGCTGGGAATGTACTCTATGAAATAGAGTTATTGTGTTCTTTGTATCTGTTACAGTTTCTAAGGAAAAAAATAGGAGGCATTACTTTCAGAGCAACCTACATATGCAACATATGCATGTATACATACACATTTCAATGGTATGAAAGCTACTTCATATGCCTAAGAAAGCAAAATGCTTGTTTGTACTTCACTGAGCAAGATTTTCAAAAGTGGCTGTCAAAGGCGCAAAATGTCACGTGTTTGATCGTGGATGGCATAAAAGGAACTTGAATTTCAAAGATCGGTCATTTGAATTTTTCTGCAAGTCAGATCCCTTCCACCCATATTAAGTTAACAAGCAAAGATGCAAGACCGACAGAAACTAGTCACTCTTGAGAATCTGCCCACCTAATTTTCAAGGAATATACTTTTTTTTTTTTTTTTTTTTTTTTTTTTTTTTGCCACTATACCACAAGTATGGAGAACAAGTACAAAACACAAAGGATTCTACTATGCAAAAGTAAATATGAGATCTTTCACAGTAGGAACAAATAGGTTTTTTGAACATATCAATATATCAAGACTACAACTTCTACTTCTTACTACTACTAATAATTTTAACTGTCCCTTCTCTTACATGATGTATACCAGTCTGAGAAAGCAGAGCCGACAATCTCCATTCCTATACACATTATACGGCAGGAAGAGCGATCAAAAAGAACTAGTAAAGGTTAGAACCAATTATGGGAACTAAGTAATGCTTAGATCTACTGATTATCATTAAAGTTTTAGGCTGGAGCTTCCCTTGGTCAGACTCTTGACTAATGACAGCAGTAGAGTTTACCACACTACTGCTCACACCTCTGCCTTCAGCACTACGCATGTTATGCCAGGACATTTGTTTTGAAGATTTAATATCGACCAAAATTTTAGGATGTTGGACTGATACAGAACACTTATGTCCAATGTAAGTGCCACAGTTTATGCTAGCTGAGACTCTGGATCTACTAAAACATAGATTATTGATTTTGCAACAGTTTCCTGTAAGTCAGATGATAATAGCTGTATTCAAGTAGCCTGTCCAAAAGAAGCCTGGAAGTCTATTGTAACATAAACTATGCTGCCATTTGCAGGCAGAAGAAAACTGAGCCCTGAAAAGTTTCTAGCTACAAAGAAAAGTTGAATTGGACAGGAGTTGTGACTAAATTCAAATCTTTCTCTCCTTCAAAGCACATCACAGATTTTGCAAAACATTATTTCAAAGTAAATATTTTTGTTTCAACTAGACTCAAAACAGACTACCTTATTTGTTTGGGTTTCCTCCAAAATAAATTCATTCTTTATCAAAGTGTGAACTGAATACATTAACACTTTGAGGCACTTCGTCAAAAGAACTCAAATTTTAAATTTAAGGGCAAAAAATAAAAGCATATATAACATGAGCCTTTTGCAAGGAAATAAAGTACCATGCACACCTTTCATGGGTTTCTTCATTTTATAAACACAACAGAATTTAAACTGTACCTGCTGATGAATGGTCTGATACTTTCACCAGTGATAGGTGCCATACTCATTGGCATGGGTTCAGGAGTGGACAGCCAGTAGGAATAGTCATTCCTTGATGCAAAGTTACATACATTGTTGATATTGCAAAATAAGAAAGGCATAGTACTAAATTTACGAAGACAGCTCCCTGCAGTGCCTGAAAAGTGAAAGGTTACTTGTTAGCCCATTTTTGTTAAACCACTATCAGTTGTTTAAAAGCAGACAACACTTGCTCTGAAGGGCCTAGAACAAACTCTATCTTGATATCTCAACTTCATAAAGAAGGAACAGGGCAGGGAAATAGCCTAGTCTTGCCTGCACAATGAAAGAGTAATTTAGACTGGAATAGATCTCTAAAGGTCTCCTATCATAACCCGCGCCAATTGGATCACATTGCTCAGGTCCATACTCAATTGAGTTATGAGTGTCTCCAAAGACAGAGATGCAACAACCTCTTCAGGTTCTTAATCCAGTGCGTGAGCACAGCTACAGTGAAAAATAATTTATCTCACTAGAATATCTCATCCTTATGTCTGTTGCTTCTTCAAGTATCAGTGAACCCTTCTGAGGAGGGTCCGGATCCATCTTCTATCTGCCCTCCCATTAGTTAGCTGTAGATACCAGTAGAGGACTTCCCTTAAATTTCTGTTTCAGCTGAACCAAAAGAGTTCCATCATGCTGATCATGCTCCATACAGCTTTACAAATCAAAGAAACATTTGGTTTGTTCAATTTGTATTAATTTTACTTGAATACTAAGTCTCTCCTTACCCAGATCTTGACCATGTGCTCTTTCATTTCCTTGTACATAAAGAAGGGAGTAGCCATGGTAAATCAGCCTTGTTCCAAATGGACATTGTGGTTCTTCAGTGGTTTGACTGTGTCTGGTGACAAGGAAGCCATGAGCAACAGATGCTGCACCTGGTGGACCCATAGCCCCAGGCAAACCTTCAGGGCCAGGTGGACCAGGGATTCCTCTGGGCCCTACAATAGAAAGAGTCTTCTTTAATCTCTACAGACATCACCTGGTATCTGAGAGTTAGCTTGCCTGAACTTAGGTAGCAGTAAACAATCATTTGTTATTTGTATAGTTACTGTAATACATTTGAGAGCATCTAAGGAAAAAACACTGAATTTTAACAGGTTTTAATTATACTACATAACAGAATCTCAAGAATTGGTTTAACTAACTATTCATAAACTTCAGAAAACAATTGAATTGTTCAAAACATACCACAATTTTTAAAATTTACCTTTTGTGAAACATTCAAACGTCAGTAAACTCTTGGAAGCAACAATATCCATAGTGATACTGTGACCATATTATGGTTTATTATATTATATATATGTGTGTATATATGTACATATTATCACAGATCTCTCTCTCCCTCTCTCTCACGATACAAAAACAGAATGTTTTGGGTTGGAAGATACCTTAAAGATAATTTACCAGAATCTACTTCTAGCAGACCTTCCTGCAGCACCTGCAGACAATTTCAGATCTTGTGAACCATGTGTGCTGTTTAGCCCTGCCTATATAACTAAAGAACTAAGATTATGTACTTTCATACCTAATCTCTCACGTTATTTTTCTATGAAGGCATCAAGTCTTCACAGAAGTCATCTGCTTACCTGGGGGACCATAAGGACCAACTTCTCCTTTTTGCCCTGGTCTGCCATCAAACCCTGGACTACCAGGTGGTCCAGGTACACCTGAAGGCCCTGTTACTCCTGTTTAAAAACAAAGAATAGTTATTACTGAATTCTATGTCATGTCAGTTCTGACTTCCAGCTTCTGATGTAGTAGACAGCACTGGCACTCTTCAGTACAGACTATGCTCACACAGATTCAGTGTGCATACTTCAGTATCTACAGCAACTATGTAGGTTAGTGCAGATAAAATCACTGTAGTAGAGATGAACAGAACAGAAAAAATAAGCGGAGTGTGTGCTTCTAAAACAACTGGTATTTGCCTGGACTATGAAAAGGAAAGACAGTGGTCTCATCCGTATGCTTATCATACAACACGTTGAAAAATATACAATAAAAAGTATGGTCACGAACAACAGAAAAACTAGAAAAAAACAAAGAACAGGTTTCCAAACATCTATCGTGTCTTCCTTTTATTAGTTTCAGCATCAGCAGATGCTTTGAGTACTACACAAACTCAATAACTACAACTTTGTGAAAAATAAATTAACACCATCATACCGTACCAGCCTTTCTGTGGCATATCGGTAGCTTTAGTAAGTCACAACTGTCCTTTTCTTTAAAAAGTAACATTTTATTATTGTACTGAACTAACTGCTACAGAACAGCAATAGAACCCATAGAAGCAAACGCATGCTATGCCCAGTCACTGAGATAGCATACCCTACTTCCTAATGGGTAATAGTCACGAAGTTGTGATCCTACCTTCAAGAGCGAATTTACATATTTTCTTCTGTATTAAACAGAAAAAAAAAGGAAAATATCACTGTATTCCACCATAATTCCTCCTCCTCTTCTTAAAAAACAATCAGGAACAAGGCTTTCCCTTAAAATCTTAATAACTGAAGAATGTTTCTGAGCTCCAGCTCTCCATGCCCGGTCACTCTGAAGGATACACACTCCTGTGTAGTCTAGCCCTTTGCTCCATTCCCTTATTTCCCATTGTGTTTTATTTTTGCAGTTCATCTTTTCTATATAGGAATTGCAGTATTTGGGCTAAGAGTGAAATTTGAGGACTATGGGACAAGCTTTCCCAAGGAGCCCTTACCACTCCAGGATCAAGGTGTTTTTCCTCAGGCTTGCCCTCACTCAGAGATATACAGCAATTAAGTTTGGATTCAAGGTTAAAGACAGAAGACACTCAACTAAATACCTTCTGGGAATTGTTGCATGTCATCCTGTTTACCACTGATCTCAGATACGGGTGTGATGACTACAGAGAGTGAGCCTATAAAAATCACTAGGAAGGCATTTATTTCTGGCACTGCTTTGGAAGAGCTTCAAAGAGAAGTACTCTCTTCCATCTTGGCCAACAAAATTTGAGTGGCTTATAAAAAGCTGGATAGTGCTACATCAAAAATCTTCTGGTGTCTAGCCTGTCATTAGCCTATTTTTGCATTACTTAAAATGTATCTCTACTGGCAAGTTACAAATTCTCTCACCTTGCTGTCCTTTGGGACCTGGATGTCCTGGGAATCCTTTGAGACCAACTGGTCCTACCGGGCCAGGTAAGCCAGGATCTCCTTTGATAAGCTGAAAAGCACCTGGGGGGCCCGGCGGGCCTTGTAAACCTGGAAAATTAATAGAAAATTAATTAGTTACCTCATATTCCCATTTGAAGAATCTAATACTATGAAAGCCTCAATATTGATCTTGCAAAGCAAGAAAAAGAAACAAGACTCTATCCAAAGATCTACTCAACACTCAAAACTAATCTGAACAAGTAGATAGTGATATCACAGCATCTGTTTTCATATTCTATCTTTTTATACCTAATAAGAGCATAGCTGAGGTATGCATTGGTTAGTCACAAATAACCATTTTAATAATAAAATCTGGGAAAAAAAGAAAAAAACAAAAGCAGCAGCTAGTCTGCACATTATTACCTTTAGATCCAGGAAGACCTTGGTCACCTCGCTCACCCTTGAGGCCTGGGAAGCCTGCAGATCCTTTTGGACCTAAAGCCAAAGAGAATGTCTATGTGAATGCTCAATAGTTTCTTTATTTGAAAGCACAGGTTTAGAATAATCAGGTATGATCCCATGATCATGCAAGAACCACAGCTTTATTCACACAGGTACCAAATGCACTGTCAATAAAGAACTGATGATTGAAAACAAATTTCTCTTTATTTAATTAATATTCTTTCTAAACTAGTAGATTTTTTTTATATTAATAACTGTATTTTTTCTACATACAGTGTTTTCATGTATTTGATGATGACAGTAACAACAATTTAGAAGATATATTGAATACATGTTTCCTCCAATACAGCCATAACACTTGCCTCTCTTACTCATGAAAATCCTGATGATTCTTGAGTGGTAATGTCCAAACAACTGAATTTGTATCTATTTTCTAAAGAAAATCTGCACTTAAAATCGGTCAAGTAAGAAAACAGGAAAAAGATTAAAAAAAAGAAAAAAGAAAGGAAGAAAGGAGGAAAGGAGGAAAGGAGGAAAGGAGGAAAGGAGGAAAGGAGGAAAGGAGGAAAGGAGGAAAGGAGGAAAGGAGGAAAGGAGGAAAGGAGGAAAGGAGGAAAGGAGGAAAGGAGGAAAAGAAAAATCCCAATATTCTTAATTGCTTTTTGATGCAGCTTTCAATGTTTTGTTTCAAATATCCTGTAACAATGTCAACATTCTCTGAGCATTTTATTATTATTATTTATTTTTATTTTTTGAGAGGAAGGAATTGAAGGACTGATCCAGCTTTTTAGGAATATGCCAAAGTTCCTCCTCACCTGGAACACCTGGAACACCTGGAGGCCCTAGATCACCCTTTTCACCAGCACCTCCTGGCAAACCAGGACTACCCTGTACAAAAGAGAAAATGAAGTACAGTAATCTTACAATATTATGATATGACTTTCAAATAGCCTGTTTAGTTTTGGAAACCTATGAAAAAAATAATATGAGGGAAAAGTCATTACATTTATGGAATCATTCTCTTCAGTGATTAGAGAAGAAGCTTCTCCTACACGAACAAGTTTGGTATCTTATTAAACTATTTTTTTGCCTCACAAAATACTAAATCAGAATGAGGTGTCTCATCAACAGTGTAGATAATAAGTAAGTATTCAATCATATACCATGTCATCATGAGAAGCATCAGCAAGCATAAATATCAGCAAATGAAACACTAATTACAGTGCATCTCCATCAGACAGTAGGTTATCAAATAAGGTAATTCTAGATTACAGCAAACTTAAAAACTTCTACATTCACACATGGAATGAAATTAAATGTACTCAAAAATTCATAAACCTTTGAAGGTTTTCACTTTTCAATAGGGCTAAAATACTAAAGAACTTTTTAAACAATATGAAATCTTCCTCTGGCCTTCATTGTTACAAACTGCTCCACTGAAGTTAATGACAAGTTTATAATAGCTTAACTTCAAGGAAAACAAAGCCCGTGTTTCAGAAGATACTGTAAGTAGCTACTTTCCTGACTGCCAACGTGCTTTTCTTCTTTCACCTATTACAGCTTACATGCAAAACACTTTTAAGTATAACTTAGAGTTTTTTCCCAGCTAATTGCTAACCCAAGTCTGAAGCAACACAGTGATGACAGTTCCCTCTGTAATATAATGTAAAACACATGTGGAGGAAAGAAACAAAATCCCTTTCCTAAGTAACCTACCAATCAGAGGTTGGAGATGTGACTTGATTACTCAGTGAAAAATAACACTGATTCATCTCATTTTACAATAGCAACAGAAGAGATATACACAGAAGTGATTTTTCATCTGATGCAGGTAAGATATTTATGTTAAGGTAAGAAAAATGGATCTGTACCCTTTTCACTGACTATAAAGGAAGAAGAGATGGCTATCTCAAAAACGAATGTCAACAGTAAGGCTTCCTAAGTTAAATGAAAGAAATCCTACCCTTTGAGTGGTAAGAGAGGCACTCATAATGCCAAGCTACCTGGTTTCCTACAGTCGTACTACCACACTGTGTAGAATTTTTTAAAGAAATGGCCCTTCTTTTGTATCTTAACACTGACTTCTGCAGCACAAATCAGAAGGGCTGCGATTCATTCAGAAGACAATCAAGAGTCAGACAATCTCAGTAAAATTTGGGGCTTCTTAATAACTTCTGTTTTAGCTTATAATTATAGAACAGACTAATTTATAATGGAACTTGTATTTCAGGGTCTGACTTCTGCATTTCCTTTTTTGGATAGACTTTCTGGATTGGTTGTATCATTCACTCATGATTTACCTTAATTTCCATTTAGGTTTCCAAGTATCAGTAGACCTCTAGAAACAATTTAATCTGATACGTAAACAGGGCAGAGACAGTCACAAGGAAAAGGATAAAGACATCAGAAACTCATCTTTAGCCCCACGAGAGGAAGTTTAGTATTGAAATAAGTCTCATTGCTGTATTTCACATTGGGTTGACAAACTGATGCTGAGCACTGTGGCTGAAGGATACTAAAGCATTTTGTTCTGATTGAAGACACGCAGTCAAAATCCTTTGCCATTTCTCATTCTTAAAAAACAGTCTTGAAGTGGAATATCAATCTGTAAAAAGCTTTAAAATTCCCTAATTTAACAATTTGAAGGAAAAGTATATTGGAATGGTACTTGGATATATACTATGTTTAGAGCTCGTATCATAAAATGATGCTCTCAAAGACAAAAAAAATTGCCAAGATCCCACGTTTTGAAACTGACTTTACATCATCAGCATTAAGTCCAAAGTCATTTTGAGCATAAAGTATCATTATTATGAACATGAAATATCTGTGATTAATATACCCATTAATTATATGAACCAGGTTTCTGCAAGTCCAGATAGTGTGTGGAAAGTTACTTACTGGCAGTCCCTGGAAACCTGGATCGCCTTTATCTCCTGGACCTCCAGGAGTTCCAGGCCAGCCATCGCTTCCCTGCTCTCCTTTAGCTCCCTTCAGACCTGGAGGTCCTGGTGGCCCCGTTGGACCTGGTAAACCTACAAACCAGAGGAAAAAGAAAATATTTAGAAGCAAAATTTGTTCTGTACAAAAGCAGTACCTTCTGGAGTTCGAGCTGTCTCAAAATGCAGAAGGGTGGAATTAAAGTAATTATCAATAATTCAAGAAAATATTCAGGAGAATCTGTTGCAGGGAGGTGTATGCAATTACCCATCTGACTGGGCGTCTATCATTTGTTATGTCTGTGACTGACAGACAATAATGTAGAGAGTTCTATATGAGCAGAAAAACACAGTGTAGATTCTCAGGTATGAATGTGCTAGAGATGTATTACAGCTCTGCTCTACTCTCCTCCTTAACCTTCAGCACAGTGCTTGCTACAGTAAGGCCACACTGGCTATTTTTAAATAGATTAACACTCCAGGACAGAGGAACATATAGCCGTGGCTACCCCAAATCAGTAAATAAAGCTTAGAGGGAAACAGGTGGAAATGAGAGCCAAAGTCTCAATGTCAGAAAAACTTCTGGAAAAAGCTAACAGCCTGAGGACATCAAATCTACCTGCCCTATGACATAACGCCAAACTGCTTATGAAGGATAGCTGTTCCTAGGTCTCTAAGCAGAGGATAAAAAACAACATGCAATATTGGTTATATTACTAATCAATTAGTGGGGAAAATTGATTAACAGCAGATTAATATTAGGATGAAGAATTACCTGGAAGGCCGGGTTGGCCTTGTGGTCCTCTGTCTCCTTTAGGGCCCTCAATTGCACTTCCTGGTAGTCCAGGAAGACCTTGGTTGCCTTTAGGGCCGGGTGGGCCAGCATACCCTTGTTCTCCTTTTAAGCCTGGAATCCCTGGAATTCCTGGGGATCCTGGGAAACCCACTTCACCCTTTGCACCTAAAAGTTGAAAAGAAACCCAAAACTTGATTAGAGAAAAGATCACCATCAATAAAATCTTCTGCCTTATTATCCTCTCGTAATAAGCTGTATTTCTTAAGAAAATATTAACGTTGCCTTTATATATTTGCATAAAAAATGCAGAACTTCAGGAAAAGTGTATTATTCTCTATATCATTGATAGGAAATGAGAGAAAAGAGTAGGTTAACCAAAACATCTTTTGTTAGCTAAACTGACCACTGTGGTATTTGCACTCACTATAAAAACAGATGAACATTTAACATCTCTGTCAGCCCTTCCACAAGGAACAAATCCCCATGAATCCTTATTTCATTACAATTATTATTGTCACATGCAAATAATTGATGTTTTACTTTAATAAGCACTAAAGAACTTGCTATTGGAGAGAAAGGGAATATGCTTACTACGATCCAGATAAAACCTAGTACTTACTTTCAAGATCGTACAAATACTAAATATTTGCAATTTAGTTGAATTTTTGATCATGATTGAAGAAAAAGATATAGAATAGCTAGTATAAAGTATAATAATAAGAAAAATAAAATGCATAAAGAATACTTCCCCAGCTCCTTGCCTAACAGAAGAAACACTTGCTTTTTGGAACTACAGTACTTTCAGAACACAAATGATGTCAGTTGGATTGCTATTTACTCAAAGACGAGGTATTTTTAAATGAGCTGTATTGGCAAACTGCACAAAATGGTTGGGATGGGAAAAGTGATTTCATTATCTAGCATCTTACATGCTTTACTGAGCTGTGACTAGAAAATTTGCTTATTAAAATAATTCTCTAATACAAGACCAATCAGAGTGACTGTTAATTACTCTGAGATGGTAAATATAATGTTCTAAATTGATGGTTCATCACTACTGATTGTCTGCACAAGTATCCTGTACTTACAGCATGAATGATATAAGACAGTGATATTTCAAGCGATGTGAATTCTCCTGAATTTGTCATGTCATGTAGATTTTATAGATGGAAACCAGCTGAATCTTTTTTTATTTTCTGCACTTTCAAAATTAAAAATCCTTTAATTGTATACAACACTTTTTTTTTTAAATCAGCAACATTTTGATGTGGAACATGGTGCATACATACACTTTGAACAAATACTGACTCGAGCCGATCAAGCCAATCTCACAGCACAATGTACTGACACATTTTGTGGAAACCAGAAGTGGTCTTCAAATTGTGGTAACTGTGTGCCTATACTCAAGGTAGTAAGTCTTGAGTTCAGATAATAGTTTTCAGTAAGACCTCATTTGGTCTCTGATTTTTGGCACCTCTGCACCATGCTCCTGTGCATAGTTTAGACATGCTCTACTGAGCTAGAGAGAATACCTGTTTTAGAAATAAATATGATTGTATCAAGGCTACACAACAGACTCAAATAAAATAAATGGCTGTGGTATCTTGACCACAAACTGTTATCTTAAGCTGTCCAGTGCAAAGATTCTCACCAGACCTCAATTCTTACAAAATTAGTAGGAAAACAGAAATGATTGGAATCAAAAACACAGCACACAAATACAGGAGTTATTTATATTACCTCATCACAGCACAGCTTGCAGTAAATTCCACACTATGAGTAATTACCTATTTTAGGGCATATCTAACTCATGTCCAAGATGCTGCCACTGTAACAGAAATTAGTATTTGAGCCTCTGAGTTTCTGCCTGCTCTGAAAATGTAAAATAATGAAGTAGCAAGAATGTCTGAATGACAGAATTATGTTTATAGAAAGTTGGGAGGGAGGTTGGCCACTTGCTTAAATAAGTGTTTTACCTTTATCTCCCTTTGCACCTGGATATCCTGGAACTCCTCTACCTGGTACACCTGAAATATAGAGGCAGCAGAAGATGAGAAGATAGGACAGTAATTACACTTGAACTGTAATGAACAAAACTATTCAACAAATATTAAATCTAAATAAATAGTTCTTCAGGACATAGACCAACTTTGTTATGTGATGTGAGTATATCTAGCACAATGGGTCCTGTCTGACTGAAAATTCTACTCTAAGGGAAGATAATTCATTATTTCCCAGCTAACTTGCAAGGGGAAACTAATTCCAAAACATAACAATTTTTTAAAGTAAGACTAGCTTTTGTGAAAAAAAAAAATTGTTCATGATTACATCAATTAAACACAGTTGCTCATCTGTATCATCAGCTTCACAGAGGGATGATAGTCAGTAGTTTGCAGTAGTAATTTCATTTTTGTAGGTTCCAGATCAAGGATAAAGTATCTCAAAACCAGCACATTCTTCTCTCAGGTACACTTGTTTAGCCCGTTTGTGCATTTTTGTGACACATAAGCATAACACAATGGTCACAGTACCTTGTTCACCCTTTGCACCAGCTGTGCCTGGAATCCCATCATAGCCTGGTTCACCCTTCTGACCAATGGAACCAGCAGGACCAGGAACACCAGGTTCACCTGAAAAACCATTGCCATTTTCATTTCACCTATGAATCATCAGACTTGTTTCTACATGCTTTTCTCTCTAAATAAAAGATTAACTTATTCTTCTGTTCCCACAAAGATCAGAGATAACATATGATGATTGAAGTGTAACTTTTCTCTGAAGTTACTTCTGAATTAAGTCAACACAAGTCACAGCTCAACTACTACTGAGTTCCCCATAGTTAATTACAGTGAAACTCAGAGAGTTTTGTGTAGGAACTCCTGCAAAGACTTATGAATCACACGGCCCATGTTCAGTGAGGTGATGTATTGTACAGTCACCAAACTAAGAACAGCAGGCTCCAAGTTCAAAAATGTTATACTCCTGACAACAATGGAAATTACTCTCTTTGTCTTTGTGATGATGCTCAATGTGGTGATTCAGGTTTGGGCCCATGGATCAACTTTATTGTTTTTGAATGCACTGAAAACCAACATAACTAATGACTACAGCAATAACCAGTCTTGTAGAAGGTAGTAAAATCCCTTCCACAAACAGTGTAAACAGACCTGTGCTACATGGACTCTACTAATTGATTTACCTGGGAAACAGTACTGTTAATTTTTCTTCATGAAATGAACAAATATAACAGGAAATAGCTGAGCCAGAATGAATGTAGAGGGCCACAGTGTTTCTTTTAGCAAATCCTTGGAGTTGAAAAATACTTTAGGGAGCATTGTTTTATATTTCTTCTCTACCTGGTTCTCCTTTTAAGCCTGGGATGCCACTTAAGCCAGGAAGTCCTTTTTCACCCTTTGCTCCATGGAGGCCTGGGCTCCCTAAAGAAAGCAAGAAGACATGGGTTCATATGCTGGATATTTGTTCTAAGTTTGAAAGTATTTGTTTCACTACAATTTCTGTTTTCTTAAAGCATTCAACACTTGCCTGGAAATCCTGCAATGCCAGGGGATCCTTTGGGACCTGGAGCACCCGGCATTCCTGGAATTCCTGCATTACCCTTTTCACCTTTGTCTCCAGACAAACCCGGACTGCCTGTTCTTCCTGGTTCTCCCTAGAAGTAGCAGCATTATGAAAACCACACATTAATTCTGAAACAACATTTTCTACTTGCAATGGTAGACATCACTCGCTCTTAGCTATTGGATTTAAAAGGAATTTCACTCTTTTTCCATTCAGAAACAAATATTAGATTAAATTTAGCATTAAATTCCAGTGTCAGAAACATTGACTTTTTAGCAATTGCTTAATAACTGCACACGAAAATGAGCACTCTTCTATGCATTTTTTGTGATGGATTTTACAAAGGCTTTTCCAAATTAGCCTCAAAACTTGCTGATTACACTTAATCATCTTAAAAAAGTCTTTTTGAAGACTTCAGTAAATTTACCACCAAACTAGTAAGTTTTATTTTTACAATTTTTACTTATAAATTCAGTATTACTGCCACTGTATAACTAGAAAAACCAAGGTGAAACAAATGAGAATCCTATTAGAATACTACAATAAATGAAATTAAATTTACAGACTGTAGTAATACAGTTCTCTTTTCAGTAATATCTATCTGAGCATTTTACAGTTCTTTCCAGCTTCCCAATATCTTTGTAAAAGTATAGAAACAAGATTTCAGCATGCCCATTTGATCTGCCTGTAAGAAGCCTTTTGAAATTTTTTTTCCTCGGTGTTTTTAAAAGTTCTTTCCCTCTACCAAATTTCTAGCAGTGTACATTTAGCTTATTCTGGAGAGATAGAATAAATGGAAACTCCAAAAGTAGTGGTCCCATCAAACAGAATGCATGTAAATCTGCGCATATATTCAAGTTTTGCATCAGGTATTTAAATGAGCATAATAGAAAATACAACAAAACAGCTTAAAGGCCAATGGCATCTTTTTAAATGAGGTAGTCAGCAGAGACAAGATAATTAAGTCCGTAGGGGTGTAAATAAATACCTTCTCACCAGGAGATCCTGGAAAGCCAATTCCAGGAAAACCTGCTGCTCCTTTGTCTCCTTTTTCACCTTTTTGCCCAGGGAACCCTGGTGTGCCTGGTGAACCTGGTATTCCAGGCAGACCCTTTTCTCCAGGTGTTCCTAGCAAAAGAAAAGGAAAAATGCATGTATCAGAGCTAGTGGCACCTTAGCAGTGTTGACAAGGATTTTTCATCTATGCCTAAACTACTCAGAGCTAGAAAAACAATTTATCTCATTGCAATACCTAGTAAGTTCAATTCTGGGATCCATCACCTTAAGGGAACTCTCCTGATAAGAGAAGGTTATAGTCTTGGATTAGTAGAAAACAGAGCTATTGATAATAATAGGGTTTGAATAAAAGTTTGTGTTGATATGATTCATATCCAACAGGACAACAGTGACAAAGATTTTGCTGTAGCATATTTTTCTGCGCCCCTCCACCATTTCCATCTTCTATCTTTGATTTCCTGGAAGGGCAGAAGGCCATCTGAATGAGATAAAGTTTCCTTGTTGAGATACAGCTTTTTCTTCATTCTGTTCTTTACAAATCCCCTCCACCACAACAACCCCAAAGCACTGCAGTTTGTAAATAATGTTCAGTACACTGGAACTCACCAAACTTTTTAGAAGGGGGAAAATACACAAGAAGCTTAAAGCAGTTCACATGCTAGCAGAGGCAGAGAGAGAGACAAACAGATACCAGTTGAAAAACTGCCCACCTGCAACAGAAGCATAAATACTCCAAACATCCCTTCTTTTTGGTGCACAAAGTACCACTTAATACCCTGTTAAAGGACTTACAGATAGAAACTTAAGAAGCCACTGAATGAGAACTATTTGTATACTGAGAAGAGGACTGAAAAATCAACATCTCCAAAGCCTACAGTTCAGGCACTGCAAATGCTTTCATCGTTCAGTAGATCTATACCAACTAACACTCTGTATAGGTTTCACATAATGCTCCAAATTAACTTAAGGAAAAAAATAATAATAAAACTTATCAGCAATCAGTACCTGGCAAACCCATTTCACCAACTGATCCTTTCTGCCCTGGAATTCCTGGATCTCCTGGGTACCCTGGGGGGCCTTGATCTCCTTTTGGTCCTAATGAGAGCAGAGAAATTAAGAGTTCCATTAGTTAATGTCATTTACAGTACTTTATTTAACAATTTCTCTATTGCTAGCTTCAGATATACCTGGTTGTCCCGGAGTACCAGGTTCACCATCCCTTCCTGGAATTCCTGGTTCTCCATACTCCCCACGTAACCCTTTTTCTCCTGTTGGACCAAGGTCCCCTAGACACCAAGAAGACAAACAGATGATTTTTAGCAAAATTTATTGTCATGCCATATAATGGTCCTTCTAATTAATTTTTGTCACTGTTGCTTCTTTCTCCTGATCCAGGGAATGGCTGAATTCAAGAATCGTGTACATTCTACAGTAGAGTCACACCTGACTAAAACCCAACCCTCCAGTCAAACCAGTGTTGAGAAAAGGTTGTAAACAGTTGAGAGAGTTAGATTAATGAGTTATTTTTAATGTGCCAGACAATATCAAGTATTAACAAAAATGATTTGATTTGGCTGTTCTGCTGTCTAAGCAGGTACATGTGAGCAACCAGTTCACAGGCAGAAATGTCCTATTTCCCTAGTTCTGTCTAATGTTAAAACATCTTTAATATTATAAAGCTTCTTTATACACATGTAACCACTGTGTCTGATACTGATTTCTGGAAAGGAAATAAAACTATCAACCAATCAACCTAGAGACCTATAGCAGAAAATGAACTAATGAAAAACAACCTATGTGGATTTGTTTAAAATTTTTTCACACCCAACAAATATACCAAGATCAGAAACAAACGAGAGAAAGATAGCCAAGTGAAACTGTTACAAGCTAAGAGCCTCACCAAACTCAAAAGTATTGTCAGAAGCTGCATCTCAGCACAGAGGCAGATGCACTCCACACTTGCCTTTGCCCTTCCTCACAGTCTCTGACCCTAGGTTGATCAAGCTGTCTGTCCACATCCTATGTTTCTCTGAGTCCCAGCCAGGACATAAGAGCCCAGGTCTCACTTTGATGAGTAGACAGACATGGAGAGAACAGATAGCTAGACTGGGAAACTGGGAAACTCTCCTGTACTCACAGTTTAAATATAACAAAGTATAGTTATTCACTGCCAAACTGGAAAGGAGTCTCAAGGGCTCCATCCTGGGCCCAACAGAGAATTTTTTAGGGTAATCTATAGATTTCATCACACTGGATAGGCATGAAAAAAAGACAGGATTAGCTGTGAAAAGGTTTTGAAGAGTTAGAGAACAGATAGGAAATTGTCATCATGAAATTTAAGTTCAATACACTGCATTTTTGGCAAGGAGTATTCCAAAAGCATATAAAATTGTATAAGCAGCAGTCAAGGAGAAAAAGATTAAGGATTACAGCTAATGACAAGCCAAGTCAGTAACCAAATCAAATAAGCATCAAATAGGGTAAACTTCATTCCAGCAGCGCCTGAGTTGAATTACTTCAGTTGTTTCAGCACAGTGCGCTGCAACAAGGATGCAATCAAGCTGGGAAGAATTCAGAAGGGGTAAGAATTATAATTATTTCGGAAAAAAATGATGAAAGTTTCAAAGATTTGGTAGAAGGAAATGGAAGATTACATTATCCCTGTAGCTCCCTTCCAGCCCTCAGGTTGCTATCAGTCTTTATAGCAACACTGTTTCTATTATTTACATGAAAGACATGCTTTACTCTTTTAGCAAGCTCTAGCTTCTTCCATCCAACCAAAACCCTTTCTGTCTGTGTTCAGTCTTTATTTCTATGGAGTTGAGGATGCTAGAAAAAGATTTGCATTTGCTATGTGAAATTCTTAAATCTTGTTTTAAAACCTGTTATCTAAAGCTAAGATACAACTAAACTCACAGTACTGCTGCTCTAACTTTAACTAATTAGAGACAGAAGTTACCTTTTTCTCCAGGATCTCCCTTTTGGCCTTTGAGACTAACCATGTCCATGGTGTCCATGCTTCCAGGTATTCCCGGAAGACCAGCTTCACCTTTATCCCCTTTGACACCTGGTTCACCCTGTGGTCCAACCACACCTTTCAAACCTTGGCTACCTGTAAAGCACAGAATGCTATAGTGGAGTACAAAATTTTGCAGAGATATTTAGTGGACAAGAACAACTATTTATTCAAACCTTGAACATGGGCTAACATGCTCTGGAACACTTCTTTTATCTCAGATGCAGATTTTTTTTTTTTTTTTTAATAGGAGGGCTTTGCAATACGTCTACTGAGAAAAAGTGGTATCTTTTTCCTACTTCACAGCCATTAGTTTTACACTCTCTCAAAACAATGGGAATAGAAGCTTAAGAATCATAGAATCATAGAACGACCAGGGTTGAAAAGGACCATAATGATCATCTAGTTTTTACCCCCCTACTATGTGCAGGGTCATCAACCACTAGACCAGGCTAAGAATTTAAAAATCAGGTACCAATTGAAGGATTGAATTAAGTCCCTCCTGCTGGCTATTTATAACTTAAAAAGCAGTATTTTTCTGGGAGCAATACCCATAGCATCCTTTTACCTAGCCAACCCTTATGTTGTTGAAGAACAGCCCAAATACATGACTGCTCCTTGGATATGGCTTTCTAGATTATACCATTTCTAACTTACAGGGATGTTACAGAACATAATACATTCCTTAGGCCAAGCATATATAGGCCAAGCATATATATTCCCCGTATTTCGTTATTTTCAGACTTCTCTTCAGTTGGGAAAAAAAAGTTTATTTTAAAATATTCTAGAAAATTTTGAGAAAAATCTCTGTCTTACCTTTTTCACCAGGCAACCCTCGATCTCCAACTGGTCCAGGAGTCCCTGGCAACCCTGGAGTTCCCATAACTCCCATTTCTCCTTTGGCTCCTGAAATCAAAATGAAAGAGTGTATAACAGAACTAAAGCAAGCACTGTAAAGGAATATGATCAGTGGAATGATTTACTCCTAGTTAGTTATATTAAGGATTGCTCTACTTAAGGAAAAACACTGTAGAGAGAATGATCTAATCTAAAATAGCCTGATAGAGAAAACAATAGTAAAATAGCGTTACAAAACCAGAATAAAACAATTTGTAATAGGTTTTTGACAGATTCTTAAAACTTCCAACTACAGTAAAACAATGCTGTCATCAACAAAGGCTTTATTAAAACCACATTATATCACTGAATAATCATCTTCCATTCCTGCAGATTAAAGCCTTGTTCCTGCAGATAACTGTATTTCATCCACCAAAAGATTTCAGTGTGAGGTTAAAGCTACGCATCTACAGAGAAGCTTTGTTGATAGCAGCCCATACGTTTTCCCCAAGCTCAGGTTCTTTGATGGATCAGTTCCTAATTGAGTGAAGGGGCATGCTAACAGGACTTAATAAAACAGTTGTCAAAGACAGCAGTTTCCAAGGTAAATTACTTTCCCAGAAGTAAATATGTTTACCTGCTGATCCTTTCAGTCCAACAGATCCTTGTGGACCTGGCAGGCCAGGTAGCCCCACAGACCCTGGTACTCCAGGCTGGCCCTGGCTACCTTTATCTCCTTTTGGCCCTGGCATATCTAGACCTGGGATACCAGGGAAGCCCCTTTCTCCTTTTATTCCAGGAAATCCTATGAAAAAGAGATGACGTGGGATTAGTCTTTAGAAGAAAACAGGGAACACAGTTAACAAGCATACCCAAGAATGCCCTCAGAAATTACTGAATGAAGAGTCGAAGTCAGTTTCTCTATTTACTTCAAAAGAACAGAAATATTCCTCATTTCCTGCCTGCTGCCTCAATCCAGTATGTATTAGCCACAGTAACCTGAGGAGATTGAACAAAATGACAGACAATTTCTCAGTCCTCACCCTGCTTTACAAAGCAGTTGGATGAGGTCTGCTGCCATGCTCCTCATGACCCCACCACGGATCTTACATTGCAAAGCAGTTCATGAGCAATGCTTTTGTGAATATCAACAATGATATATGCAAAACAAAGAAACAAAAAGCACTTCCCATCATCAGCACAGGAGCATTTTTCTCTCACCTGGTGGCCCCTCAGGTCCTGGCTGCCCAGCGGGCCCTGGCAATCCCGGTGGGCCCACTCCTGGTGAGCCCTGGGGGCCTGGCAAGCCCTGTAGTCCAGGGAGGCCTGGATCTCCTGTTGGGAGACAGAGACCAGAGTCCTTGAGACCTTGTTTGCTGAAACTACTGGACAGATGCTTAGAAACCACTTGGCCAACAAAACATTTCAGCCTCTAATGCCTCCCGCCTGGGCTCAGGGAAACGGTTGCTTTTTGGTGCTTGACATTTGCTAGTAGTTGTGGCAGGTGAAAAGGAGGAGAGAGAAAGGAAAAATGAGAACACCTTGAGAAACCAGTAGGATTTAAGTGGTGAATAGGCTTTTTGCTGCTTCTACAGGGGAGTAACTATAAAAAAGAAATACAGAACTGTATCTTTATTTTTCTGACAATATTACCTCTGAATCCTTGTTGTCCAGGTACACCTGGGAATCCTTGTTCACCTCGTAAGCCAGGCAGCCCTGGATTTCCTTTTTCTCCAGGGATGCCAGCTGGACCTGGGATGCCTGGTAACCCTTTAGGACCAGGGAGACCCACTCCAGGTTCACCCTAGCCATAAAAACATGACAGATTGGGAATTAATACATCAAAACCGAGAACTGATTGACTGAATGTATTTAAACTACTCAGAAAAACTAACACTACACATGACTTCAGGGCATAAACACAAGCCATTCAGAGTTAACATCAAACATTCGTCTACTTTCTTCTTTTGTCTGTACAGTGAGAAGAAACACAAGATATAGGACAGTTTGGCCAACGTTGTTTTTTGTTTGTCTGTTTGTTTGTTTGTTTTTTAAATAAAAAGCAGGATATTTGCTCAGAGTCCTGTTCACATGAACAGTCAGAGAAAGCAGCATCAGCAGCAGACACTTACTTTTTGACCTTGTAAACCTGGTGTGCCTGGAAAACCATCCAGGCCAGGGGTTCCAGGAGTACCCGGCGGACCAGGTGAGCCAGGCTGACCTGGGAAACCTACAAAATAAAGCCCATATCATTACTACCTGTTCCCATAAGCATCCCCTATTATTTCTTCACACCTCCAACTGAACTACTCAAACCCTCAGAGGGTCATGCTTAAAAGGTCTGTAGGCTCTTACATCAAATTTCTAGGGATGCCAGCATCCAAACCATCAGTGTTCTCAACAGAGAACACTTCGTGATTCTGTGAACAGAGAATTAAACACTGAGTTTCGTGCCACAAAGAAATAAATTCTAAGTGCTCTTTAATTAAACCCTTGTGGGTTAGCATCATTGAGAAACATCCTGTCTGCAAAGCTGTGTTCCAAAAGTCTTCTTCAGAGAGGGCAACTATAGGGGAACTGTTTGCAGGGTTTGATCTGTTGACTGAGCACTTGGTGACGGAGTGTGGCTGGCCCAGGGAGCACAGGCAAATTGTTTGCACCTGTGATCCCTGCATGACCAGATGGGGCGGACCCAGGATGGAGCCATCCTGGACTTGTATAAGGCCCAGCCACTGAATGGAGAGCATCTCTTGGACCTAAGCTGCTTCCCTAAAAGGAGTGCTGTACAGTCAGAGAGCCCCTTCACCAGTTATACAATAAGTTCCATTCTTTTCTCTTGATACGACTATTGGCCTACCTGTGAATACTTAGCCTGGTATCACCAAGAACCTGTGAGAAGCAATTTTGCTTCTTCGTAGGCAGAACAGTTAGTCAATATGTGGGATGTAAGACTGAGGGATGCACAACAGAAGCCATCTTGGAGTCAGCACCTTCTGATCAGTCTGTGTAGCCTAACATGTCCTACACATATCATTGTGGGTCATACATGTTTCTATGCCACAGCTGGCCCATGGACAGTCTTCTGAATGCCAGAAAGAATACAGACAGTATTCTGCAGATCCCTTAAAGATAGTGCTTCCTGAATACCACCACACATTCAGTAAATTGAAATGAAGCTCCTATCCTAGGTAAAGATCTGAGGGAGTACAAAATTCCACCTTTAAGCCAAGCCCTAGAAAAGTCATGGAACAGAGCTGCATTGAAGGAAGAGTATTTGAATGAAGAGTGTTTTACATATCATTTCATTCTCACTGGCATCGAAGAGCATGCAGCAATCCTTTTCTAGATGCTATGAAACTCTTCTGTTCAATGTCATGGCAGTTTTGGATGAACTAGAGGTCTTCATAGGTAGATCTGCCTTTTCTTTTCTAAAAGTCTTTCTGACCCTCCCAGTTTGTTGTGTGGCGAATTTCAGTAAATGGAATAATAATGAAGACAAAAGAGTCTAGGAGTTGAGGTGTCTGTCCAAAGACCAGTCATCTAGAGCAGAATGAGGAGCAGCAGTATTATAAAATACATTTCCTGAAAATCCAAAACAAGAATACAAATTTTTGGACTGTCATCTATGCACATACCCTGACAGTGGCCATTCAAGGAAGCCTAACTTTATCTAGATATGCCTGTATTTTGACCAAGTCACTCACATCCACCTGGGACACAACAGAGGTGCTAGTGCTGGTCCAAAAAAGTCATTGTTATGTCAACATGTTTTTTGCACCAAACTAAGCTGTGCCTCATCTTTCAGAAAGGCCATCTCATCTCTCAGAAACCTCAGGTGTTGCAATGTAATATGCACTGTGTCGCTTCCTATTCTGGCAGTAGCGTTGACACTGCTTGTATCTGCACTACATCACTGCACAAAGCAGGTGTGCCTTGAAATATTCTTATTGAGGTTGTTCTGGAGTTTCATAAGGGAAGTTCTTCTGCTACACCTCCCTGATCCCTCTGTGCAGCCATGGCTGAATGACTGTAGTCCTCCATCCACACTGCACTTACAGCAGCTCTGTTAGATCACAGACTGATAACTTTGTCTTACCTTTGGGTCCTGGAGGTCCAGGAAACCCTATACCTGGCTGCCCAACAGCACCTTTTTCTCCTGGCAGGCCAGGTCTCCCCGGAAGCCCAGGATTCCCTTTGTCACCTTCACAAGTGTAAACAAAAAAAATGTTAATACAAATGTTAGCTCTGGGAAACAAAACCATTATGATAAACAAAGATTAAAAGGATGCTGTACCTTGGGGTCCAGGGAAACCAGGTGGTCCAGGAAGGCCATCTGCCCCAGGAGGTCCAGGGAGTGGTACAGTTCGTCCTGCTTCACCTTTTGTTCCTGCAAATGTAAAGATGTATTAAGTATGAGAACAGATTAAACTAAATAGAGCAGTTTAATCCACCTAGCCAGCTGTGTTAGTCTCTCTATGCTATTACAACCAACATTTTATCAAGCTTATTATAGAAAGTTCATAGAAAACTACAGTGAATTAGGTTTAAGTTGAGCTTAAACCATCCTGTTTGGCCTAACTGAAGAAAAAAGAAAACTGACCTCAAAAATGTGCAAGTGAGCTGCTGAAAGTAAACACTGTTCCACTGGTCTAAATTAGGCTTTTTTTCCATCTTAAATTTCAGTTGATGCTCACTTAAAGGACAATTTTTTTATATATTTTTAATTGTTGTAAAAGAACATACTATAGCATTACCTGGAAGACCTGGTAAACCTGGAGTTCCAGCAAAACCTCTCTCTCCTTTGTCACCAGGTAACCCTGCAGTGCCTACCCCAGGAGAGCCAGGTAAACCTCTTTCACCACGTACTCCAGGGAATCCAGGTTGTCCAGGGGGACCACGTTCTCCTTTCAAGCCAGCTGTACCCTAATTTTTGGAAAGTATAAATAAAGGTTTTGCCTAGCTGGCAAGATAGAATACATTCTTCTATCTGGGTTAATATTTTTTAACTTGGATCTAGTACAGCATCCTTATCTGTAACACCAAAGAAGGTCAATTCTTTATAACTGAACACAATGGAAATAGAACTGGGTTCCATGTAGGCCAGCACATGGAAATCACACCTAGTGTGAAGTGCAGATAAATGGACCATTTATGCTGCTTTCCTAATTGTGGATCTTGGAACAAATCTGAGCTGCAGATACAGATCCACGTCCATACCAGCTCTCTAGCGTGGAAAGACTTAAAAATATTAGTTTCTACAAAAGGTAAGTATGCTGGAACAGAGCTGAATCTTGTACTAACGATCTCTATCTGGACAAGTGCATTCCTTCAGTATTCTCCAGATATAAGTTAAATCATCCTTTCTAGTTCTCATTACAAAGCTATGAGAAAGGGGGAAAGGGACAAAAATATTGCTTATACCCACAACTTTGTGAGGGAAATAACCTTGCTCTGTATTCCAGAAAACACGAAGTCAAATAATGAGTATGTCTGAGCTGGATTACGTATTTGCATGACATGTTCAGAGAGAGGTCAAAATCAAGCTCTGAAATACTGTTGCTGAAGGGCCCTATTCTTTACCAGCTCTAGGGAAAACAGAATCTTTTGAGGAGGAATGAACTATTCAAGTAAAAGACAAGAGATGGAACAAAGCATAAGGCCAACAAACATAAAACGTATATAAGATAGGATGCAAAAATAAAGAATCATGCAGCAGGACAGTGTGTAAACACAGAGAAACACACATACCGATGCTCCTTTTGGACCTTGAGGACCTGGCAATCCGTCTTTTCCTGGTGTTCCTTCTCTTCCAGGAATACCTGGTTGTCCTGGGAAACCAGGATCTCCCTTCTCACCTTTCAGGATGGAATCATAAGTAAAGTCTCCTGGTTCTCCTTTTGCCCCAGGGAGGCCAATGAGTCCTGGAGCGCCTGGGGGCCCCTGAAATGTCATAAATTCAGATCTCATCAGTTGCCCTGTCTATTCAGACCTTCAGATATTAAAGAGTAGATACAAATCAAAAAACCAATTTGGTTTTCAACCAAGGAGATCAAATGAGAACATTTTCCAGGACATAGCAGTGTAAATAAGGAATTTGTGCAAATCTTCCTGTCTTGACCATGTTGTCCTTATATCACACCACAGGTATTGTATTTTAGGTGGTGAATATAAACATTTACAAAAGAACTGCAGATTTTGGCACCTAATAATCTATTCTGAATTTTCAACACACTACCCACTGGATTTCAGTTACATCTGTATCAAGGTAATACAGGATTTTAAAAAAAGGGTTTTGTCAGAGCAAATGTGTCTGCTCCAACAGTCAAATTCATAGTTAGTAATGCCACAGACACCATTTGTATGACAAAAATAAAACAAAGGTATCTTTATCCTTAAAGATAATATACAATACCATCAGAAGTAGTACTTGCACATTTAAACAGTCTATACAAACCCAAAACAAATGATTTTTCTTCTTTCAGAAAGCTATAAACCAACTATTACATTTATGAAATGCATAGATTGTATGTTAAAATCATTGTTTTATATAAAATTCAAGTGCTATTTGCACAAGAGCTAAGACTAACTGAAGACTGAAAGCTCTTTATGTTTATTTATGACACATTCTTAAGATCAAGAAACTGATTCCTTGAGCAAGGAATTTGTATATGAGGTTTGGTTTATTTTCCGAAGGTGCATATCTCTCACCACTAGTGATAGAGAGGAAGCTTGGTTAATTCCAGTGTGCATTAAAGTTAGTGCACCTGAAAGTCAGTGAGAAGCTACTCATATGCTGCCAAAAATGCTCAAATGGAAGAAGAAAAGAGCTCTGGGGGGAAAAAAAAAAGATCTGCAAAGACTCTGGAAAACTCAGTCTACTTACGCTAATAATGATGCCAAAATCAGACTTAAGCTAATGGAGCATGTATGCTAAAGTGGGTCTTCACAGCATACCACAGTGTATGCAGGGAATCTCAAGTGAACTCTGACAAGATCAAATATTATTTGCTAGTACATTGCTCATCTAGGAGTGATTCAAGTCGCCTTTTTAGGCATGTGCTATGATTAGAGCTGTTCTGATTCCCATATCCAGCCTTACCCACAGAGAGCTTTGTTACTCTGCATCAACAACACTGTGATCTCATTAACTAGGTTTCATAGAGTATATGGCACATAGAACACACAAACTGTTGAAGTATACTGCATGCTAACATTGACTAACTGCTTACACTACACTAGATGGCACTCCCTCAATATATTATGTACACAATAGCAAAGAGTTACCAGATAGATACACTGCTACAAGAGAAGGTCAGTGCAGACCTGCATCTAGTTCATATGAAATCCTATTTTTTACCCAGCTCCACTGCTGAGTTTATCTGATGGGTAAGCACAGAAATGTAAACCATTTCTGACAGCTGTTTTTTTCTTCTCACAGCTAGACAGCACTGCCTCTTATTTATTTTGCTAGGTATATCCAGTTCCTTCATTTTATTATGTCACTATGCTGGTCTATTTTTAAACAGAACTATTACACAAATATTGAATATCTTTTATCATATAATAGAAAATACAGAGATAGCATTTGCTAAGGTGTTACTTACGGGTACGCCTGGAAGGCCATCAAGTCCAGGTAAGCCTCTGTCACCCTTGAAACCTGACTGTCCCGGAAAACCTTATCAGAAACAGAAAAATAGAATTCCATTTATTACATTCTTTTACAAATGGCTCATTGGATGTGAAGCTTTTCTGACTGTTCACAAAGTGTCTAATTAACAAATGGAACTCTGCTGAAGTCAGTGAGGTTGTCCGTGTTCATGCGCTAACGTGTTCCATATGTCTGCACTCACAAGCTCAGAAGTTGATGGGTCATCTGACCTACCAGGCAAACTTCACAGTCTTCAAACTACATAAAGCATTCATTTTTTCTGTACAATTACTGGAACAAATACTAAGCATATTATCACTATTTACATGTGGCACTTCTCTGATATGGTAGCAGATAATTCATTTCTTTTTGGCCACACTACTTGATGCTAGGGTTGGGAACATTATGTATGAGCTATTTGCCAAGCCTGAGTACACAGAGCAAATGTTTCCCACATTTTTCACTTTCACAAGGTGGATCACAGTTTGCAAAGATTCTCCACTGTGGGCAGCTTCTGCTTCCTTGGTAGCTCTTGTCAATTTCAGTCGGAGTTAAGAATCAGGCCAAAAATAAGAATATTCCTTTTTTGTTGTTGTTGTGTTTTTTTTTTTCCCCCATTAGTTTCACAAGCAATTTGATTAATGGGAGAAAAAATAATTAATCACATAGTATACACTGCACTTTCAGATTTTAGCCTTGGCAGTTTATTCTCAGGTAGTTAAAGTTTTTTTACCTGCTGGACCCGGTAGTCCTTGTGGTCCTGGAAGTCCAGGGGGTCCTACTTTATCACACAAGGCACAGGTTTCACCTTTTTCACCTGAAAAAAAAAGTAATGAATAACAATGACAAGATTTAAGGCAGCTGCAGCAGGCAGAATCCAGTGGCAAATGTCAATTTAATACACTACGTGTTGAAAGAATAAAAATAAATGTGTTATTTCTAACTATACCCTTCACAGAGAACTTATCAGTAAACTGGTATTCAAAAGTCTTTAAAACTTTTGAAGGAATAGAATGAAAATCAGCTTACATATTACCATACAGATAACAGTTAACAGGAGAGTTAGAAGGAACCAGACTGAAGAGGATCAAAAGGAAGAGAAATATACACCAGGTACAGAAGATACGAAAAGTTTAAAGTGGAAGAAGAAGAAACTCTACAGCCACTGCAATTCTGCAGTTTTAGAAAAGAAGTCCGTAGAATGAAATTAGGAACCATTATGTAAGTGAGCGTAGCTCATTTTTTGTACATGTCCATTTAGTTGATACTGCTAAAACACATAGTTGACAGTAGTACTTACAAGTGTAGCAATTTTAGATTCAATTATAGCCAAGGTAATGATTTATAAACCATTTCCTTTGCCAGCTCATCTTCCCTTCTCAAATTCTTCATCTCAGAAGTCGTACTTTAAATTGCCATGAACAGCTCAATTTGTACTTAATGAGTCTATACTCAACCCTTTCTTCCTCCTAGCAGTGTGTAGGCTAAGTGAAATATAAGAGAAGTTTGTGTCAACCAACTCAATAGACAGTGTCTTCCTTTTACTCACCAGAGACCCATCAAGCACCTTGCACATTCATGAACTGCTCCTGTAACTAATATTAAGTACTGTTTCTCTGGATCACGTTGACTCAGACAACACTTTGACATATCCAAGCCACAGCATACAAAGCAATAGGAAGCAACCGTACTTTCACTTGAAATATTACCTTTCTCTCCCATCTCTCCTGGAAATCCATGTTGCCCTGGAGGTCCAGGTACACCTGGTGCACCAGGTTGCCCTTGCTGACATTGATCTATTCCATCTGCAATTGAAATGCGATAGAGGCTATTGTTTAGCAAATACAAGTTTCTATTATAAGGCTGCATTTATGATTGTCTCAGTTAAGTGGATCTGTGAGTAGTCACAAGTCAGGATAGCCTTTCATTTTTCTATTTCTGTCTTCTAATATGAAAAACTAACTGGAATTCTTTCTTCTGATTCCAGATAGACCACTTAAGAAACCCCTGGAATTACAGAAATAAAAGATGGTTCTGCTGTAGCAAGGTCAAAAACAACCTTCACAGAAAATGTATTTTTATTGTAAGCTTTGGCTTTGAGAAGCACTTTGGATGAAAAAGTTTAGCTTTTAACCTTGAAGGAAATGGAGAATGTTGGTGTTCTGAAGAAAGTTTTTATGTAATGATTTCACACCTAACCTAGAAATACAGTAAACCTTCCAGGTAAAGAGCAGATTGTTGACATCTGTTTAACTTCTTTACACTGAAAAATCTTTCTGAAAATGTGAAACTAGGTACACTAGGAACTGAAATAGGTAACAAATGAGAAGATTTAGCAAATGACATAGGAATACAAATTGAGCTTATTCTGTTTGATGTTATGACATAGGTTCTGACCTAATACAAACCAATGCCATTTTGGCCAAAGTCAGTAGTCCAAAAATTTAAGTGAAGTTTGGGAAACAACAGTTAAATGCAAAGAATAAAATATTTTTTCCCATTACACACCTGAACAAAGCTAAAGAAGTGTCTGGGGAAGAAGCAAAATTAAGCAAATGAGAGAAATATATTTAATTTAAAAAAAAAAAGAGAATTGTTCTTATTAATTTAAGGGACAAGGTGAGAGTTTGCTATTTAATTCCCTACAGTAAGGGTTGTATTTTGTACTGGTTCATTGGCAGACACTTTTGGTTTAGGAATTCCACAGAGAATAATGTTTTCTTCAATAGTTTAAGACTGTTTAAGCTACTGTAATGGGGTTATCATCTTCAATTTCGTATTTAACCTTCAAAAAATTTACCAAAATCACAACTATGGGAAGGCACTATGTAGTTTCCAATTTTTTAATAAAATCTACAGGATGTTACACAAAGGAATCAAAGGCTGCATAAAATAAACATGCCATCTGCACGTGCCATTTAAAGTTTCACCTGACCCCTGTCATCTGTAGACATCTTATAATCTGCTAGAGAACTGTAAGTAAAACACTACTTTTCCTCACATTGTGTATGTAAAAAAAGGCAATTCTTATGTTAAGATTTATAGCCTAACAAAATAGATAAGACAATTTATAGCATTTACCTAAAACTGTATGGAAAATATTATGTATTGTACTATAAAGAAAATATTATATATTCTACTATATAGAAAATATTTTGTACTTTCTATTATCCTCTGTCTTAGTTCTCTTGCCATTTTTATGTTACTGTTCTTTAGTTAAATAACATCAAACACTTCAGTTTAAAATTACACAATACAGAGTCCGAATGAACACTGTGAGGAGCCAAAAAAATATATAAATGGTTAAATACAAAAGTTTCACATTGAAACAATTTTCTTGCAATACTGTTTAAAGGCACAGATGGCCTAGGGCTCATAGAAAGCACATTCATGACAAATACAGTAATAGAATCATAAAACACAAAACTAGGGAGAAACTGGAAACATCTAAATCTGGTATTTACTAAATAAACTATTAATATAACTCTGCATAACAAGTAACCCTAAAATACATGCTTCTTTATTTAAATGACATGTTTGATGTTGACTGATACATACTATCAAAAATGGACTTCTTGTTCAATGTCTAGTTCAGTCAAATACTTTATCTTCCCCTTTAAAAATGCTTTATCAGAAGATAATTTAATTACACATAGCTATATAATATGCTGTTGTTGTTGCTACAAATACTGTTTGTATTTATTTGTCCCATCATTACTAGAGCTAGATGGTATACTTCAGTCTGAAGCTCTTATATGTGTTCAGTCTGTGTTACCTATATTGGCACTGTAGACTTGTAAACTGTGATACATGTTCAGAATCTTTTATGCTACGAACAATATTAATATCTGCTAATTTTTTTTTACTTGATTCATTAACAACTCATATATGCTTCTTCCAAGATATAAATGCATCCTTATTATAGTGTTTATAATATTGTCTCCTTTATCATGATCAGGCAGCGTGCATTACTAAGACTTCACAGTGAAAAGCAACTGAGCACATTACTTACCTGTTACACCTGGAGGACCTGGTGGGCCGGGCAACCCGGGTGGGCCTGGGAAACCATCTCTTCCAGGAGGTCCAGGTATAGGGAATCCTGGAGAACCCTTTTCACCTTTTTCACCTCTCTGGCCAGGGACACCAGGTGATCCTACCATGTCTGGAACTGGTCGACCTTTGGGCAGAGTTAAATACAGGTGAAAAAAGTTGCAAGTAAAAAGAATAACATTATCAACACATTAGCTTCCACTGGGTTTCAGAGAGAAATGGGAAAATGCTAGCAATAAAGTGGTGCTGTACTTTTACATTTGGTGATTTATAAAAAATTCAGGGCATATGCTCTCTAAAGCTCAGAATAACTCCCTTCCATGAAGTCCCTGAGCAAACACTGGAAAAGGTGACTTTCTGAGATTTAATTTAACCAATTTTTGATACCTGGGAAAAAGTGGTGATAGAGGAGTTCATTTAGTTATTACGCTTAGAAACCATTACATTCTTCCTTATCTCATAACAACTCAAATCTTAAAAAAAAAAATCTAGAAGTGGACGGCATCTCTAATAACTTCAGTAAATAAGTATTCAATGAAGCTAGCAGATTTTCAGGAATGCAAAAACCAAAACTGCTTATAGGAATCATAATAAACAGCAGCCAATAAAGACAAGCTGCTAAACAGACAGAAAAAAAGCTCATCAAGATCTAGCTATTTGTTCAGACACACAGGTTCTTCTACTTTAATGAGTTATTTTTGTTAACAACTGACCATTAGACTTGATGCTAAACTATTTTTAGTCTTCTGCTATAATGCAGGAACACGTATAAATCTATATATAAATCTATATTAAGGTAAATCTTAATTTCAAAAGGGTAAGGACAGACGAAGAACAACCATTCTTCTTCAGGGATTACTATAGCCTATGGTATATAGCATCTCCTCCCTAAACTGTGAGGAATCCTGGCAACTATCCAACCCTGGTTCACAATAATTTCATACTTAGCTCACTACTAAGAGTTACCAGAGCCCTACAAAAAGAGCAAGGCCATATCACATCAGACATACCAAAAAAGCAATCCATGGAAAAAATCTAGGTGGGATTAGGCCCTCAGAGAGGGCATGACCTGGGCACCATGTAAATCAGGCTGGAGGCAGCTGAGGAGACCACCTCTGAGAACTCCCCACCCAAGAAGGACAAAGGAAAAAAGTGAACAAATCAGTGGCCATACATTCATACCTGGAATTCCTGGGATCCCTTGTGCACCAGGGAAACCTTTAAGAAGAGATGTTTTCAATTAGGCAATCAAGTCAGCAATGCCAACACTTCTAAGCACGTATTATTTAAGTATGTATCATAAGTAATATGTACTCTCTGAATCAAAGGTTAAGGTAAATAACCCACAGATATCTCCAAACAAAACACTTAGTGAAAAGCTTGTGGGGAAAAAATGGGAATGCTCAATTTTTCCCTGTCTACTGAGGAATATTGCAAATTATGCAAATCAATTTCAAGATTAAAATCTTTTACAGGAATCTTTGTGCTTGCCTTGATTTCTATATTTGTTAAATAAACTCACTGGCTTATTTAACTTCCATAAACCCAGACCCCATTTTAACCTCTTCCAAACTGTTGATTTCCAGACTGTTAATCCCACTGTTAATAAGCAGTCTTATTTACAATGAGAAGAAGCATGCCACAAACTATGACAAAATGTAATAGCGTGGAAAAAAATTAGATAAATAACTGGAACATTCAGCTATTATATAGAGCCCCTGAGCTTACAGACAGTGGATTTTAATTTCCTTTAACATGAAGAGCAAAAGCATAACTCAATCAAAAAGACAAGTCAAAATACGTACCTTTTTCACCTTTTTGACCTTTTAGTCCAGGCAAACCTGAAACTCCAGGGTCTCCTTTTTCACCAAAAGTATCTATTGGTCCAGCATCTATAATCTAAATCACAGGACAAAGACAAGGACACTAGAAACATGCAACTGTGCTCCAGTTTTATCACATCCATTCCAACCTGATGTTACAGAAGCCACTTCGTTTTGTGATAACAGCTTTGAGACGTTTTGGTCATACCGCCAATCTCAGTGGTAGGTAACAACTGTTGTGAGAGTGCTGTAGCTGCTGAGAAAGTAAGGATTTCGTACTCTACCAAAATTTCTTAATGTCAGTAGTAGGGTAAAGTGGAGATGTTGATAGCACCTTTCTGAATGAAGATGATGTAAATAAATCTCAGCATGTTCTAAGCACTGATCCATTTGGTTAGTATTACTTTTCATCTTAAAATACACTCTTCTGGAAATTTCTGCTGCTAATTTGAGTTATACATACAGCATACTTATAAACAATACAGTACTCAAGAGGTATGCACCTACTTTCAATACAAATTATCAGATATTGCGAATTTTCTCACTTGTTGGAAAAGCAGCAACATCAATTATATATCTGCTGTTGACTAGACCCATTTTTTATTTGTCATATAACATACATTATAGACCACACAGCTGACATATATTCTTTGGAATGCTCTTTTGGATAGTTTGTATGGATTAACAGCTTCGTATTCAAAAGCATTCAAAATTTATATGCTTTGAGAGCTTTCCCAAATTTCAAACTTACTTAAAAATGAGGCTTCCAACTTTCATTTCCATTGAGAAAAACTGAGAACATGACTAATTTGAATGAGATCAGAATATGCACAGTCTCTTTTTTTTTCTCAATGTTTGAGTGCTTTGACTTTCTTAAAATGTACATCTTCAGTTAATTTTAAAATAGAACAGTTTATTTTACTTACTCTTCCTGGAGGCCCTTGAGGACCTTGATCACCTTTTTCACCCTAGATCAAAATACAAGTTATGTTTTAAATCCAGATTCTATGTTATTCACCTCAAAACAGAATTTCCTAAGCAAGTGAACACTTTGATACAGATTCATACAAATTCAAGGTGCTAGGCACCTGGAATGCTATAAGCAATAATCAGTGAGCTAGTAAGACCTGCACTGCTTTACACTGTATAAAGAGAAACTGGGATTTTTAGGAATGTATGTTTGTACACTCAGTGGCTAAGCAAAGAGCTTGTAAAAATAAAGCCTGCATTAATCAATTCATACAAGAGACCTAAACCAGGGATGCCTAAGCAATGTTGATTTTTACTTTTCCTAGTCTTTGAGAAATGACTTTACAACACAGCAACATTTATTTAATACTGCTCTACATGCATGTGTTCCTCCAATGCAGTGACCTGGCCAAGCTCATAACTTGTCACTCTGAGAAGGCAGTGACTCACCTTAGCACCAGGTTCCCCAGGCCTTCCTGGAATCCCAAACCCTCCAGGCAAGCCCTGCAAGTAAAAGATTGTGACACCAGAAAAGACAAATACAATTGCATATTAGTTCTGGCAGCATCAAAGTTTTAAATTAAACTAGCTGAACACAGTTTTAAGTGAACAACTTGGAAGACAAGAAGATTTCAGCCACTTATAATGCACAGACATACAGGCAGTTCTTTCTTTTTGAATATTCAAAATAGTACTGAAAAATTCAGTGAAATACATACGGGTTCTCCTTTTGGTCCTGGTTCACCATCTTTTCCGGGCTTTCCCTGTAAAACAGCCAAGTTCCACTCTGCTTAAACATATAGCTATGGGTACACAATTTCTAAATACAGTGAGTGATATAATAAAACAAAACAATCATTACTGTAGTGCATTTGTTGAAGAGTCCTAACACATCCAACTATGTAGAGGGTACAACACAGGAAAATTTTGACTGCCTACAGCTTTGCTTTACTTTGCATTTACTTCTGTAATTTTGCTTCAGCTCAGATCAATGGGAGTCTTGCTTCTGCATTCAGCAGCCATTCAGAAGAAGCAGCCATTGTCACGGGGTCTTTGGCTCTCTGAAAGCATGTTATTTTTTAATAATACTGGGTGTTATCACTATCTTGAATTGTACATCTACCCTTACTTGTTTGATATAAAGCAAATTTGGTGTTTCACTAATGGTTTCTAAGTTTAATCAGTTTATGAAAACAATACAGTGACTGTAATTATGTTACTGATAAACATGAGCATACTTACACGTGGACCGGGCTTCCCAGGTTCACCCTTTTCTCCTCTGTAACCTGAGCCTGGCAATCCCTGGAAAATAAATGCACACCAGATTAACAACACTGTCAAATTCGAAAGTAAGTTTGTTTTTTTTTCAAATAAGCATAAAGAAATTCAGGACTATCATTAGATTCCTCAATATTTTTATTGTAATTAAAAAAAGAATTGCACAGTACTTACTGGGACTCCCTGTTCACCCTTTTCACCTGGCTCACCCTAAAAAATGACAAAAAAAATGCAGATTAGTATGCAGAATTTTACTCATAATTCATTTAGGGGCTTAATCATTTATTTCTTCATGTCAGACAGCGTGATTAATTCTGTTCTCCACTCCAAGAACTATACGTAATAGCAGGATGTGCAAAAAGAAGTTGGACAAAACACAAAAATTGAATCCATTAAGCTAATTTATTATGCCAATATGTATTGCTTTTAAAGGGTCTTACTCAATAATTGAAAAATTAATTAGCATCAGATTTTATTGAGGTGATTCTATACATGCGAAGCCCAGCATAAGCTATCCAACAGAATTTTTTATAAACTTGGAGGTTCACAGGGCTATGCTTATCAATCATCTTTCTTCAGAAAGTCTTCAGTCTTTGGTTGTATGCATTACTCATTTATGCATTTATCATCATACTTTTCTGAGAAAATTCTAAAAAGACCATCAAAATTCATTACATAAAGTAAAACAATTTTGAAAAGTAAGATGTAGGTGACTCAGTATTTTCTTCCTCCTTTTTTATCCTTCTTGCTAGTTCTAATGCCTAAACTGTAGTAAGGAATCCAACGAGATCAATCGTTTAAAGTCTCACCTTTTCTCCCTTTATGATTTCGCTTCCTTTTTCTTTCATGTGTGGTGCTGGTCCTGGTGGCCCCGGGGGACCCTGGACCCCTTGTTCTCCCTGTCAACACCAAATTTGGGATATTCCATTAAAAACAGTACTGAGGCCAACCTCGGGAAGACAAAAGTAGGTCATACTCTGTTTTAGTATTTAGTCATCAACAGCAGGGTAAGAACGTCTTCTGCTTATATAATGCAGAAGGAGAGTAAAACACCTCCATAAAGGATGGAAACATCTCTGCCAAGCAAGAACATATATCAATACCGCTTATTTTTCACAGAAAAGGCTAACTTATCCAAGAAATCTCCACATACTGCTCTTGTCAAAATTTTTCAAGCAATTTTACAATAACAAGTTAATTTCAGTGATGTACCATCTCATGAAAAGTCCTATTCAGTAGGAAAACTGTGTTTCAAAGTACATAAATAAGGTAGAGGATTAAAAAAACCCAAACACCCATGTAATATATTTTACTTATACTCCAAAAGGCCTCTGCCAATGACATTCCTGTGAAGCTTGCAGAGAAGGGCTCAGACACAACAAGTTTACCCAAAAAACAATGACTTCCAAGCATTTCTTGCCTTCTGACTGTGCAACATAATGCATTTTAGCCTAGAGCCTATTGGGAAAGATAACACTAATCTTCATATTTGTTACCTCCCACTTGATGGGCTAAGGATAAGAGAATAAACAGTTACCAAAGCTAATAAATGGTAACCCAGCAACACATCAGTGGTGAAACAGTGGTGGAGCAGGCAGGAAAGTAGGACCACTGAGTAAAACCTACCAACAGGGCAAAAATAAGAAAGGTCATTTGTTTGGTATGACTGCAGCAGAGGGCTTGGAGCTGGACAGCATGAAGTGCCATGCTGTGTGATGGGACATTCACCATTTTTATAAATAACCTGACAGTGCTGACATCATCATATCCAAACTCTGTAACTGCTCATGACTTCTATTCACTTAGTTACGAGTTACGGATTTGATTTACTCAGGTTGCTCCAGATCCACAAAGTCATTGTACTGATTTTCTCCATAGGTTAGTTACAAGATTTTATTTCTTTAAAACAAATACAGTCTCCAGAATATTTCTGGCAGCTGCCCCCTAAGTCTTCAAAAAAGACATACCTTTTCACCTTTGGGACCTTGAAAGCCCAAGCCCATGTAGCCCTGAAAATAAAAATTATAGATATTAAGTACGTTTCTATCAGCAGTAAATATGTGCATACATACACACACATCAACATATTTTGTACACAGCTAAAGTCAAGGGAAGGTATAAAAGACATGAAATGTCTTTTAAAGACGTGTGAAACAAATAAACCACATCCTAATCCTTCAGGTGTCACAACCATGTGTGAAAAAAAATATAGAACAAAACGTATCAGATTATTTTAATGTCATAATGGTCTTCTCTTAACATTTTACTGATAAATTTTGACATTTTAAAATAGCCCAAATAATCACAGAGTGTTGTAATTACTGCTAACTTGATCAACTGAGATCAGAGACGAAACCAACCAAACAAAAAATTTAAAAAGTCTCTATGTGATGCCCCCCCATTAAGACATAAAAATAGATCTCGAATTGTAAAAAAAAACCATTCTCTTATGATTGTTAGTTTCCAAATTTGCGGGTAACTGATATGCTAAACAGGTAGACAATCTTCGTAATACAAGTAACTTACCTTCTCGCCTGGGGGTCCTGGTGGCCCGGGGGGACCCTACAAGACAGTAATTTTTTAGCAGATGTGTATATGGTACGTTAGGTGGAACAATTCCATATTCTATTATTACAGCAAAAACGCAGGTCTTTCCATTAAGTCAAGATAAAAAGTATTTTTCTGCTACTGCCTGTAGCTCCCAACTTAGCCTACGTAATATAAATGAACAGAAACTGTCAATGGTCTTTCATCAGACCTTTCTTTTCAGTTAGGAGTGCTGGATCTAATCAGCATGTACACAAGAGACAAACACAGAAAATATATGGTACTGTACTGCAAAATAACTTTATCGCTGACTTTTTTCCCCCAGTTTTGTACACTACTGACTACTTGTGGTAAATATTAATGCTCATCTTTCTTTCATTAAGCTTGTTCTTTTTTACCTCAACAAGTACAAATGCTTACTAAGCTGTCCTTTACAGAAGCATAAGAAATCTAACACAGGTGTTCATTTCAATAGCCAGAAACATGGGGTGGAAATAACTGATCCCTGCTAATGTTACCTGCAACCAGCACAGGAAGAGAAGATAGTACGTTCTACCATACTCGACAGTATTTCAAGTAGTTAAAGTATCTTAAGCATTTGGCAATTATCCAAATGACAGGCAGTTGGTACTGAGTTGCTTTCCACGGTACTTCTTACTAGACTGTCCATAAGAACAATGTCAGCCAACATTTTATTTAGATCTGGCTGCTATTTTGTGGTTTATTTTCTGTAAACTAAGTGGAAGAAGAGAGAAAAGGAAGAATAACTAGTACAACCCCATTCCTACAAAAGAAAACTCCAAATCTGCAAGAACAGGACTCTACAAGCAGCTGCTATTGAAAACCATGTACCTTCTCAATCTTGTCACAGTAGAGTTCAGAAGACTAAACATGAAGCCTGGAAAGGCAGGTTGTCTTACCCATACCTAACATACAACTTGCGGGATTTTCCTGTAATAGAGCTCTGTAAGTGAGTCATTAGAAGAGAAACTTACTGGTTCTCCTGGAATCCCTGGTGGCCCCATTGGTCCCTGAAACCCTGGAGTTCCAGGTGGACCCTATAAAAAATAAAAAGGTAAAATTAAAAAGTGATACATATTATTCAGTGTTGTGATATTTATTTAATTTTAATTTAAACTCACAGCTATTCAAACATCATTTAGACTTACAGGTAGTCCAGGTTGGCCAGGAAAGCCTTTATCACCTTTTAGCACACTAGGAGGTAAAATACCAATCACTTCACCTGGATCTCCCTATAATTAGAGAACAAAAAGAACAGTACTTCAACATCCATTCAAATACATCCAAAAAACATTAAGTTGAGAAGAAAGTTAGAGCTATGTAAAATTTGAAAGGTTCACTTTAAAAAAGTCACCTCACTTTAATTCAGCTGAAAAATAGCATGAGTTATTTAGTAAAAGTTAAGGAAGGATCACAATTGTCAAGTGTCCTTTAAAACCATCTGAAGAGATTCCAGTACCAAATCGTCATTCATTCCCTAATTTTCAGTGGGTAAGTAGAAAGATTTTCCCACCAAATCTATCAATACTACAGTAGTACTTAAGAAACAGAATATCTGGCCTGGCCGCTAATGGAACTGCTAATGGAAGTAGGCTGAGATTCTATTCTTTTACCTAATTTGGAAATCGAAGTCATTCATAGAATCCTTTTTCTTCAAAAAACGAATCCTCTTTGTCTTCTAGAAAACTATTCCAATTGTTATCCACTTTTTTACATCCTTTTTTTTTTGTTTGTTTGTTTCTGATGGCAAAAGATCCCATTGTTTCCTGTTTTTCTGTACAAAATTTCTATGTTTTTGTGGGGTATACAACCTTTTCCCCCAGATTTTCTCTGTGTGGAGTGGTTTACATAAATGAAATGTCAATATCAAAACAAATTTTGGAACAATAAAACTTATCTAAATCTTTATGCATAACTCAGTGGCCACTATACTACTTACACATTGTTAACAATATGTACTCCTTTTTCCTACTGTATTCCATCTAATAATTACATTCTTAAAACCTGTCTGGAACAACCCATACATTCAATTGTTACGAACTGGGTGTTTCTCCACTGCCTTTACTTAGGGGCACTAAAGAGCTGAGTACAAAGTGAAGAATCCTGGTACAGTTTTTCAGTCCTTAAATAAGGACTGAGAGTCTCAAAAGCTGTAGATTTCATCTAATTCTGACTGTTACAAAGAGGATATGAACACATTTAGGACAAAATGTACCTTAATTCCAGGAGGTCCTGGGGGTCCCTGTGAAAAAAAGACATATTTGATGTTACTTGCTTCATAGAACCACAGAATCCTTAGAGTTGGAAGGGACCTCTGAAGACAATGCAGCCCAACTCCTCAGCAATGAACAGGAACATCCACAGCAAGATCAGGTTGCTCAGGGACTTACTCTTCAGTATTGTGTATTTTACATTTCATAATCTATACAATTCCATAGAATACTATCTACATTTCAAGAATCAAGTTGAAACAAGTGAATGAAGCACGAAGAATCTACTTACTATGCTTCCAGTCAGTCCCGGTAAACCTGGGGGACCTACTGGACCTCTTTCACCCTACAGGGAACAGAGAAATTGGTTTTGTTGAGAACATATGCTTGAGGGATGTTTTTATTTCAACACAGAGATACTGTTATAAACATATGGAAGTGTCACCTTTGTGCCATTACATCCTGGAATGCCAGGTGGACCAGGAGGGCCATCTTGTCCAGGAATGCCCTGCAAGAAAAGGAAGTACAGAAATTAGCAATACAGCGTTAATCCAGGCCAGATGTCACCTGATGTCCACTTCTGATGTTCTTTTAAAAATGTATATACTTCACACGTACAGGGAGGCCTGGGTTTCCTGGAAATCCTGATGGTCCTGGTGGGCCCTGCAATTGACAAAAAACATATTGAACTTGGAAACCTGAAATCACAAAACCATGAAACACCAATGACAAGCTGCAACCCCAGTTTCCTTGCCTATGGTGACACTCAAAAGATGAGAAAAGCTTTTCTAAACTCTCTTGACAGACTATTCCTAATCTTCAGACCTCCCAGTCTTGATGCTTTAGTAGTTGATAACAGAAAGCAAATTTTTATATTTCTATAACTTTTCAAGCAGCAATATATATTTTATTCTTCAGGAACTGGATCAGAGTCTTATGTGTATGTAAAAAGGAATGCAGATTCTGCCTTCTCACATCCATGCTTCACAGCATGAAATTTACTGCAGGCACCTCTTCACAGCAGAAGAGGATGCTAGCACATTGTAAAGATGCTTCTCCATCTTTCATCTGCCACATCAGAGTGTCAAATTCATTTTTATAATTTAAAAAAAAAAGAAAAGAAAGAAAAGAAAACCAAGTGGGTTGAAGTATCTCTTAAGTATCTCTTTCTCCTTGAAGAGCCTTCTAGTGTAGTGGATCAAGAGTGCAATCTGGCACATCATTTTCATCATACCAGTTTATTTATACATGCAATACTACTTAATATATATATTACGAAGCAGAAAAGATATATGAGATTCCAGAAGATGAAATAGCAAATTTGCATCTGCCTAAACTTTTCCATTGCTAAAGTACAGTCTACTATTTGCCAGGAGATTCTAATTTACATTAATACACAGAATATCATGAACATCATCGATTTAAATACGGATTTCTTGATTTAGCAGAACACCTCCTGGTAACAGCTTAGACACTGCAACTGATTTTATAAATTCCAAGTGCTGCAGCCACTGCAGACAAGTGGAGAACTGAATCAAGATGGTATTTTGAAGATCTGTGGGCAAGATGGCATATCTCAAAATGTATCAGTGTTCATCAAGTCACTCAAATTCTCCTTCACTGGTACATTGTAAAATGTGGAAAAGCTCATTATGAGCTTGGTATCTGACAAAACCCTGAAAGACATGGCCGTGGTTAGTATAATGCGCTAATTATATGTAATAATAGTACCACATTAAACAGAAATTACAATAGGAAAGTTATAGGCATGTTTAGAGCCTGCTTTTGCATTGAAAAAGACAGAGGATCTTTGCCCCAACTTTAATTTGTTTCTGCATCCTGTGCACATTTTAAAGATATCTGTGCTTTCAAGTGTATCATCTCATTCAGTTGAGTGCTTCAAGGAGGTAAGTTCATATTCAAGTTGGAATAAAGCCTCTCAGTAAGTCAGAAAGGTATCAAAGGAATATCAAAACCAGAGCTGTTGATAAAGTGGTACGCAACAGGTGAAAATACAAATGGAAGAATACACAATGACTGCACAATGAACTTCAAAGGCAAGAGCAAGAGTCTTGAAATTACTGTGCAGCACGAGGGGATGCCACTGATTAACTCAAAGTGCCCACTTGAAAGCAACCATGAAGTCTAAAAGACACATAATTCTACAGTCTTTAGAAATGCAGAAATGTAAGTTAGAACTCACTCTTGTTCCTTTTGTTCCTGGCAGCCCTGGTTCTCCAGTATCACCCTGTAAAGGAAAAGAGAGATCTCTGTCTTTCCAAGGGACAAAAATTTAAGGAAATCTGAGTGTTTTAAATAGTAAAGTTTAATTCTTACCTTAAGCCCTGGTGGCCCAGGGGGACCTTCAGGTCCTTGCATTCCAGGAAACCCAATCACACCCTGTAGTCCCGGAAGGCCTCTTTCTCCCTGTGGGAAGAAGAAAACCCATTAGCAACAGCAAAACTTAAACTGCTTTTTCTAGCAATCCACATATCCTCTGTTTCTGTGTTCAAAAAAAACCTGCCAGGAAGTAAGAAGTTAGATGTGACAGACAACAGTTTGTGCTGGTCTTTCAATGAAGGGTTAGTATAAACAAAGAAATATTTCTGTTTGATAACAGGTTGCCAAAGGGCAAGTGTGGCATGATAGAAAACAGTCTTTGAATATAAACAGAAAATTCATTTCTGCCTCCCTGGACAGAACTGTTCATAACATATTTATACCCTTTGGTCCAGGAAAGCCTCTTTCCTTCTAATAAGATCTATCTTATCCTATACAGATACTACTATATCCTGGTAGTAAATCTAACACCCCATATCAGCAGTGATATTCCTGAAAACTGCAAATATCACTGTTCAGTCACTACTGTATGAATAGCCACTACGACTCCTCTTCTTAAGCATCATTCACAACAGTGGATTTTGGAGAATAGGTTTCTCAGTCTTCAGCTTCAGGTGGTTCAGAGCCAGCGTTTCATGATATAGGGTCATCTGAAGAAGCTGAACTCAGAGATTGTATCTGCCATCCTTCAGCTTCTTTATAGCTATATGGGGCATACACGCTTTCTGTGCTCCCCTTATTACCCCACATGTACTTAAAACAGATAATGAAATCCATCCACACTCTAGATCAACATTGCTACCATTGCACTTCTACTTTTCACCAATGAAACCAAGAGGAATACTGTCCAAGTAATTACTGAAAAATCTACACAATGGGAAGAGGGGGAAAAAAACACATCCATATGTCAAAGCCTGCAAACAGCAAATTAAGCAAATCAAAAGTCGATTATTATTTGTTATTAACAAATGATTTGCTAGCATGATCTTAGGACGGTGAATAGTTTAGTCAGGAGCAAGAAATTTCCGGGTTTGCTAAGGATAAGGAATACCAACAACATTCTGGTAGCTGGTATGGGGTCAGCCAAGAACTGAGCACACAAGAGAAGAACAACACTTGTGTCTTGGAGAGATGGTAAAATGGGTATCTTGCAAAGAAAACATTGTGATAAGCAGGTAGAGGAAGCAGTGTGATGACTCACAGACACGGTGCTAGTTCATAGCTCCTGAAGATGGTTCCTGAAGATGACAGGGGTTGGAATTGTGGAATAAAGGGTTGACAGTCCCTTGGGTAGGATTTTGTTGAGATGAAGGAACCAAGGAGTCCAGAGATGACTGATGGGTAAGAAGAACAGGGCCAGGAAGGAGGGAATGAAGTAAACCATGATGGAGATTATAAGAACATGAGAAAACAGGGGAAATGAAAGCAAAATAACAACTTAGCACAGAGAAATGACTTTAGTGGAAATAAAAGAAATCTACTAGCACTAGCTGTACTCAGTGCTCTTGCTGAGGCTGTTCTTGTTGGCCTGAGTTTCTGTAGGTTTGGGCTGTAACTTCCCCTATATCTCAAGTCTCAAAGAAAGGGACCCAGAGACACACCCAGCACCTACAACCCCTGCTAAATGGCATGTAGTGTGAGCTGAGTGTCAGAGTAACAACCAGTCCCACTAAAATTATGCAGCCACTCCTGCATATTGCTGAGAAGAAAAAAAAAAAAGAATGGAAGAAGAAAAAATGGAATGGGTTAGAATAGGAGTATGTCTGAAAATGCCTCACTGCATCCCTTTCAGCCCTATCCTTAACAACTTCCCCCAAATCAGTGCTCACAAAACAGGACTGCTGTCACAGTAAAAAAAAGTGGGTCCAACACGAAACTGACTGTGAGAAGTGTTTTGGTCCAATAACACCATAACTTGTTTGTAATGCTTCTGCATGGGTTGCTGATGAAGCAGAAGCCTGAGGTTCAAAGTAGCCACTCACCTCTTCGTGGTATGTTTACTGGACTGGCTGTCATGACAGTCCCTGGCCATGCAAACCAGGGGAATGGCATTTCTAAATTCAAAATAACACTCATTTATCAAAATCTCCTGCCAGGAAAAATCCTCATATTGAATCTCCTCTCTTTCCTCACAGGAAAGAAATTAAAATTTTCAATTAGAAGTTACTTTCTGAGGGAAATAAACAGTTGTTCCTTGAATCGCCCAAACAGCATTTTAGTTTACCCCTCAGCATTCATTGTCAGGCTTTGACGATAATATTTTCTAGTTATAAAATCCAAGGCAGCATGGGATGTTATCACAAAACACTGCAAAACAAAGCAAATAGTGGAACAGATGAAGGAACATATTTCCAGGTCAGTGCAAAGTCTGAATTCTGAAGTAATCACCTCAGAAGAGGATTTTGCACTAAACTGTGGGCACTTGCTTTTGTGACCTGCTGGGAGATCCATTAAGAAGACAGAAAACACTCAAGTACATAAAGCGAGGTTTTCCATTACTGAAGGAAAATACAATATGTGCAAATGAGAAGAAAACAAGATTATTATGACACCTACATAGAAGTATGAGTCATATGTAGCACAGCTCATAATGCTTTCTGCACTCAGGAGTTCTGTCATCCTGAGGATTTCAAAACGCTTTCAACCACTGGACTCTGCAACACAGAAAAGTACTCATTCTGCCATTCTTACAGAAAAAATAAAACTGAGGTTTACAGATCTGATTTTCATTTATTTGAAGACTCCCTGAAGACTGTTCTGGCACTGTAAAAGGCCTTTACTGTGCCTGTAAATCACTCACTAAGGTAATGATCACTTCGTCTTGCCAAAGAAGTTAACTAACAGCTTAACATAAATAACAACTTGGGCTTCCAAGACAATCACCATCAGTGCTGCAAGGCCATCTCCAGCCTCCCAGGTTGCTCTCCCTGAAAGGTAAAGCATAGCGGCAGGAGCTGCTCAGGGTCACTTTGAGCTACCACATGTCCAGGTTTCCACAGAAACATTGCTTTTACTGACATTAACTGTTAGGACAAAAGAAGGAAAAGTATGTGGCTATCTGTCCTTCTGGACATCCAGGCAAGCTACCAAACACTCAAAGGCCCTCAGAGCAAAACTGCTGAGAGTGTGGAGAGCTGTCCCATCCCAAGTAATGCAGACTCATAGTTTCTCACACAAAACTGAGCTCATATTTTTGCCTGTGATTTGTCAGAAGGGAGTAAGGAAACATAAAACGGGTTGACTCAGCTCTCAGGGTATGCAAGCAACAGGATCTCTCCACATACGAGCTGCCACCTCAGCTATTTATTCTAACAGGGGGCACAGACTTACACACTGCTTACATTCCACTCTCTTCTTTGCTTTCCCATCTAATTTCACAGCAAAGCATTGGGTAAGTAGACTAAATCTGTGCAGACAGATAATGGGCCATTTGTCCTCCATGCCATCCACGAAACTCACTGAAGCTAGAAAACCTATTCCAGCAAGACCTATGGATGCATCCTACTTTCTAGGTCCTTTCTTTAGTGCATGTGTCAGATTGCCTCTTCATATAACAATTGTAGGGAACCAGTGTGCCAGAACTTGTAAAGAAATAAACATCTCTTCCAGCATTCAGTAGTGAACGAAGATCTAACTTCAATACTTCAGTGATTGAAGAATTACCAACTTACACCGTAAGAAGTCTTTTTGGCATCAGTGAAATGCTGATGCTACATTACAGTATGCTATATTACAGCATATACAGTATGCTACATTACAGTAAAACTCTATCAGGCTCAAAGTGTCTACAATGAACAATAGTACAGAAACTCCACCATCAGAATCAGTAATGTCATGTCAATGCTGAGCTCCGCATGTCCTACATTAACTGGATATGAATTCACAGAAATTCCTGGGTAACAGCACTTGTACTGCATCTTTTGTACCCCAAGTGCCTTATCTACAACTGCAAGCTCAGACGAAGCTATCACCTACTACATTCTGCAGCAGAGACGTAAGTATGTCCTGAGGATGCCTTGCATTGCAAGGAAATGCTTGAGCAGCATCCCTTTCTTTCTTGCCTGCCCAGTTCCTTTGTTCACTCAATGTTTCAGTCAAAAAGCCCAATAGTGTTTGCACTATGTTTATGCTACAACTCATTAAGCATCCACACTACATTAATTGGCAAACACTAGACCACTGCTGCTACCCCACTTATTTTTTCTCAGTGCTGAGATTTCTAGCTGCAGTGCGTGAAGAGCATGAGACTCTGACTGTAAGGGCTACATATTGTTCATGTTCCAATATTCACAGCTGCAAAACCTTGGCAAGTAACACTGAAAGAGCTTCTGCTTCTTACAAATCAATTCATGAGACTCAGAAATTAAAACAGATGTAACCAAGTCTTCTGTACCTCCACCGATCCAACACAAGCTGTCAGAAAACACAAAGAATTCATTATTCAGTTCACAAAGATGAATATCCTGCCACTCAGCTGCTGTTGAAAACGTGGAGACAGAAACACAGCAAGTGCTCGCTTACTGTTTCACCTATTTGATCAGCAAGATGCCTGTTGTAGTCCAGCTTTTGTGAAATGCATTCAAATGCCTTCACATAAGATAGTTTGAGAATGGACTTCTAAAATGAGATGAACCTGTTAAAAGCATAGCCAGAGAAGCTGACATTTTTGCTGGCGTCTATCCTTTCAAATTAGCCATGAAATACCATTTCACACATGGAACAACTGCAGATGGCTGTGCGAGAGAGTCACGTGAAGCAAGTAGATTCAGAGGAGTTAGCTGTAATAAATCAAATTCTGAGGGGGAGGAAACAACCAGCACCACATTATAAATTATTTCCCCTATTATTTTGTCTAGGGACTGCTGGACAGGGAGATGTTAGTCTTGAGAGACTGATAACACGGATATAAATCAAATGTCTGCAGAACTGCGAGCTCATGCAAAGGCTGGGCCCATACATACGTTGCATTCTCCAGCTCTCCAGAGACTCAAGCATGTGGTGAACAACAACGTACAGAGCCTTCTGGAATCATTTAACTGATTATCACACAGCCAGCTCCTCCTGTTCGGTTTGCCTCTGCCAGAGATCATCTCATGATAGAGATGGAGGGACCGACATGTGCCTGCCCTTCCACTGAGAATGTGTAAAACTCATTCTTAGGGTGAGATGCCAAAAGGCAGCTGAGCCGGCCTAACCAGCAAAGGTGGCTCCTCCACTCCACTGAAACAGATGGTGTACCCTCACCCTTTCTTACAGCAGCTTTGATGGTTTTCCCCAGCATCACCGCACCACATCAACTCCCTAAATCCCCTCACTTTCCCTTGGTGTGTAAGCTTGCTCTGGCCTCAGCAAGCTGAGAAGCCCACCATGCAGCTGGTCAGCTGCCAGAGCTGATGGGAGGATGCAGCCATGCAGGGCAGAGAGGCCACAGCAGCAGCTTCTCACACCGGTATGGTGGGGCTGGATGGAGTTCAATTATCAGAGCTCCTCAGCTGTGCCTCTGCTGCAGGAGGAACTGAGCTCAGGGCCAACAAATGCTTGACTGTACAGGACAGCCATTTCCAGACCGGTGTCAATGCTGAACCCAACATCCGTTCAAAGCTCAAGCTTCCTCTCTCACAAACACACACATTCCATTTTCCAAAGCTAATGTGCATTGAACTGAAACACTACCAAGGGCACCAACAGCGAAGAAACACATCAGCTTTAAATGAGACTGAGGATGTGGTTTTCCAAAAAGAGAGAAAAAGGGCCTGACATTTCAGCATCGTTCCCTATTTTTTTCTTTTCTCAGTCTGATGTTAGAATTACTCTCAAATGTTGCTTTTGATAGAGATTAGTAGGAGGTCTAGATGCAACTGTTAACAAAAAAAAAAAAAAAAACAACCACCAGATGAAGCCTGAAGCTCTCATCACACCTCTGTGCTCCAGTGTGACCTTGTAAAATCAACATGAACGCACAACAGCCTTGCAGTGACCTACACGGTTCCTAGACAGACTAACCCAAACCACGGGAGAGGTGAATACCAGCTCTGTATGTGCTCCTTCAGCTGATGTAAGTGTGAGCACTCAAAGGAACTGGCTTTGAGGCATCAGACCCGTAATTACACTACACAGTGGGAAACACTATTGTGGGATCCACGTAGCGCTCTTGACTGTGTTTTTCTCCACACTCTTTTAAACTTGTTTTACAGCATCGTAATTGGGTCAGAGCTGCTTTAGTGGAGAAACAGCGGTGGGGAAGAGTCAATCCTTTACTAAAAGAGTACTTTTAACCACCAGAGGGAGCACCAGCCCGGAATATCTTGCAGGATTAAAAATCAACATGTACAATAAGCATCAGCTGTTTGTCCTCAGCTGCACTTACCATTTTCAGTATTTTATTGGAACTGTGAAGTGGATATCATTCAAACAGAGTTAGTGCTATATGCTCACAGCACAAGAGTCCTTAAATGCACTAAGGATGCTTAGCATTACAGAATTCCCACTGTGCATTCTTCAGTGCTAGAAACTATCTGCACTATAGCTATACAATTCTGGAGCCATAAGTAACAAGTAATTAATTACAGAAACATAACTGCAAAGACATGCGAAGAATCTGTGTAGGAGCTCTGTAAATATCTTGGCTCTCCCAGAAGTTTTGGGGCTGACAGTAGAAGGGAAAGAGAGAAGGGGAGGAAGAAGGGAAAAAGTCAGCAAAATCTGGATTCTTGGACTGCCAGGAGGAAACAGAGAAAACTCACTCATGTGGAGACACAAATCCAGCATTTCTGGCATGACTAAGAGCAGAAGCAGCCACAACAGTTTTACATCACCTGCACAGTTTCCCAGTTGGGCTGGCTGTAGGTTGGCTGAGTCCTCTGCACAACTGCAGGCATTACCAGGGTTGCTCTACACTACACACAGACACAGGTGCAAAGAGCTATCCCAGTAGCTGCTGGCAAACAGCACTCAGCAGTCATGCCCTGTCTATCACGATGTTGGATCTGTCATCTTCTCTCTTGGGCCCCTCCCTGGTGCCCTTCACCCACCATACTCCTTCAGCTTTCACTCTGCTTTTAGGGATGGGAACACTGAAAAGCATCCACTTGTGGTGCAAAACCCAGTATCATGCAGACTTGTATACACAAGGGTAGAGGGGGCACTCTTATCATCTTCCAAACACAGGAGCATACATAGGCAGGAAGCATATTTCAGGGTCGCCCCAAGGCTGCAAGGAGCATTCCTCAGGAAGTTGCTAAGTGCTTCCCAAGAGTATAAAACCAGAAATAACAATCTGCATGTATCCTTTCCTCTACATATCAGTACTGATGTGCTTAGCCTATATGCAAGTGGGTATGTGGTGTGTCTGAATTTGTTTGAGTAGCTGAAGAAGAAATAAAATAAGCTGAGTGAAGTTAAATTAATATTCAGAAGCCATTGCTACAACTTCAGCCTCTACTTAACTAATGTTAAGCAATTGGTTGTCCATCACCTCATTACCAGTTCTGTTCAACTAGCTAAAATAATGGCTCCTCCCTGCTTAATTTACCTGTTTCACATCATTCTTGCTCACCACATAGTTATTCCTCATTTTCCAAATGCTGCACTTTTTTTTTTTTTCAATAAAGGTGCCTAAATTTCACTTTCTAGGACTTGTTGAGCCAAACGCACTCCTAGCTTAAACTCTCAATGATTCCTTGCATTTGCATGTCTTTTGCCATTGTATATTTTGTGTTGTATTTGACTCCAGCGCAGATAAGTGTTGCAGATCCAGAAGTAGGAAGGATGCTCCGAAGAAAGGAATTTTTATTTACAGCAAGCTATGATTTAGATTTGTCTCCAATAAAAAAAGAAGGAAAGAAATAACATTGAAGTTTAGTGGGGTACACGCACCTTCCATTCACTCACGGAAGAAAACATGCATAACCCCTAACGTGAACATTTTACGGGCCAGGAGTAGTTTATCTCCAAGTATAATGGAGAGCACGAGAGGACAGAAGTATGAAGGTAAGAGTAGCAGAAAGCAGAAGCCAACAGACAGCACGTGAGCTTCATTTTCTGATCATAAGTCTGTCTGCACAACGTTTGGGTGTTTTACATCAAACTATGTGGTTCACTGTCCTTATGCTTAAACTTTCCTTGATTTTTCTACAAAGCACATCTCATGATGTTTCAGGAGGAAGTCACACAAACCTTTCACCAAAGGCATGCATGGCTTATTTCCAAACTTCTATTTTTTTAATCAGACCAGACTCAGAGCCACCCTGGGGAACAGAATAACCTCAAAGAGCCACAAGGGAAGAGGATGTAGATGGACAAATGCATCAGTTAAAAAAAAAAAAGAAAAAAGGAAATTCTATCACCTGGAGACAGGTTGAATCGAATGGGTGCTGCGTTTCCCACCCCTTCTAATCATCTGTTGAACTCATTAGGTCTGAGTAACTCTTCCTTTGTTTTATTGCATATTGTGTTAAGTCATTTCCAATGCTGAAGGTCCACAAAAATAAGGGGTAAAAATGCTCCACACCCTTCCTTCTTCATTAGTGAAAATTATTTAGCATTTGTTTGCATTTGGCATTGTTTAAAGGCTCAACACTCAAAGATGAAACAGCAGAAATAAAAAAAAAATATCTTGAACTTTTCAGGTTTTTCTCATTTATTTTGGTTCACATCCTAAACCTGTGACGTTACATGCAAGTTTTATTCTCCTGCCAAAGGTTTGTCATGGACAGATCTACAGAAAATAATCTCTTCCATAAATAGTAAAAATATGGGCAGCTGGTCCTAGACAGTACAGACTGCAATAAAGTTCTCATAATGAAGTAGCTCATATCTTAAAGAGTACATGACAGACAGTGCTATTCTAGACAGCGCTATTTAAGCTGCTTTTTCAGTTAGGTCTGAAATGGCATTTCAAAAGTTTGAAACATTTAAGAAGTTGCATAGAATTAAAAAATCCTTCCACAAAAGCTAAGGAAAATATTCTGGCTTCCCAATTTTATCATGAAAATACTCCAAGGCAGACAACATCATGCCTCAAAAGTGTCAGTAGGCGTTTCTTCAATTTAATCTATGGTCTCCTGACTCAGTGAGAAGCATTAGAAAACAGACACCACAACATAATTTCTGTAGTACCTTCAGAATAATTCAATCTAAGCCAATTAAGCTATGAAAGATGCAACCACCACCACCAATAATGAAAAACAGATACTTTCCTCATTTTGACACTGTGAAGGATATAAGAATAATTAGTCAGTACGTAGTTCCTCGTCAGTAAACACAGACCAGAAGCTGATATACTGCTTAGGTGTCTGCTTGACAAAAAGAGCAAGCTGTGTAAAACGGGATGGCTGGATGCACAAAAATCTGTGGTATATGACTGCCACCCAGAGGAACTCACAGGAAAGAGACACAGCCTCGAATGGGGTATCAGTCCTGGTGAGACATGGTCTGAGTCTTTGATATTCAGGTGGATCAGGTCTTCTCCGTTCGTACCACTCACACTGGTGATGTTGATGTTCTCTGCTCCTTCCTCACATCCAGTTGTACCCACCGACAGGCAGTGCACATAGAAAATGTTGTGATCAAAGGCTTGTACCCTGCATAGCTTTGGAAAGTCTTGCTTTTCTGGGCACTATCCTTTTTCTTTTTTTCTGTGGTAAAAAGTTATGGTTGAGTACAACTTTAATATTTAGAACATTCTTATATTTAGAATATCCTAAAGGGTTGCCTTTGCAAGAGTTTTACAAGGCTGCATGTGTTCTTGTTATATTCCCAACTTCTGTACCCATATCAGACAGACAAGAAATCTGAGTCTCAGATTTGTAATTGCATCCTTAATTCGCAAATCTCATTCATGGTGCTGCATACAGCTGGCAGCGGCACTTCTGGACAACAGTGACTTCTCTGTTCACTGCTATCCTATATGAGCCTTTGGTATTCTTTCATTTTTTTTCACATAAGTTCTGATTTTAGCATCAGAGCACACTTCAGACTCCCCTCCACCCCTACCGTCCCTCCCCATTACTACTCCTTATACCCACTTGTTCAGCAGTTCTGCAGTGTTTCAGGCTTTGCTTGGCAGTTGATCAAACTGCTCTAACAAAATCAAGGGTTCTCAAAAGGACCAAAGCTTTCTGTATTCAGTGAACTAGCCACAAACTACTCTTGTTGCATCAGTTTAAAGTCAGTAACAGTGTCAAATGAGAAAAGATCAAGAAGACATCCGATGTGATGCCAGTGTCTGTGCTCACTCACTCACTCAACTCAGTATTTACTTTAACTGTGTGCAGTGATCTTTGACACAAGCCTCAGTGAGAATTATTTTTGTTGGCCTATCAAAACATTTAAAAATGTTCCAGCTGAACTCCAGTGGAAGTTGTCACATGCTTTCTTTAAGAGCAACAAAATTTATGGGTACATTTTGCCATTCTACATACTCTTGAAATATTCTAAGGAATAGAAATATGATTTTCTAGGCAAGAATCTAAGTTGCTTTCCCCTAGGCTTCACCTTCTGTTTTCTTCTGCTGTTACAGATGATAAACAAGAAGACTTTCCCCAGCGCTGAAATCTAATAATTGTTGTCATCTTTTAGGTTAGCTTTCTTTCCTGCTTTGTCTATGACTCAGTTTACTTCTTGCTCCTTGAACTTTCTCAGGTGTGACCCACACCTGAAAGAAAATGGACAGCTTTTTAGCATCTCTAGAAAATGCTTTCTCAGCCGTTCTCAGCTGCTCTTTCTGTGGCACAAAGCTTCTTTTTGTGGTTAAACTAAAGAGGTTCTCCAGCTGGCTAGGAATTTACTTGAGTGATAAATTACTTTACTATCACTCTTCTAGCAGCTACTTCAAACTTCCTATTTGGAAATCCCACTTTCGTGATGGTTCTTCCTGCTCTGTCTCCTTCAAAACATATATGGTTACATATTTGTTTTTGCTATTGCTCCTGTTGGAAGTAGTTTTGAGAGTTTTGTATGAAATTTGGCTTTATCCCCTCTCTTAATAAAATCCAAACTTCAAGAGAATTTACATTTCCTTTTTGAAAAGCCAACACCATGTGGCTGGCTGTTTTCAATGACTAATCTGAATTATTATGACCTCTCTCTGAAAACATAGCTCTACACTCTGAAGTAGGAGGTTAGCTGAGCTAATAGAACCAAACAATTAACTACCACCAGCAGGAGATAAAAATAAACCACATAACCAAACCCCAAACCACTGTTGCTCTTAGTCAGGAAGACCAGAATGTGACTTATAGAGATTACCATATTACTGTGGTTCCCTAGTAACAATTACAGACGTATACAAGATTGCTTGCAGTCAATACTGCTACAGAGAAAAGACTGCCAGAGACAGACGGTTGAATGCAACAAGTATGATTAAATTCTTCTTTTGGAACTGACGTGTCACAGAACTGTCAATTAAAATAGCTGGTCTGAGATCCCCAGCAAACACAATATAAATTGTATTGAAGAATAATTTAAAGAACTCTGAGGGGTAAATTACAAAATGTAGGAAGTGTTGCTCCCCAGACAAGTGCAGTCCCAGGCCCACAGAATGCAGTCAGCAGGATGGAGTATTTGTGTTACGGGCAATAAGAAGAACACACACAAAGCAGAAGCAGACTGCAGGTGTAGTCATATATGACCAGATACTAAAAAAAAGTTCATGATGATTCAAAATCTTTATATCCACTGTGTAGTCTTTAGACACAGGGAACATGACTTCGTTGGCATAGATAACAGAAGTTGAGATGATTCCAAATGGTATACAGCTATTGAAGAGGCACTGGGTGGCTCTGCTTTCACAGAAGCATGGATTTTATAGGTGTTCTCTGATCTTACATTAATGTCTCATTTGAGTAACTTTACTGACTTTGTTGGAGGTTTACATGATTCAGATGAAAATAACATCCAGTAATCCTTTAAGGAACCAGAATAAAGACATACAGTAACAGCAGTTGTACAAATGCAAAATCAAACACTGTGAGGCTATAGAGCACGTTTTCTTCCATGATTAAATGCCTGAGATTATTATAACAATCTCTTTACAAGTAAAAATATGCATCTGGCAACAGATGTTGAAGAAGTTATGTCAACTGAAATATAACCACGTGAAAACCTTTTGAACTCATCTCTGAAAACAAAGTATGAGCACAACCCACCACACAGTGTTACTGGGATATTCGCTTTTATAGCACTCTTTCCAGAGATATAAATTCATTGGGTAATCAACCAGTTTGTGTTCATTATAGATATGCACTGTACTGAGTCCACTTAACATAGAAAAGTTTGCCAGAGAAATTCAGTTCCATTTGGGCAAATGGACTAATGCTTCCACTGACAATTTCCATATTCAATATTTTCAGTATGAAAATCTGATAGTTTCAAACATCACTGAAAAGTTTGGCCTGCCAATTGGGAAACTGTGGAAAACTTTCAATACTTACTATATCTCACTCAATATTATTTAGCCTTTTGACATCTTGTTCTTTTCAAGAAGAGGAGCTTTGTTTGTCTGTTCTCTTTATGAAACATAGATGCTTTTCTCTGATTATTTTTCTCTGAGAAAGGGTAAATAAATAAAAATACACTACTAGCACTGCAGAATTTACATAAATACTGGGACAACAACCTGATTTTCAGAAATATTTATGAACTACAAGTCTCTGTGAAGATTATCAGATCTGGAACTGAACAATATCTTTGCTTATCATGTTACAGCCTTTCAATTTCCCCCCTTTCAGGAATTGTTAGACAGCTTCATGCAACCTATCAGTCCTTTCCAGACTGCATTCTTTCCTCCCACATTGCCTGGCATCCCTCTTGTCAACTTGATGGCCCTTTGCGGGATGTATAATTTAGCTTTGCTTTCCTTAGTGTCCTGAATTCATGGTCTATTCAACTCAGGCATGAGCAGGTGCTGTGAATGAGGTACATTCCAACAGCAGCCTCTTAGGCAGAAACACTGAGCAAAACTATGGAGGAAGTAACTGAAATCAAATAGCAAACATTTACAGGAGACAGTGTCAAGGAAGCAATTAGAAGTTTAGAAACATGAAGTCTTGATTAAAAAAAAAATAAAAAAAAGTCAATGCTGTTAAAATAAGTTTGATGTGAAAAGCACAGATATATTGACTACCAACTTGCTGCACTAAAGGAACGGACCTGCTGCCATCTGCTATTCTGTAGAGGAAACACAGAACTATTTAGAGCTGATCTGCCCACTGCCAGTCTGAGCTTCTCTCCAGTAAGGACCTTTGCATTGCTTTAATTCATTAATTCCACAAATATTTTTGCTCTATCTTCTGCTACGTAAGACAGCGGGAAAAGCCTTGAAGGCCCTCCCAATCTGGATAATCTTAATAATAATAAAATAAAAAAAAACACAGAAATTCAGTCAACTGGACACAGTTAACTTTTCAATATCCACAGTAAATAAAGAAGCCCAATCATCTGCAGCTAGCAAAACTATTGGTGACTTTCTAGACTGTACAACATGGCTACAAGAGAGAAAAGCCCAGTCACTGCCGCTTTGAAATGGGGGGATACAGAGTTGCACACTGCCCATCTGACTAAGACGTTTGCCCGACTTCCAGACCCAAAATGGCTCAAGCAAAGCCAGAGTGTGTATTTCTGCAACACAGCCAATCCATGCAGGGATGATACCCCCATTGAGGGAAACAGGGAAGTAATTTATGTGTGGATATAATAAAACATGCACATTCTCTGAATTAGGCAAACAAAAAACGCCAACAGATGTAAATGCTCATGAATGAGGGAATGAACATTCTTGAAAAAAAAGTCAGAGGAATTTTATTCTGCTCTATGCAGTCTTTGTTTTAAATAGCAATTAAATGCTTAACCTGCCTTTTCTATACACATCAATGGCTAGCATTTCTTATCTTCTTATCTTTGTTCTCAAAACCTAGATGGATGAAAAGAGAAAATATAGCTTCTGCCTAATTCTGAATGACCCAGTAAAAAGTAGGCAAGCACTGAGGAGTGTAATCCGTTTAAACAGATCTCACACTTCAGCGAGGTTAGAAAGAACAGTTATTATGTAGACAGACAAATAAAGAGTGCAAGAGGAAACAAATGAAGGTGTTTCAAGCTAATCTATTTAATGGAGAAGAGTCAGGTGTTATTTATTACTTTATTATTTTAGTAATATTATGTTATTCTAAAATTTCTGCACCTTCTGTTCTGCAAATACTAGATGCTCGACTTTATATAGCTTAAAATAACAGTCTGATGCTCAGTGTAATAATAAAAGCTTTATAGGATAAGAACCATCTGTTGCAATTCCACTCACTTTCTCAGATTTTTGAAAGGGATGGAAAACCTTAGATTTCATCAATTACATGCCCTTGATAAAGTATGAGTCATCTCAAAGGCGTTTGGCATACAAATGCAATTTTCATGGAAACAGTCTAATGAGAGAACATATTGAAAATGGTCATCCAAATGGTCTTATTGATGAAAAGATTCTCAAATGAAAGACAATAACACAGCAGTATAAGTCACTCTTCCATGTCTGTAATGCTGTTAAGAAATATTCTTTGGGCATTCCACAGCTTAAAAGCCAAATACTATTTTCAGCACTTTTTCTGGTGAGATCATTAATAAGATTATTTCACCAAATATATGTTAATTATCCTCCACTCCCCAAGGCCTGGAACTTCTTCCCACACTATGGTAAGAAATGTATCTCCAGATGTTAATAATTAAGGCATTAAAGGGTAAACCCAGTACCCACTTCCGCAGCTGCTGCAGCTCCCATGGCAGTAAAATACTGTGGTTACAGTCCTAAGAGTGTGGGTGGATTGGAAAGGGCCTTTCAGTGTTTGTGCACTTCTGCACAGCATAGGAGCCAGATCAAAAGGGCTTCCAGCACATACAACATGTTGGCTGAGCATGGTCCTGGGCAGAATGGTTATGTACTTCCCACACAGGAGGCTACGTGAGGAGTGAAGAGCAGATGTTTTCTAACATGTTCTTGGGTACCACAAAGAACAGGCCTAGCATGGCAGCCCTCTCACAGCCTGGATCCTGGCCTGAATCAGTCCTTCTCAATAGTCTTTCTCTAATTAAATGATATTCAAATGGATCTCGGAAGTAACAGACGCCTTGAATATTGTGAATATCAATGGGAACCATTTTTAACAGAGTCACGTTTCAAATCCAACTGCACTGTTTGGAGAGACTGTTTCAAGAAATACAGGGTCAACTGGGAAGAATGCTTCTCTTGCTTTCCCTGACCAGCTCTTCCTCTTTTTGGGCCTGGGACTGGTAGCAGTCTGTCCTTATTCTGCACAGGCACTAGATATAAATAAGTTTGACTAAAACTTGGGATGAGGAGGCATATTTTCAAGTAAAAACTCAATTTCCTGCTCAAACAGCCAAGTACACATTTGAAAGTCTCACAGGGTTAATATAATGAGCAGGCATTGATAGACATGAATCTGAATGAAGTTATATTTAAATGTATTCCAAAATAGTTTAAAATGCTTTTTTCGAGCATTGTCTTCTAGGCATAACTGTTCATCTACTTGTTCAAAGGTCTCAAAGTCAGTAATTAAATTGTTGAAATTTAAGGTTTGAAAGCATGTCAGTATTTCACAATAAACGTGTTGAAAGTAGAAAAGTTTGTGATGGGATTCAGGACAAGTGCTGCATAAGACTTGCTGAACAAATCATAGAATGTCTTGGGTTGGAAGGGGCCTCAAGGATCATCAAGATCCAACCCCCCTGCCACATGCAGGGCCACCAACCTCCAAATCTAATACCGGACTAGGTTGCCCAGGGCCCCATCCAACCTGCCCTTGAACACCTCCAGGGATGGGGCATCCACAACCTCTCTGGGCAGCCTGTTCCAGCACCTCACCACTCTCTTGGTAAAGAGCACGAGATTTCAAATTCACAACTTCTGTTGCTACAGGCTGATACTATCATCTCTTCTACATTTTTAAATGATCTACATTAAGTTGAAGCAGTTTTGGCTCTGAGTGTATCAGGCAGGTACTTGTTTTCCTTTGAGAAATAGGACTCTTCTCAGACTCTAGGAAATGTCAGCAAGGGAAGCTCTAGCTAAGTCAAGTCCAAAGCCTTAAAACATGAAGCAAAGTTTTACAACACTTTCTTTCCCCAAACTATCATTTTTAAAAATGATCTAGTTACAAGATGCTGCATATGCCATGAACTGAAAATAATGGCTTTCAACAAGCGAGTTACAACATAATATCCATCTTGCTCTACAATGATTCATTTGCACTCACAACTGAAAAATAAGATCAAGATATCACAGGAAAAAATCTGATTTCCAGACCTTTCACAAATCTGTGCTTTATTTGTTTTTAATAGACAGCTGACTGTTATTAAATTGGTCATTGGTCATTAAAAGTGGTCATTAAATTGGTCATTAAACTGTCATTAAAAAGTGAGACTTCACCTCAAAGATGTTTTGGAAGTTGGCACTTTTCATTTTTCTCACAAATTAACCTGTGTTTTGCTACACATAAAATTATCTTTGCTTCAGTCTCCAGTTAAGCTATTTACATTCCTCTGTTTTGGAAAACACTAAATATATATATTTTAAAGCAAACAAATAATTAAAAAAAAAAACAGAAACAAAAACAAAAACAAAAAACACTTTTCTGAGTATTTCTTTGGGTGGCCTAAACAACTTGCCTTGAAAAATGTCCCCACTGGATGATAAAGACTTTGGTTTACACTCATTTATAATGGTAGTATATATACAGTACGTGTGCATGCACAACCGAAGATAGTGTAGATTAAAATCTCTACAGCAAAACTGAAAGAGATAAGGAGAGTGGCTGAGTGTCTACAGTATTTACAAAAGTGGGTAATTTGCAGAGAGAATTCATGGAATGTTCAAGTACACAGGATTTTTTCTTCACTGCTATTGCTTCATAAGAAGCCTTTAATATGCTTTTTTTTCTTTCATATATGGAAAAAAATTTGGACAATTGAATGGGAATGGATTTGCAAGGGTCTGTAAAAAATAAAATAAAATAAAAGATGTTTTTCTTGACCTCAAACATTTTGGTATATTTGAGTTCATTATTAACCTCCTTCTTCCTACTGTAGATCATTGCATTCTGGGGTTAACCCTGGTCAGCATATATTGCTTATGATGCATTATGACTCCTGAAGAAAACTGAGGGGGAGCATTTCTGAATGGAGGTGCTCACCTCTGTCCCAGAGGTGGTCAGGATATCAAGTCAAGATCTGCACTGCCTTCTGAGGAATCTGCAGGTGAGGCACAGGAAAGAAGAGGCTGATGGGTTAACGTCCCACTCAGTGGGGACATGGGGAGGGCATGGCCAAGCACCAGGCTGGGGGCTTTAGCATACAGTGATGGCACTATGCATATTTCCCATCCCTATCCCTTCAGCCTTTTACCACTGCGGATACAGAGATGGCTGCATTTTGAAAACCCTCCTCAAAGAAATGCCTCCTCTTGGAAATGCCCCATGGTGGTGCAAGCTTTCACTGAAATTAATGACTCATCCTCCTTGCAGTAGATTATACAATGCGTAGTTAAAGTAGAGAGAAAATGAAGTAGAGACAGCTGATATACTCACCTTTTGTCCTTTTACTCCACTGCAGTCACATTTTCCACAACCAGAACAACCCTGAAAATAAAACAGAAAGCAGGGATTAATCATCTGAACTAGATGACAGACAGAACCTACTATAACAAGTCAGGGATGTCAGCAGGGTAAGACAGCACAGGGAATGCCCACTTAAGCCCAGGGCAATGCCTTGTTATCCATATACAGATGTACTCTCTCAGCCCCAGTCCAGTAAAAGATGATTTTGTAGAAACAATAATAACACTATATTACTTTTAAATTATTGTATTATGGGCCACAATTTTTAACGTAGTTCATTATTATAGAACACACAAATATTCTCCATCTAGCAGTACGAAAGACAATTCAAAACATGAACTTCCCTCTATTCAATATTTATACATTCAAAGCCCAACAGAATTTTTAAAATATAATCAATCCCTTCTTAGAAGCATCTCTTTAGTACCAGATCATTAATAAATGGCTTGCATTCTGCATACATATTTAACCTCTACAAATACATGCCATTGCTTTGAGGAGAATGGGATAGTAAAACAGCATTTAATGACTTCTAGATTTAAGGAGAAGAACAGCAGACATGGAGAATACCACCTATGTTTCTTTTTGTAGATGCAAAATATTGTGTACCCTACACCCTCCAGATCTTTACCATGAGGTGTTTCAATACTGATCTTCTCTACTTTTTTAATCAGTAATTAGCAGTCTCTGGATAACAGTTTTAAAAGGAAATATTGTTATAATTACCACAGTAAACTATTTAAACAAGTACATTTGCACATACTTCTCAAAATAAAACCAAACCACAGTCTCCAAGACGGCAAACTACTCCTCTAACTGTGAGACATGGAGACAATTGCTAATGTCTACTGACCAGGCAATGACTACTTTCTGGGTGACAGTCATCAGTAATCGAAGTATTGAGATATTTATCACCTCATCATGAAGAGCCTCTCATTTTCTTTGCAGAACATGAAAACAGAAAACTGGAGAGGGAAGTCAGATTAACTGATGATCAAGAAAAAGCTTATTGTTTGTTAGTGTTCCTGCACATTCAAGTGCATATGGGCTACTCCTCCCTTCCTCCATGAAGCCACTGGTAACTAACTCAGGCAAGTCCATCACTTTTATTAGTTGTCATACCCCTCAGAAAAAAACTAGGAGGCAAACAAGAAAATCTCTGAATAATCCACCAATGCACTCAAGATCCTTCCCCAGCCACAGCAGGCCATTATCTCGGAGCATTCATGGGCAGCACCTCTCTGGAATGAGGTCCCATCAAGGATTCCAAGCACCCATTACTCCAAGCCTATGGGCTCCACAACCTACAGGAACCTCAGCACAGGTGGGAAGCCAAAGCAAATGCTACTGTTTTGAATTTGGAAAACTCAAAAGAGACCAAAAAACAACATCACTCAGGGAAGCTAAGTAATACATTAACACTTTCTAAGTACATTTTATTTTAAACCAAAGCATCAAAGAGAACATGGGCTTTAATGTTGAAAAAGGAATTACTAAAGGCTGTCCAATAAAACCAAAATACCAACTCCTGAAGCAACTGTTGCTTTTGATGAGATCTTATTTTTTTTATAAGGAGAGCCACTGAATTTGTTGTTTGAAGTCAAGCTTTCCCCACATTCACACAAAGCAAAAATATTCCTCTTAAGTTATACTGTAGAAAGAGAATTACACCTGAAAACAGTGCCAACACATGCTACAATGTCAACCCAATACTGACCAGCAGGGAAAACGGCGACCCTCTGAATAATCAGCTTCACTTCTTGTGCTAGAAACTGCACTTTGCCTAGAAAAACACTTGAAACTCCTGTTTCAAGAACTGACCAAGTACAGCCTCTTTTAGTTTTTCAGACCTGGTGAGATCACAGCTGGAGGACGCATGCCTAAAACTCATACTTCCTCCTCCAGCATCATGTAGAATGTTATCAGTTTTATCAACACATCCCTTAAATTCAGAAGTCTGTTTTAATTGCATCTGGGAATGTAATTAAAACACGTCATCGAATCATTATAAACATCTGTTTTCAAGTTAATCCCCTCGTATTTCCTTAAGCCTGTTATTTAACATACACCCTTTTAGAAAAAGGTATGTTGCTATTTATTTTCAGTTGGGTTTTGTTCTTGAATCTGGCATGGCCAGAAGAATGGACTTGTGCTTTCACATCTCTTTTTGTACTTCCAAAACAGATGCTATTATGTTCTGTTTTTCCTGTTTCTTAAGCCTTAGTTTAGAATAACCAAAGGCTAGGAAGGTAAGAAGGTATGAAGCATCAGGCAGCACAGCTGCATAAGATCCTGTTTGCAGACAAGAACGGTGTATTGCAATACTTTGTGTTTGTTTTATAGAGGCATCATCTCCTACTGTTCCTAACTGTAACATTTGTAAGTGGATGGAAGATCAGCCAACAATGACAGCCTCTACTGGATAACATTATCTGCAGCTATGAAAACCTATTTTTAAACCTGAAGGATGTGATAAGACTATGTATATGCTAGGAAGAAGTCTGAGCTTTTTCCCTTGGTCCTCAGGGAAGATGAGAAGGCCAGACTGGAAAAAGCTTATGGATCAAAGGTCACTTTAAGGAGGTCAAAGGGTCATTTAAGTAATGAGGTCATTTAAGTAATTCGGAGAGGGGAAGATGGTTACAACAGGTACAGGAATTAGGATTTTTGTTCATCTGACCTAGTGCCTGTACAAACATCCATATTACTTCACTGCAGTCATCCTTTACTCAGTGGCAAGAAACAGACAATTCTGGGCTGGGATTCATCTGACCCATTTTGGATGTTTGGTTTCAGTGTAGATGAATCACACCTTAGAGGAACAAGTAGGAGAGACAGAGAGAAAGGAGTATGGGCTATGTACAAGAACAAAGGGAAAAAGCAAGAGAAAAATGTACATAGGGGATCAGAGGGCTTGAGGACACAAAGTGGGATAGAAAATAATAATAGCTCTTCATCCCTTGGAAAGTGGAGAATATAATTTAGCTGTGTATCTTTCGAACAAAGAGATAAACATTTCTGGTATTCATTTAGGAATGACTTATTTATGAACCTTACACGATCAAGTCCTCCACGGGAAACTTTATCCTGATGGAAAAATTATAATCACCCAAGGTAAGTGAGCTGAAACTATGCAAATCATTGCTTACTTTATATTGTTCTGATTTTAAATAAGTCTTAGGAAATGAAGAACCCAGATTATGATTTCCCATCATACAAGCCTAAAGATGAGATACATAGCTTTGTCCTGTCTCCTAGACATTCTCTCTGAAACAGTATCTTTTCCAGGAACTGCATGGATCCTGCTGTCCTCCAAGTGCAAAAACAAAGGAATGGTACTATGCAGGAAGTGCAACATGGGAGGAGACTCTGAAGAGGAAAGCTCTTTGTCACTTGCATAGGAACCAGCTACAGATTAATATGATGACCCTTGCCAGATGTACCATGATACTTCACCTCCGTTCAGTCAGCTTGCAGCGTTCAAGCAGCCACTGCTCAGTGAATCTGGCATCTCAGGCCAGGCTATTATATATTTGGTGGCATGCATTTTTCTTCCTCCTCCCACAGAACATCAGCCCAGAAGCAGAAGCTCATTTTAGCAGAATGAATTGCTTCATTTTGTGACAAGCATTTCCATTCTGTTTCTTTCTCCCAGACTGTCTGCAACTGATAAGTTTAGTGAATCATGCTAGCAAAACAGTATCGAACTAGAAAAGATTATGTCCCTTTAACATCACACAAATGAATGTGCCATGCAGACCAAATATTTGCCTACAAGAGAGCAATTCATTTATTAACAAAAAGTCCTAAAAGCGTGCTGCTGACGAATGGGTCTCCCAAGCCAGCCCGCACAGGTCATGAATCCCAGGCCTCAGGGTGCTCAGCCCCGAGTGACATGCTGAAAAGGCTGCTGATGGAAGAAACTCTGCTCTGCAGTCCAGCTTCTAGCACATCTGTCAAACCTCAGCTACAGACTTCTGCATTCTGCTCTGTTTTTCCACATCCAGCTACTTTCCTGGCAGTTGAGGGCCATTGGAACACATACAGGAACAATACAAACAGCCAGATTAGCAGCCTGCGAGGGAGACAGCGGCCATATTTGTAAATGCACCATTTCTGGAAACCACAGATAGCACCAAAAGAGCACAAATCAGAGCCAGTTCCTGGGCACTCACCTCTCTGACAGAAGTTTTTTTTTCAAGACAGAATGTTGTTCACCTTCCCACAGCATCAACCAGCCTCCTCTGGCTGAATTTTAGCTGCTGAGTTTCCTACTAGCATGGGCTGACTGCATAGGCCTCACTCCAGCTCATATCTTACACAGTACAACGCAGGCATAAGTAAAATCTGATACAGTTCTCACTGTTTACTTAAGGCTAATCATATTGAAAATCTAATTCCAGGGAATACAGTGCTCTTGCAGTGACTGAAAACCTTGTAAAAAGGTGACCAATTAATATGTCTGATATTAAAATTCTGTGACTAGCCACTTCTTCTAACTCATAGCTGAAATGCTTCAGCAAGTAAAAAATACTTATGACTTCATCTCATAATTCATTCATTATAAGATGACATTTTCTGTTTAGACATACTTAAACTGGTCACATTTTCTGAGAACAGTGAAGATTTCCCACCCTGTGTTGCTTTTGTTCATATTCCAATTTGGACTGCATTCTGGTAGTCTCTGGTACCAATTCCCAGTTCAAACACTAATTTTGGTTACGCCAATGGGGTGTCCCTGTCACACAGGTAGTTCTAAGTGACAGCTGAATCTCCTGCCTTCAGACAGTCCTTCCCTCCCTGCGTTAACTTTCCCACGGTTGAGATTTATCTCCACATAGCAAAGGCTGCACTTCTACCTGTGCATGCACTTATTCAACTCATATAGCCAACAAAAAAAGCTGGATCAATCCATGTCTCCAGTTTCACATCACACCAAATACGGGAATAGGGAGGTGGTGCCAACTGCAGGATACTTATCTCAAATTCCTCTCATATTTTCTTCTCTCCTCAGGACGTCAAAATAGCTCCCTAGCTGCATTACTATTCCCCTACGTTTACCCTTTAGATAGGGCTGTACTGGGTTACCTGAACTCTCCCTTGTGTATAAAATATCACCAGAGAAAACTGCTGCTATTTTTCAGTTAACTGCAACACTTAGTCAAAATGATTCTTAATGAATGTTGCAGTCCATTAACAGCTTGAAAAGCATGACATTGCTGCAACTTCTGATTTACAGCTAGCTAGAACAAAAATGATTTTTTTTAAAGACTGTCTTATTTGCCTCTGAAATATTAGATTTATTTTAGATTATGGAAACGTGACTACACTTGAAAAAAAGAAAAAAAAAAAGATAAAAAAGAAGGAAGAAAAATAATAGAAAAATAAAATCTTTTTTTTTCTTAAATAAATATAGCAGTATGAAAAGTTTTGTTATTTCTATATCTGGCAACACCATATTTAAACAAAAGGATAAACATTGTTTGCAAAAATAAAAACCAAGACATCACATCTACTAAAAAATAGATCATCCATGAGCTGAAGAGTGGAGTCAAAACTTGCTGACTGCACTGAACACGGCATCTTTAAAATTCAAGGAAATAGCCACTAGGAAAAAGCAATTCCTTTGTGAGTCCACATGCAATTCCTTTGATCACAGAGAATGAAGAAAAATCAAACAATCCCAACTGCACTGCTTAAGCATTCTTTAAAAGTGTTTCTGATTTTTTTTAACACCTGTATTTATTATTCTTAATACTTTATTTGACTATTTTATTCTTTGAATATGGTTAACATTTTTATTTCATCAGTTTTAGAAACTTATTTTTAACCAAATCACTAATCCGCTGACAAATTCACCCATTTCTGATCAAAATCTACTAGCTATTCATTTTTAAAGGTTGCACTTTTCCTTCACTAGTGTTTGAATTGTAGGAATTGTTGCAATGTAGAGTGCAGTGTATTCTTTTTTGTCATCAGAGAAAGTCAGTTTAAGTGTAGGATCTGAACAGAAAATGTCACTTCAAAATGAATCAACTACTATGGCTAGATTGAAGGGAATCACAGAAGCTATTACTTTGATGACAATTAGCTCTCACTGATAATTAGAATGGTATAAATGCAACTTCTTACTCTAAGTACATTTAATCACTGGAAACCTTCGCACAAGCATTTGCACGAGTACTGTGGGGAAGTAGCAGATATTTGCTGTGCCTACAAGGGCTTTAGCAGGGTTATAAGCTTTATTAAAAGTGACAAAGTGAGGGAAGAGTGATTTAGTGCATAGTTGCTCATAGAGGTTACTCCCATAACCTCTGCTGTAAGGAGACTAACTTCCTTTTGGTGATGACTGTGCAAAAGGACTGGCCTAGATGAAATATCTAAAGAGTGGGAAATCTACCCCTCTCAGGAGTCAATACAAAGCTAGCCATCCTGGATTGACAGATGAACTTCAACCCACAAAATGGTCCAAGAAAAGGAACATCTTCCATGCCTTCATTTTCAGGACTTAATGCAGAGAACAGAAATCAAGCACAGCTCTCATTTCAATTGTAAAACCATCAATTTCAGATGTCTAAAGACAGTTAAAGGATAGAGAAAATATATATAAAGAATATCTCATGATTTCATAATGTCAGCAAGTTCCAGTCTTACCCTCTCTCCGAAGTCCCCTTTATCCCCCATTAAAAAAAAGTTGGCCACTTATCTTCATTTTTTTTCTTTCCCAGCAAACAAAGAGATTACTCTTACCACTGTACTGGGAATTCCTTGAACCAAGGGGTGGCTTATTGGTTTTACAGCTTTCAGCCTCTGCGTCTCCAAGTTTGGCTCTAGTGAGCACTAACTGAAAGTTTCTGCCATGTTGCAGCTATGTAAGATCCTTGGTTGTGTCAGTTCCATTTTCTGAAGATGTGGTATTCACCAAGCACAGAAGAACAGTGCCATTCAAGATGTCCCGTGGTATCCCACCTGCTTCCAGCTGCCAGGCCAGGTGGAAACAGCTTTCCCATCAATCTCAGTTCATATCTGCCATGCCTAATTAACGTTCCAAATGGCACTAGGTGCCTAGGTTTAAGCAATGAAAATGAGTACTACCCAGTAATCTCCAAAGGCTCACGAAACCTTGTATGGATAAGATGAATCGAAACAGTCATTCTGCTGAAGACCTCTGTGGGATGGTCCCCACATAATCCCTGTTAATGTAAAGCTGTTTTAATATATCTTTTAGAGATCACATTAGACCAGAAGAGAAATTTCCTCTACCAAACCTACGCAGTGGAAAACTGGCACCTCAGTTACTAGTGCATCAGTGCATCAAGTATCTCTATTAATCTGAGGGGAACTTTAAGCAAATCTCACTCAAGTTAACACACAGATAAGATGGATAAGATGGAATGGCAATTTACTGCCTGAAATACCATTGTGCATGATGAAATTTGAACTGATTACAATGATTCAACTTGAATTTTATTTATAATCATTGTAAAAATTTTAGAAAGTTAACTGATTCTCTACAAAGAAATCACAACATACTAAGCTGGAACTATTATTTTTTTTTTTATGGCTGTTAGGACATGCAGAGCTCTTTGTAGGTTTTGGCAGGTTTCTATTCTGTTTGGCTGGTGGATGTATTTGTTTTGTTGTTGTTGTTTTTATTATTGCCAGAATCTTACAGGATGTTTATACAAAAACTGCAGACTGACCACAGATCCTTGTCAGAAATCTCCAGTGTATTCTGGAGACACACTCACAGCAATACTAGCTCAATTTTTTATGCTTAATGTTAATTATTTCAGAAAAAAATATACTTTTTTTTTTTTTATTAGCAATGATGGAAGTAGTTCAGTAATAAAAAAAACAGTCACATCTTCTTAATCAAATGAGTCCCAGATTGCAGGAGCTGAAATGTTTTATTGTAAAGATCTCATTTCTGAAGTTCTTTTCCAAACTCCCCATGGGTCTGTCCTGGATGCAGGGTCATGGGAGTCCCCTGAAAGCTGCTGTGTGAACACAACCTTCCTGTCAGTTGTGTGAATGTCTTTTTCACAAAGCAATGCAAATCCAGGGAGCTTCCAGTTAGTTCACAGGAAATATGAAGTTATTCCTGTTGTTCTATATTTGCACAAAAATGACATTTATAGTGTTTCTTCTAAGTAAAGTTCTTTACAGGAAGCTCTGGAAAGAATCAAGGTTTTTGCTTATTTAGTGAAATTTTCAGAATATCACATTATACCACGCAATTCCACACAGCTCCAACAGCTAAATACTAGCTATCATTGTAACACTAACCTCCCCCATCAGCCTATCTACAAGCAGATCTACTTCCACAGACTGACAGGTACTTTTTAGCCCCCATCAAGCAGAGAATACTGTATTTACCAAGTGACTACTATCTATTCAGCTGTTTTGTGTACCTTTTCCCTATTTAAGAACCCCACTGTCAGTTATATTTTCAAAGTAGCAAATATTCCAGGTTTCAGTAGGATACAAGACTAGATGGATTCTCTGGTATTCCCATCACTGCTTTTCACCAGCAGCTGAGAACTAGAGTACAGTCTGGGACCATCTTCTATTCAGTAAAAACATTTTCAGGAACACATTTCAAAAGACATGACTCATGATTTGGTTTTTTATCTTTGCCTACAATTTTCATCTTACTCTTCTGTTTTGTGAAGAGGAAACTTATTCCAGGCAATACAGGAGAGAACTCCCAAATTCCATTTTGAGAACTTAAACAAATAGGTCTGGTTGAGAAGGACTGAAAACCATCCTACAGAACTGCCACTTTTGTAGCAAAATGGCAGCAGGCCAACCTGCCTTGTGGTGGGGCACTTTCTCGAATGGAGAAAAAGTATCCTTCTTAAACGCCACATAACCATCCTGCATCGTCTCTCATGGTTTCATTGGTTTGCAGGACTTGGATAGACCCTCAGAGCCTGTGTCCTTACACATCCATGCAGGTGGTGGTGGCCTTGCATTGCACTAGGATGAAACAGTGTGTGTAGTGGCCCATCTGGCAAGGTGGGTGCTGTTCCTCATACTGTGTGGGCTGCCGCCCTTTTGACTGCTACCCTGAGGGAAAGGCAACTTCCCTTGGGCCACATGTCCAGAGCCTTTGCCAGCCTTTCACTTTTATAACCGGTACTTGGCACCTACAAGGCCCTAATACCTGAGGACAGCAGAGAAAAGCAAGTGTGTAGGAGAGACATTGCCTCAGTGCTCCAACCCATCCCCAGGCCTTTCTGTAAACCTCAAGACCAAGGAAATGCCTCAAGAGGATGTGCAGGAAGCCAGCGGAGCAATTTTGCAAATGTTTACAGCAAGTTGGTGAGCCATGCTTTTCCCTTCCGTTAGCTGATGAACATGGATGTCAACATAAACAAACAGATTTGAAAGTAACAGCTCTAAAACCGCACAGCACTGGGAAGTGGAGGGCTTCTCCCTTGGCCACCGGTTGCCTAGACTAAATAAACAAGGAGGTGAAATCTTCTTGGTGGGGACACGCACTGAAGAATGGGAGAAAAGCCCAGCAAAAAAAAAACTCCTGGACCTTTAGGCCAAGGCTCTGAGGATAAACCCAGGTGACGTTCAGTCCAGCACAGATGAGGACAGCTGTGTTTTAAACAAATCACATGATCTGAGCACAGCTTTCCTTTCTGTGGGCTCTGAGTACTGTGCTTTCACTTACATAACTCCATTTTCCACCAGAGGAGGAAGTTATGAGCAAGTGCAGCACGAATGCCATCCTGGGTCTGATCTTGCCTGGGAGGTATCCAGCCTCCATGTCCCATAAAATACATAAATGGCATCCATTCCCAGTCCTCTGCTCCCCATCACTGGTTCCTTATACCTTAGCCCTCCCTGAGTCAGATTCTGGGAATAACTTATGAAAAATCTGTCTCCATATGATGTGCAAAAAGATTTAGCCTCATGTACCTGTCCATAAAGGCATATGCAGTGCCTACAGTAAGAGCCCTACACCTGTTCCTCAGCACAGGCAGACTGCTGCTGGAGCAGATGACTTGGGCAATCCTGTGTGGAGTTGGACTTGATCCTTGAGACTCTTTCAGCTACTCTCTGAAACAGTGGCTGTACCTGCCCAGGGGGAAGATCCCCAGTACACGACCCCATCTCACAAGAGGTGCAGCATCCTGTTTACACAAAGATTTGACTCTACTTGTGAAATGCCAAAGCTTCTACAAAGAAACCTTGAGGGAAATCCCCAATAAACTCCATGCCATATTGAGATGTATATGACTCGCTATGAAGACCCTTGCAGGAGGAGTCCATCAGCTGGAATATTTGAAGGCTATCAAATTTTACTAGACTTCATGCAATTTTTATTTCATGATTTTATCAGAACTGTCCAAAAGATTTCTTGAATTAAAAAAAAATAAATGCTCACCTCACATAAGCTTTTCTTCTAGATAGGATGTTAGCTCTCTAATCTCCTCAATAACATTGGGAAGAAGAGATAGGCAAGATAGTGATAGCCTCATTCTGGTCAGCAGACTCAACAGAGTCATAAGATTGTTAATGAGCAATTAATACCTTTTAAAAACTGTAAGGTATTCTGGAAACAGCAGCAGTAACCACAGCAGTTGAACATCTTTGTCAAACACTGGATTTAATATGCATGCAACATGTTTAGTCTGCTTAGCAGCCAGCCAAAATATACACACATACAAAACGTTTCATTTTATAAACCTACTTCCCTTCCACATAGATCTCAAAGCTCTACCAAACAGGTTCATCCTACAGCAAAACTACCACTACAATAAAAAGCCATATTTAATTGCTACAGTGAAAGATTCTAGCCCGCTGTTGCAGACAGACAGTTCTGAAACCTATAGTGTTACAGGCAGACCTAAAATTGGAACAGTATTTCCTAAAGTGAAAGCTGTTTTAGGAGTATTTGCATTATAGTCGCATCATAAATTTTGGACAGCAAGCAGGAACAGGTGTTTATTACATGCATTTTTTCTCAAATATTTTAACAAATCAACAGTCAACAATCTACCTGGGCATCTTCTCTCATGCTCAGAGATATAATTTCAGTTCAATTAAATTAATAGTTTTGCAGCAAATTGACAAAAGCTAGATTCCTCCTTTGACTCCCAAAAAGCCATAATAGGAAGCACTGCTTTTTTTAAGCAGGCCAGCAATGATGCCGTTGACTATCTACTGCTTTGTCTTCAAGATACATCAGTATCTTTTCTGCTAAAGACCACACACTCCAGAAATGTCTCATTCATTTCCAGTCACATTCCAAAGGACACTGCTCCATAAAGCTACCACATGGATATGGCTATGACTGTTGAAGAGCCACAACTTGCAAGAAATACAAATCTTAAATGGAAAGCTCATGGTTCTACAAAAATCCTCTCTCAGTAAAGAAGTAAAGACTATACGGGTTAGAAGCACAAAGAAAACAAACAAACAAACAAACAAACAAACAAAAAAAGGTGGTGTGGAGGGGCGGGAAGAAACAATCATTTTTGTCTGTTGTTGCAAACAGTCCCAAAGGCCTCTTTTTTCCTCTCTGAGAAGCACCAGATAACTACTCAGGGGTAGCAGATAATGCTTTGTCCAAGTGGTATTGTCTTTTAAGAAAGGGTTTAGGGAGCAGAAACAAGTAGATTTTAAAAAGCAAAAGGAAAACAAAAACAAACAAAAAAAAAGAACCACGAGAAAAAGAAAATTCAACCCCCAAATCAACTTCAAAGCTTAATACCAGGACAGATAGTTGAGAATCAGCCCCCACATCACTGCTTCACTTCACAAAGCCACTTCTCAAGGGATTTATGATGCTCTACAACTGAAGCAGAACCTCACATTCATAAAAATGCACTTGCTCTACATCCTCCACAGATGAGAGAAGTAGGAAAACCTCCTCAGAGAGCAACAGCCTCTCTCACAAGCATTCTTGTGCACCCATGATTTATGACTTTCTTGTATCTGACTTCAACAAAAAGAATGAGGATGAACAGCCTAAACTGTGGATTGCAAATCTCCTAAGAGAATTAGGAGCTACAGAGAAGAGGCCATGTCACCTGCTTCCCGACAAGCAGTATTACCACTGCACTGGGATGTAAAATGACTGTTACAACTTGCAAAAATTCAAGTCACTAGTGTGCATTATGCTTGTAAGACTGGGTGGGTTGGATGCCTCTAGGGACATCGGTGTTCTCTTCATTTATCCCACAAGCAGCAAACTTACATGGGAAGGAAGAAGCTCTACCCAAGGTGAAAATCAGATGGTCTACATCACACACTTTTTCCCATGAAAATCCACACTTCAGTAGATTTCAGCTCCTATTTGATCCAGTTCTTACTTAAGAGCCTTAGGGCACACAGGGGTTCACAGAAAAGCTTTCAAATGATCAGTGTAGCTTTTATTGCCCTATTGTCCTAAAGTCAGAGTCATATAACCATTTGAGTTGGAAGGGGTCTACAAAAGTCATCTAGTCCAACTCCTCTGCAACGAACAGGGAAAATCCCAACCCTAATCCTAATCCTCTAATTAGAGCTGAATTCATCCCTTACATAAAGGCACCAGAATACACACACTGGGACAGACTATAATGCCAGCTCTTCCTACACAAATCAGGTCTTTCAGAAAACGTTTTCACTTGCAACTTGATTGTGAAATTCCGAATGCATGATATACTGTAAATACTGTAAATAAGTATATCCATTGAAGAGAAATGTGTCTCAAAACGAGGAGCTAACAACTATCCAGAACTCTTTTCAAAGAGGTTGATTTTCTTTTTCTGCTGTTTTACTAGATTTTTGCAATGTGTCTGGTCAATTGGATTCTTTCAGCATTTTTAAAACCTAGCCACAAGGGAAAATACGCACTACCCACGTGTACTTGTCTGGCCCAAATGGAAAACAGAAACAATTTTCTCAAAACCACGTTTTTATTAAAAATTTAAATGTTGGAACATGACCACAATAGAACAAAATAGCGTCAGGAAATATTATTTTAGTGTGCAACATTTGTCAGACGCAAAAGGAAACAAACTTGTCAGACTTCTCTTTCTTTTATGTTTCTTTGTTGACTAGACAGGAAGTTGACAAAAATTGTTGGTTTTTTTCTTTTGTCCTTGTAAAACATACAACGCAATTTTTATTGTAACATTTCAGCCTCCGACTGCATTCAGTAAATAAAACCTACCTCATGAGCATCCAGGAAAGTGTTTCATATCTGACAGCTTACAAAAATGCTGAACTAATTGAGTACAAAACTAAAAGTAAATAGCTCTTGCTGCAGAAACGGAAATAATGTGATTTAAAAGAAAACCCATTATTTTCTTTGGTAACTTCCTGAGAAGCCATAGCTGAATAAAATGAAATATTTGCCTAATCTGCATTTCACAGGTAAAGGCCAGCAGGAATGCAAACACTGATGAAAATCGACATTTGGCTGTAAATATTTTGTGAGTTGTTTATTTCAAAACAGTAAGAAGCAACCAGGTAATGTTCAATTACAAGAGTGATTCTACTTATTAGTGACAAGCAAGCACATAAGCAGGCTTCAACAGACATTTATGTTATTTAGAATTAAAAACCAACTGCAGCACAGTAAGCTCATCCATCCAGTAAAAGCTCCATACTAAACACTAAACATCATATTCTTTGTCAAAAAAAAAGAACAACCTAAATTTTCTGAAATGAATACACACTAGTTAATATAGAAAATGGTAGAGAAAGTGGAGAATAGGGCTCTTCCAAAAAATATCCTCCCAGTAAGAGGCTCAAGGCACCTAAAGGGCAGCATGCAGGACACAAGGATGGCTCTTTCCCCCCACAGCTCATAACAGGTGAGCGCAGCCTTGGTGGGATCTGTTGCAGATTTGCCCTCTCCTTCCTGCAGGCCTAACCCAGCTATTGTGCTGCCACTGGTATGCATCAAACCCGTACTAGAACTAAATTATATGAGGACTTAATACAGTGATGTTTTTCCCACGATGTTCTTAATGGCCAATTTTAGCTTCTCAAATTAAAGTCATGCTTGAATCAACCAAAAAAATACTGCCACAATGGAGGTGCAAGACGATGCAAGAAGAACCAGAGGCTGAACCACTGAGGGCCTGTGCTTTCTGTCAGTCTAATGTGAGAGATGTGAAACTGACAAGCTTCTCAAGTACTTCAATTACCAGAGGCACTTATCATTTTACCAGGCACTGAGGTTGTTTGCTAAGCTGATGTATTTATGAGCTACTGCATGCTTCTGTGCCAGAAAAAAAGATGGGGGTCACCTGAGTTTACCTTTAAAATGAGACACTTTTGATCATACTGCCTTTTCCAAGACTGTAACTGCCACTTACTAAGATACTTCCATTTTTATTGGTTTACTGGTAACCTAATATTGGTTTGTAAGACATGGTTTTGCCAGAACAGGTTGACCAACTTCATTTAATTTCCAAAGAACTGAATTGACTACAGCAGTCAGTTGTAATGCTAGCTTAGACAGGCTTCTAGTTTGTGAAAAACGATCATACCTTGTAGCACTACCTACATGGATTCATGCCATAATTTGCAAATTTCCAGGCATTCAGACAGATGTTGAAAAGGAATTTCCCATTGTTCTTTGCTAGAGCATTCCCAGCCTGTGAACAGCTCTGGTAGACAGCACTAGCAGTATGCAGAGTATGTAGTTTTGCTAAAGAAATGATAAATTTCTAATAGCAAAAACTGTATCCGTCATCTTACAGTATAAATTCTTGCAATCTGCAATCAGTTTCCAATTCTTATCCTAAGATAATGAAAATTACCTTGAGTGATGCACACATGAAATGTGAAGGCTAACACAGTCCTAACTGACAAGCATTTCACTGATATTTCAGTGCCATATGTAAAGCTGTTTACAGGCTATAAATTAATCTAGCTGTTTCAGAACATTCTGACTAGATTCACTAATTGAAAAATGTTCAGCTTACTGCAAGAAATGCAAATATTGACAATTCTGAGTAACAAGTGTTCTCCAAAAAAACAGGAATAGAAGTGATAAATGTAAGCAAAACCACCCAAAGTCACATCACGAGACTGCCTTCCATGCCAGCACATCTGCAGAAGTTGTATTAAAACTCAAAGTTCAGAACATGTCATTCTCATGGCAACATCCTTTATGCACCAGATGTATTCCCAAATCATTCCTTAGAACAGACCACATTTTTAACCACACATCTAAATAGCACTTAACAAAAAAAATCTTATTTACACTGTGTGAAGAGTTAAAAACAAAACAAAACAAAAGCAACAAACAAAAAACCCATGTAATTACCAAAAGCACTACATCTACTTATTAAAAGTGGCTCATTAGCAGGAACGTTGTCAGCGCTACCCACATATAACGTTAAACCCATACTAGCGTCTTACAGATAAGTAGCAAATATTCACAACTACCAAAGGTCCTTCGGGTTTTGGCTCTCTTACTCAGGCTTGCAGTTATGTGAGTCCATGAAAACCTTGTAGATTTTTTATTATTTTTTTTTAATAATTAAAAACTGTCATTCCCCTTTGACTGTCTTACAGGTTGGAAATCTGCAACCTACAGATACATTTCAAAGAAACCAGAGGGTAATTATTAAAAAATAAATAAACAAACATTCTTTTTAAACTAAAATCGCACTTGCTTTGGGCCCAGCTTGCATTTCTTGCATGTGGATAATGGTAACTTCAATCAGATTTGCTCATGGGTCATTTGTCTCACTGATGTAATTCAGCAGTTGAAACAAATGAAAAAAAAATAAGTCAAATGTGAAAGAACTGAAGCTCTCAGGGCAGATTTGGTCTGTTTGATAAAGTCATTTTAACCAAAGTTAACATAAGCACAACTTTCACAAGGGATTTAGTCTCCTAATTTCACTGGTGTTTGCTTTAAAGGAGGTATTTATGGTATTTATTTACATTATGTTTTACAGTATTTATTGTTCCATATCTCTACAAGTTTATTTGATCTTCAAGTAAAATAATTCAGGCTTGAAAAGTACCCTATTAAGACAAAGATAAAACAATTCAACTAAGTTGTATATAGTGCTAGAAAAAAGTTACTTTATTGAAAAGAATTTTAATAACGAAGCTCTGGAGCTTGCAGTAGCTCTCAGGGTCATCAGAAAATGAAGTTTACAGCCCTGTCATCACTCATGAGCAAAACTGGGAGCCTGGAAATGGGTGGAGTAAAACAGCTCCCACCTACAGGACCCAACCATGGGTTTTTAACTCTTCCCTTGTTTCTTTCTCCTGCATGATCTCTTGAGCATCATCCTAGACTGGTACAACAGAGAGCACTCTAGGATTAGAGAAAGAAGAGGAAGCTGCTGAGATGGGGGATTAGCAGATTCTTTCTATGGACTGCCGTACCCACAACATGACCCCAGCAATATGATCAATGACTTTGACAAATCTTGTTACTCATTCAGATCTGGATATCCAAAATTCCACAACCAAACTTAAGAGTAACTTGAATAAAGAGAGTAAAGTCAAGCGCAAAATAAAATAAAATAAAATTGTGTTTAGCTCTACAGAGTGCACTGAAATAGTCTTTTTGAAACAGCCACTTATTATTTGCACTTCCCAAATCAAGGTCTAATGTAAGTCATATCACTTTTTAGATCGTGGAATCACCATTTCATCCCATGGAAAAATTCTATACAAAAATAGCTTCCGTAGGAAGATGGAAACATTAGGGAATTAGTACCAAGATTCTGTTATACTCATTAGACAGCAGCCTTCTTCCTTCGTCTTGTTTTTCACATCCTTCCTTCCTTTTAGATGACTATGTGTCACCATTTTGTAAAAAAGAAAGCATGTGAATCTTATCGTTGCGAAACCTCTAACTGCTCTTTCTGTATTTTTCCAGAATTTTTAAGTCATTGTGGAGGAGTAATGAAACACACACACACACACACACAAAAAGGCATTGTAATATTTCATTCTTATCCAGAAAAACAAGTATTCTTCTTAGTGATGGTAACTAACTTCAAATACTGTATGGAAGCGTCCATTATAATAAACAAGTCAGAAGGAACCTTGACTTACATGTTTTTTCCCTCCTTGTAAATTCTTTTTGGCCTTTTCCATTTCCAGTGCTACTTCTAATATATGCCGAGCCTGCTCTGAAAGTTCTTAAACACTTGAACCACAAGCAAACTTCAAAAGAGCTCTAATAAAAATGTGCAAAGGCACAGGAAGCTTCTGATTATCTCTGGCCAGAAGGCAGACTAGCAGTAGTAAGCTGACCTAAAGGTGCTGTTGGCAGTGGAAAGTTTAAGGAACAACCAAGCTGTCAGACAATAGGTTTAAGCTGCTCTTCTCTGAAGAGTCATCAGGTTAGATTCTTTGACCTCAACATGATGATTCTTCTGGATAATGCATAGGGAATTCCTGAGCCTAGTGTTTAGATTGCTTGCTCATTCTTAAAGCAATTTGCAGTATAAGATATAAACGCATCTAATAGATGTGATTTATAAATCAGTGGGTTAGCTGCACACTCCTAAGGTTTCAGATAGCAGTTATTGCAGCATACTGCTGTATGATAAGCTCCAGGTTCAAAAATTGCCTTTCAGAAGAAGTGGAGAAAGATCCTCCAATTCCTGCTAAACTTCTGATTGGAAAAGAGAAGGCTCTCATTGTGGCCTTCCAATATTTGAAGGGATTGTTTAAAAAGGAGAGGGAACAGCTGTTTATGAGGGTGGACAGTGATAGGACAAGGGGGAATGGTTTTAAAATGAGACAGGGGAGGTTTAGGTTAGATATTAGGAAGAAGTTTTTCACAGAGGGTGGTGACACACTGGAACAGGTTGCCCAAGGAGGTTGTGGATGCCCCATCCCTGGAGGTATTCAAGACCAGGCTGGATGTAGCAGCTTGGTCTAGTGGTTGGTGACCCTGCACATAGCAGAGGGATTGAAACTCGATGATCATTGTGGTCCTTTTCAATCCAGGCCATTCTATCGTTCTGTGATTCTATGATCCTTGTGTGGAAACCATGCATGGCTTCAGCCAGTGCTGAAAGCAGTGCCCTCCTGCAGGCAGCCACTGCAAGCAGATACAGAGACTGTTCCATAACTCTGTGCACTGCATGTAGATATTATTTCATTTCTCTCTCTGTTGGTATGCCCTATTAGCAGTAAACACCTGTACGGCTAGAGAATCAACTTGAGAGGGAAGGTAGAGCAGAAGGAGTCCCTGAGACTGACTACAAAATTCCTTCCCAGGCTGGCTTTTGCAAGAGCAGGATTTTGAACCTATTCTTTAAGATTAGCCACCATTACACTCCAAGATGTAGTAAACTGATGTCCAACATCTATCAAATATAGAAAAGGCAGCCTTGGATTGGATTATGATGAGGTATCTAAAGCAAAGTAAGGGCAAGTTAGAAAAGCAGCTTTGTGCACACTTAAGGAGAGTCACATGCTATTTTAATGAAGGATTATCATACCTAGTTGTAAACATTATCTGTTTATTTTTAATAAGTGGTGGCTATGCTAGATGTTTGAGTATCAAATATCTTATTTTGTTTATATTAACTCCTAGAAGTGCATATTTCATAATTAATTGGATATAGAAAAATAAATGCAGGCCATGCATTAGTGTTAAGAATTCTTGAGAGGTACTTCTATGGCTTAAAAGGCAGTGTTTATTGTATTAGAGAATTGGATTATAGAAATGGGTTACTACAGAAATTGATTGTCTACAGTCTTTGTCCTTGTCTAGAAGCAAACAGCATTTCAGAGGCGTGTGTTAAATAAACGTTCTTAAATGACTGCACTGAATAATGCAGTATTTGTCAGCATAATTTCACTTCAAATTAGGAGCCTATTCTACTTCATCTTATATTTTCACTTTCAGCAAAACCAGCTGACTTTTCGTGTACTTTCAGTATTCAAAATTTAGTCCCTGGCTGTGATTTAATCTCCCTTCCAAATCAGAAGAGATTAGATTACAATTACAAAGCACTGGAAACAGGAAATGTTGTAAACTCTGACACAGTACTAACCATTGGTTCAAATGACACTGTGAAATTTTCTTAAGCATGGTCAGTCACCATTTCCCTACACAGCTTTTTGATTTGACCCCTAAGAGAGCTGCAAGAGAAACACTGTTTACACTGAGGTCATCGCCAGGTTATGCCACACAAGAGCAGATACGCATCATTCATCCAAGCCATGGCACATTTGTATTTCATTACTGAAGGAATAACAGTAACAAATTTAGAAATCAAAATTACAAAAATAATTACTAATGTCCCCTCTTTATTCAAGAGGCTAGGATTTTGGTCAACCAGCAAGATGTGCAAGCTAATGAAGGATCTAATTTTAGGCAAAAGTTTGTACTTGTATGAATCTTCATAATAGATATTGGTCCAGCACAGCGAATGTGCCCCAGAGGGATGTTTCATATAACAAAGGGGAGGGTTAACACAGAACGAAGGTGGCCAATGCCTCACTTGACCAATTCATGAGTGACTGTACTTAGCAATAGGAGAAGCTGTGAGTTGCAGGTGTTGATTCCTGTTTTGCTTTGGAGTTTTAACTCCTCCAGGAATATCAGCTAGTGCCCTGGTTTGGGATTTGAGGTTGCAGGACCAAATGCCGGGAACTATTTTGGCTAGGGAAGGCAAAATGCAGTGGGAAGGGGGATGTGCATACAGGTGGCATCAGAGGCTGACAAGTGGAGGAGAAGAGTGACAGCAACCAGAAAACTGAATAGGTTTCCTATGCTGGGAGACCAGGAGAGCATAAGATGCACAAAGCCAAAGGGAAATAGATTTTCTCCATGAAAAAGGGCCAGATAAGGGGACGAGCTGAAGAGGGTGTCAGGAAAGAGACGTTATCCTATGGGACATAGGAGAAGGTGAAGACCAGTGTAGATGGAGCAACAGAGGCCCCAGCATGGGAGCCAGGAGAGCCTAGTATTGCAGAGGTTGCACAGAGGTTAGAGACCAGATACAGGGAAATGGAGAATGTGAAGGAATATGATTCACAGGGAAAAAGCTCTGAGCAGGAGATGTTCCGGCGTGGAACTGAAAATTAAGTCTGAAGTAAGGCAGTGGGGTACAAGGCAAGGGTACACTGTAGGGATCTCAGGACCTTCTCATCTGGCTGCGTGGACAAGCACAGGGCTGCCACTCAACTCTAACCCTCAGCTGTTGACTTTTTTTTTGCTACCCTTCTCAGGCTGAGGTACATTCATGAATCAGCACCTCAGATTTTTGTAAATCATAAGTAAGGAGGAATACCAGATAGCATTTCATCTTTTTTTGATTCTTAATAGTATGGGAAAGCATTGAAAATTAAATAACTGTTTTCATTCCTCTACTGAACTGTGTTTACCTGCAGCTTAGAGTATCAAAGATCTGGGTTTTTTTTTTGTTGTTGTTGTTGTTTTTTTACTGTTCTAATTACATACATAAAGCCTAGGCTCTGAATAGAAATAAATCATCTCAAATTACAAAGACATGTCGCTGTAACAATAAAGCCTTCCTTTTCCCACTAGTGGAAGCATTATCTTTATAAAAATACATTGCTTAAAAAATGCCCAGAAATACTAAATCCATGGCTCATGCAACTTAATGTAAGCCAAAGATATGTGCAAGGTCATATGCTAAGTAAATTAAGAGAACAATATATTGGCTCTGTCCTCTTCACTAGCTGCCCCAAGACATATGTTTTATATATAAATAATAATAATAAAAAGATCTGCAGTGAGAAACTCCTTTATGTGGGAGGGCAGAAAGGAGGGGTGAAGAAAGGGTCCTTTAAAAGAAGACACTGGAGTTTTCTTATACGCTGACCAGTACGTTGACACCACATAACTACACATCCTTTTCCCTAAAAAGGGAAAGGGAGGCTGAGGGGAGAACTTATTGTTCTCTTCTAATACCTGAAAGGTGCTTACAGCAAGAGCGGGGCTGGTCTCTTGTCACTGGTGACAGGATGAGGGGAAATGGCCTCAAGTTGCACCAGGGGAAGTTTTGGTTGGATATCAGGAAACACTTCTTTACAGAAAGGGTTGTTAGGCACTGGAATAGGCTCCCCAGAGAGGTGGTTGAGTCACCATCCCTGGATGTGTTTAAAAACTGTTTGGATGTGGTGCTCAGGGACATGATTTAGCAGAGGGTTGTTAGAGTTAGGGTAGTATGGTTGGGTTGTGGTTGGACTCGATGATCTTTAAGGCCTTTTCCAACGTAAGGAATTCTATGATTCAGTGATTCTAAGAAACACTGAAACCCCACACATCTCTCAAGGGCTGTCCAGCTCCTCTGTGTTCCAGAACAGGTGCTCACACAGCTCAGTGGAACTCACTGAAATCTTCAACAATTTCCTTGTAACTCCCATGCACATTAACTCTCAAAGCAATTATTAACTCTGTTTTGGGCAATATGGAGAAACTGGGAGAATGGTAAAATTAGCTTCAAAAAAAGAATAGCATCATACACAGGTAAGGTCTTCCTATGAAGCCCTTTTTAAAAACTTTCAGATTCCCTGATGAAAGGAAATCCTCACTAATGGTTCTTCCTTAATTAGACTGTGTGTGTGCGTGCTTTTCTTTCATGAGATTAAAAAAAAATGTAAACTAAGGGTCAGGAGGAACAGGCAGCTGGGCCTTACATCTGGTCCACAACCCTAAAATAATGAACTAAGGATCCTCTAAACCTTCTACACACGTATTTTTCACTCAGTTTGAGGTACACTCAAACAAAGCCATTGTTCTATTTCCCTGAGTATCGTTACTCCAAAACAAGACCAAATGAAATTAAACAGGGTCTGAAGTGACAGAAAATTGTTTCTTGAATGTGAAATCTCGGCCCAAATCACTTAAAACTATCTCCCAAAGCTGTCTTCTTGGGGAAAGAAAAAGAAAGAAAGAAAGAAAGAAAGAAAGAAAGAAAGAAAGAAAGAAAGAAAGAAAGAAAGAAAGAAAGAAAGAAAGAAAGAAAGAAAGAAAGAAAGAAAGAAAGAAAGAAAGAAAGAAAGAAAGAAAGAAAGAAAGAAAGAAAGAAAGAAAGAAAGAAAGAAAGAAAGAAAGAAAGAAAGAAAGAAAGAAAGAAAGAAAGAAAGAAAGAAAGAAAGAAAGAAAGAAAGAAAGAAAGAAAGAAAGAAAGAAAGAAAGAGAAAAAAAAGAATTTTTGAAAAGAACTTCCCTCTTGCATCCTACAGAGGGAGAGATGGGAAGCAAAAAAAGCCATATGAATACAACATCTGAATAGATCTGATTCATTTTCCAAGTGCTCACTGATACACACTGCAACTGAGTTTGGTTGCCAATGTTCGAGACAACTATAGGACAAGACACTGTGCCTAGCAGTCCTTCTCTTCCTCTGAAGCCAAATAAAGCTTCTCTGAGAATATCATGTGTCTACATGCTAAATTTCTGCTGCTGTGCTTTAGCAGTTAAGCATCACATTTCCTCTGTAAGCTAAACAAAAAGCTGAAAATAATACCTGAAAAGAAAACCCAAGAGGCTCCTAAGGCTGCTGTCACAAGGAAGGATCAACTATACCTGTTCCTCAGTCCTTGCCTGAAAACTTACTCATTTAATGGCCAACCTGAGTCCTCCTAGCAATTAAAGGACTCCTTCTCTTACCTACAGAATAGAACAAATTTCTTATCATGCCTCAACAACTGGTGTACACCAAGACCTGTGCCTTTTCTGTTTTGTCTCAGAAAACTACACTTTGGTGCTTCTTATAAGCACCATATAAGTCTAGACCTAAGTTCATGAGGCGACGTTGTAGAAACAACCCTTGATGTCAGCACAGCCACCCAAAGCAGACATACCACTTATCCTCTCACATCAGCCTCAGCAGCAGACTGCAGGCTGGTGCAACTCATTTTCTAAAAACTAACATAGCAAAGGATTTTTAAAACGTCACAATTACTGAGCCAACCACTGCCCTACCATGTAACTGGATGAATTCCCATGGTAGCAGAGGAATGGGCAGAGTTCAAGAGTGGGAGTAAACTCTTGGGGCTGGGCTGGGCTGGGGCAGAAGAAAGCAAGACGGCTACGTCTAATGGCATTGCAGACTAAAAATATAGACTGTGCGCATTGCTATGAGCCTGAGTCATGAGGGTCGAATAATTTTAAAATATCCATCTAATTTAAGTAGCTTCCAGCCTGCTCCTTCCCCAGGATAGTTCAGATTCCTGGTGATGGGTTAAGCACCTGAACATATATGCCTCACTCACCAGGAGGTTTTCATCTCCAATTACTAACAGGCTACTTCCTGCCTGTGTTTTTTTCTTACTGTTTGCAAGCACATTGGAGTCATTTCTCTGGTAATGCCCCCTGTTCGTTTTATCTCATTCTGACCTTACAAAGTCTGCCCCTACACACCCATGGTACTCACTAACAACCATCCTTAGTCATTAGCCCTCACCGACATAGTCTAAGGAACTACTTTAACTCATCCAATCTCTTAACTGATGCTCACATTTAATTTGCTATAACGCTCTCTGTTCTCTTTTCCATTGAGGCTGTATAGTTTATGCTGGTTCTCTTTCTTAAAAGCATCACACATTTTCTTTGATTGTTTTATATTGCGTCAAGTATGATGCTATACAGGCATCCCTGGGTCTATGGAAGATAATCTTCTTTACATTTATTCTATCAACTATTTAATAATTTATAATTTATTCTCTCAGAGAGTGGTCAGGCACTGGAATGGCCTGCCCAGGGAGGTTGTGGAGTCACCGTACCTGGCAGTGTTCAAGAGGCATCTGGATGAGGAAGCAACGAGATATGGTTTAGTAGCTTGTGGTAGCAAGGGTAATAATGGGAAGACGGTTGGACTAGATGATCCTGTAGGTCCCTTCCAACCTTGTGATTCCATGATTCTATTTTCTACTTCTTCCCTTCTAGGAGATTACAAAAACTGCAATTTGCAATCATCGTTAATCATAACTCAAAACTCATCACCATTTTCATCGTCTCTACCAGTTCCTCCCTAGAAGTAAAAGATAGCCCTATGACAACAATGCCCCCAAAATACTTCCCTGATGCTTAATCCTTTTTTGGATTAAAATGTTGCTCTGAATTTCCCATTTTGCTATGACAAATGCTACACCATGTAATTGCTGTCTTTTTATGTTAGGACCCATTTTTATAGACTGTATGTAAATCAACAGGATAAGTAAAAAAAAAACCAAACAACTAATCCAAGAAGATAGACTTGTGAAATACACACTGAACAAAAACAGCATTATAAAGCTTCGCAAATAATATGGCATGAATGAAAGAGCATTTTATTGTCTGTCCATTCTGATTCTCTACCACCCCCAGAAATAATACTGGACAGCGGTCACACTACCGCTCTTATTCTAAGGACGTATATGCAGTCTGTTTGGTTCCACAGAGCAAGCTGCAGTAAGCTGCTAGGTTAGCACCAAGCCAAACATTAACTCTCAAAAAAGAATCTGAGATTCTGGGGGGAAGGAGGCGGGTGAGAAATGCTTGTTGCATTACACAGTTCACTGGGTAGTAACACTACTTGGACCACAAGGGGGAAGAAACTGGGAGATGCACCTTATCATAGATGATCTAGCAGCACTGCAGGCCTAGCTGAGGTGGTTTTTTGATTTTTTCTTTGCTATCTTTCACCCTGTTTTAGTAATGAACCAAGCCAAGGCATAGCTAAAACCACCACTCACAATTAGCACATTATACACACCAAGAAATAATGAATACATAAAATAAACAATGCTTTCAATTTAAAACACAAGCCAGACATGTTTGCTTCAGCCTTAGTTTGCCAACCAAAAAAAAAAAAGCCCTATTCCTTTGATGTTTATTCCTTTGGTTAGTCAAGGAGGCAGTATGATCTCAAAGCTTATTTAGCTTGTAAATTCTCAGGCAGTCACCATCATTTGTTCCACAGTAAAGATCCATTTGGTAAAAAAAAAAAAAAAAAAAAAAATGGTCCAGTGGAAACATATTTGCCTGTTTTTGGTAACTGAGAAGATCTTGACTGATATTCCTGGCTTGGTATATTTTTTTCCACTGTACACAAAGATGACAAAGGTCATGCAATACAGCATTTAAAATTTCTCACTGAAAATAAATGAACCATGACTCATACATGGATACAGCACGTTCTTTACCTCTTCCCTCCAGTAAGAGATAGTACCAAGTTTCTGCTAGCAGCTGCACTTGTAGACAATGAAAGATACACATTCCTGAATATATGTTTCTAAAATTCTCAGTGGAACAATTGTGCCTAAGTCTACAGAGCTGAGTATACACCAGGCAGTCTGGAAGAGCATCAGTAATCTTCAACAGTAAACACTTAATGACGCACATCTCAAATATGTTGCAATATAGGAGATTAAGACGAAAGCCATCTTCAATTAACAGATCAGTGATAGCATCTGACCATCAGCCTTTCAAGCATTAGTCACACTGGACCAGCACAAGGCTGGAAATACTATATTTTAAAAGACATAATATACTATACTGCATTGCTATCACCTTCCCTCTTTCTTCTGTGTCCTAGCTGCCACCTCCTTCCCTACACTGGCAATAGGCTGCACTCCAAGGGAACAACAGGGCATGACAGAGGCCTACTTCTGTTCCTTACCACTCATTTTTGGTGTCAGAAATACGGCAGCCAACTAAATTGAAATGGGTTTACCAATAAGCAGACAGGGGCCCCACTGCCTTCCACTTAATTCTAACTTTTTTAATTCCACTTTTAATTCTAAGCAATATAGAGAAGGGAGGAGAGCACCAAGGGCCTCCAGACTCAGATGGGAGCCCTAATGCCTTGACCTTCAGCCACAGCCACCTGTGTACAGCTGCTTTCTCTCTGTTTCAAATTTTCAAGATATTATTTTTTACATGAGAAGTTCTCTGCTGTAGAATCCACCAACCTTGAACATTAGGGATAATCATGACCCACTTGATTATGATATTACCACCTCATCAGACATACCCAGATGTACGGTTTCATTTATTGCATTCTGTATTAAGGTCAGTAACTAGTATCCTAACTTATTAACAGGAAAAACAAAAGCAGGGTGATGAAATATCCTATATCTACAGGCTTTGGTAGCTTTCCACTGTTGAAGCAGTTTTGTGCTTCATAAATCAAGTTGTATATTTAACCAATTCAGGTTAATATGTATCAGGGAGCACAGCAGAAAGGGCTGGCATTCTGGCAACCCTTTATTCAGCCCTTGAGTTTCAGCTATTCAGTACGCCACATTTCAGCCCATGCTGAGGCTCATCCTGCTGTCATCCGGCTTGCAGAAAGCTGCAGTATTATGAAAGAGCCAAGGCAACAAGGCAGACACACAAGCTCTTTTCTGTTATGTCATGTGAAGTTTTGTTTAGCGCAGACAGGAATTAAACTGGCAAATTAGAGTAATTTAATAGAGCAGAATACAAGGGTAAAACACACGACCGCCCGCATTCCATTTATGTGCTACATAGCACTGCCTCTATTAACTTCAAATTATCTCCTTTTATGGACTCTGAGCTTTTTGTATTTTTCACAGCTGTAACTGGACAATGGGTTAAATACCCGGAAGAGCTTGGGAATGTTTTCTCTGCAGCCAACACAGAGGGCAGTCGCTGAACTCGCTGCCTCTATCAAACAGGAAATTGTACTTTGGGTGCATCTGATACACACCATCACCTTTGGGAGGTCACAGTTTGTTCCCCTGGCTCACCCCAGCATGCAGGGAACAGGAAGCTCTGAGACTGCTGTTTCCACCTTGTTATTCTAGCACAGTAAGGATACTCCCCAAATTGATATGCTTGTATTTCAAAAAAGGTTGGTGAGAATTTTGTTGCTTGCACATGCATATTCCATCTTCCACTTTCCCATAAGCCAAAAGCAGACTGAAAAATTGCACAGAAGTATCCCCACAGCTTTTCAAAATCAAAAAGTCCTGGCCGTCAGACAGAAACATGCACGCTAGTACAAGCCCACAGGACAAATAAACAGGACAAAGACCTCTTTCTGCATCTTTACCATGGAAGAACGGAAACAGGGCCCAGTCAGGCTTGCTGAGCAGACACAGCTGCCATGCTGGGTGATCCTCATCTCTCATTTCCAGTGCTGAGGAGGAGATGAGGAAAGGACGTGCCCCTCTCCCCCTTGTTTCTACATCTGATACCATCAGTGATGCCAGATTGCTAAGAATCCTTTACATTCACAACAGTGGAGCTGAGTGACAGTGAGCAAGCAGCATAGACAACCCCCTGACTGAGTGCATCTACAAAAAAGCCTGAGGAAAGCAGCAAAGACCCGGGCCTGCACAAAGGCGGCTTATTTTCAATTCCCATCAGCTGGAGCCATCTCTCACCTACAAAAGCAATTCCACAGGCACTACTGCATCCTCTATGTTTTAACTTTCTCTGCAGTCCTTTCATCTCAGTACAAAGAGGGACTCAAGCTACAGAGGTGAGGGGGTCCAGCGAAGCAAAGCACTCATTTGCATGTAACTCAGCCCACTCAGGGCTCAGTCTTCTCAGAGGTTTAGAAGCAGCTGTTCTTCAAAAGACCTGGCTTCTGTCAAATTCCTGGCAGGCCCAAACATATTGCTTCTCCATGTGAGGAGGCCTATGCAAGATTCAGTTTGGACCTGAGTTTATAAAAAGACTTCATCAACCAAGTGCCTGAAAATTGATGCTCTAATGTCTCTTTGACCTACTTTGTATGTACAGTAAATAACTAGAAACAAGGTTGATGCTTCCTCCTTGCAGTACACACCTGCTTAAGCACAACCAAATGGGCCAGGATGCAGCCACAGACCCCAGGTAAGCACTAGTGGGCTTACAGCCTTCTCTCAGGAACAGGCTCTGACCAGAGGCTGCTGTGCAGTGTGGGACTCACAGCCCCTGAAAGCAACCTTTGCCACCTCTTTATGGTGTAATCACAGCTGGGAAGCCAGACAACCCCACAGCAAGTCCATAAACTTCTCCGGCTGCACTTAAAATGGGTTCATTGACAGCTAGGGATGCATGGCCACAGGAATCACAGAGCATTGCAGTGAATCTCCCCATCCTCTGCTTCTGTGGTTAGCGGTTTTTTTACTTGGCTTTCTCTAATACGGTAGATAATCCATCTATAGCACAGGGACTTAAAAGCCTCACAAAAGCACATACAGCTTCCTGAAAAACAGCTGGAAGCATTCATGTGTTGCTAATTCCATAGTACTAGGAAGACACAGGTTGAGGTATATGTAATACAGAAGTCATAATCTTGGCATCTATTTCCTATTAATTGCAACTAAAACCGCTCTACCGTGAAAATGAGATAGACTTGCTAACAGAAGTGTATGCTGACGCACATGGCAGGCACCCCAGACTTCTGAAGAAATAAAGCCCAGCCCTTAACACATACATACACACACAGGCATCTCTACTGCCGGGAAATTACGAACAGAAAACTAGAAGCACAGAAGCTAAAGGCTTAAAGACCTAATAACACAGATCTGCAGCTTGAATCCAAGGATGTAAACATATTTAGGGTGAGAACAAGATTGGCATTATGTTGGCATTACTTCATTTTAGAACTGTTGCTTAATCTGTATATCTAATTCTCCACATAAAGCTTGACTTTGTGCTAAATAAGAAATGCCTTTACACTCCACCAGCAGGCTCTGTCCATTCTACGAAAAAGTGAACATCCATTTATTTCATCTAAAGGTCAAAAGTGAAATGCCTTTGGGAGATCCCATGCAACCTTAAAATAAAAGTCGCATTCCTAAATTCCGAACTATCTAGAATGCAACACAATGTCATTATTATTCTTCTGAAATTGTAAAACAATTATTCATTTATATTAAAAGCAAAACTCTTTAAAAGAAAAGGTCCTAAAACCAATGAAATGCCAACAGAGAGAATCTTAAATCTTGATGTTCAAAAAGCATAACTTCTTTCCTTGCAGTTTTATGCATTATGGAAGTCGTGACACCCATAAACATTTAAAAGACGTGTGATGCAATTCTAATATTTGCTTGATTTGAGTTACAAGAAAACAGTCCTCATACAGTAGTAGTCGAAGCAGCCACACCCATCACTCCTCATTTTTTCCCACCAATATTACTATACCATCTGCATGTGCTGTGATACCCACCTGTAATTATTCATCAATATTTACTGATCAGATTTAGCAAAATATGAACACAGAACTCCAGTGCAGTATGAACTTTTGGCTGCTGGATTTCTTTTGGATTTCTTCTTCATTTCGTAGTCTTAACATAGCTTTAAATCCAATCAACGTTTAAGATCTAACCTAAAACTCACTAAACCCCAGGAAACTTACCAGTCTTCATATGCTTTGAAACTATTCCATCTAACTGCTGTAGAACACCTGTTATAATATTATACTTAGCTCTCATGTTTATCCCCTCCTACTGTATTTCCACTATTAAAAGACTAAAAATTACTTATTTCTTTTTGTTTTAAGAGCTATATAGAATTACATCACACTGCTCATCCAGATTGACATTGTCCAATCACTTATTTGGGAAAGGCATACAACAATATTTTTTGGATAACTAAGACTACTATAACTATTTTGGTTTGAATTTGGTATAGAGAATTTGGGGGAAAAAAAATCACCATAAACTTTGCATTTTTAATACAACTGTAATGCACACCAACTTTGCAATTAGCTTCAAGGAGCTAACTGCCATCCAGGATACAGCAGAGGCTACCTGCTACCAACAGCACATGAATGGCATCATGCTTAAACTTTTCATGAAGCCAATGCAGATTTTCTGAGAGATATTATCTACATAGATCTCTCTGAAAGTAATGCCTTCTACTTATTTCCATGGAAATGTCAACCAATAGTACACAGGTCTCTCTGAAAGTAACACTCAATACAAAGAGCATAACAATGTTTGATAGAGGAAATTCTCAGCTACGAAGAACTGTTTTTTTGTTAGCCAGTAGTCACCACCACTAGCGCTGCATTTTCACTAGCTATGAACAAGAGCCTGCATGTCGTGCTTATAAAATCTGAACCAGCAGAGACGACCCACTGTTTCACAGTTGCTATGACAGTGCCATTGCTAGGAAAATGTTTCCACATGGTTCATATTTTATCTGCCTAAAATGATGGAAGTGAGAAGGCATCAAATCTGGACTACATGGTGGGTGTGGTAGGACAGTCCAGCCAAGATTGGCAGTGTGCCCCATGGTCTTCAAACTGGTATGGATCCTGGTGTTACTGTGTTACAAGAGAAAGGTTGTCTTCTACCCTGGACTGACTCCAGGAATTTGAGCCTTCAGCTTAGTTGGTGTCATGATGTACTGGTCAGAGTTGATGGTTTGTCTGGGTTCCAGGAAATCCAGAAGGATCACCTTTTCCTATACCAAAAGACAGTGCACATCACTATACCCCTTACAGGCTACACCTTGAACTTCTTCTTTTATGAGAGTACACATATCGCCACTCCACTGGGTTTTCATTTCGACTCTGGCTCATTGTGTTGACATGACATCTCATCACTGGTAATGATGCAATTAATGAAACTGTCACCTTCAGCCTCAGACTGGTTCATTATATACTGACAAACTTGCATACAGTGCTCTTTCTGCTCCTCTGTGAGCATTTGTGGGAATCGCCTGGTGCAAACTTTGCAATATTTCAGTGTTGTCACCATGGTTTCTAGTGCACTGAAACAGACATTCAGCTCCATATACAGTTCCCTGGTTGTAATTTGATGATTTGCATAGAGGAGCTGATCAAGATACTCTTCACTTCATGGTGTGACAGCTGTGCATGGCTATCCAGCACATGATTTGCCTTTCACATCACTGTTACCACTGTTGAAACACACCACCCACCATCTCACTGTGCACACATTTACTGTTTGCTCTCCAGAAGCGTTCACCAAATGTCAATGAATGTCAGTGGGTGCCATTTTATCCACACGGAGGAATCTAATGACAGCCCTTTACTTCACACACACTTCCATGACAGACACCAATGTGTCAGACACCATTGTGCCCCTGTGCTGCCATCTGTCACACAGCAACAAAATGGTACAGAATATTGGTGAGAAGGTTCAACCTCTACTGCCATATCACCAGCATCCACCTCTGACATCATGGGTCAACATAATAAAATGGGAGGCATTATTTTCAGAGCAGCCCTCATAATTAGAAACATGCTTAGGAGAACTTTAAGTTTTACACATTACTGGCAATGCATAATTTTCTATTACCACAGCTAATTCGAGACAGGTTACAAAAACCTGTGTCTGCCTAAATGAAGCCTATAAATAAGTGTTACAGTTCTACCATTACTTCATCTGAATTCACAGATCTTATCATTCTCCAGCTGCTTCCATAAAACTTTTAGGTAGTTTGAAAAGTTCATATTCATGAGATGCAAAGCAGGTTCACAAAAAGGTCTTGCAGCATCCGACCTTTCCCTTCCCTCATGGCAATGGTAAACACCAGACAGGACAGCTATAAAAACAACACAGAAGCCCGCTGAAGCAAGGACTGATTGAACAATTTCCAGGGAAAAAAAGAAACACGATTATTCCATCAATTCTTTCCATGTTTTCAGACATACAAGCTGTGTCTGGCAATAGTCCAACAGAAAGACAGGAACACCAAAAGAGGAGCACAAAGCACTGATGTTGGAATGGATACATCAAACAGATTAAGCAGCTTGTAAACTGGGGGCTGCTTGCTCATCAGCAGTTAAATGGCAAAATACTTGTGTACTTACAATGTTAACAACAAAGCCTGTAGTTTACTGCACACACCTTTCTTACTAAAGCAAAACTAGTAGCACTGGAAATATATGTAAGGTTGACTGGCTTCACATGAATAGGGACGGGTAAGACTAAAAAATCACACTGACGAACAGATAATGTAAAAGGAAAATAATCAAAGCAACCAAAGGAAAGACTGTGGGCTGAAAAACTGAGAAGAATAATCTAAATTAGAGTGCAGATTCTTACAGTAACAAGATAATGGTGTGGGTAACAGCAAAAGGAATTTTCATTTCACCAGTGCTTTCAGTGAGCAACTAGGAAGCCTTTGAGAAAGGATTGTAAATACCACACCTTCTTCCCTCTAGAGAAAATACTTGGATAACAAAGTAGCAGGGAACCAACACCTCTCATCACAAATCTCTGAGGTGAAGCTACATTTCTCAGACTTATTTTCTTGAAATAGTCAAAACAGAAACATAATGACATTTTTCTTTGTTCCTTCAATTCTCTTTGCTCTTTTCATTGTTTCCAAAGCATTTAGATTTACAATCTTCTCCTTCCAAGGTTAAGTAAGTCAGGAAATGCAAAATTACAGTCTTGCAGAAAAGCTCCTTATAAGCCCTCCTCTCAGCAGAGGGTTACTGTCTTTCAAAAAGCTCGCTTGGTTTCCTTGTACAGGCTAAATTCCTGCAGTTACTATTACTCCAGAGCAGCCCAAGTCCTCTACATCAGCCTGCTCTATTCAAGCTAGCAACACCGTCTCTCTCGAAAACACAGAACTGTAAAGACGGTTCCTGCTGAAGGCAGCTGAGTGGAGTACTGGGGAGAAGGACTGTGTCTCCTCCTTATAACTATGAGTTCTCCAGGCAAGAGTTTGAAACACCACTTTGGCTCACAACTGAACTGAATGAAACAGGCGACTGCAGCTACACACTGCCACCCCTCCTTGAATCTAGGCTGATTTTCTAGAGATAACTGTGACAACAGGATATTCTTTAAATATCCTCCCTGGAGGAACATGTATTCATATTATTTTAGCATACAGACAGAACTAACGGAGAATTACATTTGGCTGCATATCACATAAATATATTTAATGACCACTGCTGTTCCAAACTCAGAGACAAGGGTGGAAGCATGACTGCAGTTTTGGGAAGCCAGCTAAAAGCCCACTCCAACTCTCCTCCAGCCTGAGCCCTGGTATGAAACCACACCTCGAGGCTGCAGTTAGCACCTGTCACACCATACAAACCCCGACACTGCGGCTCACTTGAGGTAATAGTGATAGAGTGATTTAGTCTTTGCAAATATATTTAAAGTAGGTGAGGTGTTCAGGTGGCCAGCAGAAACTGCGAGTAATGGAGAGAATGAAGAACAGAAGCAGTCTGTCCTACTTCTTAAAATAGATCTACATAACTTTCTAAACAAAAACATAGATAAGAGTTACTAAACTTGCGGTAAGATACAGAACCACAGAATATTCTGAGTTGGAAGAGACCCACATGGATCGAGTCCAACTCCTGGCTTCACAAAGGACGACCCAACATTCAAATCCTATGTCTGAGAGCGTAGACCAATTGCCCCTTGAACGCTGGCAGCTTGGGGCCGTGCCCACTGCCCTCTGGTGCAGCCCCTCTCCCTCACCCCCAGCTGCCCCTCCCCTGACAGCTCCACGCCGTTCCCTCAGGCCCTGTCGATATCACAGAGAACAGAGCTCAGCGCTGCTCCTCCGCTCCCTGTGAGGAGCTGCAGCCGCCATGAGGCCTCCCCTCAGCTCCCCTGCTCTGCGCTGAGCACACCGAGGGGCCTCAGCTGCTCCTCATATGTCTTAGCTTCTAAACCCTTCGCCATTTTCCTAGCCCTCTTTTGGATGCTCTCTAATAGCTTTATGTTCAAATCTGCACCCAGTGCTGGAGGTGAGGCCGCGCACACAGAGCAGAGCGGAACAACCCCTTCCCTTCCCCAGTGGCAGTGCTGTATATGTGTTTATACATATATATATGTATACATATATATCACAGTTCCCGTGCACTCCAGTCAGTATTACTATTCTCAATCCCATGCTACAAACCCTGTCATGTCAGCTGCTGGTGTGTACATCAAGCATCACCAAGAGACAAAGTGCTACAGTATACAGATGTGCCTGTTTTGGAAGCAGTTGGATCACTTTTCCCTACAAGGTCAGGGCTTTAGGACCGAAAGAATAGCTCTACTGTTTGCTGTCCAGCTGAGAACAGCCTAGATTCCCTCTTGTCCAACTCTGTAAAATTAATCATAAAGAACTGGATCACTCTCCTCCTACTTCCAATTAGAACTGGGAGAAGAGGTGCTTTTTCTTCTTCAGACAAGTTGGCAAATATCATCAGGCATGTAGGTTTAAAGCTATTCTGTTAAATTATTTTTGTTTTCTTCCACTACATTTGAATATCCACTACTGGATATTCAAATTCAAATCTAATGCCTTCACACACCCAAATAATCCCATGAATACTTCTCTTTTCTTGTAGGAAAAAAAAGAAAAATGACTTTTATGTTTTAGGGTCCAAAGCAGAAACAACTAAGTTGGGAATTAATTTGTTCTCGAAGAGGATCACAAAGAAGTAGCTAAAATAAAGCTTCAGCTGGAAATCCACAGCTAATCCTGTGTGATATCTTGAATTCTCTGTTAAAATTCCCCTTGATCGTGTATTTTTTTCCCATTCACATGTTTAGTCTTTTTAAATAAAGTTTTTGTCTCTGCAGTTGCTGTAGAAACACTTAAAAATGAGAACAGCAAAGGCGAGTGCAGCAAAGTGGTAGAAAACCCAAAGTTACATGGTAAACAATGGGTGTGAGTAGAAAGATTTTGGAGGTATGCATGTAACTTTTATTCCTGAAGCTGATCATACCAAAAAATTAATCATCAAACTTGATATAATTAGTTTTTATTATGTCTTTTCAGGCTTTGTATAATACCTACAACAGCAGATTTGTGTCCCATTTTGAGTATCATGAAGTTCTGTTACTCTTACTTTGCTTTTGGGAAAGTGAGATACAGGGAAGTAAGAACAGACTGTGGGATAATAGGGAATTGACTTCTCTAAAGCATAAAGACAGCCACAGGTGTATGGATACTGGATGCTGGCTGTAGCATCCTCCTTGCATCAGCAACAAAATGACATCATCTTTGGGCAGATCCTTCAAGACAGGTTGTATTACTTAAACCTGCTGGCAATTGGGTTTGTAGCTGGGGGAGCATTGGGCTGTGTGACAATATGAGAATAACTAGGAGGCAATGATCAGACAGAAGTAACAGACCTCTAGAGTTGTGGGGCGTGGTCCAGAAGCATAAACTATCTGTTTCTCAAATGGACATTCTCCCCTTGGACAGGATGCAATGTCAATAGATAACTTCATACCTTAAAAGGTTTAATGAGGCTACAGAACAGACTAGAAAAATAAAAACTTAGACTGTGCAGCATGCAAGTTCTTAATTTAGCCTCAAAGAATAAAAAGGTGATTTTTGTTTTTACCTACACTGACTTTATTGTCATTGGAAATGACAATTAGAAGTTCCAAGTTCATTGGAACTTCTAATTCTTCCTGGATTATCCATCTAGATCCATGGTCCTGACTTAGATGTGAAACATTTCCACAAGCTTCGAAGGCACTGGGAGAGGGACTAAGAGGGAATCACACAGATATCTGCTTAACAGAATAAAGTTCTATTTACACTAAGCACAATATCTCTCAATCTTAAGAATTTAGCAGTGCTGGATATGATTGCATGAAGATAAGTATAAAGTACTTTTGACTACTATATCAAATATTGAAGGGGTTCTGTGAAGAGGTACTTCTGCTAGTAGGCATCACTGATATGTGAATAAAATATGTTAAAAAAAAAAGAAACACAAAAGAGAGAAAGTATCAGTGTCATTAGTTTGTAAACAACAACAAAAAAAGAAACTTTCAGAATCAAGGATGTGCACAGGTACTTCATTCAATAACAAACACAAAAGAGATGCTTCTGGTGAAAAATATCTTAGTGAAGAAATATTATATGCCAACATATAGGTGTGACTGTGGATGCACCACAGGACTAATACAGACTGCAGTGCACAGGCATTCTGCCTGGCTGGTATTGCAGGTTCCAAAATGAAGTTGTTTATTCGTACTATTTATAACTGTAGAAGGAATTCCGATAACAGTACAGTGATAACATTTTTATTATTGCTGTAGCAATTACTTTACTGCCTATTCTGAGAATAATACATAATATAAATTTCTTCTCATTTTTTTTCTAAGGAATTTTCCTTTCTAGGATTTCTAAATAAGGCCTGAGAAAACAAAGCCATAAAAAGAAAGGGGATCTTTTATTCTGAAGCATTTCAGGATTTTCTTCCCCCAGATATGTGCATTTATGCATTCCACAGGGTTTCTATACAACATAATCTCTATTAGCTGCTCATAGTTCTTTAAGAAGAAATAGTACATCAGCTGGGCACAGCCACATAACTTTATGGGTTTCAGTCAGCATCCCATTCTTATTCCCATTTCTTTGAGAACAGCTCTGGATTAACAAGATCTGCTGTAGTGGTCCATTCCACTGTTCACTTAGCAGTCAGAAATATTAAAATGAACACTATAGAAAAGCTGTTCCCTTGTATACAGTCAATAACATTTTGAAAGATGTCTCTACTGACGTGTCTTTATTGTTAAAAAAATACACAAACATCTCTTTGATTACGCAGCTTAGAGCTAATTTCTCTTCATCACTACCTAGCTAGCTCCTCACCTGTCAATGCACCCAGTGATCTTTAATGGTCTCCTGACATTAGATCACGGCATGTATTTTCACTTCCTATGTACTGATTAAATTTTTAGGAAGCCATCAGCCAATCACCACTAAATTCTGATATCTAAATAAACACACACAAAAAAAAAGAAAATGGTGACTGATATAATCCTTGAATTTAAGTCTACAGAACAGGGTAACACCAGCAGTAAGGGAACAGTAAAAGCAACCCGATCAGTCTCTTTTTCTCCTCTCAGGAAATCTGCTGAAACCAAATAATCTTCAAACAGCCAAAACGATGGAACTCCTCTGTACTCTAGTGACAGAGCTGGGCCATGCTCCTGCTTCAACATGCAGCTGCCTGTGGCCGTCACGAGGCAAATGGTGCTGCAGCTTCACCTCCAAGTCTTCACACAGGAGGAAGCAGGAAAGGAAAAACTGGTGATGCTTCCAGCCTGGCCAGTGTGAGGAGAAGACAAAAAGTTGGCTACCTTGGGGACACAACACACCTGGTGGACATCTCAGGGTGGCAACTGTTCTCGCTGAGCCAATGTTTTGTGAAATATTTCTCTGCCTAGCTGCTATCGCAGCATTTTGCCACAATGGGCAAAATTTCTTGACTCTTTGACAGCCCATCCTTTCACCTCTCCAAATACGCACATGCACATAACCAGTTTAAAGACTCTACAGATCAGGCTTTTTCATGACAGACCCAATTCTACACTTAAGAAAATGATCACTAGATAATTCCAGCAGCCAATCAAATCTTGAAGCTTCAAAATACTATTTTGAAGTACCAAATCTAATCAGATGACTGAGCAGACAACTGCTCCATCACTCATCTCACTTGACATCAGGTTGTCAGAGAGAAGCATGTAGAGCTGGCCATCACCAGTGATGAATATGACACTGGTTAATCGTAAAGATACATCATAATTCTGTCTTTAGTACACCATGATTCAGATTTAAAAAATGCTCTATTGGCAGCTTCAGTTTAAGGCTATAAATCTAAGAATAGGAATTCTGCTCTTCACACTCTCCAACACAGAAAATAATAATTACGAGAAACAGATCACTAAATTATGAATCCATTTTTAACTAGCTTTGCTGTAACCAAGCTATACATTTTAAGTAAAACTCTAAAACTTCATTAGTCATCTTCAGACACAGAAAAACTCATAAGATGCTTATGTTTTAAATGCATCACATTATTCAGCTCTTTTTAGCAATGCCACATGCATGTGAAACTTCACCAAGAACTAGTTTTCTATCTTTATGGCTGATTTTATATGAATTATGTATCCTCAGATTTAGAACCGTGAAATAATTTTCTAGACAGCTGAACCACATTTACTAGAAATTTAGAGGCATTATTGCAAACAATACAAGACATGACATAACCACATATGCACCTCCCCGTATCATTTTCCTACATTTCATTTGGACAGTTTCAATACACACTGTGCCATGTGCAGACCTGTTCCATGTAATCGTGCATTAGTATTGCGATGACAGAAAACATCCCAGCTAGCACAAAGGGCAAAAATCCAGCACTTCTCACGTTTTGGTTATAAAACCTTTAGACTTCAACCTATTCCAATCAATGCAGATTTACAAAGGCAAAGAATTACTTATGGGCTCTATAGACCAGCTAAAATCTTCCTCATCTTTGACCTATGCAGTTTTCTGGCTCTGCCCTGCCAAAATCATCTTCTTTGGCTTTTTTGATATGCAAGTAAAAAATTATTCCATGCCCTTAGCAACTTCAGCTATGCTAAAGGTTAATTCAATGGAAGGTGAAATCATTAGCATCACAGCCAGGCTACCAGCTGTCTCATGGGTGACCACACTGAGCTTTTCTATGCTCATGAAACTTCCAGTTCATTCCAGATCACAAGCTCTTTCCCAACCAGACACACCATTCCTGGAAAATGCATCAAAATCAGCATTCACCATTTGTCTGACCAGTGTGAACCAGAGCACATTTTCAAAGGCATGTCCCCAGAAGATGGATATGTTTTTCTGCATGATTTGAATGATTTTGGCATTCTCAAGGGTACGAGCCGAGACATTTTTTAACCCAAAGACGTTAGGCATTAGTGCAGCATTTGCTATAACACCAAGTTCCATAATGGGAAGTAAATTTTAAAATAGCAGTAGACAGTCACAGACAGTAAAATTATGTCACATAAGAATTAACGTCACCAGAACCCACACATGAGCCTTTTCCCAGTGGGATATGCCAGCAATGGTCAGAAGAACTTCATCCAGTCAGGGACAGCCAGCTGGGGACCCTGCAGCTGGTGGCACCGCCCTGGAGCCAGACTCTGCTCCCACAGCTGATCTCCAGCCTGATCAAAACAAAGTCTGTGGCCATAGCACTTAGTCCTTCCCATTTCCCTTTTTTTTTTTCCCCGTTCTTTTTTGTTTTGTTTTAATTCCAGTTCTTGACAATCTTTTCTGACCCCTGGCTTCTGGGAGGTTTTTTACCCTGGTTTCTTCTCTGGCCCACTGGGATCAGTCACGCAGCCTTAACTCCTCACAATTACTGTAGTTTTTTAACACAGGATAAGAACACATACTTGCCAGGATAAATTTAAGCATTTTATTTTCTTCTCACTTTCATTTTTACCTCTTGCTATTCCCCAGTTTTCTCTAAATATTTCCATGTTGATTTAAAAAATGCAGTAATTAACAAATATGCCGTTAATACACTTCTGCTAAAAAATAAATAAAAATAATAAAAAGGTAGTTTCAGTTAAAAAAAATAAATTACTCAAAGTATTTACATAATTTTAGTCTTCCTTGCCTGTTCTTGCCAACTCTTAAAAACACATATGTTTGAGCACCTACAACTAAAATGTCTTCTAGTTTTGGTCCTGAATACTGCTTGCAGAGGCCTCCTAACTTTATGGCAGCCAAAATTACTCTTTTTTTACTCTACTAGCAGATAACTGACTTGCCATTTCCATAAAAGGGACAGAGCTTCAAGCCCAGTATGAAAATTTCTGGAATGTTTGAGTCAACCTCGCTTAGCTTATTTTTCCCTTAATATGTTCAGCATGAATACAAACCATTAATTTTTCTTCATACTTTTGTTTTAATTTGTTAAGGCCCCATAAGTCCATGTCAGTGTATTTTTTCAGACTTATTTGGGTTTCATTACAATCTTAGAATTAGTTTAAATGCTTTTAGATTATCAAGTATTTCAACAGAAGTCTTCAGTAGACTAGATGTTCTCTTCCACTAGGTAAACAAGTGGACTAGCAAGACCAAAAGGCTCAGAATACACAGTCAGCGCATAGCTATCCAGTGAAAGTGGGCTAATTTGTTTTATCCCTTAGCTACAAGTGAAACATCATCTGAAGAAATACACGGCAAAATAAATAATTTTTAAAAAGTCATTGTCATTCTGTCATCTGAATTAGAAGATATCCATCGACTAAACCACACAGAAATGCCCTATCAGGTTCATGCCCCAGTGAAAAGGCAACATCCTCATACAGAAGAAGATGTACAAGATATACCTTGGCTAGAAAGCTGGGTTATTTTTCTGGTGAAACCACAAAGCTTCCACGTAGCCAGAGAGATGATTATTGATAATATGATGATATTGATAATATCAATATCATATGATATGATATTGATAATTGATAATATGATTATGATGATAATTCCCCATCAGCTGGGAAAGAAACAGGGACAGAGAAAAAGCTAGACACTTGTTTTTTCAGAGGTGGTAGAGGAGATGCAATGTTAGCTACCCCAGGTCATTTTCTTCTAGCAAATGCAAGCGAACATCACTAGACTTCTGGCAGCTTTGAAAGAAGTTCAGTATCCAGAACTAATTTGTGGTTTTCATCATATCTCAACTCAGAGATGAAATACGGTATCTCAAAACCCAAACTTTCCAGCACATGTCTTCTGTCATCTCTTTAACAACTGGATAGAGGTCTCCACTGCAGTGACTTTACCTAAAACTTTACCTAAAATTGTATGTCTGCTTCCATGCTGTAGAGATTGAAATATTCTTCAAGAAGATACAAATAATTCTGTTTTACAGATAGGATAATTGATATTTTGTGCCATCCTTTGTCTGTAAAAGGCTGTTAGCTCTTCTAATTGCAAAAGATCCAACCCACCAGGCTTTTAATTAAAATATTCTAGTTGATCCTACTAATCCTTGTCTATTAAATTAATCATTGTATTTATTTCATAACTTTGATCATTTATTCCGCCAGCTCCCGCTCAGCCATCTTGAAAACCTTCGTCTCACAAATGCCATGTTTGTCACCATTACTAGCAGATGAAAGCCACAATAGGATGAAAGAAAATGAATTACAACTTTGCAATGTGTTTACTCGGTACACTTGACAGCACTTTGTGTTTTATGCACTACATTGTTTTGCTGATAATGCACACCCTTCCTCAGACCCTGCAAGGGGCTGACTGCCAGCAGAAGCAGCGCTGAAGGTGAAGGCAGCAGGAACGTGCACAGAGAGAAATGGCAGAGGAAAGGAGGGGAACAGAGGATGTTTAGTTCTTCTCTTGGATGGACCCACCCAAGAAAACCCAACCTACATAATATTGCACAAAACAAGATAACTTAAAAACACAGCTACACTCACTATGAATTAGTTTGTCACAAGGTCATAAAATCTTATGCCACTTATTTCAGAAAGTATATGTAGACAGGATCCTTTATAAGGATCCTATATACATGAAGACAAATGAAAGAAAAAAAATAAAAGTAAAAAAAAAAAAAAAGAAGAAGAAGAAGAAAGAAGAAAGAAAAAATCCATCTCTTTTCTGGTCTCCCCTGGCTTCTCTCATTTCATCTTTAGTCATGCCTTTTCTATTAAAGTTGTAAGGCACTCTGTACAAAAATAAATAAATAAATGAACCGCAACTACTTCTGTGGGCTGGAAGGCCAGGCTGACTCATCTCCATCTCCATCCAAGTGGATTCCCAGTCTGCAGCTTCCCACAGCACCTGTTGCTTGCTGCACATAGCAGCACCTTGGACAAGTAATAATGCATCAATGCTACAAAAACAAACAAACAAACAAACAAAAAATATAATATCCTGGATCAGTAGTATTTCCTACCGTCATCACACAACCACGTAGTCTCAAAAGATTTAAGATCACCTTAAGGCTTGCTGTGGGTTTTACCCATGTTGGAGATGCAATTGAGGCAGACAAAATGGGATGCAGGCTGTGAGATATGTACTATAACACACCCAGTTGAGATACTGGATTGATCAAAGCAGTAAAAAGTGAGTCTAGTGCAGAATGGAGTATAGCAGAAATAGAAGAGACTGGAAGCAAAGGTGCTTTTAAATACACACTTCTGCACTTCTCTTTTTTCGTGTTAGAAAGTTTATCCAAGCTCCACTCTCTGCAAGATAATATCTCAGAGATAAATTAAGCTTAAATAGTCATCTTTTTCATCCTAGAAATATTTATTCAACTCCGCTTACTTGTATACGTGTATATTCCTGAAAACTAAATAGAAACTTAAAGCTGAAATGGACACTTCTTTTTCTGATCAAATCTTAGGATCATCCTTTACCTGTTTATACATACCAGAGAGCAACAGCAGGCAGAGGGGTTTTCTGTTATCTATTTATATTCTTTATGAAGTACAGCTTTGCCTTTTTCTTTACTGCAACTCACTTCAGATTAGAATGACACAATTACATTAACTCATATATATATTGACAGTATTTTAATTTGGTCCCTATTGTATGTCCACGTTGTCCAAGACATTGCTATATAAAGACTTATGGGCTAATGCCATATCCTTTTTCGATGTATTAAATTACCAAGAATATTTCTAGCCAGTCACAACTCAGAGAAGTCAAAATTTATTTTCCCACAAACATTGCTGCATTGTAAAAGGGCTCCATATGTTTAGTTGCTCCTTATCTGTACTGGTTGCTGTTTTGGTCATTATAGCCCATGCCCAAATCTCCCCCTCTGACCAAATTTTGCAAAGTGCTATATGCTTTTGTAATGGGAAAGTCAACAGAAATTCTGGGAAGGGAGCACTACGTAGCTGTTAAACACTGATGAAGTCAATTTATTCTCATGTTGAGGTTGTTGAATCTTCCTTTGTTTAGTCTAGTTCTATAAAAAGAACAATATTCATAAGCATATCCCTAGAGATGATTACTGACATTTTAAACAATTGTCTTGGCTGCCTGCAACAGCTATCCTACATTTCCTTACGTGATCATGGCAACTGACAGTATATACATCCAGCATAACCTCAGATGCAATATAACCTAACTTCATCCCAGGATTATGTAAGCTAAGCAGATGAACGGTGATGAAATCCTGCACTATTTCAGAAAATATTTAGCACAGAAGCGAGAACCATGCTACTTGGGATGCTGGTCCTGAAGTGCACTTGCAGATGCTGACACTGAGCAGCTGGCTGCAGGAATGGGGCTGATGAAGATGAGTCACAGGAGGCAATCTGGGCCACAGCCTGCTCAGCTGGCAGGGCTCAAACACCACCAGCAGTGACCAGGGGTTCATCAGTTCTCCCACCTCTAGGGCAAGTGCAGCTCCTGTCACCACAAGGCTACAGACTACACTAGGAATCACAGGGGAAGGGGAGAAGATATCCCTACCTCCTGGCCACCATCCTATGCATGCTCTCATGTACCCCAGGTCTCACACCCCTTCCTACAAGTTAACTGAACTAAAATTTGTCAAAGTTTGTTAGATGTGCTCTTAGTGATGATAAAACCACTCCTTGAGAGTCGTTAGGATCAAGGATGTTAAACGGCCTAGAGGGACAGGTGAACTATGTTTCTCAGCACCAAAAGCAGTCTCAACCCTAAGCATACACAGCAGCAGAAGGCAGGTGCCCAGCCTAGCCTGATTTTACTGGCAAAGGCACACCCACATGTACCTCCGCCAGTCATGCAACCTTCTTTAGTCACTTCTTTTACCTGCCTTTGGTTTACCTGCCCTGTACTTCTTCACCTCAATAAACCGTTTTCTGAAAAAACAGAACAGAAATATCAACCAGACTAGTTGGGAGCAATAGTTTCTTGGTTAGATTTTTGTGCTTTTGGCCTAGAATTATGCGTGTCACACAACTGAGGGCATGGAGCAGAGCAGGCCTGGCTCAGCCAGCACTGGGCACGTACCGCAGGCAGGGCCTACATGGGGCCGAGGGTCTCCTGGCCTCCTGCTGGCACCCAGCCCACCTCTGGTCAGAGTGATCTGCCCTGGTGTTCAAACACAGCCAGAAGATCTTGCTTCATTTTGGAAAACACACAGAATGCGTTTGTAGTGGTGCGGAGAGGGTATCAAGACACGAAAGCGGGATTTCCATGACATTGTCATCTCTCAACCAAGCAGTATGAATGTTAGGAAACAGACTTTCTCCAAAGGAAATGGCAGCTCGAAGAGTGTCAGAAATGAGAGCCCCCGCAGAGATCCATCAAAACAACTTTCTTCTGTAACCACCACATAACAGTAGCCTCTCAGCCCAACCTGAAAATACTGTAATTTGGTGCCCTGTCTTCTCTACTCTCCTTTCAATTTGAAAATGAACCTCCTGAGAAAAAATACAAAACAGCACAAAAACACAAACTGGCTATAATTAATATTTCAATTATAATTGATCAACACCTAATACACAAGCCAGTGCCACACATGGGTGCACTTTATAGTGCCATATTACTCCCTGGCAAGGTCCCTGCCCTGCACTAGGCATGTGATCCTTGCAGCAGCCGGCTCTACGCTGGCTTTGCTGCGCCAAATGCCTCCATGGAGCAGTCCTTCCAGATCTCCTTCTATGTATTTAATCATGAATATGTCAGCAATAAAAAAAATGTTTTACTGTCGGCCCTGTTACTATGCAGAACCCCTACACACAACAGTGCACAAGCTGCTTCTGTTATGTCTGCCTTCACAGATGAGACCTCAAGTCCCAGCCAGTCACTCGCTAGTCACAGGCTAGCAGCTAGCTGCTCCTGCAGCACCATGATGGGAACATATGAAGAAACATTTCTACATGTGAAGGTGACCAAGCACTGGGACAGGTTGCACAGAGAAGTTATGCAGTCTACATTTGTGGAGATGCTCACAACTCCACACAACACGGCCCTAAGCAGCCTGCTTAGGGGTTGGATGAGATGTTCTCCAAGGTGCCTTCAGTCTCAGTTACTCTGTGAAAAAGGCCACAGTACAGGCATGATAAGAAAGTACCTGCACAAATATGATTATTTCTTAAGCTAGCTGACACAAAATATTTGGGGGCAGGAATCAACCAGCATCTCATTTTTGTAAGGGAACAAGAGCTGCTTCATTGAGCCTATCACAACCAGTACCGCATGCAACCTTGCCTTACCACGCAGCCCCTCTTGAACACTGCTCACATGTAAACAGGGCAAGCGAGCAGCAGGAGCACATTTGTCTGGGGACAACACAAGGCTGGGTCAGCACTCCGAAAGCAGAAGGAGGATCTGTCAGGTGGGCAGTAGCTAGCTGTGTTTGGCTGAAAGCTTGTCTATAGCAGCAGAGCTGCAAGGAGCTCGGCTTCCTTGACATACTTGGGTGGTGGCACTGACTGGGAACAATCCGCAGCCAGTGTAACAACAGAAAAAGCTAAGTGTGTGCTAACTCCATAATGTAACTAACAGCTCCAGGTTACCTTAAGGGTTACTGAATTTAATACAACAGCTTATCTGGCGTACATGAGACAATTCAAAACCATTTTCTTCGGAGCTGCTAGTGAAGACCTGAGATGGTATAAATGACATTAAAGTTTCCATCCTTTTTGATGTGCACATCTTCCTTACAGTGCTCTGTCTCTGACAGCCGTGGTTTACCCAATGACTTTGTGAACTGCACAAGGTGGGAACGTGTGTCACTGATAGACACTTATACCTCAAGTAGTACCAAACTCAGAATTGAAATGTGAATGACTTACCTCAAAAGATTTTCATTAATTAAAATTACTTATATCCCAAAAGGATGACAATTTAACACCAGATGAGGGGTGAGTCATCCAAAAAGGTGCATCACTAAGGGATTTACTGCCACTACAGTGAGCTTGATAATATCAGCAACAGGAGTTCAGCACGCTTCTTACTTCAGCTGATCCAAGGCACAGATACCATCCCCATGGTCACACAGGGAAAGGAATTCAATACAGGACTTACTTTCAGCAGAAAAAAAGTTTAAAACGACCCTCTCTGGTACATCCTTCACTGCTTGAAGTTCCAGATCTTACATTTAAAGCAGGAAATGTGACAGAAATCCATCTGCCCTCATCCAGGCAAGTTTTCTGCCCCCCTAAACTTCACTATTACAGCATCAATCTGCCCAACGCAAGAAACCAGAGACATGGAAAGATGCCCTAATTCACACCGCGACGTCAACTGCCTGCCGACGGTGCGAGGAACTGCACAAATACTTCGGGAGTACCAGGAAACGGTCCTTTAACTTAAAGACAGCGGGTAGCCGGTATCTCGGGGATAAAATGAGCTCCCTTAGCAAGACGTTCAGGCTCCCTGCACACTTTCGATTTTACATGTCTGTGGCCGAATCTCTCTCTGTCGGGAAAGGTGCCAAAGCTGAACTTAATCATTAACATCAGAATCCTTTCTTTGGCCTCCAGTCGGCTGCCCATCACGGGGCTTAAAAGGCAGCGAGCACAACGCTTTGAATTCATGCGGCCAAACCCTTCTTGTTTTCCTTTTTCTCCTACAAAAGCTGAACTTTTAGCTTTGTTTTGCTTCGTTTTCCCTCGGAGGTGCACTCGCAGCCCAAAGTCCCGCCTGGCACGGCTTCCCCTCCCCTCCCAACCGGGGGTGCTGCCCGAGGACCCGGACCCAGCGGGGCGGTCGGAGCCCCACGCGCGGCTCCGCTGCGAGGCAGAGCCCACCTGGCCGCACCGTTCCCCTCTTGCATGGGCGCAGCGGAGGGACGGGAGCGCGCTGCTCCCTCCCCACGCGCGTCCCCCGTCCCGTCCCGCGCCCGGGGCACCCCCCGCGTACTCACCGCGGCGGACACGGCGCTGAGCTCGGCGCTCAGCAGCAGCCCGAAGCCCAGCCAACGCCACATGTTACCGCGCACCGCGCTGCTCCGTCGGTCCCTGGGCGGCGGGGCGCCGGCGGCTCAGCGCGGCGTGGGGGCTCCTCGGGGCCGGTCCCACATGCACGCCTCTCCCCTCCGTGCCGGCCGCGGCGCCTGCAATGCCTCGGGGCCGTGCGACTGGCCTCGCCGCAACCGATGGGCGGCGGCAGCCCCCTCCTCCCCGCGGGCGGGCGGGCGGGGACCCTGGGAGAGTGCAACGGCGCGCTCCCTCTACGCCGGCCGCGATTCCTATTCCTCTTCCTCCCGCCGCGGGTGGGTGCGGGGGGGGGAGGGGGAGCGGGGGGAGGCGCGGCTCTCCCACGCCCCGCACCGCCGCGACCGCCTGGGAGGGCACGGAGCGCCGCGGGCTGCGGTGCGGAGCGGGTACGGAGGGGCCGGGGGCGCGGGCTCCGCCGTCCCGTGACTGCGGAGGGGCCGCTCCCCGCGCCCGGCGCTACACGCGGGCTGTGCTGGGCTCTGCTTCGCAGGGGCGGCCGCGCGGAGCCAGAGAGCCCTGAGCCGAGCCCCCCGGCTGGGAAGGAGCCGACATGGACCTTTCACCGCTTCCCGGCGCGCGTGTTTCTGTTTGTCAGTAAGTAACTGCGCTCGGCGAGCTCCTGGAAGCAACTTTTTTAAAGCCGTATTCACCTCTTGCTGCGGGATTTATCACGTGCGTGTGTTGTGCTCGCTTTGACCAGCACTGAGTTTGTCCACCTCTCCCGCAGGGACGTGGGGCTTCTGCTGGTGCTGCTGGAGGTCGTGCTGTCGGCCGGCAGAGTCGATGCCGTAAGTACCGCGCACTGGGGATGGCTTTTACCTGGGAGGTGGAAGGCGAGGGCGGTTTCCTTGGTACCTGCGAGCGGGGAGCCGCGTTTCCCTTTGCCAGATGGCTTATCTGTCATGCCATATAAAGAAACAACCAACAAATCATGTCTGCAAGCCTTACAGATTGCTGCCTTCAGCGAGGTGACGTTTAGCAGGGAAGCGCGGGGCTTCTCTGTCAGGTAGCTTGAGGGATTCCACGGTTACTTTTGCTCGGATGGCTAATTTGTTACAGAGAGCGATTAGAAGCAAACCCCGAGACGTCTTCATTTTCATGAGAAGAGCACCGAGGCAGGTGGGCGGGACAGAAATGCAGCGCTACAGATAGCAGAGCGCTGAGGGATGTGAACCTGCAGGTGGAATGTGCTTAATCCTGTACAGACCTCATTTGAGGACCGAGAATTTGGAGACACGGCTTCGTTGTACGAGTGAGAAGCGTGTTTATAAATAAACCGTCATTTATATTAAGGGACGTTTAGACTGGATATAAGGAAGAAGTATTTTACAGTAAGGATAGTGAGGCGCTGGCACAGGTTGCCCACAGAGGTGGTGGATGCCCCATCCCTGGAGACACTCAAGGTCAGGCTGGACAGAGCTCTGAGCACTGATCCAGCTGTGGGTGTCTCTGTTCATTGCAGGGAGGTTGGACTAGATGGCCTTTAACAGTCCCTCCAAACTCAAACAATTCTATGATTCTTAAGTCTAAAAATAAAAAAGAAGCTTAATGCTGTAATAGGTGATTGACTGTGAGTATCTGCTTGAGACGTTGATGTAAGCAGAAGGTATTTTAGCTTTTCGTCGTTGTCATGAGGGTTTGAAAGAAGTGGAGGAGTTTGCATATGCCCGTCCCAGTGCTTGGTGAGTTCACTGGGGTGATCTTCCTTATTGTGAGTAGGCTTAGGATCAGGCCTGGCTGCTGCAGGCCGGGAGATCACAGAGGCTTGGCTTGTGTCTGTCAGTCACCAGGATGGGGTGGTGCTTCCTGACCACATGCTAGCATAAATTGAACCTCAGTTATGTTTTTTTAAGAGCTATCCTACTTATATTTTAATCCCCCTCTGGAGCTTTTACCCCTTTTTTATGTGGTTACATGTCTGCAGTGAAATGGGTTGGGGTCAAAATTAAACCATCTTTAAGGTCTCCTCTAAGCTAGGCCAATCTATGATTCTGTGGCATAATGCATGAAGAATTGGGAAATACCAGAGGTTTTGCAGCTAGCAGTGTGGCACAGCATACAGGTTTCACACACAAGCTGCAGCTGGCCCTTAGGTCTGCGCTGGGCTGTTGGTGTCTGTATACTGTTGGATACTGAGGTGCATCATTCCCATTGTGGCAAAGCGAATGTTGGTGGGCAGCTCTCACAGTCCCACAGGAAAGGCACTGAGTGAGGAACTCGAGTGTCACGTGCTGATTTTCCTTGCCATGATCTTTTGGTGGAATCATCCTTCTGTTGAATTGTGCGTAGTGAATGACGGTATTGCCACATGGAGCAGGCTGATGACAGTGCAAGCATTTTAGGCCAGGGAACGAAATCACTGGGATTAGCTGATATAAAAAGGCATCATTTGTGGTACACCTCTTCTTTGTGAAGGTGTGCTGCAGAATGCATGGTGTGATACCTGAGCTTTAGCCATAGCACAGACTCATATATCTTTGTGTTCTGGCTTGTAGGCTGCAGGGTTAGTGTAGAGGGATACAGGGGTGATACATGAGCTACCTCCTCAAGTTAGTGGATGCAGTCTGGCCATTGCTGCTTAAATCTCTACAAAATATTCTCCCTTTTATGGTAGTTGGGTGTCCTGTGTGGAGATCCATTTTCCCTGATTTAACATCTTTAAGGTGGCAGCAGTGTGGAAGATGAAGCGCTGCTGTGCATACGAGCGATGAAGTATGGTCATCTTTCCATAAGAAATTAGAGCAGCATTGCTACCAAAATACTTACCCTATGTCTTGCTCGTACGCCACTCTGTTTAACCAGCACAGATCTTTTTGTAGTCACATGCTAAGCTGAGCTGGGAAATTATTGGTTTAAACTAACCAGTCCTCAAAAAGAGAAGAGTGGGGAGAGCTAACTTTGGATCAGATCCCCACACACAGTCATGGAAGCTTGGGTTGGCTTTGCTAAGAGAAGCAGCTGGGGGACAGAACAGGGGGTTGCTCGCTCCTTCAGCCTCAGCCCTGCTGAATGTATTTGCAGTGTGACAGAGCAGGCTTGCGTGGAAAGCAGCAACAGCACCTGAAGAATTGTGGGTGGGTGGCTGGCAGTTGTATGGAGGACTCCTTTTGTGCATAAGGATTGTGATTGAGGAGAAGGCTTGAATCCCAAGTTTTCTGTACGTCAGGAAAACCCCCATTTTCTTCATACTGCCATCATGTTTGTCACATTGATCTGTTACAGTTTGTTACACAAATTAACATGTGAATGGTATGAAGACTTTTATTAGCCTGGGTTTAAAAAAAAATGCTATGAATTATTAAAGTCTGCAGGACCAGATCAAAAATCATTGTTCTGCCTGTAATGAGACAAGCAGAGCAGCTGAGTTTGGTAGCCACGTATATGAATGAGTTCCAGTTGCTGGGGATAAACATTGCTGAATGAGTGAAATTATATATGTGAAGACACTGCAGTGAGATTAAGGAGAAAGCCAACAAGGAAGGACAGATCAAAAGGGGAACCCACAGCATTTGACTGGGCATCTTTCTGGCAGACTGTTGTAGCTGCTAGGGGATGGATGTTTCTGAGCGGAGAAGAAAGAGGATATTTAGAATAGCTAAGGACTGAGGCAGAAGAAATGGTGGCTTTGGTGTGAGGAGGGAATGGCAGCTTCTGGCTCAGAGTGCTAAGGAAGAGGAATCTCTGGATGGAAATACTGGGAGAAGTAGCCAAATGGAGTGGATAAGGCTCCAGTTATCTTCTGTACTCTTTGGCATACACTGGCTGGCAATGTTAAAGGCCTTGAATAACTTTGGAACCTTTTTACATTGTAGATTTAGATGTTCATCTGTCTTAAATAAATTGTATTCACTACCCCAAATTTAGCCACATTCACAGATTTCTTCTTCCTTTCCCTCCCTGCAAGTGTACTACATCCAAAATATGGTTCTTTCTTTTTCTTCTCAGAGAATATACCTTCTGATAAAGCTGATTTTTTTTTTTACTGTCCTCTTTCCCAAAACACACTTCTATCTAAGTAGTTTTGTAATGTTTCATTACCTTATTAGTGCCCCATTAATATATTATTCAGACTGCTCCTAATGAAAATTACTTTTTTTAAAGCTATATGCTGGTGAGAGCAATAGAATCCCAAAGTTAAGAGAAAGTTAGAATAACATATGCAAAAATAGCTGTAAGTAACTAATCATAACTGTCATGTATTTAAAAAAAAAACATGTATTGATGTATAGAGAGATTTATACAGAAAGAAAATAGACTCAAAGTAGTGAATGAAATAAGATTCTATTGATTTCTGTGACATTGTAACAGGATGTATTAGGCAGAATGGCATCCAAGAGGGAAAAGCAGCAATCCCTAATAAGAATAGATAGAACTAATAGTACTGTGTACGCCTTTCTACTGATTTTATAGTGAAATGAGATAATTAGCACAAGTTAATGCTCTAAATTATACATCAGTGCTCTACAGCTATCACATACCCAGGTTTTCCCAGATGTGTCCTGTTTCTTTCTATCTCAAAAAAAATTGTCTGATGGAAGCAGGAGGACTATTTATGTTGACCCAGGATTTCCAGGCTGAAGGAAGTTAGGGTGGGGCAATCACTCAGCCTGCCCTCCTGGGCATGTCCGCTGTGAACGCATGCACTAAGATTCACTTCATAAAATATGTAATATAGTAAATGTATAAAAGTAACAAAACTTATTTTAATGTTTAATTTATTATTATAATTAAAACATACCGTTTTGTTGTTCTCTTTTTCATAAAAACTAGTGGTTTTTTTGATGCTGACGCATCAGCCTCAGGTCCGATGGCAGTGGTTGCAATTCTCAGTGAGCTGTCCAGGTGTTCATCAGAGATTTTTGCTGAAACACATCCTATACTTCATCCTTGAGAACAGGTGTTCACAAATGTATGTACTGCAGAAAGTGATTACGTGAATAGGGTGGGACTGTGAAGTAAGGGAAATTTCTCTCTGCTAAGAGAGGGCTTATTGAAGTCTGCTAAAGACAGATGATCAAATTTTTGATTGCAAGTCTATACATTCCATTTGAAAATTCACAGGTAATATCAACTGAGAATGGAGTGGCAAATAAACAAAAAAATTGGTAATTATTTGGCAATCTTGAAGCCTGTTCTCAAATTCGTTTATCGCATCAGAAAGCACAGCTGCGTATTTTACACTGTTCACAGGACTCTGTTTACCCAGCATATCAAAATCCATAAACTTCTTTGCCATCACTTGAGCTGGCACCGCACTGCCTCCTTTGCCCTGGTTTCAGGGCACTGATGTTCTGTTGGTGCTGAGGGGCCTGGCTGGGCCACTCTGTGGGGCAGAGCCACCGCCATGATGACATGGGGCAGGGGGAGGCCACTGCACGAGCTGTGGGCCACAGGTCGGACATGCCTGGAGTAGTTAATCTGACATACCAACTTCTGTGCCTACGCACTACTTGTGAAATAACTCCATCTAGGAGATCTCCCAAAGAGAAACGTGGCAATCCTGTTTCAGAACATCATTTCAGCACTACAGTGAGGTGATTTTGGATGATTCTGTTGCTTACAAACAAATTTTGTTTATGTCTGCTTAACTGAGGGCGGTTTGGCTCATCTTTCTTTGACTAACAGTGGTGTATGATAAGAAAATTGGACAGAATAATGATATGTGGAGAAAAAAAGAGATTTGGAGTGTCATCATAGTATATCTGATCACTTTATTCACCATTTCTTTGAACACTGAAAGAGTAACTGGGTAGTTTTTTAAGGACTCTTTCTATGTTCAGTCACAAATATGTGTAGAAGGGGCAGTTCTACCAAAGAACTGGGAGGAGTCCTGAGCAAAGGAGGTGGTGTGCAGGCAGCTGCAGAGCCCCTCGCTTCCACTGACACCATCGTGCCTGGATCTGGCAGTGGTGTCACCATCCTGAGTGTCAGTGTGCATCATTCTGCAGACAGGCAGCAGGATGGCTGCCCAAATGAGATTTTTGTGTTTTTTTTCTGTTATCAGAAGATTTCACCTGTCAGCATCTATACGATGTCAGGCAGACTAACACTCTCTGCAAGTATTATGTATATGGAAATAGAGTCTTGTTCTATAGCTATAAATTCCCTACTTCTGGTCCTTTCTTTCTCATACGCTGTCTGCTCCACTCATCAATAAGATAGCTTCCTTAAATATCCCTCTCCCTGCTATTTCCCAAATGCTTTCCTGAAATTCTTTCTTACTGTCATGTCTATGAAACCAGTACTCAACCCAATTTCTTATGAATTAATCGTTCTTCGTAGGCAGATTTAAGAACTATTTCTACTATGTCTGTGTAGATTACATTAGACAATTCTTTATATGCAGGTGTATACAAACACTGGTTCAAGTTATTCATTCAAGAACTAGAGACATCAAAAGAACTAGTGACACCAAAAGCAACATATAGTGTCTCTCTGGAGTTCGCAATGAGAAGAAGGTTCTTGTGTACGTCTCTCTGTTCTGTTATCCCTCAGTGGAGAGCCGCACATACATCCATTGCTCATTTTTTCTTATGAGTAGGTAGAGGCATGCTCGAGCGATGTCTGCAATTATATATTCAGTGTGATTCTATTTTTTAGATTTATTATAAATGGGATGTGATATAGTCACGCTGCACTGCATTTCATAGAAGAGGCAGTTTTATCAGCTTCCCATGTTTCTCAGAGGTTCAAGTGTTGACACTGAGAGACAAGAATCCTGTCACGGTATGTTATCGTGTAACAAAAGCATCTTGTTTTATCACCTTTCTCTGGAAGCAACCGAAGTGGTTTCAAACATTCAACATTGCTTTTCCATGAACTTTTAAAAGTAGCACATCTGGCTTTTATTGTGTGGTAATTGCACCACGGGAAGCCTTTATGCATTATGACTCTAAACCTAACATTTATTTTTTTAAGATTTTGTGCAAAAAAAACAAGTGATTTATAAGTCCAAACAGAATAGACTTTGCCAAAATGTGAACCAGCATTGTGGCTTATTCTGTTATGTATATAAACTGACAGATGTATTATAATCATTTTAATTCAGTAGTTTAGAGCACTTTTGTTTTCGAGTGAATCTTTTTGTTTTTGCACTGGTTAATTTCTTGCATGAAACTAGGGTATTTTTAATCAGTTCTTTGCTTTTGTTTTTCCAAGGCAAGGAGTGGAACATTCTTCATATTGCATTATACTGATCCAAGATCTTGAAGGATTCAGAGGTGATCTCGGAGTTCACAGTTATGATGCCTTTGCTTGCCAAAGGCTACGGCTTTTCTTCCCCTTCTCCCTTAGAAAACTAATGTGTTATTCTCTTTACAATACCTTGCTTGCTCCTGAGAAGCAAAAAACAGTAAAATTCAAAGTAGTTCTGGGTGTTTATCAACAGCTATTTTCTTGCAAATTGCAGCAAGTAGTTGACATCAGCATTTGACTTAGCTCATGGTGAAAGAATGTGATTTATAGCATGCAAACATTTCTTGAGTGATTAAGGCCTGATAATCTTGATTTTCATGTGCCCTTTTTGTGCCTGTTGGGTGGCAGAAAGTGATGGTGTGGATCATTACTGTGCAAGGGCATCTCATTGTTTCCACCCATAGAAACAACGTGCAGCAAGAGAAAAGCTCTTGTAGAGAAGCTGATGAGTAAATTGGTGATTGCCTGAGCAATTACACATACTTTGGATCTTCAATTTTTTATTTTTAATTTTTCAGTCCAGTTTCTACTTTTCCACCATTACGGTTTTCACTGGACTGCTACATTTCTAGGGCGCACACATTTTTGTGCCATCTCTGCAGATATGTAGCCCAGGAAGAAGGAGTAGAGGCTTTTTGTAGTCAGGGGCAGTACAAGATGCTGCCCTTCAGGGTAAGGGGCAGGAAATGGCGGTCAGGGTGGGGAGGTGGGCAAGGCTGGGGATGGTCTCTGCAATCAGATGCTGCTGGAATGGCTGGGCAGGGCGTGGGGATGGGCTGAGGCCAAGACATCAGCCCACAAAGGTGGGGGTTGGAGAGCCTGTGGCAAAGGCCTGGCCGATGGCAGTAGGGGCTTTGCCCATGGCAAAGGGTCCGACCCAGTCTCCAGAGGGGCCAAGGGGGTAGCTCTGCTTCTCCTTGCCTCCTCCCTACAGTGTGCTCAGCTCACAGCTTGCTCCTACCGCAGGCTGCACAGCAGCACCAAGCACCATTATAATCCATATTCTCTTGTCCAAGGCAAGGATCTCCATTAAAGTTTTCACTGTTGGACATTTGTTTTAACACATAAGTGAACATTAAAGAAATAATCAATCAAAAAAAAAAATATTTTCATATGAGCACCATGAGTTGTCCTTGGAGATCAGGAAATCATGCTGTCTCTTGACTGCTTTCTTTTCAAGTAAACTGTTGTGCCATCCTGTGAAATGAGCTTTGCTCCGTAACCCAAGAGGTTCTGCAAATAGATATTGAAGAAAGAGAGATTTGTGCTGTTACTACATCCGCTCTAGAGAGTCTATATCTTTAAAATTCTTCAAGGTAGTTTATATTCCAGAATATGGACTTTTTCCCCCCCACTTTTATGAATGGCAACATTTTTATTTCCTCCCAGCTGCATTTCACGCTATGCTGTGTTTTCTGTTACTGGCAGGTGTTTGGTTTCTTTTAAATCATTTTATATGTGCAAGTTCTGAAGAATTTTTAGATCACATCTGTTACCAGTGATGTGCACTTGCTAGGATATTTCAGGAGTTGTATTTATGCCTAAGTAAGATCCCAACCTTTATTTTGAAGTAGCTTTCTGAAGTCAGCATGTGAAGATCATTCAGATAAATAGGGCTTGGCTTGGTTTTGGCAGGTCTTAGATGGAGATCGTGCCCAAACCTCCCTTTGCTATTGACTGTTGAAGCCATGTTATGATCTTTTTATTCCAGCTATACTTTTCCTTTTTACTTCATAAGGCTTTTAAAGGTTCTTTGCTGTTTAAAATTACCTTCTGATGATATAATCACTCTGTATAAAAAAAGTGTATTTCAATCAGAGTGAGGTATTTTGGATACGGCATGAGCCATTCCATGTGTCATGCTTTGCCAAAAGGTTTTTTGCTTTCATTGTTGTTTTTCCTTTTCTTTCTGTTTAGGTCTTTAGAAAACAAACAACTGTCACTGTCTCTGGTTGCAGCTCTGTTCTAAGGTACAGCACCTGAGTGCTCTGTGTGATGTGGCTCACAGAGCCCAAGTATTGGCTGCAGCAGGCAGAGCCACATGGGTGCTCTTCTGCCCATCTTCATCCTCAGGAGGCCACAGCCTCTGGCTCAAGCCATCTGACTTGGACACAAGCCATCTCACTGCATGGCCAACTTATGGAAACGTGGGGGTGGAAACAAATCTGGGGGGGGGTTAAAAAATAAAAGGTGGGGGGAGAAAAAAGCATATGTATAAATCAGTACTGTGCTGCCCATAGCGTGCTCAGGTCCTGCCTGTGCTTGCAGAGCCGCAGCCTTGCAGCTGTGGGGAGCAAAATCACTTCTTAAGGTGGATATGGCAAGCTGGGAGAGCTCAGCAGGCTTCTCTGTCCCACTGGTTGTGCCTTGCCTCTCTCTCCGCTCAGTGTTGGTTTTCTGCAAGGCTCAGTTTTGTTCTGCCTGCGCAACCCCCTTCTGCATACCACAAGTAGATGAAGAAGGAAGGAGTGTTACATTTGGGCGGCAGGCCTGCTGACCCTGAGCAACTGATGTTCAGCCACCTGGTCACTGGTCTCACAGCACTCCAAACGCATATGTGGAGAGGCCCCTGGGAGCCACTGTGGACGGCGAGTGGAGCTGCCCACCGGGGCTGCCAGGGCATCCCAGGCTCAGCCACAACACAGGGAGTGAGCAGAAAGGAATGCTGCTCCCGCACAGGGCTGGGAATAGCCGCTGGGGCTGTGGAGCATGGGAAGCCGGAATATCTCCCTGAGATGGGAGCCAGAGAAACAGCTTGCTGGAAATGGCCCAGGCAGCTCTGCATGACACTTGGAAAACCTTCAGTTGCGCTTGCTGGAAGAAGGAAGCAAGCAGGGAAATTTAAGCATTTCCCCTGCAGTGTGGGACTGCAGCTGAATTTTCCCCAGGTGCTTTTGCAGGTGCATGGTCAGAGAAGGCATAAAGTTGCCCAAATCTTCTGTCTGCTGTACGCATCCATGAGGTAGCCAGCACATCTGTTATCCCTTAACTCTGTAAAGCTCACAAGCTGCTTCCTCTCTGGCTGTGTCCTTTATGGCAAACCACAGAGTCCCAGGTGTATTCTCTGCCCTTGTGGCCAGTTGGCACAGTCTGTCCATGTCCATAGTAGTCATTAGCCTTTGTGATTAGCCTCTTTAGTTTGCAAACTGGGCAGCCCCTTACAGACTGCCCGTGGTCCCTGAACGGTGGTGAGAAATGTCTTGACAGAGTGCTGAAGCAAAGCAAGCAAAATCTTGCTAGCCCAAGTAAAAAGCATGCAAGGGACCTTTGCTAGCAGCTAAACAATGCAGATGGTCAAGCAGTAGAGCACAGGATTATGTCATATATTAATGTAAACACAGAATGTTTTTGCCTCAGACTGTGACACTTCAGAATAATTGGCTGGAAATCAGGGCTCCACTCATTTCTTGCATAACTCAGTGAGCTGGGTAATTTTACCTGAATAGGAACAAAATGGAAGAACTAAGCTGCTTTATGGTGAGATGCAGAAAATGCAAGCAGTAGTTAACAGTCTGAATATTTGTGGCTTGCTTCGCAACTGTACTGCTATGTGGCCTGCTTGAATAGGAAATTAACGACACAGAAAAATAAACCCTGTCCTGAAAGTTCTGTTTGAAGATTACATGATGTTTCATGGCATTGTGATACTCCATTGGTCTCTATCCGGGTCATTTAAGTAAAATAATGGACAAAAATAAGCATGTAAATACGCTGAAATAGTAACAGGTCACAAACAAAATTGCAAAAGAAGAGAAATCCAAAAAAACAACCCACAACATTCACCAACCCTCTTCATTCTGTCAAAGTGCTAGGAAGGATGGTCCTCCCCAAGCAAAGGACGGTGACTTGAGGACATAGCACTTGGCTCATTTTCTGGCTTAGACTGCACTTCCTAACTGCACTTTGATCTGTTCTTGAAAAGTATGAGAACTGCAGCACATCTCCATCTGTCTCCCTCTCCCCAGAGATTTTCTATCTACAAGGAATGGTCAGAAGAGGAGAATGTGAAAAATGTGCTCTTTTACCTTCTGTTTAAAGAATAAAGTTATGACTAACTGAGAAGTCAAAGGCAGGGGGTTTAATTGTCCTCATTTATTGTTTAGTGGAGCTTATCAGTTGTCAGTCACATTGTGTCAGTTTTCAGTCCAGATCTGCTTCTTACTTTTCCATTCCTTTTCCATAGCAGTAGTTCAGATTCATTTTGCAGATCACAGCCTTTCTGCCTTACCTATGGAGCTACTAATATTATCTTTAAAAAAACAAACACACACACAAAAAAACCCTTCCTCTATAAGACAGTCTGCTTAGCTTTTGCCCCAGTCACAAGGAATATGGAGAGGACTTCTTGGGATTCCATCCTTTTAGTGACACAGGGAATAAAGCAATCAGTACAATTTCCTCTTAGTTAAATAAAATTGGTCTCAAAGGAGAGGAATACATTAATATTTCCATGCATCAAAATATGCCTGAATCATTTCCAATAAACTCATGTGGCTGAGGAATTAGGGAATAATCTAGAAAAAAAATTACATTTCTCTTTAAGTTGATTTCCTTTTAGAAATTTATGACATTAAATCAAGATCCAAACATCTTATGCCATCCATCCGATGTATGCTCGGACCAGTACTGATCTTCTGATTATTTTTCAATGTGAGAAGGGGAGCTTCAAATTCCTTGCCTTCATGGGAATAAGATTGGAGCCATTCTTGATAAATTATGTTCAGTAGTCCAAGATGTTGGAGAACTTAAAGAGAAACTTTTACCTCTACTTTCACAATTCTAATCCCTTGCTTGAGGTTTGTATTGTCCCTTAGGGTATTGTATTACACTGGGTCACCACTGAGTAGATGGGTGATTAGTAAGGTAGCCTGAGGCTGGATTGTAAATCATTTTGAAGATTGGGATCGTAGTCTTGAATTTGTCTGAGTGAGGAATCCTCAGGAGCCCTACAGCAACATACATACATGATCCTGTCTTGCTTAGAAGGTATGCAGGCCTTCATGCTTTGAGCCACCTAGTCTACTGTTTTTCCCAAGGAAGGATATACAACAGAGTTTCTGTGACCAAATCAGAAACACTTTATTGGCACTTGGAAAATGTTTTGTGTATAGAATCCAGTTTCCATGAAACGGACTCCAGACTTGTCAGCTGTCACTGGAAGTATACCATCCCTAGTTAGGAATGCTGTAATTTGTACTACTTCTTCAAGATATTTCATTTTCTATTAATGTGATTTCCCTGTTGTTTGTGTGTCATCATTCACTGTCTTCCTTAAAACCATTAACATTTGTAAACAAGGGGAGAGGAACTGAGGTGAGACCATCATTTGTTATGAATGAGAAGTAGGCTGAGTCTGACCCCTGCCATTTGTTCTTAGTCTTGACTCTACCAACCCTTTGTAAATAAATATTGCATTAAGGCAAGCACACATATAACCTTATAGTATAGCACCGTTCATAGTAGGAGATGATGAGTTCACCTTTCTAAGGAGATAAGGAGATACAAAAATGCACATGCCAAGTATTCTCACTATTTACCCTCTAGACATAGTCTGCAGTGAGATTATGGTACCTCATCATGATAATGGGGAATCCCATGGTAATCTACTCATCTGTACAGGAATACCATCTTCCCCAAACCATTTACACGTAAGTAATCGGGGTTTTTTTAATTATTATTTGAAGAAAGATTTTCCCAAGATTCTTCAACTCTCATCTCACTGTGTACAGATCCTCTGTAAACAAGAACTTACTCTTTGAGAAAAATCCTATTCTTAGCAGTGGAGAAGACAGGCCTGGGACCATTATGTTGACATTTTGTCATCGAGTCAAATTACTCTGAAGTTGTTTCAGCCAGAGAGAAGGCCAAAAGGGAGTACTGTTTGCCTATGAAAGAAGAAAATGTATGTAAGAAACTACTGAATTTAAATCGAAGTGCAAGGGGGTTGCTTGTTTCTTTCTTTCTTTTCTGGGTGAAAAACTGACTCAGTTTTGGCACAGTTTGAAGAAATTTCCTCTTTTTCTGACATTTAAGAGCTAATTTAAGACTAAACTCTGATTTAGTCTGGTTAACCTCTTCAGAAGGTCTGAGCAGCAACAATGGGCAATGTACGCAAAGACTATGCTCCAGAGCACAGGCAGGAAGGCAATCTGGCCTTTTGATCTGATGGTCTCTTCCCAGAATCTCTGCACATCTAAAAGCACTAAGACAAATACCAAAGAACTGGGAGAATTGTGGAAAGAGAAAGCTCCAGAATTTCACAAGCAGAAGCAGAGGGCAGCTGCCTAAGGGGGTCTGCTGCAGGACTAAACCTGCAGGAGACCTGGGAGTGCTGACCACACAGTTCTCCTCCTTCAGGCCTGGGTTTCAAATCATCCATCAGCTTCCACAGCAGCAGAGCCACGCAGAAGGCCATCTTAAAACATAACCCCAAACAAGAGCTGTGGCTGATAAGTAGGGAGCTCAAGCAAGTCGGGGCTCACTGCATGTCCACACTAGTGGTGTTGTTCTTGCTGTGGTCACAGTGCAGGTGAGCCAGTCCCCAGTTTACGTGACCCAGAAGGTGTGCAGCAAGGCAGGAGAGGGACCTTGTTCTCCCTGTTAGCCTGTAGGCAGGGTGTTAATCACTTTCTCCTCCTTAACATTCTGGTCATAAAACCATACCACAGCTGCACTGCATTATACCTCTCAACTTGGAAAAGTAACAGGGAAGGAAATGTTACATCCTTCCATACCCACAGTAACATGCTGTTCTCCTCCCATTTCAATCACCGTGGGTTACTCAGCTGGCAAGTTTGCCATGATAAAAGTTACCTTCAGTAGGCTTTGTGCTTCTGCAGCTTATTCCTAACGAATTCCTCTAGCAGGTTTGTTTTTTAAAGAACATACTACAACCCATGGTGTTCAGATTCTTTGCCCAAGGTTGGCCTTTGAAAATAGCTTTTTGGATCTCTGTGCTGTATTGTCATGCACTGTGTTAGACATGCCCCCAGCTTGTCCCATGTTTCTAAATACCATGTTCAGCCTGCTTTGTGAAGACATAGTGATGTGGGATCTTGGTGCATTAGCACATGGATTCTGTGTTAAGGACTTGCGACCAATTGCTTTGAGTCTAAATACTTCGAGAACACAGTACTTCCCAGGCTTAACTATTTTGTAATAATTAACTGCAATTTCATGAGCGGCATTCCATGCCACCAGTTTTTAAGTAGAACAGCTTGCAGACTTCATCAGAAAATTCTCTTTTAAGCTGGTGCTATCAAGTGGTCTGTGTTGTCAGTTTTTAAAGTGAGATCTCAGCAAATCTGTAGGAAGTCCCTTTGAATCGAAGGACTTGAGCGCATGTTGGATCAGGCAGTAAGCTTTCAACAGTTTTCACTGGTTAGTGAGAGACGCAATAGCACACAATAGGATTAACTGAATTTAAGTGTTCAGGGTAACAATTAATAGAAATGCTGCCTGTGTGTGCTGACAGTGTGGTTTCATGTTAATGGTTACTGAAGTCCTGCTTCCCTAGCCTCCCTCAGGTAATAATGAGTGACCTAGCATTATATACATTTTCTGGCTTTCTGTTTATTGTAGTAGTACATCGTATTTGTCTCTCAGAGCTGAGAAATGTTTTGCTATAAACATGTTCAGATTTTAATTTGAAGGGTGAGTCCTAGAAGGGTGAGTCAGAATACGTCCCTCAAATTTCTGACCTCCATTTTTTCTCATCCGGTGAAGTTTTGTCTGGAGTTTGACTTAAATAATGATTATGTTAACAACCAGTTGGGAATTTTATTCATTTTAGCCCCATGACACTATACCACATTGCACTTTTTATGTAAGGCTTACAGCATTAAGCTTCTAGGTCTCTTTTCTCTCATTTGCCAGTATAGCCTGTCATTGGTTGAAAATACAAAGAGTTTACTAGAGTACAGATGATTGATGTGGCAAATTGTTGTAAAGAGAAACACTACATTTTTAGAACAAGATTAATATTTATAATACAGGCTATGAGAATTTCTTGAGTTCAGTTCATGTTTAAGTTACAGCACAGGTTTCACAGAAATATTACATCCCATATTCCGGTGTCTGAGAATCTACCACAACTCTTGCTAAGTTGTTCCAGCAGTTAATTACTCTTATAATAAATAAGTATAGATATTTGCTTTATTTCTACACCAAAATTATCTAGCTTTAAATTCTGTCATCCAGCTTTTGTTTTACCTTTGCAGCATACATTCGGAGCACAGAATTATGAATTTCATTATGTAGATATCTGTACATATACATGGCTGTGTGAGGTCTTCTACCACCACTGTTGGTGACAGCAACATCACTGCTGGTGAAGTCTTATTGTCACTTTCTGCTTATGAAGCTACATAAATTAGCCCCCTGTAATTTGTCATTAAACAGAAGCCTTTTTCTCAGGTCCTTGACCATTACCTACAGCTCTTCTCTGAGTCCTCATGCATTTGTTTTTGAAATTCTCAGTCACAACTAGACCACGGGTATTGTTACTATCAATTCAGCTTAACCTCCATATCTCTCTCCTATGCAGCTTTGGGGGCAAATGTTGTATTATCTTTCACTGAGGGATGGTACTGGGACTCCATGCTGAATTGATAGTTTATCAAGACATCATTGCTATTCTTCTTTTTGGAAAAACATAAAACATGCAAGCAGTCATTCTTGCTCCATGTGCCCAGTGTTTCTGTATTTACAATTAAGAGTCTACAGTGGACAGAATTAATACATACTTTCATTGCTCCCATCCTAACATTTAATCCAGACTGTTGTTTTCTATATTGTTTAGTGCCCCATCTCTTTGGCATCAGTTAACTTTATTAGTGAAGATTCTATACTTTTGTCCAGTCACTTCTAAAACTTATAACTAGCACATGAAGGAACAGTCATTATGGGATGTCACCAAAACCCAGACATCTGTTTAACTGAAATTTCATCTTGACACTTACCAAGCATTCAGTTCAAAACTTTCTAAGATACATTATATTGATTTTGTTGCATGGTAATTTCTTACATGATTCATAATTGGAATATTGCACATTATCAAGTCTAAGAGTCGTGCAGACCATTTTTTATATATTACTTTATGAAAAAGGTCTCAATAATATATTTTTTTCTCATAGCTCCTTAGGTATTATTTTATTATATAAAGCTGTAGGTTAATACAGGAAATATGCAAAATACAGTGAATGGAAAAAATGAACCTAATGTTTAATTCACAATGCATTAAAGAAGAGTAGCCCTTTCTCTTCTTACATATGTTTTATAAAACCCATGGACCAGACTGCCCTCTCACTGATGCCGTGTAATTCACCTAAGGAATGTAATCAGATTTTGCAGATGTTACCGAAGGGCAAATGTGGCTCTGTATGTTGGTATTCAAGGAGCATCGGAAGCATTCTTGCCTTCAGGATAATTACAAAATTGCTTCCTTTTTTGTTATCCACCCATGATGCCATCTAATTTTATGTTCCTTGGCTACTAGCTTGTAGCCTCATTAACCTTACTTGATAAAGCGTTCCAACATTTATGATTCTCATGTGAAAAATTCTTCCTGACGGATGGAATTTGTTTTTCTTTAATCTCTACCTTTGCCCTCTTGTCCTATTATGTGTACTAGGCTGAAAATAGTAACTGAAGATTGGTGCGTCTGCTGCTTACAGTATAATGAATGCCTGTTAATTCTCTTGCCTTTTCTTTCTCATAAGATAGTTGCGATAGTTTAAGATGACTTAACCAATAATCCTATCTTCTTCAGCTTTGGGTCCTTGTGTTTTTACATTTAATACAAGAGTCCTACACTAACACTAATGCAAGGTTTTAGCTGAGACTTTTTTCAAGTAGAAGGAAATCCAGAAAATCAGGTATGTGTCATTCATCAGTTGGCCTATTTCCACAAGTGTAACTTTACCCTGATGATATTAATTTCATCATCTTACTTGGCGTCTGCAGTGCAGCTGAGGCACTGTTACTGTGGGCAGTTTAACTAGACATTTTTTAAGGTTAAAATTTCGTTGGTTCGTGTAATTTTACTCAGCACAGTGACAAAATCCTCAATGTAAATCCATTTGAATTAGCCATTATGATCACTGTCAAATTCACAATGGTGAGAAGTATGATTTTAACCCCTATTCACAAGTCTTTTTTTCCTTTTTGGGGTATAATAAGGTGATTATTATAATAGATTATTCCACCCAGCACAGTGCGGCAATATGTGGACCACTGTGAAGGCAGGCGGTAGCTCCACAAGAGAAGAGGCAGAAATTTCTTTATATTTTTGCTACATTTTCTTTATGGTTTTGACAGGATGAAAAGTTGAGTATTGTTCTGTTAAGAGCTGCTAATAAGAGTTCAGGATTGATCTGCAAGGCAGCATCTATTCTTTATGTGCGTGCACATTCATATTAAATTTTCTGTGCATTGAAACTCCATAGCTCAGAATACAATGTAGTCTAGGAAGCCTGCAGTATTTTCTGGAGACAAACAGGAAGGCTACCAAGCTATTTCAATTAACTTCTTTAAGGTTAAGCTAAGTTATTTAAGTTAAGCAAGCATAGAGCTTGGTGCTTTTTTCTCTTTCTGTTGTTTACTTTGTTGTTTCCTAATACAGACTTCACAGTGTGAAGAGAGAAACTCAAGCTGAGATACTTAATACCTAGGAAAAGAGGTCGTCTCATTCAATAAGGAAATTGTTTACCATTGTTTACAAACAGTTCCCCTGAGTTAGAATTTTTAATTATATTTACTAAGGATGACACTGGGAAGAGAACGAGAAGCTTATATATTACTTAACTTGAATTTTCTTGATATAATAATGGAAACAAACAAATGCAGTATGTGTGGGAAGTGCAGTAGTTCTTGAGCAGTTCTTCAAAAGATGGAATTACCATTACAGTTCATTAAGAAGTATTATGTTGTGAAGTCCGTGTCTCTGGATACAAGAGGACTGGAGGCTGTTTACTCTTCTGAGTATACAGTTTTCAAAATCATGAGATTGTTTTGTTGAACTACACCTTGTAACAGTAACATGCAACCAAGTAGTTGTTTCTTTGGAAGTGGTTATTTTTGCATATATTTGCACATATAAATCTTTGCTGTAATTCAAAGAGACATGCAGTTTATAGCTTCAGCCTCACTGATTATTTAAGACCTCTTCATAAAGTTACACTATTTGGCTGAGGTCCATTCCTCAAAGGTTATCTTGACTGGAACAAAGTGAATGGATTGGTCAAAGGAAGTTTTCTGTCTGTACATGCTTGTCAAATATATGTCATTCATTCTGCATGGGAAATGATCCCTTCTGTGAACTTCTTTGATTAATATCCTGCTAGCTCACAAAATTTAGTATCTTTCAAAGTCTCCTTTTAAGGAAAGTAATTTTTTTCATCCTACTAAAGAATACTGTGCAGATAGATAATTCCAAACTTATTCTTCCACAAAAATAACCAGAGAGCACACATTTGCTGGAACGATGGTTATACTACCAAAAATAAGCATTTACTGAGTCAGGCATTCAGATGCCAGGTTCTCCTGGGAGGTGTCCCAAGTAGCAGGAGGAAGCTTTTCTTTGAGTACTATAAATTTAATGGTTATGTTATAGTAATAAGATCTCCTGAAAAGTGTTGAAGAAACATTCCACGCTTAGGGCAAGGAAGTGTACCTTCTCCAGTAAGTTGAAATGTTATCAGGCACACATTATCAGCCCCTTACATTTTTTTTCATACATCTGAATGTATGCTGCAGACATCCGTCACTCCTTTTGCTTGCTGGTAATCCAAGAATTTTTCCACATTGCCTAGAAAAGCCAACAAAAGATAGCCAACAGCTGAAAATGCGGTTGCCAACTTGCTGTAAATTGTCGACCTGATAAACTCATTAATACAAGGTTATCCCCTTTGTGGTAGAAAAAGTAGTGCTGAGAGTAAATATCCAACTTGAGATGGTTCACAGAAATCAGATTTGGAAAAGGACTGGCCTCAACTTGTCTTTGTAGGCTTTCATTTGTATTGATCTTGCAGGGCAAAACTCAGCAATGTGGTCGTGTACCCGTAATAAGACATCTGCCTTCTCAAATGCTTCCCAGAGGAAGATGTGGTACCCCTCCTCCTCACTCTGCAGCCATACAGGTGTGGTGGAGAAGGGAACACATATGCTGATGAAAAGTGCTTTTGCCACATGGCGAGGTACCGTGCCTTGTGGTCAGCAGGAAAGTAGGGACATGTCTCGTCACAAAGAGCTACTTGTGAGGATAAGTACAATGTGCTTCTTTTTATCATTTTTAAGCCTGAGTGTGTCTCAACATAGCAGTTTTTTGCTAAAGAGTGACGAGGTGGCAGAGAGGTGAAAGAAACCTGATGAAAAAAACACTGAGAAAATGAATTAAAAAAAAAAAGAAAAAAAAAAGGCAGCAACAGAAGGGATAATAGTGCTTTGTTTATCCTTTCCCTTTGAGCTTTGTGGAAATATAATAGTTTTCCACTTCTTGGTCTTGCTTTCCTTTTCCTCCTCCCCTTGCCATTTTTCCCGTGGCCATTAGCACCGCAGGAGCCTGCCACCCACAGTGTCCATTCATTGCTTTTGCAGAGGGGCCCAAGAGAGCAGCCACCCTGTGCAGGATAACCTGGGCCCAAAGGGCAGCACAGTGTCATAGCCTGAAGCCAGTTGCTATTTGTATAGCAACGAGACATTGCAGGAAAAGAGTTCAGTCATGCTCAATTTTACTTCTGGTATTGCTAAAGCAGCATGTAGTAGAGGCGTTCTGCAGATTGCATGGAACTAATTATATTAAATTATTCCATAGGAACTCTTTAAAGTGCTGCACTTAGAAGAGCAAGATTTTTGACGTGAAGTTGATTCATACAAGGCTTCACAGCGTATTTATTTTACTTTTAAGAGTTCAGGCCACCTTCCATGTGAAAACTGAGGGAAGGAAATCTTACAAAATTCCCTATAGAATTTCCTCTCAATTTCTTCCTCCAGGCACTTTCCCTCCTCAGCCTCGAAGAAGCAAGCTGCATGCTTAGCATAAAATGCTGACTCCAACTCCTCCCTCCCTGCCCCTCTGTGTCCACTGTGACTATCTTCAGTAGCTTAATTATGAGAAACTCCTCTGTAAGATAAATTATTTCCATCTGAGGACCCCAGACTTTCATTCTTAGTTTCCAGTGGGGTGAGAGGCAATTTGCTTTTACAGATATTTTGTCTTCCAGATACGTAGCTAACGTTCCTAAAATCTTCCACTGATAATTGGTGAGTAACTAGCTGGGGCTTGTTGTATATTGAAGACACATGAGGCAATACTTGTGCTTCCCTGACTGCTCAGTCCAGCTTGTTTTCCTCTCTTGTAGGCTTTATTGAGACCACCAGAACACTCTTGCTAAGGGCAGGCAGTTATCTTTCCTCATCACTAGTAACGACAACTGGGTTCGTAGTGTCACAACACTGATATTTATTTCCCCTACTAGGGCTCTAGTTAAAAACATCTGCTGGAGAAATTCCTCTGGAAAATTCCATATGCAGTAAGCACAGAGATAAGAGATAAGTTTAAAGCTACTTTGCATACTTTTGCTTTAAAAAAAAAGGAGCAGCACAGAAGTTAGTCTATGTGACTGCTTTTTTTAGTGCAATCAGAACATTGAGTAGCGGTCAAATTATACTTTTTTTCTGATTGTGTTCGTTGAGATTTTAGATTTCCTAATTCTGCTTTTTGCAAGTCATCCCACTTTTCCCTCCAACCCAGTCTTCCCATGACAACTACCTGTTCGTTAGGGCAGTTATGTGGCATGAACATTCTGAATTATCTGCTTTACTGTTGTAGCTTTTCCACACACAAGGCTCAGGACTAGTGCTGATGAACATTTTTCCTTCATGGGCTGACACAAATGACAGAACTGGTCTCTGATACCAAGGCTCAACCTACAAACCAGCTGGTTTGGTGTCTGTTTCATGACTGAGGCTGCATTAGGGAGCCAGATGTTTAGGACTGTTATTTTTCAACCCACATGGACTGAACCCCCATTTTCATTCTACTTCAGTCTCATGTGTTTTTCCCAGACTGTTTAGTTTTCAGTAGCTTTGTATGCACGGTATTTGAAAGTGATACACATGTATCCTGCAGGGGTGTTGTCTTCCAGTTCTACCCACTTCAGTCACCGTCCACATGTAGGCAAAATTACAAGTACCCATTCCTGCTGTTACCCCTTGCAGAGGCATGCTGCAAAGAAGCCTATAGAGTACCTGCAGCTCCAGGCAAGGATGCTGGAGTTGTGTGCTGTGGGTGTGAGCATATGTGATGGAAGGATGAAAGCAGTAATTGCACAGGTTTAAATTTGTGAGTTCAAATCTGTGAATTCAAAGGACACAGACATGCCCTTATGAGGACAAGCATTGTTGTCATCATCCAGGCAAAGCAGGGAAACCCCGATGTCATAACACTGAAGTATGGGCTCTTTCAGTTCAGTATTTTCTTCTTTTTTAAAAAACTTGGATGTTACTCAGTTGTGCTTCTTAACTACAACTTTGTTTCCATTTACTTGCTGACAGACTTGTAGGAAAACAGGAAGGATGGAAGGAATTATCTTTCCCATTATTTAATTAGAAAACTAAGTTCCAGAAACCTTTCTTCAGTCTTCGTATTTCTAAGTTGAGAATATGCTGTGCTTACAGAGATCTTTTAGCTTTACTAATTATAAGAAATAGAAGAATATGATGTTATGTCCCCACATACCCTTTGTGTCTGTTTACATTTATCAAGTAGGGAATGAAGAATATGCTAATTTGTTTTGCCATAAGAAGATAAGACATAGTGGTGCTGTTCCCTAGTCCAGGCAACCCATATTTATTTGATATTCAGCCATCCTGGGAAGTTCATTTTGCTGCCAGCTGTTCTCCAAGGATCAGTCACAGAGATAACAGGGGCTTGAGAGCTCTCAGCAGCATTCCCTCTTTTGTAAACGGGCAAGAAAGAGAGAAATGTTTGAGTTTTTTCAGTATTACTAGCCAGGAACCTGCTCCCAACACTCTGCGATACACTGTTTCCTGATGTAGTGGGTGCATCCATGTCCTAAAGAAGGGGAGCAACTGAATGCTAAGAGAAAAGAACTTCAGTGCAGAGAAGGCTTTAGTGAAACGAATTCTCTCCTTGGGAGGGATCACTGCCTCCTTTGTCTTCTGTTACATCCTGTGTCTCAGCATCTGGAATTTGTGCTTGGCAGCATCGCTGACCCAGGCATTGCAGTCTTCGCGACAGCTAACACAAGCGCTCCACGTGGCCCTGGGGCACAAGCACGTCCACAGTGCTGTGTATGTTAGGGGACATCTGTATCTGTTGGAGAGGGCTTCTAGACCAAGTTTCCTTTAGTCAGGCTTGTAAAAATAAAAAAAAATTTAAAAAAAAACCCTCAGTTGAAATAGGGCCAGATTTCTTTCTGACATCTCAATGAAGTTAGAAAGCAAAGGGATACCAAGCCCACTCATTGAAACGCCTCTTCACTTGGCAAGCCATCTCACACAGAAGGCAGCAGTGTCCCCAGGCTCCAGCTGTACACTGCAGACTGCAGCAGCTTTGCCAAACCTTGTGGCCTGCAGCTCTGTTCCCTCAGCCTGCGGGCTCATCAGGACTCCTGAGCTCATCATGCCTCCCTGGGGCAGAGGAGATGTCATGGAGCACAGGCGCCTTCCATCAATAGAGAGGCATGGAAAGAAAGACTTCTTTATTATTTTTTCCTGAAGGTGTGTGCCATTTTTAAGGCAAAAGAAAATGAGACATATTTCAAATGTGTAGAGAACGTCAGTGAAAAGTGACTAAGCGGTGTCTTTCTGTGATTTTTGTGTTTAGGGAGGAGAAATGATTAACTCAAGTGACCTGTCATTTTGATACTGTTGATTTTTGCTTTGCTTTTACATGGAGAGTATGTCACTTACTTGGCTGTATAGAGCTAAAACTTGCAGTCAAAGTTGTGAAATCTCTTCTTTCAAATCTAGTATACATTTTGTATCAATAATATATATCTCCTACATCAGTATAACTACTCTTTCCCAGCCTTGCCTTGGGTGATCAAAGACTTTTCTGTGTTTTGATACTGTTGCTGCTGTCACTTACCACATACAATTTCTGCTATTTGGGCCCAAGAACTAGGAAGAAAAAAAAAAACAACAAACCAGTAACAGAAAGCATTTTTAGGCATTACCTTGAAATTGCAGCTTAAAAATTAATAAAGAAAGCATAATAATCTGTTATGAAACAGCATAATGGAAGTATTTAGTGGCACCAACTTCAATGAGTTCCTCAGATGATATAATTGCAGCTAGAGTTTTTTAGTCAAGATGGACAAGAGCACTATGGAGAGCAGTGCTAATGCAAGTACACATCCTCAGCTAAGGGACCGAATCACCACAAAATGTGTTCTGGGGGTGCTACTCTACTGAAGGAGAGGTTCTTTAGGATGAAACAAGGTAAGATTGTTTCAGGACTGCAAATTAGAAATAATTAATGCTTTTGGAGCTTCTAGAGAAACATAGGCAAAGAATTACAGAATCATAGAATATCCCAAGTTGGAAGGGACCCACAAGGACCACTGAGTTGAACTCTTGGCTCCACACAGAACCACCCAAAATCCAAACCCTATGTCTGAGATGATATTCAAACACTCCTTGAAATCTGGCAGGTCTGGGCTGTGACCACTGCCCTGGGTAGCCTGTTCCATGCCCACTGCCCTCTGGTGCAGAACCTTTTCCTAATGCCCTAACAAGGGCATTATCTTTATCAAAGGTGGAGGATGACGGCTGAGCTGTGGACATGGGGTGGAGTATGTCTGGAGTGGTGTGGGTCGGCAGCAGTTCTACTGTGGGCTCTTTGCCTCCTGTGGCGTGCTAAGCACTCTTGGCCCAGCTTTTGACAGCTGTCTAGGAGGCACCCTCAATCATCTCTTGAGAACTCCAGGAGTCAGAATGTGCATGGTATGAAAAACACTGCCAACATCTTTCTGAGACAATAAATATTTTATTGGTGTGTTCTGCACTTGGAGGAACGGATAGTTCTCGTGTTAGAGGTCGAGGAAGTTTTATTATGGGAAAGTAGAAAATTCTGCAGGATTTCACAGCTAGCTCTCCTAAAAGAATATGTTCCTTTGGAATTTCAGTTTTCACTGGAATTTATTTCTTGTTGACAAAAGCCTCTGATATAGGTAAAGCTCAAAAGGCAAAGTCTGTGCTTTTCTCAATTTGCATTTTTTGCATAGAAAAAGCTTCTTCTACTGGCAGAAGTGTGATCAAACACTGCAACTGTAATAACAGCTTTTCCTGGCTGAACTGTCTTGATTCTGTTCTTTGCATCCATGAAATAGTTATGCTTCTAGATCTGGTACTTGCTTGTCTGCATTGGTTCTTTGGAACCAACGTCATTCAGGAAGAGAGATGATGTCTAACCCAGCAAGGAGATCAACGTAAGAGGAACTCCTCTGACAAGAGGCAATATAGGTCAGCATTGATTTCTAACTCTCCTCACCAAAAAAAAAAAAAAAAAAAAAAAAAAAAAAAAAAAAAAAAAAAACACCGGAGAGCCAAACAAACACCACCAGTTTGAGCCTCCACCCAGAAATCTGGCAATCTAAATTACACTCTTATTGAGCAGTGCTTCCCTCCTCAGGAACAATGAATCAAATGAAAGGGCTTAAATAAATAAATCTTTACACTTCCCTGTTCTTTCTACCTTCCAATTAATCATACGTCATTTTGGAAAACGTAAGTAATCCACAGCAGGAAGCACAACTGCGATCACAAAGCACATTGGCAGCATCCAGCTGTCCCCAGGAGCTGTGAGGTAAATTACTTTGCCTTTCAGTCCTGGTCCCCTGTGAGAGCGGGGTGCCAGGCCACAGCAGGTGGGCACCGTCTGCAGCCCATCCCACTCCAACCCTAATCCCTGTGTGCCTTGTGCTGGGCCAAGCTCCACTGCTGGCTTTGCCATGAGTTGTTGCTAGCTGTGACTACTGCTCTGGCAGCCAGCTTCCTGACAACTCCCTGCTCTGGTCTTTTCAGCCTACCTCACAGCAGGGCCCATGGTGTTTCTTTACAAAAAGTGCAGCGAGGCAAGCATCCACGTAGAGCCCCAGCCACACCGAATGCACTCACTGAATTAAGTCTTCTTTCCTGAAGAGGAAAAAAAGAAAGAATTTTTCCACATGTATACACATTTCTCTGTTCCTCAGGACTGGAACAGCTTATTCAGACTACAATTTACCCCAGGTATATTAGGCACAGGGTTTGTGCACACCGTTTTCTACACTTTATCTTTGATGTTTTTAACGGAAAGGCCCAAAACTCTAGAAAATAAATGTGTGAATAAGCCTGATACCATGCAGTCCATTTCATCTCATGTAGTTCCCCTTCCTCGCTAGCAGATGCCAGCAGCTGTGGTTCCTTCTCCAGACTCTGGAGAACACTGCACACCAGCAGAAGGAAAGGGCTGCTCTTCACACCACATTCTTTCACAGGAAAAGTCAACCACGTTTGCCGAAGCTCCCATTGCTTCAGTGGCAGCATTCAAATGCAGAACTCTGAGCTCTGAGGTGCTTGGTTAGCATTTGGTAATAGGAGTTTCCTAAGTTACTGATGCTCCTTTTCTCATGCCACACCCTCAGCCCTGAGAAGGTGAAGAACTGCTACCAAACAGATCAAGTGTCCAGCCTGGAAGGAAGAGTTGAAATTACCACAGAAAGCCTGCCTAGACAACATTTTTGGTACTGTTTCACTGGACATCAAGTAGTTCAGATAAGCTTTAGAGAAGTACTCTTGAGTTTTTGGGTGTTTAACCCCAGATCTTTTGAAGTTTTCCCCTGATGTTTCAAGTCCTCGTCCTTTGAACAGAGCTTCTTCCGAAGGAGATAACTGACATTTGTTTGTGTCTTCTCAGAAGACCTATGGTCTCCTGTAAGATCCGCAGCAGGAAGGCTAAATTAACCCTGCTGTCATTTGTTGAAGTTTTACCAAATGGCATTATTTATACTAGCTGTAGCCTTAAGTCCCTATTTCCAGGGGCAGTGTATCCTAAAATAGTGCAGAAAGGATGTTTTTCTTTCCTTTGTATCTTTGAGGCATGAATAATGCATACAGCTACATCTTTATGTTCTCTAAGGTCAATCACTATTGCATGAAGTTTGGTGGCTGAAACAATGTGAAGGTTTTCATTGAAGTGTAGTTTGAAAAGCCTGAAGAGCAGGTAGTGGATCAAAGATCACCTTTTCACCAAAATTTTTAATTTTGCTGTCAGTGGAGGTTTTCTAGCTCTTCATTACTCACAGCATTCCTGTTCCTACCAGCACCCCACCCTTCTTTCTTCTGGTACGTAGGCAGAAATTCCCTGCAATGTTCCAAAGCATAGAGATCTCTCTGTCTTTTTCTCATTTCCTTCCTTCATGCTCTCCCTTTACATTTCAATGATGTAAAGCAGCCAAGATAAGAAATAGCTGTCCCTTCCCAGGAGGAGACAGGGGACGGATGTGCAATTGAGAAGAACAATTCCTTTCTTCCTACTGCCTTCCTCTGGATGGGGGGTAGACAGGGGTAGGGGAAGTGAGAAATAAATTAACCTCCCCTTTGCCAGCTCTACCAGCTATTCCTAGCAGAATAAACATAGCAAAGCATGTTAGCGCTGTAGTGCTGTCCCCTTGAAAGCAAAGGATTGGTAAAAAGGGATAAAATAGGAAATGAGTAGCCAATAACTTTTGTCTTTGGTCAAAATGCAAGAAAAAAAAATTGCCAACTTTTTTCTGTGGTGCATCCCATGACTCTTTTAGAGTCTGGCTTAAACTGTTGTCTTCAGTAGTCATGTATACTGATCCTATGTGGCTAGAAGAAGGTGAGAGTTAAACTGTTACCACTGTAGGGTAATGGTCACTATTGTGCTTTTGTACAAAGATTGGCATAATGATATTTGGGTTTAAATGTTTAATAAGGAAACTTCTGTGGAGAAAGGATTTTTCTGCCATTATGAGATTTTAAGGGCAGTTTTGAACATGCTTCTTAACATTGTAGCTTAATATAGAAAACGTAACTGATGTTTCAGTTACCTAAATTTAATAAAAAACAGCACAGACAGGAAAATCTTCTCATTTGCCATGGAATCTAGCACATTCAGCAGTAGAAATTCACAGCCAAGTGTATAACTCTTTATGAAGGCGATGAAGTTGTCTGGTATGTGACAAGAGGCTCGGTGTCCATCATTAAGGGATGAGGTTGGGTTCAGTGACACAGAGTTCAGGTGTACTCATTACTTTCACTGGGAGTGAGAAGCAAAAGGGCACTGGAAAGTTAAAAGAATTCCTAGGAAGCTTATTTCTGTGGAAATCCTTTCTCTTGCTTGGTTTATTGATGGGATGGGGAAATCCTGTAGGGGCTTTGTTTTGTAATCTCATTCCAAGGTCTTCTTACCCTGCCCACGGTAGGCAGGTTGAAACTAAATGATCTTTGAGGTCCTTTTCAACCCAGGCCGTTCTATGATTCTATATTCAAGGACTGTTGTTGTCATGCTGTCTTGCCTAGCTGCATGAGCTGTGACCTAAACTCCAAAATCTGGCTCACTTGTAATACAGACACGTGTGAACATTAAAAGGGAGAAGCACTTTCCTTAGCTACTAAAGCCAGTGTTGTACATAATGTGAGACAGCAGGAATCACCAGCACCACAAAAGGTTTAATGTTAATGTGACTGTAATGCAGGGAGTTCTCCAAATGATCTGGTACTCTACATGTTGTACAGAGAGTAGGAAAGAGCGTGTGTGTGCACAAAGAAGACAATGGGCAACAGTCAAAAAAGCTTCAGAAGAAGTGCTTGGGTTACCAGAAATAAAAAGTGCAGAATAAGTTTTCTGAATGGACTGTGTGAACAGCCAGCATCATGAAAACTGGGAGCTGTGAAGAAATGCTCCTACTGTGCTAAAAGACTGTACTTCAGCAGCAAAATTGAAATTGAAACAGAGGTAGCAGCTGATTCGGGATCTCCTGCTACTGAGAAGTTCTTGCCTGAGTGTAACCCAAGTGATGTGTTCACAGAAAAGGATAGTAAGGCAAAAGAGCCAGAAGAAAAACTATTATACTTCACAGCTGGAAAAAGAATTACACTTCTGTGTGTGTGTAAGTACACGCTGAGGAAATAAAGAGGATGAGGTTTGGAGCAAATGCCTCCAATACTCACTTTAACATCTTTCCATTTCCATTAAACAGGTTCCAGGATCTGACAGCTAGGAAAACCCTCTTCTTACCTTTCAGGATACAAAAGAGAAGAGTTCACAAACTACTTAATATAAACAGAGTAGTAGTTTACTGGGGACCATTGCTCATCCCATTTGGTGAGGAATGAAGGTGTAGTTGTGCAAGTAGTAGGCGCTGCACACTTGGTGCTCAGCATCTCAAAGTATATGTGCTTGGTGAGAGCCAGTGGTGAAAAACCTCTGATGCTGGAAGGCATATAGGACTTAAAGCCTTGTTACTGATCCAGTATGGTTCAGTACTATCGACTCTTTGTGAAAAAGATCTGCCTTTCAAGAATCAACTGGGGAAAATCATTAGAATCTTAAAAAAATTAAAAAGGTCACAGAATGAAAGATCTAGTTAAGAGGCAGCTCGTTAAGCTATTTTACCACACCTTCATCAGTTCAAGCGTTAAATCTCTGTAAAAGCACACGGGCTGCTCTGAGAGTAATGCCTCCTATTTTATTGTGTTGGCCCACAATGTCAGAGACAGACGTTGGTGGTACGGCAGTACAGGTTGAACCTTCCCACCAATATTCCATTACATGTTGTGGTTGTGTGACAGATGGCAGCAGAGGGGCACTCTGACACAGTGATGTCTGACACGGGAGTACGGATGAAGCAAAGGTACGTCACTGAATTCCTCTGTGCAGAAAAATGGCACACACTGACCTTCATCAATACTTGGTGAATGTTTATGGAGACCAAACAGTGGATGTGAGCACAGCAAGGCAGTGGGTGGTGTGTTTCAGCAGTGGTGACAGTGACAGTGGGTCACCTCTGCTGGTGTGATTTTTGCAATTGCAGCTTGCAGCCTCTTGGTCATCGCTGGTGAAAATGCAGAGATAATGCTGGTGACTGTGTTGAAAGATAGTGTTCTATTCCTAGTATTTTTTTCTATCTAACAGTGTTATTGTACTTTTTGTTTCTGCTGTTTCCATGGAAATAAATAGGAGGCATTACTTTCAGAGTGACCTAAGTAAATTGTGGGAAAAGATTTTGCTATGAGGGGAAAGTAGCAGAGTTCTATCAGAAACATTCAAGATCTATCATGCTCACAAAATATGGCATAGAAATTGTTCCATAATCAAGGAAAAGAAAGACAAGTTAAGTACTCAATTTTTTGTGTTACCTCCCACTGCCTGAAAATAGAGCTGTGGCTTTGTGTTTGAGAGCAAAGGGCCTCTGCAGAAGAGTCTGACAACCTCTGAGGCATAACTACAATAACAATGAGTCCTGAGTCCTTAGTCTACCCATAGAGAGTTGTTGTCCTCTACCATGCCTTGGAGTTGGCAGAGTCATGTGTCTTATGTCAAACCAAAGCCATGGGATTTTCACAAGGTGATATCTGACCAAGACATTGACAGTCTCACTGCTAATCTGTCAGCTGAAGATGTCTTCAAAGCAGAGGCATGAGATATCATCTGTGAAGTTTCAAGGAGACGAACAAGGAGATAGAGCTTGGATTTTTTTGGTAAGCAGTACCATGGCCCATAGCCTCTTCAGAAGGGGAGCGGAGGTACAATGTTAGTCTCCTCTCTCTGGTCACAGCAATAGAACCTGAGGGAACAACATGGAGCTGCATCAGGGGAGGTTCAGGATAGATATCAGGGAAAGGTTCCTCACTGGAGAGTAATCAGGCCCTCGAACTGGCTCCCCAGGGAAACAGCCATGGCACAAAGCCTGCCAGAGTTCAAGAAGTGTCTGGACAGTGGGCTCATTTTTGGGTGGTCCTGTGCTTTGCCAGGAGTTGGACTTGATGATTCTATAGGTCTCTTCCAACTTGGGATATTCTATGATTCTACAGCCCTTTAATGTGAGTATTGTATTCCCAGCTTATTTCTGTGCCTTTGCTGATAAAGCATTTCCGAGCTCCATTGCTGGGCTTTGGGCATTCTGGCTAAAAATCAGCATTTTGAGTTAACATCGCCTGTGAAAGCTTTAAAAACGAAGATGCTTTTTGCAAAGCTGAAAAGATAAATCCAGACTACTGGTTGTCTCCCCTTCTGATCAGATATTCCTGAGGCACATGAGTTGTGTGGCTTACATAGAGAATGTGTTTTGAATCAGGCAGCACTTCCAAGTTGCTATGGCCTTTGATACTGACAAGCACTAAGGGTTCCATCCTACTTCTTTTAAGAGTCTGGACTATCTCATTTCTCATACAGTGAAATATAAGTGTATTCCATCATTTATTCTTGTCTGTTTTCTACTCCTTACTGTCAAGGTATGAATATTTCTGGATTTTCTTTGATCTTTTTGCAAAGACAAGCTTATAATAAAAAAAAAGGATGTGAAAGAAAAGCCAAGTGACATCACTTTAGTCAGTTTAAAGAAGCTTGATATTTTGTTGTTTATAATCTCAGAATGTTAGTTGTTTGTACTGTGATAAGAGCATTTTTGGTGTGGAGACTGAGCCACAAGACTTATTACAGCAATGCAGACAGTGTTTGTCTGTTGGTTAGAGTAATGGACTGGAAGGCAGGAAGGTCTTGGCTTCTAGACCGAGCTGACCTGGTGACTCATCGTGTGGTGCTGGGAAAGTACATTCAACTCAGTACTGCAATATTGCAGAAATCTCCCCAGCTGTTGGGCTGAACTGGAGCAGGTTGTAAGTGACCAGTCACTAGTACATATGGGAAATATGAGCCTTTTTACTTCTTCAGGATAAATGTAAATTCTGCATTATCTTCTCCTGAGCCACTCTTTCATGGTGTGGCTGTGGTAACGTTCTTGAAAATCAGTTGGGTATTTTGAAGGAAATTGAACCTCCTGCACAAAAGAACTCTTCCCACTCATCGAAAGAAATTTGTGTAAAAGTGGGTGTGAGAACAACAACAAAAAAACCTGAAGTAAAAAACACCTGTTATTTGTTTCTTAGTATTAAGGAGAACTTAATTTGTCCATTCCAGGTTTTGGATTAAAGTATAGATTACAAATATACAAAATAAGTATTGTGTTGAGGTATAATTTTGTCACTGAGTATGTAATAAGTAACTAAAGCGGTTTTTTGGTAGAAGTTGGAATTGAAAGATATCATATAAGTATTATGAGCAAGAATATAAAGATGCTTCCCCTGTTTCAGTTCTTAAGGTGTTTCTTACCTGCACTGAGGCAGCTTGTTTGCAAATGACAAGGGAAGAAAAAAAAAAGTTTGTCTACATACTTTCTTCTCTCTTTTGTAAAAATACATAAAAAGATTTTGCTGACCAACAGTATATGGATGAGAAAGGACTTATCACTAATGAATGACTATCAGTTTTTACATCCACAGGGAAGAGATCTTGTCTCAACACCTTTTTCTCTATTTTAGATTGCTTGCCTCGACCCCATTGCAAATAGCAAAACTTTCACTGGGATCTGCATATCGTCCCACTATGTTACATCCTCTAACATACCCTCTCAATCTGTTACATCTCCTGTAGCAATCAGCGTTACCCGGAGATCTTTTAGCAGTAACAACACTGATCAACAGAGAGCACTGAGGATAGAGCTCAGTGAGAAGGTTAACTTTTGAAATCCAAACTGGACAGTGAAATGGGTCAGTGAGAAAACTAGTTCTCATGAGTTTTTTCTTGATTGAAATAGAAAGGAAATGGTGGGTGTTGCATTTGGCCTGGCAGTTAAACAACAAATATAGTTCTTTTCCCAGTTTACAAATCTCTTGCGTATTTCCCTTATTCTTAAAGAAATGCCGGTCCAATTCTGAGAAACAGTTCTGAAATGTTTCATAGCAAATTTCCACATTTGATATTTCCAGATCAGTCATTTTTCTAACAGCTGACTCTGAAAATGAGCCAGAGCTGTAAGAGCTGGCCTAGAACACTGGTCTAGAACTACTCAGCACCATGTATGATAAAAACAAGGTCAGTCAGTCTGTGTCATCAGTTATAAACCATGCAAATCCATTCCTTTCAAATCATGCTCTCAGTGTAACTCCTTAATTCCAGTTACTGGTGTATAAACCTAATTGCAATTTAGTAGGTAATGCTGCAGGAAGAACTTAATCTCTTTTCTTTCTCTCTGCCTGCTGTATTTAATTCTGTAGAAACAATAAAACTTAAAAAGGCCATTAAAAACTGTCACTGACCTCACCCTTCCCAAGGAAAGAAGAAGTGCCTTGATCCCATGGTCTCTGAATACTTAAGAACCAGGTCAGCTGGTTATGGCTGTAAATAACTACGTCTAGGAGGAAAACAAACTCCATTTATAAATGCGTTTCATACACAGTCAAGCACTTTTAAGTACGGAAATCACGAAACTGGAATAAAGCCTCTGTGGTGATGCTTCGGTTTTAGGAAAACCTGGCACCATTGCACTGCACTGAACAAATATAGACAATGCAGCCATGAAAACAGCTGTGCGGCTGTTTTATATCAATCCCTTCCCCATGAGCAGGGCTAATGCAATTGCATTACTGCTTGTTCAGAAGCAAAAATCTTTCCTACGGCAGCAGATTTGTTTGTTTGTAGTGTAATAGGTGGAGATGAGTTTTCAGAACTATTGGATGTACCTCAAGTATAATTTAGCAACTTTAAAATTTATCAGTCACTAAGAATAATATGTTCTTAAGCAAGTTTCCCGAGTCTGCCAATTTACGTAGGTGAGTAAACTAGACAGGTCAAATAACTGGCGTGGTTTATAAATAGACTACAAAAATCTCCATATATAGAATAGCATCCAGACTTTCTATTGTTCGAAGCAAGTGATATCATTACTTGGATGTCTTTCGAGAACTGAAAATGACTAGACTTCGGAAACTAAAAGCAGCTAAATATAGAAATCGCTACTTTAATGAGTGGATGCTGTATTTCATTATTGTGCTACCAGTATGTGAACAAATGCCTATCTGTGCTTGGAGATGAGAAGGGGGATTTTATTCCAGTAATATAAGATATTGGACAAAAGCCAAAGTCAGATTAAGGGCTGACAGTGCCTCTACCCTCATTCCCTTACGGAAAATATTTTTAAGATCCACCATGCAGTGTAACTGAACATATGAGATGATTACACTGTCCACTGATTTGTACATTCCCTAAGTGTTTACACTTGTGCAAATCAAGTACGAAGTGGATAGGAGTTTGCATAAAATAAAATGGGAGAATAAAAATTGAAGAGACGAACTGTGCTTTTCAGTATAGTTTGTCATCAGAGAGAGTGATTACATCTATTTCATCACATTACAGAGCTTTCTTCATCATCCCTGATAACTAGAAAATCCTTCTTCTGACTCCTGCAATATCAGCTTCTGAGACCACCTAAGTAGCTTCTGTGGAGACACTCTTTATTCCTAGAAATGCTGTGTTGGGAAAGCAGAGCTTACATTAAGATGTCCCAGCACACTTTCTCTGAAGTCCACCATTGCATCAGATGAGGAATGGCATGTTGGATGGTAGAGGAGGATTTGTTGTGTCTTAAAAGGTAATAAGCTAAAATGATATGCATCTCTAAAAGCTGGAATCAAGTTTAAAAGATACCAAACCAAGTTTTGGTTTATCAATCCATATTTTCCTTCGGCTGCTTCTGCACTTTCAACCTTTCAGATCTAACTATACATTCCTCTTCTGAAAAACAAATTCCAACTTCAGATTTACTAGACACATCCCTGTGTTTTTGGGTTGTTTTTTTGTTTTTTGTTTTTTTTTTTCTTTTTTTTTTTTTCTGTAAGCCTTTCTATGGTCCTTCATCAGCTCCTGGAAGCTGCAGCACATTCAAGCAGTGACCCAGTGCTGCTTTGTAGGGCTCTCTTTCTGATAGCTTTACAAATTCAACAAAAATAGGCAGCAGTAATGAATTTTATGTAAATATGACTATTTTTTATTGTTAAATATTTTAATACATTTTAACTGATTTTTTCCCATCTTAAACTCTAGTCCCTTTCTTAGAATAGCATCTCTATGAGGAAAAAAACCATCAAAATGCAGCTGATCCCAACTTCTTTACTTGTAAATACCAGACCCCCTTTCACTGACTTCTTGACAGAAACCTATGTCACTGCATGGACTTCTTGCTTGGAAGGGTACTGTTTGCAAACAGCCACATTCTGGTCAAGTGAGCAAGCAAGACCCCTGGACAGTTATGCAGATATCTGTGCCTTATATTTAGGTAGATTTGTAGATTTAGTCTGTGACACAGCCTCTTAAAGACCTTCCTTTTTTTGTTTTTAATGCCTGCCATATCACAGCAACTCCTTCTGGATTCCATCTGGCTTGCTCAGTAATTGTGAGCTTGGATGAAAGCTACAAAATTAGAAGTGCTTTCATGAAAATGTGAAGGGTAAGTTCACACTGCAGCATGTCTGGTTTCCACAGTTTTTAGAAGGCAGTGTCTCGAGACTGGGGCAAGAGAACATTTTCGTTTGAAGAGGGGATGGTAAATAGTACCTCAAATAAAGTGAGCATGTGGAGCTGTGAAATTTCACTTTGAAATGAAACTATACAGCCTTCAAATCAAGGCTGCATGCCAGAAAGTTCATATAATCAAGAGCCACAAGCCAGCCCATAAGAGGAAAGTCTTTTATAGCTTCACATCTAAGAGGTGCAGGATTCATGTTTCCCGTTGCTGGCTTTGACGTCCTTGCTGAGACTCACTTGAAAGGACAAGATTCTGTCTGCTGGGGACTTGGCAGCATCAGAGACTTTGTACTCTCGTCCTCCAGCCCCTCAGCCCCAGACATAAAGCACAGGCATCCCAGTCCCCAGGAACTGTGCTGTCTCGGGATTCTTCTCTGCTGATGTTCCCATCAGGACTCAGAAACAAAGCAAGCTGCTTATATGCTTGACAACCTGCCTTACAGTTTTCTCTATAAACCCCATCACAAGAGAAGTGGCTCTGGAAACTGCACAAATCAGTAATCCATAAGTGCTTACCACAGGCATTGCTGTTCCCATTACACTGGAAAGATAGCCTTGGGCATTAAACTGACCAGCTTCCTTAGTATGGCTGGTAGTAAGCATCCTTGTGTTGATTCTGGGACCAGTTTCCTCCTCCAGGTTTTTTTTATGGAAGGATATGTAAATATATGGCTCCCTCTACTTCTGGTGGGAGGTGTAAACTTTCAGAAGATAGCGAGGTCACGAGCTATTCCAGTTGCCATGCATCCAGTCTAGAAAAGATTGTGGCTCCCATTCAAATATGAAAGAAAGAATTATTTCTTAGCTAAATAATTCTCAGAACAGTCAGAGATCCACACCCACATCTTTTCCTTCCTCTCTAAGTGTGCCAATGCCTTTCTGCCATTCCCTCGACAGTTAAGGTCTTCAGTATGACAGTGGTCATACTGTCCAATGCACTTGCAGCTACTGCACTGCAAACAGGCAGTTTCAGATGGCTGATTCCTCCCTTGGCATGCACTTCTCCTAGGACAGAGCATTTTCCAGACCAAGTTTGATGCTGGCTAATTCAGGCTGCCCCACTAATAGTGTCCTCCGTACTTGTTTTGAATGATTGTTTATGGATGTTTCTAGAGAAATAAATTTGATATCCAAGAAACAAATGTTTTCATCTTTTTAAGGAGTAAAAAGCTTGTTTGGAGCAAATACAACTGTGCAGTTACATTTGAAACCAAGTTCTTATCTGTCTGCTTCCTCAGAAACAGGGTTATCCAACCATATTCTTAATTTATTTTTTTTCTCCCTTCTTTCAAAGGCAGCAGAGGATTAATGCTTCTTAATCAGGGCTTTAATAGACCAAATTTGAAATTAATGTGAGTGTTGACAACTGACGGTCAGATGTGGAAACAGAGATTCACAGAGGAAGTGTAGGCCAGTTTCCCTGGCTGCGGTGCAGTGTTCTGCCTCAAAAGCAGGTTTGCTATCCTGACTGGACTTTTTGACTAAAATCTACTTTTTGGCTCACATGAAGCATCTGAGTCTGCTGCTTGTTGTGACACAGCAGGAGCACGCGATGTATCAGCACCCCCTACAAGTTCCCAGACCTTCCAAAATCTCCTGGGTATAACATAGCCTGTTCAGAAGGGCACCAAATTGGGCCGTGTCAAGGCAGAAGTTAATTCACAATTGCAACCTATAAAACTTTATTGAAGAAAATGTGGGTGTGTAGAATCCTTTGATTCCAGGTTGCAATATTTTTATTATAATTTCCGTGGGGTATTTTTTTAGCAACATGTGAGGAAATGGCTTATATTTCCTGGTCTTTCTGTACTCATAGAACTTTACTTTGAGGTCTGTCCTCAGATTGCCTTTGTTCTTTGTCGGAATACCAACCATTGAAGTGAAGGTACTTCAGTGGACACACAGAGATAACACATCATTAGTGTGTGGAAAAGTTTAAAGAGAGCTAGGTATATTTTTCTAGGTTTCTTAAGAGTTTGGCTGAAAGAAACTGTCAAAAGCGAAACTGTATGAATTCTTGGAGAAGAATCTGTCTTTTATTGGCTGAAGATACATTAACACAAGTAATAATGTTTTGGGACAAAAAAAACGTTGTGTGAAGGCAAGAGGACAAAAAAAAATGTGTTGGAGCATATGTGTTTTATGTATGCTGTTTCATATGTATATAAAAAGACAGTGGTTCCACCAGGCTAATATACAAGCTACAAATATAGATGGCACATGTTTTCCCTTGCTTGTTCTTAAGTATAAGTGGTGTTCAAATTCCTTGAGTCATTAATCATATATTCATTCCAGGACAGAGTGACCCAATGATGTTAAAAGGGTGGTTGGAAAATTCATTCTTTCTGTTCATTTCTTTCTTCATTCCCCCTTCTCCATCATTTTGGCTTCTCCATTCCAGCCTACTTCATGACCTGCTGGTCAGAGCTTTCCCAGGGTAGGCAAGTGTTTGATTTTCTCAGTCAGAGAGCTCACATTTCCTTGGAGCCTCTTGTGACTACTGTGCTCTTATGGGCAATGAACGAGGCAGAGTAAAGCTGCCCTACTCACTCTTCTTCAGTGCAGTCTTCTCCAGCTGCATTTTAAAAGCATAACTGAGCTGCAACCACATTTTGTAGTAGGTTGGGTTCTGTGAGCTAGGCATGCTCTTGGTGAGCCCCTGTGGATATTTCTTATAGAAGAAGGCCAAGAGTGAATTGCAGGTACTCATCTGCTATGGGACTGCTCTACCTGCAAGGTGAATCTATGCTAGAGAGGGCTAGCTGTGGACACTGCAGACATAAGTGTCTCTCTGCCTCTTGACCTGTCTCCAGGATCTGTCTCCAGCCCTGCATCTGTAGTAGAGGAACTGGGAAGTTCCTCTACCTGATCTTCAGACTCCAGAGCAATTGGACTGGAACCCAGATGGCCGAGTTGCACATACATGTGTGTGTGACCAGAACCAAAACTAGCACAGCACTGCTGCAGGAGATGGTCAGAGGGCTTAGGTGCTGCCAGGGTGAAGTGAGAGCCTGCAGAGGGCTGGGGCTCCATGCAGATAACAGACTTCAGATGTAACCAGTGGAGATGCTATGATGTTTGCTAATTAAAGAATACGCCTAATAATACTTTCTTGGCCAATTAACACACTACTGTTATCAGTAGTATTAACTCACAATTATATCACGACAAGAAACACAGTGCTACAATTCTATTGCTTATTGTTATTAGTAATATTCATACGCAGTTACGCTGCTATGAATATCTCTTACAAACCAACCATTGCTAGTTAATTTTTCCTCATCAATCCCAGTTTTGTTAGACTCGAATTCCAAGTTGCTGTTTCTGTCACTGTAATCCAGGCAATTTTACCACTGCAGATTTCAATTGTGTAGATGAGACGTGCAGCCTTGTATCCAAAGGTTGCCTGTTCTCCCCATAGCCCAAACACACTGTTGTGGCACCCTTCTCAGATCAAAACAAGTGTGTCTGCGTATCACTGTTGGTGTAAAATTCCTGGAAATGTATTTTTCCTCAGGAAATAAACACTTTTATGGTACTTTACAGTGACATATCCCATCTCTAAATTGTAAACTTTGCTGATATACTTGCATTTTATTTCCCTTTGTCTCAGTTGTGCATGCATGTGTAGAGTTCCTTTTGTCAAGGTTTTACAAGGATCCTTAAAAGATCTATTTTTAAACTTTAAAAGTCTGAAACTATAAAACCTGGTACTATAACTTCCCAATAGTCAGACTAAATGAATGTGCCATGATCTGCTTTTGAGAAATTATATACATTCATAGATAATAAAGCAGAAAATGCTACGTTTGCCTGAAGGCTCCCAGAGACCTCCCACTAGCCATCGAAAAGTGCAGAAGTGGAAACTGAGCTATACGGAGAGCCCAAGTATAATTCCGAATAGCGACATTAACACTGATCTCAAATGTTTTCCATGTATGTTCCCTATCTTTGAAGAAATCTTCCTGACATTTCATCATCTTAAGAATATATGGGCATTAAAGGACAGAAAATGAGAAGAAAAGAGGAAAAAAAAAATAAAACTTCCTAAGATTGTGGAAGAAAACAATTGTGTCCCCACGTGAGCTGCTGGTATTTTTAAAACATGCAAATTTAAAGGTTGGATGATGGATAGTACCCAAACAATAGGCCTTGAACTTCTTCCAGTCAAAATAATATTAGCAGCCTCCAGGTTTTTTTACAAGTGGACAACTATCTTACCATAGTGTTCTCCTTAGCAACAGTTTACCAAATTTAGAGTCACTCTGCTAATTAAACAGCAAAAAAAAATTCTTATTGTTCTCCTTGCTGTTTTCTCAGCAGGCATAATTGAAGTCTCTCATGATTTAATTACTGCATCTGTCAGTTTGTTACTGCAGTTTGTTAGGCTGCTATATGTTGTTATTTACGGCTCCAAAGCATTTCTCTAAAAGTTTGGGATTAATTCTGATGAGTGGCTGCACTGCTCATTACATTGGTCTCCATGCAGACGTGCATCCTTCAGAGGTTCACAGAGGCATTACATCCACACGGCATCCATGGAAACACATAGAACTATTCTTCACTTCTGAAAAGGCAGGGGGGAGAAACTCTGAAATTAAGGGTCCTGAGAGAGAGATGTACATTTCATCCGCAGAAAGAAAGAAATACAGACATAATAAGCTTGTGACCATCAAGTCATTTAGTTAAAATGGACCAACCTGGACAAGCTGCTAGAGTTTATAAAATGGTCTGGGCTTATTATTTCCTCTAAATAATAGTCTAAACAAAAAGCAAAGTTCAGAACATGACGTAGGGCACTGTTACCTCTGTGAAATAATTTCCTGAATCCAACACCTAACCTCTAAATAGCTCGGGGCATGGTTTCAGTTCTGTGGGCTTGTTTTTGCAGCATGGAATGCCTACTTGTTTTATTAAAAGTAAATACAAAACTGAAACAAAAGTATTTTAATATGTAAAATGGGTTAGAATACAGGCAGGAACCCTCTCATGACAAGCATAATGACTTATCTGGGAAACTCTGCATTGCTGTTGCATAAATACCATCAAAGGAGGGCTTAAGCAATGTCTGCCAGGTACCTGCTTCATACCTGTTACTTATTTGGCTCTCAGAGTGGAATCCAAAGCCTGGAGCTGTGTTTTCAGGATCTTGATAGTGCAAAGGGAGAAGTGAATACCTGAGAAATCAGCTCCACGTGCTGTGCATGGGTTGATTACAGCTGCATGAAGAATGCTAAGCATGGCAGTGCTGGTCCCTCCCTCTGCTTCAGGTCCTTGACCTAGGAGTAGAAGCAGGAGTGGCAGCATTATAGCCTTTGTGAGACACAGCATGGCAGCTCAGAGCACCTGCCTTGTTTTGGAGGCTTCTTTCTACCAGCAGCAGTGCACGTGAAGATTAGCAGCAGCTCTGAATAAGGGACTTCGGCTCCAGAACATCTTTCCTGTACTGTCAGACTTCAATCCTTCTGTCTATTTCTTCTGACTCTTCATTAATGATGGAGAGTCATTTTTTCCCTGTCTCAGCTTACTTAAGAAGCTGCTAGGGCACTTTCAGGGGTTTAAGACATGTGGTGAATGTAGCATAGAGAATAGAGATCTAGAATATCTAGAATAGAGAGCCATTGAAAAGGAGAGGGCAGAAGCTTGGCTTGTGAATTTGAGCACAATATCTATGTCTTCTTTTATGTGCACCCATAAATATTGTAAAATATAGCAGTGATTTAGAGCATGCATAGAAGGATGTGCTGCACTGTGACCTAGGACTTAGTCCATGTCCCTGAAGAATTCAAGCAGCTGCTCTTCTGTGACATGATATGTGTTGCATGTGTCAAAGAGAGAGGTGAGATATCGCTCAGCATGGAGCTGCAGCATTTTGAAAATGTGGAAGGAAATTAATAGAGTGACATTATATCTCTTGATACTGATCTCCAAGAACTGGAAATCCTCTGACTGCTGCTTCTGAGTGCAGCTTTAATAGGTTTCCCCAGGAAGTCATAGATCCATAGATCATAGCCATCTAATCCAGGTCTTTGCAATGAATCTGCAAATTAATGTTTATTGTATTGTGCCAGATATTGTAGTTGATACCAATTAATTTTTGTATTTTGCGTGTTCTGGCTTGCAGGGTGGAAAGAGTTACACAGGACCATGTGGAGGAAGAGACTGCAGTGGAGGATGCCAATGTTTCCCTGAAAAAGGAGCCCGTGTAAGTAACATTTCTTCCTGCAGAAAGTTCTTCGTGCCGTCAGCTCAATGCTATTTGCTATAGGTAGACGTGCATCAGAGTGCTGGGAATATTCAATTTGTGGGTTGTTTCTTTTTTTCAGGAAAGTGTTTCTGTTGTTGCATCTCACTTCTTTGAGAGCATGTAGATTTGAGAAAAAAAATACCTTGTTTTGAAGTATTGCAGATTCTTTTCTTAGAGGTAAGGGTCAAGGTACCTCACAATGCTAAATGATTGTGAACAAAATCACTCAGTAGCTTTCTTGAAGTCTTTCTAATGAAATTGTATCTGATGAAAAGATACCTCATACAGGCGGTTTCCTGCAGGACCTGGAAGGAAACTGCCTGGGACTTCCTGGCACTGGGTTGTTTCTGGTACTCTTTTCTTTTAGGGAATAAAGATGAGAGGCAGAGAACAGGAGATGGGGTGGAGGCAATGAGCCACCTGCCCATAAAGCTCTGAGCAGTTGGGCAGTTCCTTTGTGTCTCAAAGCCATGGCTGGCAGGCTCCTTTTGTACATCATGGTCTTTTGCAGCTGAGACAGTGACTCAGCCTTTTCCATCCACCCATCCCTAAGAATAGGCTAGACGAGATGTGGCAGATCATGTGCTTTCTGCTATCACTCTTACTTTCTAACATGCAGCAGTCTGTCAGTTCCCATTCCCATCACATTCCTCAAGCTTGACTCCGTGTCTGAGTGGAGGAAGAGATGGTAGCGAAGTCACTGTGTAGGTGGAAGGCGAGGAACACTCTTGTTTACTGCAGAAGTCCTGATGTCTCTGTGGAAGTCAGATGATCCCAGGGTTGCCATGTCATGAGCATTGTGATTGTTATAATCCCTTTCCCTGACCACAGTCTGCTCATGATCTGCTTCCCTTTGCAATAACCTAATGACAAACTGATGACACTGAGGTCAAACAAATCCTTCCCCTGAGGCACAGTTTCTGCAGGGGCTCTCTCCAGCTGTTATTGCCCTTCCCTGATCATTCAGCACATGAAGCTTAGCAGATGCCTCTTGCCACTTCCCTCCAAGGGCAGTGAAAGCCAACTGTTGCTGTGTGAAATGGCTTTAAGTATGATACTGCTATGCTTCTCTTCAGTGGGATTTTTGTTGTTGTTGTTCTAAGGTAAAGCATGAACCTACTAGTTCCCCACTAATGTTCATGAAAATTGTCATATGTTGAAAACCTACCAACTTCTGCGACTAACATATTTATCTCCTTTCATTTGACTGTGAATAACCCTTAATTTCAAGTTGCTACGTCTGCAGGAAAAGAGAGGTAGCTAAACAAAAGCAATGGCATAGCTTAGAAAAGCTGAAAATGTGAAGCTATCAAAGCAGAGAATCACCCAGGTGCCACAGAAGTTTAGTTGCTTCATATCTAGATTAGGAGACAAGGGCATATTTTGTGTACTCACTCTCCACTCTCACTCTTTCACTTATGTAAGGGAAGCAAGTAATCCCATTACCTAAACACACTGATTAAATAGGCATTGAAAAAGGGAAAAAGGATGTTATAAAACATTGATTACATTTCTCATTGATTATGTTTTGTGGTTAGTGGTGGAAATTGTGAAGGATTATTGGGGAAAGTGATTTAAAAACTTCAAAAATTGTGTTTAAATTCTCTGCAACTATATACTTCATTCTGAGTCAGCATACTTTGCGTGTATTTTGTGTCTGCTTGTCTCCTCGGATGTCACAACCTTGGTGAAACATCTGGTTTAAGAAACAAGAGTGGCCTTTAGAGGCTAGTCAAATTTGGCATAGCTTCTGTCCTCAATGGGAATATTTATTTTCACAGAACCTCTGTATAATCTGGCACGACACACACATTTTCTGTTTGAGGTGACTCATTACATGCACAATAGACATACTGCATGTTTGTACTTGTAAGACTGCCTGAAGCAGCCTGCTGGAGCCTGCTTGTTCGGTGACTGTGTCAGGTACAACGCAGCTGTCACTTGCAGGGCGTCTGGAATTTGGGTAGAAGCAGTGCTGCAAGAGCCAGCAGCCAATGGCAATACCATTGCCCTGCCATACAGTGTAAGTGCACATTCTTCTCATAGCACATCTCTCAAAACCAGGCAAACAAAAGCACTTTCTTCAGCTTCCTGCTGCTGTATGTGTATCAGAAACTTTTGAATGAAGTAAATTCACTGGAGTGGTAAACACTATTGCAAAATATGGCAGTGGAAAAGGTCTGAGAAAACCTCTGCCTTTTCATTCATATATGGTTCTGCTCCATTTTCTGCCGTAGTTTCAGTTACAATCTTAAGGTATAGCATTTTGATAAAGATGCTTTTCCTTATTGTCTCAATCCAATTGCACTGTTTTTAAATAAGTGCTTTGTTACTGAAATATGCTCAGTGCTATCTTCTGGGGGCTCTGTGCTAGAGGTACAGAGGCCCTGTCTGTCCAGATGTGTGAGGATTCAGCCAGACCCTGGTGACGTGTGCCAGGTCTCCAGATGCATGATGGCTGGAAGCCCTGTGGTTCTATCTGCACCGCTTTTGGTTTGAAACTAATAACTCTATCCGTGAAGGCACAGAGAAGTTGAATCATAGAATCATAGAATCATAGTATCATAGAATTACTAAGGTTGGAAAGGACCTCAAAGATCATCAAGTCCAACTGCAGCCTAACCATAGTACCCTAACTCTAACAACCCTCTGCTAAATCCTATTTCTGAGCACCCCATCCTAACGGCTCTTAAACACATCCAGGGACAGTGACTCAACCACCTGCCTGGGGAGCCTATTCCAGTGCTTAACCACCCTTTCTGTAAAGAAGTGTTTCTTAACGTCCAACCTAAACTTACCTTGGCACAACTTGAGGCCATTTCCCCTCGTCTTGTCACCTGTCACCAATGAGAAGAGACCTATCCCTCCCTCACTCTAAGCACCTTTCAGGTACTGGAAGAGAGTAATAAGGTCTCCCCTCAGCCTCCTCTTCCCCATACTAAACAGCCCAGTTCCCTCAGCCTCTCCTCATAGGGCTGATTTTCCAAGCCCTTCACTAGCCTCATTGCCCTTCTCTGGACCTGCTCCAGTACCTCCATGTCCTTCTTGTACTGAGGAACCCAAAACTGAACACAGAATCATGTGTCAGGCAGGCAGTTTCTAGGGACAAAAGGCCACTTAGCACAAGTCAATGCAACGAACAAGCCTGCCAAAAAAGAGTTGTGATATTCCTAGGCTGTGATTTTTACTATTTCCAGCCTTCTTTGGCTGAGCTTGGCCATGAGGCTTTCTCTGGGCCCAGATGGAGCTCGGTGAAATCCACTGGGGATGTGAAAATGAAGTGGCAGAAGCTTGACCCGCTTTCCATGGTGGTGAGCATCCTCTGCAGCAAGGCAAATGGAGTAGCTAATGTGCAAGCTCCCACCTCTCGTTTGAGCTGGGAGCTTGGGTATGGCACTTTCTGCCTCATTTCCGTGAGGAAGACAGATCTGGTTCAGAACTTCAGACAATCACAGGACATCACAAGAGATGATCACTTCTGCAATTCACAGCTCAGAGAAGTTTCTCTAAAGGCGTGTCTTTCCCAGACCACACATGATTCTGCCTTGCTTTTGAGTTGATGCCTCCAGAGCAAAAAGAAGAAAGGGAACTTGTTCCATAAGTTGTTTTTTCTACTGTTTATTGACACCCGAATCTTTGTTCCTGTTCACAGCAGGAACCTAGTTCAAACCTAGGTGTGTATTTACCCTCAGCTGGATACAAATATCTAGTCTTTAAAGGTCTGATCATACCTTACGGCCAGCTGCACAGTCATCCGGCCATTCTTGCAGCTGGCAAATCCCTCAGCAGAGATACAGTGAGAATCCAACTTCCTGCAGGAGTGTGTGGACCCATGCAACAAGCAATTGTGTGTATTCAAGCCTTAGGTGGAGGGTGCAGAGTGACAAGGGAGAGGAAGGACAGCGGCCTCATCTTCTCATTAAGCAATTTGTGAAGAAAAAATTGTAAGGAATACCAAGGTGCCTGGATAAGAAAGGAAGGAGAAGAGGGAAGCACTGACACTGTATTGAAATTCTACTTTAAATGAAGCACAGGCCCTCAGCTGAAGGAAGGGGAAAAAAAGAAGGGGATAAACTTCTGGTTTCTTTCCTTTTCCTCAAAGTTTTTATTGCAACTCTTAAAATTTTGAGAGTTAAAGTTCTTTCCAGACCATATACTGGGCAGAGATTGCATCTATTGGTGCGTATATACGCACCTTTCAAGTCTGTTAAAACATGAATGCACTTATGTAGGAAATGGTAACTCCTTTTAGTACAATGGCCAACTGTTAGACTTGTTGAAGTTCATAATCAACCTCACTTCATAATCAACCTAGAGGGCTTTGTAGAAAGTGGAAATGAATAGCAATCTTTTTGATCTTTCTGTAGAGAAAATGCACTCTATTGAAATCTAGCTTTGTACTTTCTATCTGAAGCAAGTGTTGAGCACTGCTTGCACTGTTTTTTTTTTTTTGCAGGGGGTTGGAATAATGGTAACTGAAATGAAAGGACAGCTTCGTGTTCCCATAAAGGCCATTTTATGGGAATGCCAAAACATTTCTTTTTAATCAGGACTAATTCACTAAATGAAATTTAATTCACTAAAGCTCCTTTATAGACATTTCTTGTATTGCCTTCACTAATGCAGTGGCCAAGGTTACGTTATTATTTGTTCACATATAATCATTCCTATCTGCTTTTGAGTGCTATACAATTGTGAAATCCGGTGTCTGATCTTAACTTACAAGCATTTTCCATGCAAGCTTAAATCTTAACACATGGACTACATCAAGCAGATGTTTTCTTCTGTAGTTAAATGAAGTCAACAAAATGCAACGCTGAAATATTCTAAAGTCACTTCCATTCTTATACCCTTAGGGAAACGGTTAAAACCAGTAAAATTATTTTATTAACTATTAATGTAATTTTTGAACTTCACAATAAACCAGGTTCTCAGGTGGCATAATGGCAGTAGCTCCTTGATAACTCATGGTTAGTGTAAGTTGGTATATCTGATGAAATCTGATGTTTTACCCTTTTTTAATAAAAACATGAGAAATTTCTTCCCGTCATCTACCCCTAGTACATCTAGCCCATTACTTTGCCCATAACAATGATGGTAGAATATTCTATTTAGGGGGAGCGCAGAGATCTGAAAACTTTCTGCAGTCCATTGCCTTGTAACCAAACTCATATTGTTGGAGGTATGCCATATTTCTATATTTCTTCATTGTTTATGTTTCTCCCTGAATTTATCTAATCCTTTTCCGGAGCTGCTCTGTCTTTACAACCTCCTGTGGCACCACGGAGTTCAGTAATCAAATAAAATGAAATTACTGCCCAACCTCTTCTAAGCCAGTTTCCCTCTAGTTTTATCAAGTACACCCTATTTCTAGTACTGTAAGTTTGGGAAAGGAGCAGTTCTGCATTTACTTTGCTTCCCGCTTCCAGAATTATGTAAACCTCAATAATTTCCCCTCTGCACTTTCTCTTTTCCAAAAAGGAACAGTCCCGGCCTTCTTAGCCTCTCCTTAGGAGGCAGCACTCCAGCCCCTCATCCCTTTACTCTTTTCTCTCTGGTCTGTGAGAACATGCGAGATTATGGGTATGAGTGCACCGAGGTCTTCTTTAGCAGCAAACTGACACTCTGTTTTCTTTTCCATACACTCCTGAGACTTGCCGATTCTGAAGTTTAACCGCCCCCCCCAATTTGGTGAGGTCCTTCTGGACCTCCCCATCACCAGCATGGCGTTTAACAACTTGATATCAGCTAATATCATCTACAGACTTGTGTGTTTCACACTTCAGACCCCGTTGCATCTCCATTTTGAAATATGACTGCCAAGCACTGTTCCTTTCTTCTTATCTTTTAGCCTATGGTACATAAAAGCACCTCTCTCCCAAACCCAGAGGCATTTATTTTAGGATGTGTTGGTGAAGAATTTTTTCAAAGCCATACTGAAAATTCAAATATATTGTGGTTACTGGGTCCTGCTTTGCCGTGCATATCCTTGTGCTCAGATATAGTATTCTTTATGGCAGATGACTGCCTGGCCAAGCAAGAAGGACAGACAACCTGGCCAAAATTCCCATGCTCTCCTCTTGAGTCTGTTTTTCACATGGCAGTTGTGCTGGCACCAACCATGACTGTTTGCAGTGATGTTTCCACACCTTAGCAACTCTGCAGTTTCACACTCAGTTTCTTCAGAAGTCTCACATGAATGTCACCACTCCTGCTCACTTACTAAGGTCTGCCTTGTCTATTTTATCTTCCTGTATATTTACCTGAAATTAATCTGGCTCAAAGAACAGCTTGGATTCTGGACTATCTCAAACACCTTCAGCAGTAAAGACCTTTGCAAAGTTTTCCCTGAGTTCTTCTGCTGTGGTCTTGCTGTCCCCAAGTGCACCTTTTAAGTCTTTGACATGGTGTGGTGTTGTTACTCCTGTTTATGGCTTCTTGCTTTGCTTTTTACTATCATCTTGATGATCTTCTACAAACTGTTGGCATTCTTTTTCAGACATCCCAATTGCCAGTTACTCTTTTTTTTTTTATGAGCTTTCTTGTTCATTTAAGCAATGTTTCAAATGTTAACCTTTTTCCCTGCAATAGCCTCTGAAGCATTTTTATGAGCTGTGCAGGGGTTTTATTGAACTGTTTTATTTTCTTTTTGATATGCGAAACAATTTACCAGGGTTTTTTAATACAGTGTTTTTGAAAAGCCTCCAGGTTACTTTAGGCTTCCTGCCTTTTGGACTCCTTTTATGGGTTTTTACTATTTGTCTGATTTTTATGTATTTCCCCTTCTTGAAATTGAATACCTGTGTGATGCATTTGCTTGGCTTACTCCATCTGACTACGTTATTAAGTTAAAGTTGTGTTGTGAAGCTATTACAGTGCATTCTCTGACTAGTACCTCTTGAACCAGGTCCTGTGCACTCAAGGCTAGATTCAGAGAGGCATTATTTCTTGTGGGTTTCAGGACTCAAGAGTCACTGTGTCCAAATATTTTATCTCTTTCTCTCATCTGAATGGGGTGTTGACTTATGCGGGTAAGTAAAATAGCCAGCATTACTGACCTAGTTTTTCAACTTCTCTAATTTCTTAGAATAATCCATGATCATTGTCTTTAACAGCAAGTCCCAAATGTAAACACAGTGCTGGTTTTCTGTTGTTTCCCCCTACAGGAATTCCCTCCTTTGTCCTCTGTTGTTATTTTTTCTGTTACACTTCATATTAGACTTCACATCCTGTGCCACTGCTCTGCCTGTTCCTTGTCTCCCATCATTCCAGTATAGCTGACAGCCTAGCAACTCAGTGTGCCACTGATTATCCACCTCCCATTAACCTGAAACACCTCCTGCAACAGAACTGTCATAATTTCCTACTCCTATTTTTTAGATTTCTAGCACTGCTACGGAATCATAGAATTACAAAACACTTGGGTTGGAAGGGACCTTATAGACCATCCAATTCCAACCTCCTGTGGTAGTCAGGGTTTCTCTTGGTCTACATGAGGCTGCCCGGGGCCCCATCCAATGTGGCCTTGAACACCTCCAGGGATGGGGATCCACAGCTTCTCTGAACAACCTGTTCCAACACCTCACCACCCTCTGAATAATGAATTTTGCCCTAACATCTAATCTAAATCTCCCTTATTTTGGTTTAAAACATTTCCCCTTGTCCTATCACTATCTGCTCAAGTAAAAAGTAATTCTCCATCTTTTTCTAGAAGTCCCTTTAAGTACCAAGAGGGAAGCACTTAAAGATTTTGCCCACTCTGTTCCAGGTGCCTGTCAGGTGGCGCTGTAAATAGTGTTATTTACCCTCCCTATTTATTATATTCATGGTATTTATTTCCTTCCTTTCTTTTCAAGAATGTACTGAGCATCAGCTGTGTTTCTCTCTCAAGTTCCTTCAATCCAGACTGGGTGCTCCTCCGTGCCTGCCAGTCTTTCCCCTGTTTCTAGTTTAACTATTTCTCTGTGACCTTTCTAACTCTCAGTAACAGCAGCCTTGTTCCATTCTGACTGAAGACCAGCTCATTCCTCTTGTGCTGCTTGCTTTTGTTTTAGTTTGCCTGCACATCAGTCCTCCACAGAGTAGCCTTGCATTAATCCCATAGGACATCATGACTATCAGTTCTTCCATTTTTACTACCACAAATACCAACCTGCACATTTCATAGTTTCTTCTACTTTCACACAACACACCTTGTCCTTTCTGTGCAACAGATTGAGTGGTCTCTGCTCTGTTGTATAACTTCTGCCCTCATCCTAACCTTAAAATATGTTACCACTTGCAAGCTTATATTACTGTAACTTCTCATTTCAGTGGTATTACTCTGTTTTTTCTCTGCTCTACTCATATCAAGCTAAGTAGCAACATAGAAGATCTGGCCTTGATGAGATGTGCCTAGGAGCTGTGGGGAGAAGACAAGCTGACCTAAGCCTCATCACATAGCCTGATGCTGACTTCTGTGCCTATGCAAGTTCCACTGCCTTTGGATGAAGGAACCACCTTGCCAGTTCATACACTGCTCAGACATCCTCAGGAAGCCACTTAACAATCATTTAAGGAAGCCACTTAACAATCAATTACCCAAACATGTACCCACCACTAAGGGAAACCCTACTGATCATGCAGTGCATGCAGATATTCACTGTGCTTACATGCCTTGCATTGGCCTGCCCTTGCTCGTCTTTCTGGGTTTTTTTCTTACTTTCCTTGATTATTTGAAAAGTGTCCTGCTTGCTGTTCAGTGTTTGCTTCGTGCCTTGCATTGGGGGTGAGCACAGTCACACATCATTGAAAGTATTGTCAGGTTCTGTGCCTGAATGGATTTGAGGTATCACAAAAGCAAAAGATATTTCAAGATTTCATATTGCTTCATAGGCCATGAGCTTTCTATCTATGACAGCTCTCAGAAAGAGGCACTGCCTCAGAGAGAAGGTATTTACAGTGGTGGCAGATTTAAATGCAAAATATTGGTAGTGCTAATAAGCATTATGCATTGACAGGAAGATACCTTTAATTATTCCAACATTTTAATCAAGTCTGGTATGCTGTTTTGGGATTTATTTTTTTTTCTCAGGCTATTCAGTATATTAGTGGAGAACAGCTTATCAGTGACTGGAAAAGAAAGGAAAAAAGAGTGTAATCCTATAAAGGTGTTTAATAGTGTGAACCTAAATTCTGCTCTCAGTTGCAAAAGTACAGTTCCCTTTTACATACACATTTGAGGGTACAGTTTCAAATGCATGCTTTTGTTTATGTTTATACTTGCCAAACTTTGCCTTACAAGGTCTTAACAGCATACATAAGTCCTTAAATACTTGACATTGTTCCACAGGCATCTAAACTTTGAGTTTAAGGCTTAATTGCAGGAACTGTTAGCAGTGAATAGGCTCATAATCTTAAGTTAGATACCAGAGGCAGGCAGGCAGGATACAGGTTTGCTTGATATAGCATGATTTGAGTCAGTCTGAAACTTAATGCTTTATGACCTAATGTTTTATTTAGTGAAAATTGCTCAACCTAGGCTACAGTGACCATCAATCAAACACTGTAGCTAGATACTCGTGTTTGTTGTTAATCACTATTCTTTTGTACATTTGTCCTGACATTTTTTCGAGTGAAATATGCATGTTTCCTCTTCTTTTTTAACTCTGTTTGTACATGTTTAATCAACATCAGAGATCTTTGTGAACTGGTGGATGGAGGTTAGATAACTTTCCCATGAGCAAGAAGCAACAAATCCTTTCCGCATATATGTATTCTACAAAAATCTGCCATTTCAGAAGACCCAGGGAATGGTTTCCTAAAAAGCAGTTTCAAACAAACAAAAAAAATAATGCAAAATATAGGAGAAAACCCATAGCATTTTCATACATATAGAAAAACAATTAAATCACATCTACGTTTGCAAATGTCCAGAATATTTTAAAGACTGTTTAAAAGTTCAATAAATCTAAAATCTCCTAAATAAAAACAATATGAGCACATCGACACAAGATAATTTTTTCCTCCATTTTACTCTTTTATTGTGTGGAGCATTCTGCTTCAGCCAGATATGAAATGTCTTTTGCTTCCGCAAAGACAATTCTGAAAGCAGAATTCCCCCAGAACCTTCTCAAATCAATAGTACCAGAGAAGAAGAATGGTAGTAGAGTACAGATAATGCACTTCTTCTCCAAAGCCTGTTGACCTACATTAGTGCAGATACTTCTACAAACTTGTCTTGAAAACCTTTGCAAGTTCAGCTGTTGTGACAAGAGAACAAATCAGCAGCGTTGGACAAAGCTCAAGAATTAATATCATCAATCAAAACGAATACCAAGGTTGCAGTTCAAACAAAACTGTGACTGAAGTAAATGGGCTGAATTTACTCTATTTGTAATGCAGGTTGAGCTCTTGTATTTGAAATGACACAACCTGATGCCTTTTGCATTAGCTATATATTCCCTTGATTTGTGGGCTTGTTACAGTCAAGTAAGAAAACAAATCTTACAGTGGTTTGATAAGATATTTCACTGATATTTTAGGAATTTACTTTGAGGGCAGCATTTCTAAGAGTGGATTTGGCCATGTGCATATCACAAACTTGAGTGAGAGGTGGAGAACCAAAGCAAGACAAAGCACACTAAAGAGTCTAGAACCGTTGTCCAGGGGATAAAACAAAACTTCAAATTTAACTGTAGAATACGTAACTGCAGTAATGAAATAATGGAAAGGAAACTTTTAAATGTTAGCTGTCTGATTGGAGATGCGTTGTGGAAAACTAATGTGGTGACAATAGCTGAAACTGGAATGAGAAGCCTTTAGTTGCTATTCACAATAATTTAAATCAAATTTAAATCAAAACTAAACAGCATTTTTTTGTTGTTGTTCCTTCCTGACTTCCTAGAAAATACTGAAAGTACATTTTACCTTTTTTAGAAAGGAAGTTCATGTAACTAAGCAATTCCGTGACTGTCATCTGCATTCTTTTTGTTCATTGTGGGCAATAGGATCTGCACAGCACAGTACATTCTCATGTATCATTGATATTTTTGTTTATTTTTCACATGGGAATCACACTTCATTACGGAGGTGAAATGTACTGTCTGGATTGCTTTAGGACAAATATGCTGTCCATTTAGTTAGACCTTCAGGCTTCAATTTCTGGTGCAACAAATGCAAAAAAGACCTTTTGACAAGTTTTGCCACTTCTGCTTACTGAAAGCAGTAATTGAAAGAACGTGCAGGCTGTGCATGGTAGCCTTGCTCTGTAATGGGGTAGTCCACATAGTCCTCCAAGGAGGATAATTTAGGCCATTTTGTAGTGCTTAAATTGCACTCTAGAGAGTGTGAATGGTTTCTCATGACATGTATCCAAGGCTCTACAAGTTTCTCAGATAGTGCTCGTTTCTATTTTCTGCATTTTTTGTCACAAGGGAGCAAGTACCATTGACCTATTTTCCTTTTGTCTTATTCGGTAAGTACCAAACTATTAATGGAATCCTTTGAGTCTGACCTGGACAGATCAGGAATGTGGGAATAGACAGACTGTCATCATGTACAGCCTCTGTCTAGGCTGACAGAGCTCATTCTCAGCATTTCCTTAATGACACTTCAGAGAAGAAATGTTCCTTATTTACCTCAGTTTGTATGTAAGGATTCTGAAGGCTTTTCAAGTGTCACTACATAATGAACAGAGCTGTTGAAGTATATGTAAGTGCTTCCATTACATTGATCTGGAAAAGGATGATGAGCATTAAAATACCTTAAAATTAGATACTTTGCTTCACTCCATCCAGAGTACAGTGGCAAATAGAGTTTTTCTGTCCAGTCTGATATGGATTTGGATACATCCTTATTATTCTCTCTTTATATAAAATATTCTTTTTTTTCCCCCATCTAAACTACCTCTTGCTTTAGGCTGTTTCCCAGTTTCTAGATCCTCTACTTCTTCTCTATTATTTTATGGCCTTTCTGTCATCTGCTCCCAGAACTGTCCCTACCTTACTCTAAATTATCCATAACATCATTTCCTGTGCCGTTTCACCACCCTTTTCATATTGAAAGCTTCCCATAAGGCACTTTTATTCTTTGTAGCCCAGAAGAGGAATGAAGTAAGTCAGTTCTGTAAGATGAACACTTCCCTCCAGAACACAGAGTGCAATGGGCAAAAACTCAAACACAGGAAATTCCACACAAACATGAGGAAGAACTTCTTTACTGCGAGGGTTACAGAGCAATGGAGCAGGCTGCCCAGTGATGTTGGGATTCTCCTCTGGAGATATTCAAGACCCACCTGGACACTTTCTTGTGCAACCTACTGTAGGGAGCCTGCTTTAGCAGGGAGTTGGACTCAATTGATTTCCAGAGGTCCTTTCCAGCCCCTCTGGTTCTGTGACTGTGTGGTCCTCACTGCTGGCTGTGTTTGTCTTTGGGAGGATGTAAGCTCTCTGGGGCAGGAACTACTTGCATTTAGCTCTGTGCCAAGAGCATTGTTGGCACTCTTATATTAATAACAGAGATAGCACACCATGGAGCACTGTGACAACTTCCTTCAAGTGGACAAGAGCTCCAGCAGCAAAAGGCCCAATGGTGCTGTACCATTTTGTGGGTGTTGGACCCATGTATCTTCATTCCTAGCATGCTGGTTTATGGTTAAAACACATTCTCCATAGTAACACTTCAGCTCCTGCATTGAGTTGCTACTGCAGTGTTTCTCACCTCTGTAAGACAAACTCCTTCCCCTGGACAGACCACGCTCATGCAAGTGTATGGCACAGTTGTGCAGTGTAACCCTGCCTTCCACTGTTTTCCACAGCTTTTATTTCATAGAATCATAGAGTCATTAAGGTTGGAAAAGACTGCTAAGATCATCTAGTCCAACTCTCAGCCTATCACCATTATACCCAGTAAGCCATGTCCCCATGTTCACTTTGTATTTGCTGTGTACTTTGCATGGGGAAGAGAAGGACAGGTAAGCAGGCAAGCACTGTGGGGTCCCTTCAGAGGTAAGCAGTGGCTGAAGACAAGTCCATTTGTTTTCCTTTTTGTCACTAAACCCAATGACAGGGTTTGAACTCCACTAGCTCACATGTGGTCCTTCCAGCCTGGTCCACAACACATTGTGTGTCCACAGCCGAATGCAGCCGCCTGGGGTCTGCTGAGCCACAGCTCCCTGAGCAAGCCCTCCCTCTCTCTCAGCTGGCTTACTTCTTTCAAACAGTTGCAGAGTTAGTTTTGCTAAACGACATAAGGTTACAATAAATCAAGCGAGAAGTCTTGTGTTGTGCTTCCTACTGTATGGGAGAGGTCCATATGGTTTAATTGCTTCCTCAGAGCTTCAGATATATGTATATAAGATCTCTGAAGTCATGTGCAACTGCCAAGATCCTATGGTGTGGTTTGAAAAATTCATGCAGTGAACTCTCAGACAGTGCAGATGTGCTATGAAATGTAAATGTAAAGTGAAAGAAGCCAGCGTATCCAGTTAAATAACTTCAAAATTAGAGCAGTTGATTCAGAGAAAGACAGAGCTCAGCAGAAAGAAGTGAGAAAGAAAGCTTTCTCAAGTGGAGATAGTCTTTTGTCTTCAGAGGGAATGGGAGAAAAACACTAAGGTCCATGGGAAGACAGCAGAGCAGTCTGAGGAGAGCAAACATGTCTAAGAAAACCACATGGTGAGCTGTAAAAGCACCTGAAAAATGTCATCATAAAACACAGTTGCTCTTGGTATTTAACAGTTGACCACCACAGAAAATTCTGCCAACAGAATGAGCTATCCCTGTGCTCACAGGCAAAAAATGCAGAGGTGAGCAAACGTCTATAGGCCTGTGGTGGTGGCTGTGCTGATGTGCAGTGTGAAGGAGGAGCAGGTGTCCCGGGCCCACTGCTTCCTCCTTCTCAGCACCTCAGCTGGGGCTGGGTCAGGCCTTTCCCTGGACAACAAGAGGAAGATAAGAGTGGTGGTAGTTCCCAACCTAATGTCCATGGCCAAGGGGAACGGGGCTCTGCCTCAGCACCTCAGCTGGGTGCTGCTGGCCACAGAGCTACATCCTTAGGCTTGGCAGGCATGTAGCACCATATTTTCTATTTGGCACAAGGGCTTGAGCATCTCTTGAGGAGGAGAATGGTATGTGTTGGAGCAATGTTTTTGAAGATGCAAGGTACCTCTTCAAATGCTAGGGCCTGGTCTGCAGTGGTAACCTCAGCCAAGTGTGCTGAAGCTCAGGCTCACTTTTGCTGCCTGAGCTGACTAGCCCTGTGAGTGGGAACATGATGGGAGCCCAACACTGCCCCAGGAGGATAGCACACTTCAGCCTGTCCACTGTGCAGAACAACAAACATGCAGCAGGGGCTGTGGTCCTCCCACACAGAGACTGGAGACGCTCCCTTCCCTCCATCTTCATCCTTGGTGGGAGCAGTCCTTGCTGGAAAGCACACTACTTGGCTGTGGCAGGAGCTGCGTACATGTAAAACCATGAAGGGTATGTGTTGTCATCACAATAGTAACTTTATTAAGGCAACAGTTCCTGCTAGGCAGTGTTTCTTCTGTCGCTTCTACGTGCAGTCAATGTATATAGCTTCTGAATAATTTCACTGTGTCCTAATTAAACCTTAAATGCCATTCTCAGTAAGTAAGCATTAAGAAGAACATTTCTGTATGCTGAAGAATCCACAGTGCTCTGGTATGGATATGCACACAGTCTTGTCTGCAGCCTCTGCAGCTCGGTGCATTTACACAGCTGTGGTGGTGCTGGTTGCTGTTTGCTCTCCCCCTTGCAGACACCTTGTTCTGCGTTTTCCCTGTAAGGATTTTCCTTCTCTCTCTATTCTTAGCCCCTACATTGATTTATACATTGTGTAACCTCACCGACTTCAAAGATGTTTTGTGTGGTGTAAATCAGAGCACCAACTAGCTGAATAAAGCCTTGCTCAGTAAGGCGTGATTGTAAAGCTGAATGTGTTCCTGTGTCTGTGTACTAAACCAAAATGATTCCTTTTCACTTTTGCAGGAATATATGTACTTCTCTGACAGGAATACTCTTGCAGGCACTCATGAATCCTTTGCTTCAAGCAATCTTTGATATAGAAATCTTTCATACTGTAAAATCTTTCTGTTATTCTGATCTAAATTCTGAAGACTATGCATTTAGTGGCTGCATATCTGCTGGCTGTGTCTGATGGGGCACAATCTCTTTTTCATTTCAGTTAAAAGCATTCCAGTAATGAAATTCAACACTTAGGATTAGATTACAATTGTTCATCTATTCTTGCAGTTTGGTTGTACAAACAAATACAGCAGTATTCAGAAAGAAAAATGGTCATTTTGTGTTTTCTCAAGTGTTATAAACTTTTCTTAACACAGATTAAAAATTAACTTAAACTTAAGCCTAGAGCCTTAGTAGCCATTTAGTTCAAGGAAGAATTTTATCTGAATTCTCTGGAGAGAGACTGACTCTCTGGAGAGCAAGTCAGTCCTCAGGTCCTACAGCATCTGTGAATTGACCAGCTCCTCAAGTGAGTACATGATACCCTTTCAGCATGTGTTGCAAATTAATCCCTTTAGGTTTAGGCACATATAAAAACATCCAGGAGGTATCCCACCTGAGCTGTGCGTTCTCTGAATATATTTTTCACAATTCAGTCTGAAATAATGCAATAGAAGCATCTCTGGTGTCATAATTTGTTATTGTGGCTGCTGGACTATTCAGTTTTCAAAACTGAAATTTGGCAAGAGGTAAAGTTGAGCTTTTCAAGAGCTAAGAAAGCATCTAAGTGTTCATTGAAGATACAGAGCATGTTTTGTAAGAAAGCAGAAATATTGCAGATGGATTTTACTGTGTTTGATCAAGAGAAGACAAAAGTCTTCCAAATCAAACCTACAGCAGCAACTAAGGCATTCCAGAGGGTCCAAGAGGGAAATGCTTAAGCTTCTAGGTTACCCTTTTGTGAGAATCTTTCAGTTACTTGTAATAGAAATAGGAAATATTCTTCAAGGAGAATTGACACAGTAATCTACCACTCTCTGATGGAAAATAGAAACAGGACTTCCTTCGTAGAAGTGCTTCCTTCCAAGGGTACAACGCTTTCAGTGTAATTGTAGAACTATTGGAAGCTTCTAGGTGGCTAGAGTGGCCTCGATGGAGGAAAGGATGGTAGTTATAAAAGAAAATGGTAAAAGTGTACATAGTGATATCAATCAACTATTCATCATAGCGAATCAAGCAGAAAGCAGTCTTTGGAACAATCCTGTAGTGACTAGACTGTCATAAGGTATGCAGAGAAAAAGCAAAGAAAATCTCAACAAAGAAGTGATATTAAGAAGCAATGATTGAAAAATGCACTTTGTTTATTAACAAGTATTTTTTTCCCTGGGAGTGGAAGTATTGCACAAACTGTGTACAGTCCAGGATGCAAGAGCATCAGCCAGCTGACGAATGATGAATTTCATTTACTTCCTATCCAACTTATAAATACTTGGACAGATGAATATGCTAAGAATAAATTCTTATAGGGGCTGTGAAACAATCTTGTGCTTTGTTTATGACCCCAAAACTCAGACTGGTTTAGCCTGTGGCCAGTGCATATGCCTTTGTAAGACACCATGGCACATGTAATGCTCTACTGGCCCTTGCCAACTTTTAGCCAGACATTCATGCTTCTCTGGACTCTCTTAAAGCTGCAGTCAGATGTGTCTCTGAAATTATACAATCTCCTCTGCTGCTAACAGTGTGATATGTATTTTTACTGCTTTGTGGCTGATGGATATTTTCCCCCAGTAATAAGCTGCACATTTGCTTTCTGTTAATGTGCTACTACGTGTCTTCCTGCAGTCGCTGCAGGACTCCATTACTTTTACTGCTGTATTACCAGATCTGTTTCTGTGGTTTTTCTGTGGTTTATCCCCCTCCTTTGGGTTGGGGCATTACTTATAATATTTCTATATTTATAATTTATATATTCATAACATATAATATAAGCAGGTTGCCTGTTGTAGATTCCCCACCCTTGGAGGCGCTCAAGGCCAGGTTGGATGGGACCCTGGGCAGCCTGAGCTGGTGGGGGGCAGCCCTTCCCAAAGGAGGGGATTAGAACCAGATTATCTTTAAGGTTCCTTCCAATCCAAGCTATTCTGTGATTCTGAGATATCTCAACTAGATAAGTTACCTAGGGGTAGCCCCATTGCACTTTTTTGTTCTTAGTTTTAAGCCTAATCTTTAGAATGCAGGGTCGTGCTTACTAAGATTCAAAGTGGCTGAGCTTTGTGAACAAAGCTTCTTGGTTGGGTGAAAGTTCCACACTACCTGAATGCTGATTTGGAAGAGTAACTGCAGCAGAAATTCTCCCAGATCTCTTCAGATTTAGAGTGAGCACATACTCAGGTCCCTTTGAGGCTGATGACATACTACATGAATGAATGGTGGTCTACACAACAGACCTAGCCACAGAGGATGTTCCATCTTCACAGAGCTTGGTCCTGCCTTAGAGCTGTGAGGGTCTGGACACATTCCACAGCAGTGGGATCATCCCATGTTTCAACCACTGAAAGTAAAAAGCTTTGCTATGTGTATGTAACTTTACAAAGCTCTCCCAGTTTGCCCAAGATTCAAACAAATGTCAAAAATCACTTCCCTGACAGAAAATCCTTTTCACAGTGAAGAAGTTGAGAGAGAAGAGAGTATTTCACAGAAAGAAGTTCCCAAGGATACCTACCCAGTTACCAGGGCAGACCCATGTCAGAAAGTTATAGAGTGAGCATTCTCATTTAAAAATGCTAACTGGCTGCACATACCAGCTCATTGATTATGTTCTGGAAGGTGTGCTAAGGAGAAGAGACAGAATAAATGGGACTGACAGATAACAACAATTTATGTTTTTCAGAGTTTGAGATTATCACACACCAAATTCCATGCACCACACCTCCTTGTTCAGATAGCACCGTTCAATACATTCTTTCCACATAAGTTCTGAAAGATTAAAGGAAAGAAAGAGCAGGATCCATGTTTTGGATCCTACATCCTAGTTTTGCAAATTTGTTCTCTGGAGAAAATGGATGTGAGTCACATGCATTGTCAACAAATGAGCAATCCAAACAGGTGCTGCAGTTAAAAACTATAGATGAAGAAAAAAAACCTCACTTCTTTCCATATTTTGTCCTTTTACATTTTTAGCCAGATGTCATATGAGTACTTCAGTAAATGAACACTCTGTTGAAATGTTATACAAAAGTGAGAAATAGAAGGAGGATAAGCATATGCACATTTCCCAGTTGAACTATGTTTGCCATCCAGTGCACTGGGAAGAAGCGACTCAAAATTCAAAGTAGAATTCCTCTGAGCATTTTAATTACGAGGGGTTTTGTAGAGCTTTACTGTAATAACTATAAAATACAACCATTTTCTTCATGTCGTATTATTTAATTTCAGAGCAAAGTTCAGAAAGTTTTGAATGATAGTATATATTTTCTACATGTCGTGGCTCCTTCAAATGTATATGTGTATACTTCATTTTTTCAGAAGTGATAGATTGCCAAGTTGTCTGACCTCTCAAGAGAGGAAGTTGGGAGGACAGTTTAGTAACATTTTCTTTCATTCCCAGTGTGGAATAAGATCAAAAAATATGTATTTTAAATTCCATTAGTAGTCTTATCTTTTCTAAGCCATAAGGTACTGGCAAAATAACAGTGCAAGTAAACATGGCTCTTGGTGCACCACATTTAAAAAATGGCTTTTGTTTATGAAAACTTTTTTGTTGTAGAAACTTGTGGGAATAATGTTGTATTAATGGTAGGATGTTGACCTTTTCCAGCTATGGAAGATAGTCTCAGAACAGGATCCAGGAAAAACAAACATGGAGACTACTTAACTCCTTAGTTGTATGCCTGAAACTTTGTAATGAAGCATTATTTAAACTTAGGCTATTGTACTTACAGGTTGTGTCATTGCATTAAAGTGCTGCACGTACAGCCATTTTTGCTAGGCACAAAGTTGTCAAGAGCTTTAGGGAACAAATAAATTCAGTGAAGAGGAATATTACTATAATTTCATATAAAACACTGTAATATATGCAAAAGTACTCAGTCATCTGCTATTATCTGTGTTATGTCTACATTCATTTATAGATTCTGAGGTCAGAAATAGGGCAGATTTTCTCTGGGTTTTAGGGTACACAATGTAGTGCTGCTGAACACGATGTTACACTGAAAAAAATGTTAAAGAAGTCTATGTTTCTTATGACTTGAGTTCGTGGTTGTCTCCTACCCTAAAACTGTCTCCACTCAGGATCTTGAAATGAGATTTGAGGAGTTTATGGCTGAGTATTTGGAGTTTCCATTTGGACAGGAGAGAAAATAGTGAAGGTTAGTTTAAGGGGAATAGGAAAAACAGTGATCCATCTGTGCACCATGTCTTTCTCTTTCTGGACCAATTGTAGTCAGATGACGTCGGTAGTTTATCTTCTATTCCTGTTCCTTTGCCCTCATGTGTTTCTTCTATAGCCTCTTTTATATCAAAAGACATTGGGAAAACATATATGTTAGATCTTCTTTCAGGATAGTTACTAAACATCAGCATCAGCTTCAAGAAGGAAATCATAGAATTATTAATATCCCAAGTTGGAAGGAACCCATAAGGATCATCAAGCCCAACTCCCAGCTCCGCACAGGACCACCCAGCATTTAAACCCCGTGGCTGAGAGCACTCTCCAGACCACCCCTGAACTCCGGCACTGGGGGCCGTGCCCACAGCCCTGGGCAGCCCGTTCCATGCCCACCGCCCTCTGGTGCAGCCCCTTTCCCTAACCCCCAGCTGCCCCTCCCCTGACAGCTCCATGCCGTTCCCTCGGGCCCTGTCGCTGTCACGCAGAGCAGAGCTCAGCGCTGCCCTTCCACTCCCTGTGAGGAGCTGTGGCCGCCATGAGGCCTCCCCTCAGCTCCTCTGCTCTGCGCTGAGCACACCGAGGGGCCTCAGCCACTCCTCATATATCTTGGCCTTTAGACTCTTCACCATATTTGTAGCCCACTCTTGGACACCCTGTAATAGTTTTTATGTCCTGTGGCACCCAAAACTTCACACAGTACTCATTCAGATTTAATTGCCCTTATGAACAAAAAAAAGGGCAGGTTTTATTAGCATCAAGCAGTTACAGTGTTTTCAGTAAACTCTGCAAGTCGAGAGCATGAAGGGTGAAATCAAGCATTACTACAGTATCCTCATTCTCCTTTTAGAGTGACCCATGCCCTGCAAACAAACCAAACCAGAAGCACCGTTTTAAAAATAGGTTTATTTCCCCAAAGAGATTAAATTTCTGTATTGTCTGTAGACAACATGCAAATACTACCACTTAGTTACTAGAAGTGCAAGTTTTTGCATTCTGGGGCTCTCAGGTGTAGTGGGACAGTGGCACTTTAATACACAGATATGTTTGTCAGCAGAAAACCTGAGTAACAAGGGAGTATGAGGAGTAATTTCAAAAAACATAAAGTAAAACTAAAGCAAAAAGCATTTTCTGCTCAAATATAAGGTACTAAGCTGTGCCTGCTTCTGAGATCGGTTGGCAGCTAGCTCATGATGCAGCAGGTCATCCTGCCCTCCTGCAGGGAATCAACACTGATTTTGGCCCAACTGTATGCACTTCTGGTAGCTCAGTAATTACTTACATGAGCACCTGGGATGTGCCTGCAGCCAGCACAAAAGCAGAAATGAGGCTGCAGCCTGTAGGTAGGATGTGTTGCTTGTAGCCTTGGAAGAAATGCTGCTTCCCTCTTTGGCTTAGCTGCAGACAACTGGTCTGGTGGAAGGAAAGTTATGTAAAGTGAATCTTTGAGGAGTTCAATTCTCTTTAGTTACCTAAGTAAAACCTTTCTGAAAATGTTGAGTAACTAGTTCTGCTTGTTGCATTCTGAGTTTTGATCATCACACTTAAGAATTGCTAACTGTGAGTTGGAGCCTTCTTAGGGGACTTGGTGCCAGGACTTAGTACCAAATATTTTGGAAACTGAGTTCTTATCTCTTGGTTGATATCACTATATTTGAGGCTCTCAACCTCACTAAAGTAAATATCAGCAGTTCCCTCCTACCTTTAGTTTTCTTGTTTGTTTACAGTGGAAGATATATAAACTGTTATTCAATATGCATATAGAGTGCCTGTCACAAGGAGGCACTGATCTCTTTGAGACTCTGTAGATTACACAACTAATCAGCAGGGTGTTTGTTTGTTTGTTTTTGGCCATTTCTTTCCTAGTAAACTGTAAGGTATGCTGCCTCTGCTACAATTATCAACAGAAAGGTGTCCTACTTTCTCCTGAAGATCTCCAATGATGAAGATTTTGTGGTATTCTCTAGGAAGCTTGTCAGCATATCTGAAGAGCTCCGCTGGTATCTCTCTGCTGATACATCTGCCCTTAGTCATTGTTGCTGCAGGCTAGATTCACTCATCTATTGCTTGTAATTAAGGTTTCTTATCTCCCTGATCGTTCTTTGTAATTTTTCTCGACTCTCAAAATGAAATGTTCAGAACTGAACATAAGCCATCTGGCCCAGAGCTTGTCAAATACTGAGAAGGGATTACTGGGTACGTCTTATGCAGAATATATGCGTGTCTACAATTTTCAAGAATTCAGAGTTGAGAAAGTTCACTAGATAAGACGGTTGTCATTTCCATATTTTATGTTGTTACTATGACATTCCTTCAAATTTTCATTTTATTTTCAACAAATATCTGAACACTGCAGTTAAATATTTGATGTAACTCCATTTATTGCCAAGTAACTCCAATTAGTGAGAGCTAAGTCATAGGAGGTGGAGAGTTACTGCATAGACTCCAAGACTCTAAGACTATACTAAGACTGTAACAAGTACTGTGAAAATTGTCAGTCAATATAATAATTCTCTTGTCATGAGAAGGTTTCTTGTGTCCCACATCAGAGCCTCACACCAGCCAGGAGACCCTGAGTATTTCTAGAAATTGCAGCCTGCACTTGGGAAAAGATGAGGAGCATGAGAAGAATGTGACATTCACCAAGAGTTGTGGAAATCTATGTATACCTCTTTGGGTCTTAGTATCATTTTCCTTATCAGAGTTTGAAAGGAATGCTTGCACAACAGTATATCTTTTTTTGATAGCGGGGTAGTAAATTAGAGTGAGGAGACATTAATGTATACGTGGCACCCTGTAAGTACGGAGTGCTGCGTGGAAATGTGATATTGGATATGCCTGTGGTATGATACCTCCTCAGCTCCCTGTGATTCCAGCAAGCAAGAAGAGCCTATTTAGGACTGCCTGCTCAAAGCCAGTCAAAACAAAGTGAATAACCGGAATCTAATCAACCATTGCCAATTGGCCGCAGTGACTGGGCATGTTCTGCTGAGGTCAAAATTTTACTAGAACATATCAGTCAATGAGGAGTTCATTTGCAGTATAGCTATGCCAGTAAATAGCTAAAACATAACACTTAGAAAACTCAGTAGATGGAACAACTCTTCTGTTCATCAGCAGCACTGAGAAATATGGATTGGGGGTTGTGGGAAGGTTTTGTGGGGTTTTCTTGTTGGGAATAGTTTTAGTATGATGAGGGTGATCATGTAGCTAATCAGTTGTATGAATGAAATTTTATCTCTACTGGGAGGTGAACTTACTGGCCTTTATTGACCTCAAATCCATGTTTAGAAGAAAAGAAAAAATCAAGTAGAATGCATTCTCCCTCCTGATAGCTTATTCTCAAAAAAAAAACAGCTCTTTCTTACCACCCAGTTTTTCCTGAAAATTAGCTGTGATTCAGGCTATGTTGTACTTTCTTCTGCTGAAACAACACTAGCCCTCAAACTGGCTACTTGTATTTCTGGCTGGTTTTCAGTGACAGATTTTATTGCATCTCACAGCTTGTGAAAATTGGATCAAAGAGCTCCAGTCGCTGCCTTCTTCTTCTGTCTTTTAAGACAAGGTATAGAGTAGATGTGAGGTGGGATGTTTTATCACCTAAAGGTTCTCTAAAAACCCTGCTGGCCGTCTGTGTTACCTGGCATGGAACATCCCTATTTTGTGCAGCACATTCCTCCCCTGCTTTCAATGCCTATTTGTTTTTGCTTTTTCTCCCCAGCTATCTCCATGCCAGCCCCACCCTTCTCTCTAGCTTCTTTCTCCTGGAATGTGCAGCTGATGAACCTGAAGATGCTCTTCTCGCCAAATGGCTCTTTGGGGTAGAGATTTAGGGAGGGTGTGGGATTGGACTGTAGAGGAGACAGGAAGAAGGTTGTGATTTGTCTAGGAACCCTTTGCAGATAGCTGCAAGTAAGGTCAGAAGAGGCAAGGAGAGGGAGCTGGGCAGCAGTGGAAAGTGGTCAAGACACACTCAGTATTGCACAAGAGGAAGATAAGTTCCTTCTGTGAAAATGTTTACATGGTGGATGAGATCTTTGATAAGCTGTCACAGAATAGAAGTTTGCATTACTCTCTGTTTTTGAATAAAGTTGTTGGAGATTCACAGAACTGGGGTACTGTCAGTATAAAGTTCTGGTTGTCTGAAGGCTGGTTTGGGCTATGAGGTACACCACCTTTGCTCAGCCCTGTGGATGCCAAGGACACCACTCTGCTGATGCTGTGGATGGAGGAGCAGAGGGGCCTTTCCTTCCACCTGGACAGAGTTAGGGCCAAAAGGGGGATTATGAGTCACGTGCCAAGTCCAGATGCTCAGCAGCAAATAGCCTTTCCTTACGTATTTGATCAAAGTACATTTCTTCTGAGATAAAATGAATCTCAATCCCAAGTCAACTTTTGGAAGATTTTCAACAAAATACTTATAAAATGCAGTGAGGGCTTAGCAACATAAATTGTACTTTGATAAGTATACCAAATCACAGTGTTCCAATGAATTTTATAACGTTCCTGGGTGACACCAAGACCCACAGTGCTGTGCCTGCAGCTTACCATGGTGGCCTCGCACTATGTTCCCAGCAGCAGGAAATCTGCCAGCACGGATGGACTGAGGGTGGAAGTGCATGCTTTTGCCAGGTGAAAAGAGTGATTCATCCATCTACCCTTACACACTGCCTAGGGAGGGTAGCAGAGGCTGGGTTTGTATCCCTCACTGCCAGAGGGGCATTTCTCCCCCACGTGTAGTACTGTGTCCAGGCCTGGAGCCCCCAGTAAAAGAAAGACCCAGAGCTCTTGGAACAAGTCCAGAGGAGAGCCACTAAGATGATCAGAGGGCTGGAACATCTATCCTGTGAAGAAAGGTTGAGGGAACTAGTCTTGTTTAACTTGGAAAAGAGAAGGCTCTGAGGAGACCTCATTGTGGCCTTCCAATACTTGAAGGGAGCATGTAAACAGAAGGGGGAACAGCAGTTTACAAGGGTGGATAGTGATAGGACAAGGGGGTATGGTTTTTAACTGAGACAGTGGAGGTTTAGGTTAGATATTAGGAGGAAATTTTTCACTCAGAGGGTGGTGATGCACTGGAATAGGTTGCCCAAGGAGGCTGTGGATGCCCTATCCCTGGAGGCATCCAAGGCCAGGCTGGATGTGGCTCTGGGCAGCCTGATCTAGTGATTGGCAACCCTGCCTGTGGCAGGGGGGTTGAAACTCGACGATCACTGTGGTCCTTTTCAACCCAGGTCGTTCTATGATTCTATGATTTATGGACAGGAAGCATATTTGAAAAGTCATGGCTGCCAGGTGAGGTCCTGGATGACTGGAGGAAGGGTCACATTACTCCCATCTACAAGAAAGGGAGCAAGGAGGACCCGGGGAACTACAGGCAGGTGAGTCTCACCTCTGTACCTAGGAAGATCATGGAACAGATCCTTCTGGATGACATGCTTGATCATATGAGCAATGAGCGTGTGATCTGAGACAGCCAGCATGGCTTCACCAGGGTAAGATCATGCTTAACCAATCTGGTGGTGTTCTGGTGATCTGGTGGACAAAGGGAAGGCCACCAGTGTCATTTACCTGTACTTGAGCAAGGCCCTTGACATGGTCCCCCACTGCATCCTTATCTCCAAATTGGAGGGATGTGGATTTCATGGTTGGACCACCCAATGGATAAGGAATTGGTTGAAAGGCTGCAGACAGAGGGTGGTAATTAATGGTTCTATGTCCAGGTGGAGGCTGGTAACGAGTGGCGTCCCCCAGGGTTCTGTCTTGGGACTGGTGCTCTTTAACATCTTTATCGGTGACGTGTATGTCAGGGGTAAGTTCTTTACAGAGAGAGTGGTGAGGTGTTGGAACAGGCTGCCCAGAGAGGCTATGGATGCCCCATCCCTGGAGGTGTTCAAGGCCAGGTTGGACAGGGCCATGGGCAGCGGACTCTAGAATTAAATGTGGAGGTTGGTGGCCCTGCCTGTGGCAGGGGGGTTGGAGATTCATGATCCTTGAGGCTCCTTCCAACCCAAGCCATTCTGTGATGACAGGAGGGGAAGGGAGCCGGCTGGAAGGACTGGGCCCTGCTCTCCACTGTTCACAAAGCATCCGTGTAGGTAGAAATGAGACCCATAGCTCACTTTGTGGAAATGCTGCCTGTCCTTTCAGCTCCATGACACAGTGAAAGGGGGGTTTCCATACAGAAGCATTCACAAGCTCTTCCCTTTAGAGCTGGTCACACATGGCTCTCCTTGCTGTTGTGTTGCAGAGTGTGATGCAGTGCTTGGGGATCAGGCATAAAGGCAATGAGGGGAAAGATTTATAAGAAGGTAACTGAATGGGAAATGTATTTTGCTGCTATTTCAGGTATAACTAGTACATACTGGAAGCACCAATAAAACAAGGTAATTCAAAAGTAATGGTAACATTACTATGTAATGCTAACATAACTCTAGCACTTTGAATTTAATTTTGTTTTTTAAGTAGGTAATTGTCAGTAAGAGGCTCAAACTTGCAATTAAATTGAATCTTGTAAAAAAATCCATCGCAAAGAAATGCTAAGCCTCCTGAACTTAGGCACATTAAGATAATAATCCAGTTTATTGCGAAGGAGCATAACGAAGGAATTCAGTGAATGAGAATTACACAAACTCTTCATTGGTTTCAAAGGCCGTGATCTATAAATTAGTAGATTGAGAGTAAACAGGAAATTCCACAGAACAATTTCAGGATAAAGAAACTATAGCAACAGATGGAAAGATGTTTCTGTTGGAAGATTTTAGAAGTTGGATTTGATACCATCTACCTTTTTTAAAAGAAACAAACCCTCCTTCTCCATGTTCTAGTTGTGAATTCCAGCTGTGCAATACCAGAGCAAGGGTAGTGCCAGCTAGAGCTGAATGCTTCACAGCTCGTCAGAAGTTCCTGCTCCCATATACAGTTCACACCTTTTTTTACCCTGTTTTTAGTGGTGTTGGCAAATTAGTGAGCACATTATGTTTGAACAGCCCCCTAAACATGTTAGCATATGGACAGGTGTGTTTGAGTAACGGTTAATGGAAAATCGATTTTGCACTGAAAAATAATTGAAGCCTTTACGCTTCATGTATCTTACATAAGGACAAATAGATGTCATTTGTATGACTCAGGTCTTAGTAATATCTCCTGACAGCAATTACTCACAAAAAGATTCACTTGGTCCTTTTATTTCACCAGCTTTTCAGGCAACCTCACGACAGTATCCTACTTGTTTTCAGTGGTGATATTCCCAGAAATATATTAATATTCCTACTCAATAAAAAAAAAGAGGATGCTTTTTTATTAAAAATGGACAAAATGTTCACATCCAGAAGTTATTCTTATCATAGCAACTACTTTGTGAAACAAAAGTACAGAAAAAAAAAAAAAAAACAGAGGAGAGACTAATTAGTAAATAGCTTGAATACTTGAGATAAGGAATCATAATAGCTAGTAGGAAAGAAGAAACCTCACATTTAAGATAGCTTCTCAGCAAGCTGCTTGGTAATGTCCAAACATACTTCCTTTTGGCACATGTAGGTATATGCAAACAAAGAAACAGGAAAAGATGTTTTTAGGTCCCTGTGTCAGGAATATACACTTATGGAGAATTCCACCACGAAGTGCTAAAGAGAAAAAAAGTTGGTTCTATTTTATGAGAAGTGCTTTATTATAGTTTGAGTAATGTAACACTGAAAAGAATGCTTTGGTGGATCAGGGTCTGGTTTTCATCTGTCCGCTTTCTTGTCTCGGTATTACTGATAGGCTCTATAAGTGCAAATAGAGCATGAGCCAGCCCGTGGTTAGCAGGGAAACATGGCCCTTTGCTATGCAAAGCATGACTTTTCAGGACTGCTGTAGGCATGGCAATAGGCAGAAAAGCCGCTCAGTGCAGCCCACATTGGGCTTCTCAGTTGTTCTCTGATCTAAATATAGAAAGCTGCCCATATCACATTTCTCTCCCCGGAGGTGGACCTCCAGGAAACGGGGCTCAGCAGGCTTGCAGTAAGGGTGAGGAGCCAATATGAAGGAGCTGTGCCTTCCCCCTGCCCAAAGACAGACACCTGCATGACATGGAGAGGTTGCTGAGTTCACGCTTGCGTGTGCAAGGCTGCTTACTCATGCTTTTACTGGATAAATCGCTCTGGCAAGGAGTATGAGTTTACTGATGAGAAAAGTCATATGAATAACTTTACTGAAGTTTTCTTTGTAATGTGAAATAAACACAAGAATAAAAATGGACCTCTTTTATGAACAGTTCCAAATTGGTATAACAGGCTGAGTTATAGCTGTACTACTACCATCATTATTCACACAGCGGTTTGGTCCTAATCCCGAAAGGAGACTTAATACACTAAAGTAGTGTAAACAATAGGCAAAAGATACAGTTTCACCTCTGCATGGTATGCTGCTTATTGAAGCAGAGAAGGCAAACACTGGAAGAAAGGAAATGTTATCTGCCGACGTTAAGGAGGAAATCTGTGATGGAGCTGAGAATTAAACTGCTCAGGCTCACAGAGTGTTAATGCGGTCTCTTAGTCTCTTATGAAACTGTACTGCTCTGAATCTCCGTTTCTTGTCTGCATGTAAATGGTACTAGCTTGTTCATCAAAGCAGTGTTTAACTGAAGTGTTCTGGAGGTCTCTCTGCAGCCAGCCCTGCAGTGTGGATGTCCCTGAAAGCTCTCTTCATCCTTCTTCATGAGCTTAGGGCCTTTCCAGCGTGGGGCAGAAGGGAAAAAAGGAGGTTAAGTGCACCTGTCTGATCCTGACACACAGTCAGGAAATGAGTATCCCTATCCGAGAGGTGAGAAGCTGTGCTGGATCCTTTTCTTCAAATGCAGCCAAGGTGCCTTGCCAGAACTTAAAAAGCAGGAGCCAGGTTCTGTCCTGCAAGTCTAAGGATGACTTCATTTGAAAACCAACAGCAGTCAAGACCTCTGCACTTCCCTGTGAAAAGTCCAGGGTGTTATTTGTGAAACATCTGATTTCTCGCCTTGTTGAGGTATGTTTTAAATAGCCAGGCTGGATCTCTCAGCAAGGCTGCTGACGCAACTCTAAATAAAACTACGCAAGCAGCCCGTCTGTGATGCCACATTAATCTCAACAAAAATATTCTTCAAGTGCAACTGAATCTTAAACCTATTGCAAGAGCTTATGGAGGAGGAGATGCTCATGCAGTAGCAACTTTGTTTAACATTTCTCCACGTCTGTGGCTAACAACAAGTTCTTGAGTGCGCTAGACACTACTAGAAAAGGGAAGGATTCTGAAGCTCCTGGCACTGCATATTATATACCAGCAGAAAAAGCAAAGATTTATTTTTGCTTGCTGAATGAGAGAGAGAATGAAGTGCTGAGAGCTCTGTAATGCTTCGTACTCTTTTAGACGCAAAGAGCCAGATGAATATTGTTGGAAAGAATGTGTTTATACAAGAATCGTATTTATCTCAGAAGCTGGGGTCCCAGCGTTATGTGAGGCATTGGATGAAAAAGCTGAGCGTGTAATAACTCAGCAAAATTCTAGCTTCTGACATGGATTTGAGTAAGCTTCAATTACTTATTCTTAGGAACTTGCTTTCAGGATAACTCACATAAAATTTGTTACCAATAAACATTCTTACATACAATGAGTGAAAATAGAGTATGTTTATTAAGGAAGGCATTGTTGTCCAACTTTGCTTCACTTTCCTGAGACAAATGGTCCCAAATGGTTCTATTTAAATGCATGCATTTGGGGGCTTTCAAAAAAATATATCATCCTGCTTTCAGACAAAATATCAGGCTTGGTCTCAACCTTGCACTACACTGCAGGTTTTTGATAGTGTGATCCGGACGGATTCTTCTGGGATCTAAAAGTACATTCCCATGCTCTTTGACTTCATTGATTTAATGGTAAATGGCACATTCTTGGAATGCTTTCAGCGGAAGGATTCTATATAATACGGATATGAATAAGCCTGTGAAATAGTTTGTATTTTAAGTTGAGCTGTTATTCCCTCTTGTTATATTAGTGTTGTTTCTTTCATTCTCATGTTATTCCTAAAGCTTATTCTTGTGAGAGATTCTGAGCTAGAGTTAAACTAGGCTTTGCCATAAATTGCTTTCTAAGAAAAAAAAAAGGAGAGACGCTGGAAATTTTCCCATTGCACATCTGTTAGATGTTAGGCCCAGATTTGTTCCCAGTTCAGCTGCACTGGTTTAATACTGGAATCATTGGATTGAACTCAGTGGAGTTAGAGATGACAAGGCAATGTAGTTTGTTGCAACATACCTGCTGTTTAATTAGTGGCAATGGCTGTGTCTAAATAAATACAAATCAAGAATACCTGATCATGGAAGGCAGAGAAATCTAGGAATCAGGAATACCCTGTCAATGTGAAAAAACTGCAAACAACCAGAAGTTGGTCCAGAGAGAGCCTTATTCTAGCAGACTTACACCATCGGTCTCGCCTTGTGGGGGAAACCTTTTCTGCATCCACTGGTGCAATGCAGTGAATTTCCTATTCCAACACTGTATTCACTAGTTCTACCTGCTGAATACACTATCCATTTGGGAAATGAACTCAGTGATCCTTGTGGTCCCTTCCAACTAACTTGGGATATTCTGCAATTCTAGGATAAGCCTGAGTTCTGATTTGTAGACTGTATACTTGTAGTTCTGTTCACATGCAGATTAGTGAAGCTAAAAGTTAGATGGCAATAAAAGCCCATTTAATGAAGACGGGACATATGCTGGTACCTCCTTTACTTTAGTTATCAAGGCCACAGTTTCCAGAAGCAGCTCTGTTGGGAAAGAGATGAAAAATAAGAAAGGTTAGATTTCTATTTCGTCCTTTTTTGCAAAACTCCTGGAGAGGAAAGGGGAATTAAAGCTGCTCTGCAGAAGCAGCTGAAAAGTTTCATTCCAACACACGGAAATCTGAGGCTGGAATAAAGCCAGGAGAGCCAGCCTGGTGACACTAACTCCATTCACAGCATAGCAGGTGTAAGAGGAGGGAGACAGCATCAACCAAACATACTGTCCTCTAGCATAAAAGCTAGGAAACTGCTTTTGCTATTGTGTGCAGAATGTTAACAGAACTGATTTTGCTGACCTGAAATATTTTAAAGATTTGAGATATTTTATTTCTAAATGAGGCAAAACTGAGATTTTTTTTTTTTAAAAAAAAAAAAGGAGTGAGTGGGAAAACCACAGTTAGAAAAAGGAGCATAGACATGGCAATGAAGCTGTGCTCTAGACTTGAACCTGAACTTCTCACATCAGAATGGAGTGCTGAAGCAGTAAACCAGCAGAAGGATTGGCTCCAGCTCTTGTTTTGACCAAGACTTCCATGCTGGAATTGGCAACTCTGTCCCAGCTTCTGCCCCAGCACTGTCTTCTTAATCAAGACAGTGAGAGAATTATTTCTGATGAATTGGTGTTTTCTGATAAAATATTCAATGAAACAGTCCTAAACAGCTCTGGATTTGGGGCTCCTGAAGTTCAGTGCTAAAATCTCTTTGGATTGTCCTAAGAATTGATGGCTGTCATGCAGCAAGATTGCTTTTGTATTCCCAGCTTTGTTTAGTCTTGTAATTCCAGAAATGTTGCAAGTATGCAGTGGTTTAACTTGAGTTTCACTTTGGTTTTTCACAACAGTGAGAATGATAAGCTCTTATATGGCTCACTCGGGATCCGTCGGACTACTAGCACTTAATTGTGCAGGTTTTTTGGCATTCGTGTGCAGCCTTCAAACATAGCACTTCACGAGCAGGACTAACTGCAGCTTATTCATTGCTTTACCATCCATGGTCATAACATTTCGCTCAGAGTAGTGCTGCTGAGAGCACGCTGTATTCCCGTTAGTATCATACGACAGCTTGAGATTTTTTGGAAACCTCCTCCCTCAGAGTGTTTATGCCTCAACACTGATATTTATCTAGAGATATGTCTTACTGTCTATTTACTTACAAAGGTGTCAGAAGATTGTTTACCAATAAAACGTAAATAAAAATAGAGTATATCAGTTGCCAGTGAATTTTCTCAGCCACAATTTTTTTTAATGTTTAAAATATATAACAATGCGAAAAATGAATCCATTTTAATGATAGAAGTATGTCAGTTGCTGGATTATATTCATTTTTTTTCTTCTTACTCCGTAATCAAATTAAGCTGACAGAGCCCAATTATTTTTTCCATTCAAACCAGTAGACTGCACTGATAGGACTTCATTTCCACAATCCTTTCCCACAGGATTACTGCACTTCTGTCATGGATTGTCTGTCTGACCAACAACTGAAAAATCAGGCAAATCCAAAATAGCTTTAATTACCAGTAAAAGTTCCAATTCTTATTTCTCCACGTAGAGCTCCAAATATATAGCTAGCAGTATGACATGCAGATATTGTTGTGATTATTTTGGTGGGTTTGGGCACTGGGCAGCATGGATGAATTTCGGAGCAAGTTAATGAAGTTGCAGAAGGCAGACTGGAGCCATGTGAATAGCCATGGAAAAGCATCTGAACTAATCAAACTAACTTATCATGAATGAATGGTCTTTCTGTGGAGATAATGAGGAGGGAGTAGACTGGAATGGTGTAGGAGAACTTAAACAAGGAGTTCTATATTTCATGCTTGTGATAGTAGCCTTGGGACAATTTTCGTGGTATTTGTATCCATTTTTAGTGTTTTCATCTTCATGCAGGGAATTAAAATGAGTCTTTCCAACTGTTAGGTGAATTTTTTACCACTCTGTAAAGAAAATGGAGTATTGCACTTGAGCTGTGCTTCTTCTTGCTCATAGAGCCTATTGTGGATCAGCAGATAGTCTTTTATCTGGAGATAGTCCTTTTTACTCAAAGCAGATGGGCAGCACTGATGATGATTGTGGGGATGCAGATAGTGGGTGCTACCCCATAGTGAAGGAAGATCTGGCAGTGTGAGATAGCACCATATTCTCCCTCAAGCAAGGCAAGATCAACAGCCTCTACAAAGGAACATCTCCTTTGTGCCAGAAATAACTGGTTTCTTTTTTCAGAGTTGAACCCTCATAATGAGCTCCAATGATCCTTAAGGAAGGGAAGTGATGAGAGCAGACATTCCGTACAGCACCTGTCTCTCCCTAGAAGGAACTGAGAGGCTTAATTTAGCCAGAAGTAACTCATACTAGGCATTTTTTAGGCCTTGACCAGCTACCACAACAATTAGACGTAGCCAGTGGCTTCCTGGCTTATAGAACAGCAGCCCTCACAGGAATGCATGTTGATGGCCCTTTTCTGATGCACTGCTCTACATTAGGGCTGTTTATTGATGTATCAGTGGCACAAGAGTGTCCATGAAGAAAATTTAATCTTTGGAGGAAGGAATCAATAAGTATTATTTTTGAAAGTGTTCACAACCACAAATGCATTGCAAAGAATTATTCAATTTTGTACCATTTCAGTCTCCCAGGGGATATATAGAAGCACTTAAAAAGAGGAAGTTTTAAGTATTTGAAATTGCTTCGCAGATTTTCCCATGCATCTCCAACATTCCTCAACTGTTGCTTGCAAAAACATAAGTAGGTGTGTCTGCAAAGATACTTGACCTTGAGTGAGGCTTTGATAGTCACATTCTATACTGCCTGTAATGAACTACTAAACTTAAACTTTCAACCTGAAAAGGTAGAAAGGCACATTTTGGGCCATATTTTGAAGGTCATATGACGCCTGTTTGTCATGTCTCAGTTCATTCACTGTCCTCTTGTGTACTCGTGAACTGTAGGCTGATGATGGTCAACTTTGCTACAAGGGCCTGCTGGAGAAATTCTCAGGTATTTTTTGTCTCCACTTACGATGGCCTGCAACGTGCCCTTGTGATGGTCTAACCAGGGAATCTTGCTTCAATGCTCCTGTGTGGAACAATGTAGAGCTAAAATCTTGTCTTTTCAGTAATGTTTTTAATTCATTACCTATCATATCATCGGGTCTATAAATCTGGAAGTTATACATTTCACTGAAGATGTACATGTACTGTTCTATTAGATTTAGAGAAAGAAGTGAGCAACAATTTAAAAGTGTGCTAAATGCATGCTTGCATATATTCTGTTTAATCTCAGAGAGTTAACTGTTGCTTGTTTTTTTTTTCTTCCACGGCATATTTTGTGAGAGTGCATTGCTTTGTTACCATACGTGTTTTTTTAATCATAGAATCATAGAATCCTAGAATCCTTAGAGTTGGAAGGGACCTCGGAAGGTCATCTAGTCCAGCTCCCCTGCAGTGAACAGGGACACCACAGATAGGTCAGGTTACCCAGGGCCTGATGCAGCCTAGCCTTGAAAGACTCCAGGGATGGAGCATCCACCACATCTCTAGGCAGCCTGTTCCAGCACCTCACCACCCTCACTGTAAAAGACTTTTTCCTTATATCTAACCTAAATCTACTCTCTTTGAGCTTGTAGCCATTTCCCTTTGTCCTATCACCACAGACCCTGCTAAAGACTCTGTCCCCTTCTTTCCTGTAGCTCCCCTTTAGGTACTGTAAGACCACTATCAGGTCACCTCGCAGCCTTCTCTTCTCCAGGCTGAACAGCGCCAGCTCTCTCTGTCCTCGTAGGAGAGGTATTTCATCCCTTGGGTCATTTTTGTGGCCCTCCTTTGGACACACTCCAGCAGGTCTATGTCTTTTCTGTACTGAGGATTCCAAATCTGGACACAGTACTCCAGGTGAGGCCTCAACAGTGCAGAGTAGCAGGACAGGATCACCTCCATCGAATTGCTGGCCATGCTTCTTTTGATGCAGCCCTGGATACAGTTGGCTTTCTGGGCTGTGAGGGCACATTGCTGGCTTGTGTCCAGCTTCCCATCCATCAGTGCCCCCAGGTCTTTCTTGGCAGTGCTGCACTCAGTCCTTTCAACCCCCAATTTGTATTGGTGATAGGGATTGGCTTGACCCAGGTGCAAGATCTTGCATTTGGATTTGTTGAACCTCATGAGGTTCAGCTGGGCCCGCTGCTCAAGTCTGTCTGTGTCCCTCTGGATGGCATCCTGTCCCTGTGTTGTGTCAGCCACGCCCCACAGCTTGATGCTGTCAGCAAAATGGGTGAGGGTGCACTCAACCCCATTGTGTGTCAAATTTCTAGTGTTGCTGTGGGGTTTTTTTAAGGGTACAAACATGTTTTGCTAACGTATGCTTTAACAAGGCTTCATTTAAGTAGTAGCTTGACTTTTTAACATATTTCTCTCACTTTGTGTTCTTTTTCAAGCATGTATCTTCAGCATTTCTACTATGAAGTTGTTAAATTTGCACAAAAAACACCATCTGAAGTGTTCCAAGCTTCTTAGTATTCTCCATAAATTAGAAGTAGTCCCATTTATCTCTGTGCTGTAGGATTGTAGCTGATGCTGAAGGTTGTGGACTGGTCTAATAAAAATAACTGAGAAATACCAAACTGACAGAAGTTCACCTCAGTTCAGGAGAGCTTGTCTGGGACCTGCAGCTATCTTGAGATGGGATAAGGATCATGACACCCACATAGATGTCTGCAAAGAGTGAATCACAGAATCATAAAATATCCTGAGTTGGTGGGGACCGACATGGATCATTGACTCCAACTCCTGGCTCTGCGTAGATCCATTAGAAGTCCAAACCCTATGTCTGACAGCATTGTCCAGACACTTCTTGAACTTGGCTTGATGCTGTGACCACTGCCCTGGGGAACCTCTACCAGGGCCAAACCACCCTCTGATGAAGCACCTTTCCCAAGCTCCCATCCTGACCATCCCCTGACAGAGCTCCATGCCATTCCCTTGAGTCCTATCACTGTCAACAGAGAGCAGAGCTCAGTGCTGCCTCTCTGCTCCCATTGTGAAAAGCTGTAGGCTGCCATGAGGCCTCCCCTCAGCTCCTCTGCTCTGGGCTGAGCAAACCAAGGGACCTCAGCCAATTCTCATACATCTTGCCCTCTAGACCTTTCACCATTTTCATAGTCCACCTTTGGATGCTCTCTAATAGCTCTGTGTCCTTACACTGTGGCACCCAAACCCATACCCAGTGCTCAAAGTGAGGCCACGCAGCACAGAGCATGGTGGGACAACCCCTTCCCTTGTCCGGTGGCAGTGTCGGGCCTGGTGTACCCTGGGTCACAGTTGGCCCTTTTGGTTGCCAGAACACACTGCTGGCTCATGTTCAACTTGCTGTCAGTCAGAACCTATGGATCCCATTCTGTCGTGCTGCTCAGCAGCCTCTCATCTCCAGACTGTACATAGATCCAAGGCTGCCCCGTGCCAGGTGCAGCACTTGTTCTTGTTGAACTCATGCAGTTGGTGATTGTCAAGCTCTGTAGTCTGTCAGGATCTCTCTGCAGAGTCTCTCTACCCTTCAGGGAGTCAACAGTTTCTCCCAGTTTAGTGTCACCTGGAAACTTATTTCATAGAATCATAGAATCATAGAATCACTAAGGTTGGAAAAGACCACAGGATCATCCAGTCCAACCATTCGCCCTTCACCAATGGTTCTCACTAAACCATGTCCCTCAACACAACATCCAAATGCTCTTTGAACACCGCCAGGCTCGGTGACTCCACCACCTTTCTGGGCAGCCCATTCCAGTGCCTGACCACCCTTTCAGAGAAGTAGTATTTCCTAACGTCCAGCCTGAATCTTCCCTGGTGTACCTTGAAGCCATTCGCTCTAGTCCTATCACTAGTCACACGAGAGAAGAGGCTGACCCCCAGCTCACAACAACCTCATATATTTCATATATATTCAAGTCCTTTATCCAAGTCATTGATGGATTAAAGAGAACTGGCCCTAACATGGAGCCATGAGGAGCACTACTTGTGACTGGCTGCCAGCCTGAGGTAACCCCATCTACTACAATTCCTTTAAGTTAGACCCATCAGCCAATGATTTGCCCACTGCACTATGGTTTGTTTCTTTGGGTGTTTTTTTTTTTTTTTTTTTTTTTTCTAGAAATGGGGTGGACTTTTTGTCCATAAGGATACTGTGAGAAACAGTATCAAAAGCTTTGCTGACGTTTGAAAAGGTTACATCAACTGGGTGAAAGAGAACTTCCTCCTAACTCCAGGGTGGTGAGTGTGAGGAAATCCTGGTCATTAAAAAATAATAATTAAAAAAAAAAAAAAAAAAAAGCAGCAGTACAGTAAGAAGTAAAAAAAAAAAAAGTAAAAAGTTACTTATATTTTATTTTGTTTCCAGTATGTCCCCTATTTTATCCTGCTAACACTCCATCTGAAGCCTATATTTTTCAAAACTGAAAAACGATTCAAAGGCAGCAATGTCACTGTGGGAGATGGAGCTGTGTGCTTGAATAGTGTCAGGTTCTGGGATCAACTCCATGTCTATCAGTTTTCTTCCCTGAGGTTTACACGTAGCTTCACCTCTCTTTCCCAACTGCCCTCCACCTCAGATGTATCATTTCCAAATAGACTTAATGACTGTCACATAGCTGGCAAGGCTTTAGAAATAATGGTGTTCCTTGTCACAGCTTCTTGGAGCATCTCTTGTCCCAATTCAGATCCTTTTTCCTAAAACAACATATTAGTATTACTAATTTATTCTTCCATAGTGAATAAAGTGAATCAAGCTTTGCTGTTCGTTTTTCTTTGTTAAAAATGTACTGATTGATAGCTTTACCTTATATAAATATATAAGGAAAAAAAATGTATGTCCTTTATTAGGAGCACAGACCAGAAAAGAGTAGAAGGAAACAGTTAACCGAACAGCTTCATAACACTAGTATTTGAAGGAGGGCATCACAGATAATAGCTTGTGGGAACCAAGGAACCTTCAAGCACCCATATTTCCCATGCATCGACTGTGACTTCTACATTCTTTGCTTCAGACCTGGTGGAGGGTTGATGGGTTTTTGTAACCTCATGATAACAATTTTCCAAGACTGAATGCAGAGAATTTGAGTGGTGGCTGTTTCCCACTGAGAAGATAATAACAAGAGTATACTGTGCAGATAGCAAAAATTCTCCTTGAGATGGAGGCTTGCCAGTCATAACCCAGCAAGGGGGCTGTGCCCATTACCAGGCTGTGTGAGTCCCTGCCTTCCTCACACCAACATAGAGTGCCCTTCCTCTCCATGTCTTTCTCAACATTCCTCTACCAGGGTGCCCTTACTCCGATCCAGCTACTTTCAACTGGTTTATTTTTTTCATTTCAATCATATGTGTTGTCAGCAGTGCTTTAAGGCACTAGTGTTCTTGATGCTGTGGAGAAGGCTGTGTCCTGTTGTTAATTAGCTATTTTCTCAAATCATCACTATTTTCAACTGTCAAGGATTGGATACTCAACTGGGAATTGAAGTCATCAGTTTTCTAGGACAGGTGTTGAGAGAAGTTATAAGTTAAACAACTGAAAAGCAGCTTCCTATGTCTAGTCTTTTGTCAGATCTATTTCCTTACCCATTTCTCATGTATTTTCAAACTACATTTCACCTTTTTCTTTCTTTTTTCTTTATCTTAATTTGTTGGGGAAAGTTTGGTTTAGGAGGGACTTCTACAGAAATCTCATGACTATTTTTCATAACATAAGTAAAATACTTCAAATTTCTGTGATAGTTTCAAATCTAAGATACCCACATCTCAATGTCTAGACAGCCCTTTATTAGTAATCAAAATAATAGGGAAATTGCAACAGATGAATGTTCTTTCAGAAGTACAGTAGTTTTATTGAATGCTGAAAGGACATAGTTTTGATTTTTTCTTCTTTGTCCACAGTGTATCATAGTTAATAATGCAAATGCTTTTTCTGTGATGCTTCATTAAAATTCTTCCTGACTTTCACAGTCTCTACAGGGTTACTAAACTGTATTCTTTTAGAATTCATTCCATCTTCTCAAGGTATCTGCATGAACTACATGAAATCATGAAGACCAAGAAGAACATGGAAATAGACAGTTTTTCTTTGTTGCAGTTGGGTTAATATTTATGGAACTAATGTTGCATTAACTGACTGGTGTAGCTAGAAATAAGTTTTCACTGATCTTTAATACAGTACTTGTTACTGCATATGTATCCCCTGAAACTTCTGTCATCCTTATTAAGATAAATTCATGTCTATTCTCCATTTGAAAGTCTGCTGTGGGTTTCTTGTTAGTTCAGAGATGGCAGGAGAATTGGAAGAAGAGTATGGCCCAAACTCAGAAACATGCATGAGAGGCTGAAAATCTCCATCATTTCCGGCTTTCTCTGACTCTTTATTCAAATCTCTCATTTTAGGCGCACTTCAGTTGTTTCTCATGCCAGGAAGTAATGAAATTATCAGCACGTGTTCAGAAAAATAATCTTTGCTTTTGTTAATAATGCAGGGTCAACTGGAGCAGTTTATTCAGCTAGTCTTAATTGTTATCTAGGTCAATTGGGGGTTACTAATCTCTAAGCTGTAGTCACTTGACTGTCTACATTATGACAGTCTGTACCAAGTGCTGTAGTACTTAATGATATAGCTCAGAATTTGTGTGCTTTCATATAACAATTGTCCTTTGCATCTTGACAAAAAATATACACATATAAATATATAGATGTTAGCTTGCATAGATGAGCTAGGATTGACTCTTTTCTGCAGCTAAACTCTCTAGGATGCAGAGGAAGTAAGAAACTTAAAGTTGAAACATTTTATCATGGACAAAGCAGGGAGGGAGGTCAAAGGTACACAGGAACCACATAAACACAAAGTGTGTTTGTTATTGTCTCTGTCAAAAACACAGAAGATTGGTTCTGCCAGTAGCAGTTGAGGTCATTTCAGGTACCCAGTGGATCCAGGGCCTTAAAACCTAGGCCACAGATATTTCAGGCTCAGTTAATTTTTAGGAAAGGAGGAATAGCCTCAAATGTACTTCCTATTTCCTTTCATCCTTGCTTGTAGCAGTCAGGGTAAAGCAGGAGAGAGGTACTAGCAGAGGTTCAGGGTCGTGGTTAACTTGTGGACTGCACCATTCTGTCTTTTAATCACCAACAAATTAAATTTCCCTGTCAATAAAGGCAGTCTCTCCCATGAGGCTGATGGAAGCACCTCTGTAGGTAAATAATCTCAAGTTCATGAAGACAACACAGCACTAATTTCTTTTTGATAACTAATAGTGCAAGCACACTGTATTTTTTGCCAAGAAGGTGCTGGTTTGACAAAGCTTGGAGGCACTCCAGCATTAGAATCTGAGGTACTGAAAATGAGCTCCTCAAACTGAAGCCTGAAACTGGTCCCCAGCGATGAGACTCAGATTAGTAGTCAACAAATTTTTCAGCAATCTGTTATTCTCGTAGAATGCGAAGGCTTCTTCTGTTGTTTCTCCTGTTTTGGAAGGCTTATCTGTTTCTCCACATTAGATGCATTTGCTGTTAGAGAACAACCTTAGTTGTCTTCTGAGCCTGACAAACCAGTTGCATCTCCTTCAAGGAAAAGTAATTTGCCATTACGGTTTAATAGTATCTACAGATTAAAAAGGAATAAAGGATCAAAAAGAATGATTTGCTCTGATTCTCCTTCTGATCTTGTGGTGAAACAACTATGTAGCCCACATTGTCTAGAGTGAAAGGTTTAAAAATTTCCAGTTGGTTTTGAAATCAGTGTTTGAAATAATAAATAGGCTTTCTCCACGAACAGCTGTAGAACAGTCAGTCTGTTAATGATGTTCTCCAAAAAGTTTCCCATGAGTGATGAGATTCTGGAATCTGGAGAAGATGTGTGGGCACACTTGGCTACCTCAAACCAAGTGTAATGGAGAAATTAGATTTCATAATGGATCTGCAGAATTATACCTTCCTATTCAAGTTAACATGCCTATCTTGTCTGTCTTCTGGACAGCTCTTACAAGTTACATTACACTAAAAGAGTATATTTTCAGCAAGATGATATAAAACAACTTCCTTCAGTATGCAATGGAAAATATTTTCACTCTTCTGCCTGATTTGAAAAAAAGAAAAAAAACAACAACCCCTCCCCCCCAAAACCTTTTGTGAGACTTTTCCAAGTAATTGGTTGCAATAATATTTTTCCCAGATCAGTTAGCTTCCCACATATCTAGTTGATTCTAGTTCTAGTACTGTCAAATTATAAGAATCTTCTGCATGCAGAAGACAGGAAGCTTAATTGTGTTCTATAAAAGAAAACAGCTGACAGTTTCAGTATTTCCACTTACTACCCAAGGATGGTAGGACCTCTCATAGGGTACTTCTTGTTTTGTAGACAAACTCAGTGAGAAGCCAGACTCACCATCAAAGAGATTGTGTTAGTGAGATGCTAGCAAGCGACATCTGCTGAAAGACCTAAGGTTCTTGTAGGTTCAGAGTAAACTGTCTCAACAGCCAGCTTCTGCAGAATCTCAGTTTCTGAAATGTGTAGACTGTCCATGTTGATACTTACATTAATGTTCACAAATCATGTAGAGAAAACAATTGTGGAAACTCCATTCAGATGATCTCACAGCACCCCACTGATCATGAGATTCATCTGGTCAGAAATCATAGAATCATAGAATCATATGATCATCAAGGTTGGAAAAGACCCACAGGATCACCCAGTCCAACCATCCACCCATCACCAATAGTTCTCATTAAACCCTGTCCCTCAACACAATGTCCAAACATTCTTTGAACACCTCCAGGGTCTGTGATTGTGTTAGGAGAAAAATAGATGTCACTTATTCTGTATTAACAGTGTCTCTTCAGAGTGCCACATATATCTGGCCCAAAGCCCCCAGTCCTTCCTGGTGGTTCAGAACCAGTCATCTGGCCTTCCTGGGAACTTGGAGACCATCCCAAACTGTACATTCCGTGGAGCATTAGGGGGTACCGAGTCCAATGTACAGACTGCTGGAGGCATATTCTGGACTCCTGGGTTGGAAAGGTATCTTAACACAAAACTTAATAAAACGGTTGCAGCCTCTTTAAGAGATTTAGCTTCTTTCTACAACTGAAATAGCCAGTAGTAACTTATATTTGAATGATCAAGTTGATTTTGATAGCTGTTCCCACCACAAAAATAGTTACAGTTTTGTTTAAACAGAAGAGGAGAACAGAATGGAAAAATTGGCATGTGGTAGACTGAGTTCCTGCAGGGCTTTTAATTTTCACATACTCTTAAACTCATGGAGCCTAATGAGCTTAACATTTTGTCCAGTTGCACAATTTAGAAATTTCAACAGTGAATGGTTTTTGGACAGAAAAAAAATGTTCTCACAAATATGAAGAGTGAACAGATGTTACTATTGGTGCTTCCAACGCCTACTGACAGAAAACATCTGTGTTGAACTTACTGAATTTTAGGATCTTGAGAACACTCCCACACACCACCAAAAGTCATCTGAAAACAATTGGGCTGGCAGATCAGTTTTCGGGTCTATTACTAAATGTTCCAATAGGAGCAGGTGCTGCTTGTTGTCTTGTCTCTAGGAGCCTGGCTGGCCAAGCAGCAGCCATACCACTACCCAAAACAGGACCACCACCCTTTGCGATCTGGGATTTTAGGATTTTACATGGGCTGTGATATAGTAAAAGCAATAAGGAACAGCAGATTCTAGTATTGTGATTCTAATTAAACAAGAGGGAAGAATAAGAAAAAAAAAATAAGTATAGATACTAGCAGATTCAGAGAATTACCATGCATTACATGTTGCCCTGGAGGGAGTCTGGCTTTTGTAATCCTGTCAAAACCCATGCTGAATGAACAGAATTTTCTTGTTTTGAAAACATACTCGTGCTAAAAATGTCAGGCTTTTGCTGTGCCTCAAAATATTCAGTCAAACATTTGATAGGTACCATAACCAAATTCTGCCCTTTTGTGTAAGCATGATACAGCAGCTGTCAAGACGTAACTGGGAGTTCCCTGCTTCCTCCTGCTCCACACCCTTCATCTTAATATTTGCCTGGTTGGAAGAGCAAATTTGGCAAGGTGGTTTTCCTCTCTGGTGAATTTTTTTGTTGACTAAAAGCTTGTCTTCTCCAATTAATTAAACGCTAATGAATGTTTGCAAGAATTAATCAGTGTCACTTTGGTGCTCTGTAAAACATCACTAGTTCATGATCTCAACTTCACTACATATGTTTGATTCAAAGTAGCATCTCTAAGATATTTTAGTTAACTCTTCTTTGAATACAGCTTTTAGTTGGAACTAATATTTACATGCCAGTAGAAGTATATTTTTTTCTGGTTTTATAGCCATGTTAGATTGATGCTCTCCATTTCACCAACATAAAATGACGTTCATCACACTTCCAGTCTTGTGCTAGCCCAAAGTACCAGACACAGAGTGAGGCCAGCTCCAGTTCTGCTCACTCTTCTGATTTCTTATACATGAAGATTTCCCCATGATCCTCCCATGCAAAAACTTTAGCAAAGTCTACATAGTTAAAAATTTTGTTCTGCCTTAAAAAAAGATTATAGAAACTGAGCTGAGAAGCTATGCAGAAGTGGTGACGTTTAAGTAACTTCTACTAGCCTAAAAGAAACGTGTATCTGAGTAACCAGAAAGGAAGCAAGCAAGGTAGGGGCCAGATGATATAACTGGAATAAATTAATATGCTCTTGAGTAGATGTTGTTATCATCATCTGATCACTTTTTTACACTGAATCATTTCTAACTTCCAAGAAAAACCCACTGATTTGCATCACTGCCTGCCAAGTTCAGAAAATTCATTGTATTTACATCCAGCTCTTTTTTTCAAGCAGCACGATCATCATGCTCAAGCTTATTTCTTCATTCTAACTGTCAAATATACAGTTCTGGAGCTTGATCTTTTGGGATGTTACCTTTTTGCTCAGTTTAGAAAGCAACAATATGGAGGTCAGCATTTGCGCTAGGGACCTAAGTTCTCATAGACAGCTAAGAAAACCTGGTACACTGAATGTGAATCATTGAATCTGACCTAGTTTGAACTGCATTAGGCTGTATCATGCCAAAAGATGTCACCCTCACCTGAAGGGACTTTTGGATGACTACACTGAATGTAGGTAGATAAATGTCTACATGTGTTCCTTAAATACAATCCTTTTACCAAAAAAAAAGTATATATATTTATCCCTTTCAGGACCTTACAAATCCTACTACATAATTCATGTCACCAGATAGAATATTTGCTAACATATCTCAATTCTGATTCTATATTACTAAGCCAGTAAATTACCGGGAAATTAGGATGTGAATTTACAGCTAGCACTGACATACATGCTGACCCTACTACAGCTGACTCCTCAGTGGTGCTATGGTGGTAGGAGACTTCCTATGTACCGCACAGTAAGAAGATGAAAGCAGGCAGGCTCTCCAGGTATCTGGTGCATAGCAGACTTAAACCCAAAATTTCTGCCCACCTCATTGTATTTTTGTGCATCCACACTTCAGCAGAGATGACACTCTGGACTTCAGAGCTATTCCCTCACTGACTCTACAGACAAAAAAGCCCTTTCCTTCTTGTCTACTGCTTCCTGCTCATCTTCTTCCTCTTCTTCTTTCCTCCACACAATGACTTTTTGAAGACTTGGCATGGAAACCCTAGAGAAATTTTGTCTAGACTTGCCCTTACTGATGTTTGCCTAAAGCAGAGCATGAGTCCAGTGTCATTCTTTCTGCAGCAGCTCTGCAAAACACAGAAAGCATTTCTGACATGTGCTTGTATGTGTTTTGTGACATGAAGAAACTTTTAACTGGTTCTTTTTGAGTGTTTGACCGACATTCCAATGCATGTTTTCTTTTATGCTTGTTTTATCTTTTTGGGTGACATAGCAACTTTCTGGAAGATCACAAATTCATCAAAGTGTGGGAACAGAAAACAGTACAAAATTATTTCATTTACTGACTACAAAAAAGGACTGTGGTTCTGGTAAAGAGAATCCTTTCATAGTTCTTTTTTTAAAGAAGACTTCATGTTTATCCCTTGCTTAACAAAGAAGAAAAAAAAAGCCAAAAAAACAAGAACCTTCTGCAAGCTGAATCACTACTTTGGAATTAACATTAATGTCATTCGGTCACTGCTGTCCTGAGAGAAAATGTCACAGGTCCAGACAATACAGCTGAAAGAACAGTGAATTTTACCATGCCAAACTAGCTTCGTTTTTTAGTTATTTTTAACTTAAAGTGAACTTTATAATTTTTGTTTACTTTTTTATATAAATAAAATGGCTTTTTAACAAATGAGAAGAAAAGCTTTTCTGAGAAAATGATCTGGAATGTGAAACTCAGCGAAATACACTTCTGTAAAGTAGGGAAAGATAAATTAAAACTAAAATAACCATTAGCTGTGGCCCTGTTTCCAAAGCCTGCTGACTCTGTCGCTGCCACTCCGTGCTTTATCACTGGATACTGTGCGGTCTGAGGCACGTGAGAAGGATTTGTGGATATTCAGGCAAGCTTTCTTGTGTCTCCTAGAGGACTGGGCCCTTCTGTTACATGAAATAAAGAGTGAACATAGGCCCTTCAGGAAGCCATGCTGCTCCATCTGGTGATACAGGAAACCTGTCGCTTCTGTTGCCTTCTCCCCTACCTGCAGGCCTGGCCTGCTGCCTGCTGCACTGTCATGGCCTTGAAGAGTTAGAAATCAAACAGTCGCCCTAATGTGTGTGCTAACCGACTCGTACACAGGGAAGCTTTGAAGGCAAAGTGTTTTAAGCTCTGTTTATTTCAGTAATCACTGAAAAATGTAGCTAAAAGAAACATTTTATTAGAGCAGGATATTCCATGCGGTATCTCTTCCTCTCAGCCTAAAGCTGTGCAGCCCCATAGCTAAAGTATTTCTGGCACAGCACTCTAATGTGCTCAATCCAGAAATTCCTGTATTCAAACTTGAAGAGAAATACCACATGCTATGCCCATCTCATTCTCTGTACCACAATTGGGTTTATGAGCTTATTCCTTTGAGTTGAGAGGAGCACTGAGGCCTTCCATTCTCAGTTAGACTCACAGATTGTTTTAATGTGCCTACTTCCATGAAAGCTGACTCAGTGAACTGCAAACTCCCTAAAGCTGTACCCCATTCTCTTCATTTTGCTAGCAAAAAAAAAACAAAAAAAAAAAACTTTTCTATTTCTTTCCTGTGTGACTTTTCTGAGAATCACACATTTAATCAGTTTTCCCTAAAACTGACTTTATTCCCTGATGAGTTTCTTTCTGTTCTGTTTGTTTCACTCTCTGGCTAGTGGGACTGCATTGCTGTAGTTTCCTTCACCCATCCATTCTCTATGTTCACTGTGCCAGACTGAGCCCTCTTACGAAAGCCCCAGCTCCCTCTTGTCCATCACAGTCAGATCCCACTTCCTGCAGGAAGTGAACTTGTCCTTTCACAAATGACCTTTCTAAAATGTCAGGGAAATAACCTCCTTTCTTCTTGTCCACTGTTAAATAAATTATGTCCTTTTAAGGGTCATTTTCGTGTGGGGAATACTGAATCATCACATTCTGTATACCAGAAGCAGTTACAAAATAAAAGTCCATAATATAGTGTTGTGGGCTCAATGACCATGAAGCTCCACAGTAATTCTGGTTTTGTCCATTTCTTCATTACTGCAGATAACTACTTTTCTCCTTTCTTTATATCTAAACACTGGTAAGCGAGTTTTTCAGCAATTCATGATGATCAATCTTGTGTTTTAAAACCTTTGGAACAGGATCTGTCATTCATTGTGCCTTTATTTCTATAGCACCCCCAAAAGTTGATTGCTCTCAAAATTAGCACACCTTCCTTTACACATGTACATTTAGCAGTAAATGGGAAGGAAGAAAGTATTGCAACATGACATGTCTTTCATTTGGCTGGTCCTTAAAAGAACTGGAAATTAAAGTTCAAGCTGCAATACGCGAACATTCAGTACAGATCTAAAAGTCTGTTCAGGATCTTCTTAAGTCCACTGGGACTGAATTGCAAAATACAGTTATTAAATTCAATGACAACCCTGACAGCATTTTCTTTCATGCACGTCAGCAGACAAGGGACAATGTATATACAACACTGCAAATATTTTCTGGGAAGATTTCCTCCAGGCTTCCTAAATTTCTGCCCTTTGCTCCTCCCTGTAAATAGCTTTTGCACATGGCTGTGCTGGCCACAGGGATTGTATGAGACCTCTTCCAGTCAGCTGGAGTCTCAGGAGGAGCAAGGCAGGGACTGTCTGTTTGGGAATATGTCCTGATACTGGCAGCTTTGTAAATTAATCTGAATGTTAGAGGACATTTTATAACAAGAACAAAGAGGAATGTAAGACTCTCTGATGGTCTATAAGGCATTCCACCCATCCACTTTTTCCTTTTCTTTTTACATGCTCACTCTGATATTCTTTGCCACAGAATACCGTAAGCCTCACAGCCCTGGCCTGTAAGTCCTATGGCAGTAAGTGGCAACAATGCCATGCTCTGGATACTGGAAGAGTTCCGGTTCCCCACAGCAACATGCAAAGCCTTCTGCTGGAGAGCAATTTGGGCCAGAACACATATCTGCATTGCTTTATCATGTAAGAAAAGAGAGCAGCAGAGGAAGTGCTTTGTGCGTTATCTGAAATACGACAGCCAGGGATATCATGTTCCCCTATGCTTGCCTTTTTCTTTTTTTTTAACCTGGACATTTATTTCGAACATCATTTCGTGGCCTTGGAGAATTTTCTAGGATTTCTGAACTTCCAGGAGCACAACCAGAGCAGTAACATGAACGACAAGTTTCACACAGGGGAATTCCAGACTCTAACAATTGAGTCATGCTTTATTTGACTAAACCTTTCAAATTGATTGTCTTTGCTTAAATCTCCTTAATGACCTCTGCAAAAGAGTGCATGTTCTAAGGTCATTTGCTAATGAAAAAGGGACATACTTGTTCAACAAAAGATTTAACATAAAGAGAGCAGAGGAAAAGGTGACGTGTCTGAGTTAGCTAAGGTTAATAAAGCTAATTCAGTTAACAAGCCAGGATGCTAACTGACTGAAGAACTACACAAACTGTCATGATATTAACTAATTCTTCAGCTCCGACTCCAGCCTCATGATAGTCCCAGAAGGATCAATTATCATATCTTTTTTGCAAATAATGTTAAATAATCCATCTACATCAACCACAGATCCTCAACTATAATCAAGGAAGGCATGGGGAAAGGATGCTGGCATTGCTCAGCAATCCTGGTTTCCTGTTCCTTGTTTATTTATTTCTTCATACCAGGTAGGAAAATGGGGGTGGAAGTGGAAGTGATATTTGGTGCACAGTTCAGAGAGGCAGCGTTGTCCCACATAACGCTACCTTTTCAGTATGCAGAAAACATGATTTCATTCTTTGTGGAAGAAAATTAAATGTTTGTTTTCAGAACTTCTCAAAAAAAGTTGAACTCAGGTATCTAAAACTGAATTTGAATGATTTTTATCTGTTCTTCGCAAGTACGCAGGATATATTTTCATCTTTATTAAGTGTTCATCTTTATTAAGTGTTCCTTTCCAGATCCGGGTGTAAGGGAAGGACAAACTATCTTAAGTTATTTAGGTTTTACATCTTTATAGGCATGATGATGATGTTTGCATAAGAATAGATATACTGTACTTTAAAAAAAGTTTTAAAAAATCTTTTTTAAAAATGAATTAAACACCTATTATTTCCCTTAAAAAGGCATTTCCATGGTGTATACTCATTTGTACTCTCTCAAGCCTGTTATACTTAAAGGTACATAAGAAAAAGTGGCATCAGAAAAGGTTTCTTTTCCCTAATCTTGTAGCTTACACGTTTGAGTGCTTCTAATCAACAGCTTTCTATCTCAGGCAAGTAGCAAAGAAAAGTATAGCGGTTGTAGACATGGGTCTGCATCTCCATGAGATAACTGCTAGAGAGTAACTGATTTTAAAAGGCCTAAAACTGCTAAGGTAGAGAGAGGTGCATCTGCAATTGCCAGCTGTGACTGGCATAAGGAAATGAGCTGCCACTTACTCAGATGTGTATGTCTCCTGCCAACAGGATTAACATATTTTATATGTGTCTTTATTTCTTCTCTGTTTATTAAACTGATAAATGGAAAGACATTGGCCTGCTAAACATCAGTAATCCCCACGAGCAGGCTTACTTTAGGAGTAGGGAACTTGTATTAAGTTGTGTTTGGTTGTAAGCACAGGAGAGATTATCTTTCATGCTGACAGCTCAAACCCTTAAATCCATGGTGTCCTTTGGCAATGCTCCTAAACAATCAGTTCTGTCAAATTAGTTGCAACAGTATAGCAAAGGATCCACACTGTCAGAGATCCATACTGGTGGCTTGTCCCTGAGGAACTACATGTATTTCATTCTTTATACTGGCTCATTCCTAGACTTTTTCCAAGAAAAAAAAATTCACTGAGTTTTGTACTATATCTTAAAATATAGACACCTACTCAAACTGTTGTTACAGCATTTTTTCACAAAATGGGTGTGGAAAATAGGTTGTTTTTCTGGTGGTTTTCTTTGTTTGTTTTAACTAGAAGTATGCGATGTTTAAGTCATAGTATTTGTTTTGGACTTTCTGATAAGACAACTGTAGCTTATATAAAATATGGTTATATATAGATTGTTGAAAATGAAATGTTTAAATTGTGTCTCAAGTGGAGCTATCCCTTATTAGAAGCATAAAAGTTTGCATAAAATCAGAAAACAATGTTCATTGGCTTGACTACTACTATCTGAATACAAATAAAAAAGGTATTTTCAGGCGCATTTCTTTGAGTCTCCACACTGCTGTCTTTTATTCCTCCATCTCAGTGACATAAAATATAATTGAACATAGAACATCCAAAGTGTCCTTCAATAGGGACATCTTTTAGCTCTTTCTTTCCATGCATGGATGTGAGTGAAAAAAAGAGTAAGTTGTCCTAGGAAAGTGGGATAGGATAGATTTTGCACTATTTTTATGCAATTGTGCTATGTATTTTATCCCAAAATGTTACGTTTGCATCAGTTTGTTTGTATAAATACGTATCTGTTTGTTCATGTTTTGCTGCTTGGTGAGTTACTGATGCTGTTGCAGAATGGTCTGTGAAAATCTAGTTGCATTTTTAAAATACTTTCATTAGAATCTGTTAAATTAGAGTGTTCTGGTAAATGGTGCTTTGTGCTGTTTAAGCATCTCTCCTCAGAAAAGAGCGTGGCAATTTACTGTTAGTGTTATTAGTGCATTGAGTACCCCAGAGCATAAAAAGCATATGTGCTTTTGGTGAGCCTACATTTGGAACAGTTTTCAAATACATTGGTTCACAGATCTCAGACATACTGTTGCAGCCCCATTATTTAAACCACCACTGTGTCACTTCAAAATGATTTTTACTCCCTGTGATGAGCCTTGTGATGCTGGCAGTCAACAGAGGATCATTTTTAAACAATGTTTGAAGTGTCCTTAAGAGTGTCATTAAGGCTATTCTACCAAACCAATGCTGGAAGAGAGCTTTTCATGACAGGGAGCCCTCAACCTATGCGGCTGTCCTAATGGCATATGTGTTGAATCACTTTCAGGCTCCAGCGTTAAACAGAAGTATCATCCCAAACAGGCAGAAATTCATGCCATTCAATATCAGTCTCCATTTGTAAGAAATGTCCCAATAAACAGATTTCACAGTTAAGCGTATTTTAACTGCTTGAAGTGTAACTGATTATGTTGTATATCAGTGAGAATCGCTCTTGAGGAGTCATTCTCCTTATTCCAAAAAAAACCAAAATCACTTTTTTCATAGAGTAGCAGTGAATGTTCAAGTAGTGAATATTGATTTGATTGTTCATTTCCGTGTATTGGTTTTGTCATGAGCAACGTAATCACTTTGTTGGAGTTTCTTCGTGTGGTGTCTCCAGATACATTCATCAAAGTGTCTGATCTACTGCAATGAAAAGAGTTTCATTTCTTCTGAAGAGGTTGACTCCACTGCAGGAGCAGTGGAAGCTCAGCTGCAGCCCAGCTTCATGCATCTCAACTGTTCCAATGTAAATGCTTTTTTAATACTTCTATCAGGGCCAGCCAGGAATCCTTGGATCGCAGGGGTTCCCTGGACCACCAGGATTGATGGGGATCCCAGGACTGCAAGGCCCTAAAGGTCACAAGGGTGAAAGAGGACATCCAGGAATAAGTGGACCCAAAGGAGAAACGGTAACTTTTGAATATCGGATGTTTTAGCTAATGAGCAAAGCATTGGATGGAACATCATTTTAACTGTGCTGTTTCACTCTAGGGGCAAAGAGGAGTCACTGGTTTCCCAGGGGCAGATGGCGTTCCTGTAAGTAGCCGGCTACCTCATGTTTAAGAAACCACCAACTGCAAACATGGCAGACCGTGTTAATGCCTTTGTAGGTTAATGTGTCTGATCTGAATTCTGTATCAGCCACGTACACACTGTTAAGCTAAGGGCATTTGCTGAAGTGGAAATGCGGATGCTCAACAACAGGATGAAATCTGTGCTTCTGCTCATTCCCTCTGATAACCAAGGTCCATTTGCTTTGTCTTATGAGAAATCCCCTTGTAAAAGAAGGACAAAAAAGGAAGGAAATTCCCTGTGTCCCTAGAGGTTACCCAGAAAAGTATGTTCTTTTATAGGAACAACGTGTGAGATAAGTACTTCACATCTCTTAGGCCTGTGAGCAAAGGACACCCCTGGGTCATGCCTTAATACTTTCAGAGCTGTAAAGCATGTAGAAAGACCAATAATTGTAACCATTGTTATGTGGTTTGTATCTCATACAGCATGCATGAGATGATCTTAAAAAAAAACTGTTTAGTATCTAACTTTGAACAAATTGTCCAGCTCCATGAATCTGAAGCATTCAAAGAGGAAAACCGGGTAAAGTTCACAGCACAGTATTTTCCCAGCTTACACTTCTTTACATCTTGTGTCATAAAATAACAAAGAAATCTGAGTCATTGGAATCCCTGGACAGAGTTCCCAGGCTTGGGTTTCCTTTGTAGTGCTCCCTGACACCAGGGCCTTGCTCTGCTACCCACACATCCACATCTACTCGCCTTTCACCCTTTTTTGTTTCCAGAAAAACTCTGTATTGAGTTTCAGGGCTTTCTCCTCTCTCCTCTCTCTCCTTATCACTCTTAGAAGAAAATCAGAAGACCTTCTTTCCCATTCTTATGCAAACTTCTGTAGCCTATAATTTCATTTACCTCATCACATCATACTCAGTTGTTTTTCAGTGCTCTGTCTTCCTGTAAATATATCACTCTCCTGCAAAGCTCTGTGTTACTACGTCTGGACAACTTCTGCTACCTGAGAAAGTTTTCTTTCTTAGTCCTGCTTTCACAGCCTCTGCAATTGCATTGTCGGGGATAAATTCCTTCAGATATTATTTGAACCTGCATGTTCATTGTGTGCTGCCATCAAGCCCTTTGCCCTTCCAATTTGGTTATGTTCACCAACCAGTTTTCCTAGGCCAAGACGTAACACTGACCATGAGAAGGCAGATAGGCACATATATGAACTGTAAGAGCAGACTACTAGGATATGGGGCTAGAGACCAAGGGAGGATGGTGAGAAGCCTGAGTCTGTTCTGTAGTGAGGAATGCAGGTACTTGATGGAGTTATGAAAGGGCATGGAAAGATTTCTTTTTCTTCTAAGCAAGGGAGCAGAAGCAAAGATAAAACCTGCTCTAGGTAGCAAAGAAGAAATAAATGTATTGTGTTTATGTTAGTTTCTGTTTTTCCTGTCTGAGCCCCCTGGAAGAAAGCTGCTCAAGGGCAGAATTGCTTCTCATCAATCCCAGTGCAAACCAGTAGTAGCTGCAATTAAGGTGAACATCAGTACTGCTGTGGAAACCCATTATAAGGCAGAAGTAACTTTTCCCTGCTTTCCTGTATCTCAGAGGTTCACTATGGAGCTTCTGAAGTGCCCTCAGCACCCTTGGTTTGAGTTTCTCGGGTTTCTTCCCATCTCTGTACTTACAGCTTCATCATGGCACTAAACCAAGCTCCAAAGGCATCACTGATTTTTTTCCGAGCTTGGAAGCTATTCAAAGCCATTAATGAACCTTTCTTCCCACTCCTCCAGCGTAAAGCACTGAAATTCTGAACAAACCCATTTCTTGGTGACTCCCCGCACTGCAGTTTCATCTGGCTTAGTTCTCTGCTTAACAGAGACTGTATTGAACATAGCTTTCTTACCCTTTCTGAAAGGTCCTTCACTACTCATGCTGTCTGGGGCATATGGTTCAAGCTGCAGCTATATTAAAAAAAGGCACTGTCTGTTTCTTTCTTTGAAAATCATAGTTTCCCATGGATCCAAGCCTTGGGCTTAATGTGAGAATGTCTAAATACTGTGTGACTACAGGAAAAGGAAAACTAGAAACAGATGGATAGATAAACACTTTTTTTTTCCTCAACAGGGTCATCCAGGGCAGCCAGGATCAAGGGGGAAGCCAGGTCATGATGGCTGTAATGGGACAGTAGGTGACCCAGGTGACCCAGGAACACCAGGACACTCTGGTTTCCCTGGTACCATTGTAAGTAGCTGACAGTAAATAAATACCTGAAGCAAAGATCATTACTGAAATGAATTTCACACAAGTGTGTGTTGGAAACAGATGGAACGGGGAGATCCCTTTTGGCCCAGCAGAGAATTGAGCATCCTTGTGGACCTACCATAGACGTGACCCATAATGCTTAGGGCTGACAGGTCTGCTCAGAGCTATAGCTGTCGCGCAGGTCCTGCAGGGAGATTACCTCAGGATAACCTGTACAGTTCCTAATGAACGTAACTTTTTTCTTCCCTACCTCATACCCAACATACTGGCTTTCTGTGGAGCAGTAAGTAGGATCATGCTGAGGTGGGCACTGGAGCTCCTGGATTTACTAGCCCATATGTCAGCCCTAATGAGCTGCTGCTCTAGATGTGATGTGTTCCTGTAATATCACAGTAACAGGGAGTTCTTCTCCCTGTATCTTAAATCCATTTCCTTATGAGGGATCCTCCATGAGGATTCCTCCATGAGGGTTCCTACTTGTTTATAAATCACAGATTTCCAGAGTTAAACATAGTCTCTACCTTTAAACAATAATGCGTACATATTCATGAAAAACCTTACAAATATTTTTTATTACTCTTAACTGATAATGCATTCTCAGACAATATGAGATTTTGCCCTTCTTTTGCTCACAACCAGGGAGTTCAAGGACCAAAGGGCCAGAAGGGGGAGCCCTATGTGCTACCGCCAGACATCGCCAGCCGACATCGGGTATGTGCGCAGCCCCTGTGAACTGGTCAATTAACAATCCATGCTCAACAAGGTTTTACAAACAGGTGGAGAGTGAGTTTTTCTCACATTCTGGATGAAATGTTCCCAGAGACCCACTTAGATTCTGTGTAGGTTTTTCCAGCTAGCTTCTGCTCTCTGATTACAGCAAAGCCTATCTAGTATTCATGGAAGTAATGTCCACTCACTTGCAAGGACTTCTAGTCCTTCTGGATGGACTGCAAATACAGTTGGGCAAGTACAATAACCTGTCAGTTAAAAATGTTTTTAAGATTGTGCTTTTAAATACAAGTTCAAGTATTGTGGTTCAAGTATTATCTTCTTTATTCAATGGCTACCTTTATATCACCTGTGGCAAAGTCATTCCCGTGTCCAAGTTTTGTCCACTAAGTGATTCTATTTGACGTTATCACCCTTTTTTTTATAACTTCCATGAAGGAGTTTGGTTGACTTGTGATACAATATGCTTCCATGTGTTATTTACTTATACAGCAAACTCCAAGTATTCTTATGGATGCTTTTACATTACCTAATCCATAGGGCTTGTTTTTTTATTATTTGCATCTCTTTCTCATATGTATAGTTTTGTATAATTTGAAAATATCTGATAATAATAAGATTACATTAACTGTTTGAGTATAAATTGTGACAAATTTAAATACAAAACACACACCTGATCTGCTCTGAGCACTTAATGGATCTGCTGAGTTCATTCGTATATATTTTTTGCCAGTGATGAGTGCCAAAATCTATCTTTCTGTTGACATCCTTGTAGCAGCCTATGTTTTTTTAACGGAATCTTTTCCTTTCAGAAACTTCTTAAAGTTCTGATCACTTGTTAGCACTTAGTAAGTGATTACAGCACTGGTCAAGTATTTCACAGTCAAAGATAGACACTTGCACCTGTATCATTTCAGAAAGGAAATGGTTCCACAGATTATTCCATTAACTAAACTCAAGTTAACTAGGTATATAAAAAAGTTAAGATGCTATTCAAAATGATTGAAAGTGTCTGGACTGAAGACCACATTATTTAAGGACGTTGGAAAGTCTTTGCAATAGCACATTTTTGGATCCAATTTCCAAAAACATTTCAACATGTACTGCAGTCAAAATATGTGGTCACTGAAAACAGTATGTTCCAAGTGCTTTTCAGTGACTCAGAAGAGAATCAAAATGGTTTGGTAATTCCCATGCAGCTCATGAAAAAAGAGCTTGTACATTTCAACTAAGGTTGTATCTCTGATTATGCTACTGGTTAGATCTTTCAAAATGAACTGAACATGGTCCACTGTCCATCTTAGCCTTGCAGTTTGGTTTCCTAACTTCCCTAGTCAATTTGGTACTCTCCAAATATAGTGTATGCAACTGTACTATATGTGGAAAGTATAAAATCAATCTATGATAACACACATTAGATTATGTAAAAATATTCATTGAATGTGTCTGTATATAAGGATTTGTATAGATTATATGTTATGATTATTTAAAATACCTTTTGAAATAAGAACATTTAATGAGAGAATAATTTATGTCATTTTGTATATCTTTTTTTACTGCATTTTTTACTTGTTCGTTGTCTTTAGGGGGATCCTGGGGACCCAGGATTCACTGGTTTTCCGGTAAGTAGTATTGTAGCAAGTTGTAATCAATTGTCAGTAGTAACTGTCATCAGAACAGCATAAATTGATGTTTGTGCGTTTGTTTTTCTACTTAAAGGGTGCTCCGGGTACATTGGGTATTCAAGGACCTATTGGTCCAAGAGGAGTGCCAGGAAGACCTGTAAGTATGTTTAAAATACTTTCTGTGGGAAATTATCCTAGTGGAAGAATCGTGTTAGCAAGATCCATTATATTAGATTGTAAAGTAGCAAATGAAGTTAAAAGGGGGGTTTAAAAATAACAAGTATCTGTAGTCGGATACAAAACCTTGGAAAAAGCACCAGGACACTGATTCTACAGTGATGAGTATGGCACAAAGTGCAGTACTTTCTTTCACCCGGTATTGCCCAAGGCTCTTGATTTATATTGTATTTTTTTAACTTCCTTGAGTGTCTTGTTTGAAAAGATTAGTGAATGCAGTTCATTTAGGTATCTGTGACCCTCCACACTGAGTTATCCAAATATCAGAATCTAAACATATCATCTTTCTGCTTGTAAATGTATTTTATTAGCATTAGTTAACTTTTCTCATTAGTTTTTAGAAAGCAATTTTATTTTTAAATTTTTTTTTTCAGTCATCTTTGTCAAAAGTCAATGCTTACAGCATTGGAGTTGACAACTGCTGCTGAATATTTCTTTGAGGAGATTGTGTTCTCTCCATATATCATTTTTTACATTTCTTACTTGCCATGGTTAATGATTTTATGGGTGAAAGCAGATGTTCAAATTCAGTACACTTAGTTTTTTTCAGGATTGCTTTATTTTCCTGTAAGAAACTTCATAGCATTTGGTTTTGTTTTGTTTTGTTTTCTGTTTGCTTATCAACATTTTATTTTAAATCTACTCTACATCACTAATTTGGGGAGGCGAGGGGGAGAAAAGAAAACAAACAAGCAACAACAAAAAAAAAAAAAAAAAAAAAAACAGGGCTTCTTAAACAGCCTCCATACACATTTTCCCCCCAGAAAATTCTAGGCCTGAATTCATAGCATGCCAAGCCTTCCCAAAGTTCATTTTCCACAGTGTCTGTAATATCATCTGGAGTAAGCTGCACCGTATATTTCTCCTTTGGACCTACTGAAGTGAAATCTCCACAGTCCTTTAGTTACTGTTTGTCTGTAGTGAATCCTTAGATCTCATGAGCTTCACAAAGCCTACAATGACTTGTATTCTCAGTACACTGTGGTCCAACCCATGATGTTGCAATCGTGGCAACTTCTCTTTTGAACACTACCACAGTAGATGCGTCCCCACTACCTCCCACTCTTAACAAAACTGATACATCTTCGTAATCTCTAAAGCTGTGATTCTCCTTTGGGAAGGACTGAGGAAATGCTTCCAGGTTTGTACTGTCCTTGAATCCTAGACCCCACATGGAGGTAAATATGGCTACCCCAAGTTCCTGCAGAGCTTCCAGTGGTGGATGCCTGCACAGTGAGTCTTACCTGTAGTTTAGGCAGTGGCTCTTAGACTGCTTGACTAATCAAAACAGATCAAGTCTATTGTTTCTTCACATGAGGATACACAGCAGGACAGAGATACATAGCAAGTACAGTTCTTGCCAAAACATTATGATTTACCCTTGCAAGTTGGGATTGATTTTGCATAACCCAAGTTGCACCCCCTTTGGGGCTCCACAGGTGGACAGTTCCATTTGCAGCTCTCTTTTATCGTTCCTCTTATTCACCATCTTCTTCTCTGAAAAGCTCATGCTTCTTATTCACCTGTCCTCTCCCACATTTGACTTTTTTTTTAGTATTTAGAGCCCTTTAGAGCTAACTACTATAATTAACTGAAGCAATGCAAGTTGTCTTTCCAATTAATAGCTTTCCTACTACTGGTCTTGTAAAATTGTGGCAGCATTTTTTTTGTTGTTGTTAGTGTCATTTCTCACCATCTTCCTTTGGTACCATTCTGTACAACACTAAATTGGTAATCTAAGATGCTAATGGTAGTTCAGCAGCCTTTGCACACCAATGCTGTATCAAGACACCAGTCTAGTGTGTTGTGTCTAGTTTAGGTATAAGTTCTTATTGCTTGAAATAAAAATGGAATTTATTTATGACTAAGCTGGGAAACTTTGTTAGGAGAGATTATTCTATGACTTAGAAGGGTATTTTTCAGAGCAGCAGTACAGTTTATGTAGTGATGTTAGTACACTAAGTACTAAGGAATACACTGCCTTCCAAATACAGACCTTTATTTCCAGCACAGAGTAACTGAGCTCCTGCATGCATTGCTTACCAAGCAACAAGTAACTTTCTCTCCCCTTGTTGTGTTTCTCTAGGGACCACCGGGGTCCCCAGGACCGCAAGGACCACAAGTAAGTCTTTGTTTCTAAGTCATTCCTGTTGATTTTGTGTCGCTAAGGTTTATCCAAGACTCACTTGAAGGCAGTAAAATAAAGAACCACAGGCCACTCCAAAGACTGTGTAGCACAAGTCTTTTTGTGTTGGCTGCATACCACAAGAAGTTAATCTTACGCTGGATCAGCTGCCCTGAAACAATTAACCCAGTTCTAGAGCCAGATTTTATTTGCTACTGTAGTCACAGTAGCTTCCCATGAGCAAAGAAACCTGGCCGTTTGTACAACATTCAATTATACCTCAGCTGAAAAAAATCCATGAGTAATTTTTTCTGACTCACCTAAGTATTTAACATCTACTGAAAACTTGCAAAAGAAGTGTTTGGTCTTTACTCGGTGAACAACTCAAAGTCTGTTAACGCTGGTATCATGAGATTTCAATTAAAGTTGTCTTTCTAAATGTTTAGGTCTATGAAAATACTTTTCAGTTCTCTAAAATCACTGTAAGTTAAAACTAGACTATTACTTGATTACATTTCTTCAGTGGCATCCGACAGAATTCTAAATCTGAAAAGCCCTTTCAGAATGTTTAAATTTAAACTTTACATTAGAAAACAGAGCTGTACTTTTTGTAAACCCTGACCTATTGCTTTTGCAGGGCAACAGAGGTCTTGGCTTCTATGGCGAAAAAGGTGAACAGGTAAAGGAAAACTAATAAGTTAGTATCACTACGGAAGGGCAGGATGATATTGTTTGCTATTTATTAAGGAATCTATTTTGAATACTCTCTTAATTTGTGATTTTATTATATAACTTTAATAGAAAAACAAACAACTATAGTTTTGAAATTAATGATAATCTGCATAACAAATGTCATAGCTGAACTAACTTCTGCATGTCCTGGTCTAACTGTGCCCTGTTTATACCAAGACAAATCGAGGTAACATGTCTGAAATGTATAGAGCCAGACTTCCTTGTATAAAGCAATAACCTTTACACTCATTCTGGAAACATACATGGCAAGAGCAAGTATCTCTTTATGTTTGTTTATCCCAGCACCAAATAATTTTTTTTTCTTGCCATCAATTTATTTAAAGATTTAGTACTTTATTCCTAGCAGAGGAATATCTGCATTACTCCTTTTCCATTCATTTTCCATTCCACTCATCACCCTGTGCAGATCAACAACTTGACAAGGTATTGTAACTGTTAGTAGATGTACCTTTATGTTTTTCCTGCAGGGCTCCCCAGGTCCTCCAGGTCCACCTGGACTTCCCACAAGAGAACTGATTGGTGTCCCCACTGACAAACACAAAGTAAGTACAGAATACTATGCCAAAATGCAAGAAGAATTAAGAACCCAGCACTATCAATACTAAAATATCATAGAAATCTGCTTTTACATACAGTGCTTAGAAGAGATTAGTACTTCAAGACAAATTTGCTGCTTTCCTGTAGCTTGAATCCTAACGTATTTATTGCAGCTGTGGTGGCTATCCAGAAAGCACTTCTCACAAACAATGACTAGAGATGCCTTAGCAAACTTGCTTTTTCTATTTAAATAAACCCTAGTATGCAACTACTGGTAATCACTGACATCTTCTGGTTCTACAAGCAGAAATACCAGCTGGGAAATTGTTTAGTATCTCATTCTCTGTAATGATTAATTTAATTATGATGCCGTAAGAAACATATCTCTGAGGAAGCAACCTGAGCTGTTATGTATGTTTATGTAAGGTGTCTCTGTGGTGCAGATGCCCATATGTCTACAGTTAAGGCTTGTCCATACATGTTGGAGAAATCCTCTACAGAGAGATACAGCTTATTCTCATCTCTTATTTCTGTTGGAAACAGAAATTCTCATACTCTATATAAACATTTTCTGTGTTGAACACCAATACAGACCAGTGAAGTTTCAGAACCTGAAGTTGAACCTACGAAGTTCACATGGCTCGTAGCATTTCTGCAGACAGATAAATAAACCGGTATGATACCGAAAGATCTAAAAATGGCTTTGTGCCAATCTGGAATTTCCTTGACTGAGGAGAGATGTCTACATATGAGCTACTTCTCTGGACGGCCTTTATAGTCACTGGAGAGATAGATATAGTGAGTTGATTTTAGTTTGTGGTTTGTCTTCTCCTAAAGGAATCTGATCTGATCAGATAATTCACAGATATAATTCACAGATATAATTCACAGATACAAATTCACAGATATAATGCACAGACATCTGATCAGATAATTCACAGATAAGCAGTAAGTAAATAAAGTGCACACCCCACACAGGCATCTTACAAACAGGCCTGGATATATCCTTAGGTGTTCAAATTTCTAGAGACACTTTCAGAAAAATAATCAAATATACAAAAAACAAAAACAAACAAAAAAAAAAAACCTTTTTTTTTTTAAGAAAACAGACCTTCCATATGACAAATATACCAATACAGAGCACAAAGGTGGTGGTTTTTCTCTTGATGAACATTTTTCACTTTGTATTTAAAAAAACAAACACAGTTATTAGAAGTTATCTTAGAAGTTATAAAAATGTGAATGCCTAAAATATCTGAATGCTTTTCTTCATTTCCAGGGTGAAAGAGGAGAGCCTGGACAAAAAGGGGAAGCTGGATTTCCAGTAAGTCAAGTGGAGAACACCAAAAACAAATAATAAATCAGAATTAACATTAGAGCATTCTTCACTGACATGGTGTAATACAATTATGAAGCAACATTATCAGGAGTACTAGTTCTGATGCTTTAGAAAACCTAAACAGCAATACGATGTCTAAGAATTCCACAGTGCACTCCATCTTTCTTTTACTGGTTAACCAAAGTAAGATTTTCCCTCACACATTTTTTAATTTTAGCTTTAACTATCAATAGATCTCTTTCCTACTGCTGGTCTATTGTGTTTAAAAATTGTTAAATTCCACTAAGTAATAATGTATGGAAATTTTGTCAGAACTCTCTCCAACACATGCAGACTTTTGGCCTCATAGGTCTGTTGACTGTGAAAGTAATCCCATGTGTTGCTGTATCATTTAGAGCTGTTAACCAAGCTTGGCTGAATGTGGTTTAGTTAATTCACATGCAATCTCTAGTCTGTCTAAATAGCTTTGTTATTGAGCGGTTCCTTTTTACTTCCCAGAGTGGTTTAAAATATAGTCTTCACCAATTAGAGATGCCTCACTGAGCATTTTGCAGACCTTTATTTTCTTAGATGGTCTAGTCAACTTCCCAATGAGGTTATGGGAGAGGGCTGCAGTCTGAATCTTGCTGCAGTTCCTATCCAGTTTTTCTGCTCTTGGAATTTTGCTGTGACTCTATTAGGAAAACTGATTTTTGTGCTGATGTAGCAGAGTGGAATATGTTTCTCCCTTTTTTTCTGATAGTACTAGGTTTATGTTTGCCAAATAGCTCTCTCAAGCAACAGTTAGGGCATAAGCTGGATTGCTTACTTGGTAATATAGCTGAACAATTGATTTGGCTTATGTTTAAAGTCACAGCTGCAGAAGAAATACAGAAGGAGACGACAAGAGGGAAAACCTGTCCTCTCCCTAATGTCCTGGTCATGCTATTGTAATGAAGAAAGTATGTTATACTCTACATTAAGGACATTAGTTCTCTTACATGCAGACATAATAAAATCATACAGGTGTTGAAATTATATTGTCTTCTGTTTAGCTTCCATGAAGTCTTTTTTTGCACATCATGTAAAAATATGTTGAACCAACTGTAATATTTTCTAGGGTGTACTTCTCTTCGCTCCTGAAAAAGGTGAAGAAGGAGTAATGGGCTTCCCAGGACAAAGGGTGAGTTGCTCATTGAAGGTGAAATTCGTGCTGCTGAATATGCAAGTCCAAGCTGAGACTTTGTCTTTAGGAGCAAAACACAGAGAAATAAGCCACAGAAATGAGAGCTCTTCTGCCCATGCCTTCCAAGTTTTGGCCAGCTTTGAACTCCCTGATATGGGAAAGGAAAAATGACATCTTTAAATGGTAACAGGAGAAGGGCCCCACGTGACTCACCACCCTCCACCCCTACTGGGAAGCCTCCTGCGTCATTCACCCAAAGTTGTGTTCATCTACCACTGCTCCCTCCCTGGTCTGCAGCATGGACTTCATTTCACTGTTTCCACTTTAACCCTCTTTAAACTGTGGTTAACAAACCCAGGGTTGACTCCGCTGTTACCTGTAGTGTGTATGAATGCTTTCTGGGGGCATTGTTTCTGAAGTGCTTAAACATAGTAACAGTAGTGAGCATTCATTTTTTAAAAATCTCAGGCACCTCTAAAAGCTTGAGATCTTCATGGTCAATTTGCAATTGATTGATGAAGAAGAAGATTAAAATTAAATAACAGATTAAATTTCAGGTCTTTTTTGTTTGCGTCATGCATTGATCACATTGAAAAAGTACCTGAATTCTGAGTGTAAGTTTTAGAGATTCAAAATAATTGTCACATTTATTTTATCTAAAAAATAAAGGATTTGTTATTATGTCATTTCTTGTTTTACTAACTTTAATGTGCTTTCATAGGGACTGCCTGGTAACGATGGTTTTCCAGGACTCAGTGGAGAAAGAGTAAGTATTTCATACAGCTGTTGTTTCCAACACACATGTAGGCAATCTGTCTGAAAAGAGGACTGCAGAGGACAAATTCTGCATGTAATTACACCAATTGTAGTCTAACAAGCATCATCTGGATTAAAATATCATCGTAATTTTGGGTCAGTTCATTTCCTCAAAATTGTGAAAAATACAGTTCTCTAATTAAAGTCTGTTTTACCATTTCAGCAAGACCATGTTTTAAAAACATCATGAGCTGTCATTTTCATTGTTCCCATTATTACTACCATGATTTCTGTAATTTTCTTCCCACATGCAGAAAGTTATTATTTTGAATAGCTTCCTGCAAACATGGTTAAGATCTGTGTCTATGGTACATTTTGGATATCAAAAGTAAAAAAAAAAAAAAAAGGAAAGTGGTAAATGTACCAGTTAAATCTCTGTCCCCATGGAAACACACCCAAATATTTAAAATTGCATTTTGTCAGACCAGGAAGAGCTCATACTTTATGCTCAGAAAAGGGCCTTTTCAATTAGCATTAGAAATTACTTCCATGAGATATTCAGATAACTGTGGGATGTATGACTTTTCCGTGCTCCTCCATCTTCAATTGGTTTACAGATTTGACTTTCCACCAAGGCACAACAGTAATAACATGAAACACAGGGGATTTAAAGCACAAGGAACATGAAAAGTAACAGTTGTGCAGCTCTTGAACTGATGACAAAACCTGGTGGTGTGGAAGGGAATCCGCTATCCAAAATACGTACGTGGAGAGCGTGATGCAAAGTCCATTAAGGCCAAACGATTGACCTCAACTTAGGCTCATGCTCTGGTGAGAAATGTTCAATGGCTTCCCTTTATTGAAAGCCGGTTTTGGCAACAACTTTAGTGAAATGTGTATTGATTTGGAGAAGTACGAAAGGGAATAAGCTGCTCGATTTGCTGCTGTTCACAATTATTCCTTTTCTATAGTCTTTTGAATGATTTGAATCTTAAGGAGAGGATCGCCTGCATTGGATGTAGTAGTTCTTCATCAGAAAGCTGCTGGCTTCACTTCTAGACCGCCAGCTCCACCTAGTGTAAAGAGGTTTTATGCTTAGCGCTTAACACTTGTTCTGGTGGTTTGTCATGTAGGTGCCACTGATGTATGCAGTTCAGTTTGTGGCATCTTGCTGAGAGCCGTGGAATTTCGAGGGCTTTAAAACTGTGCAAATGTCTTCTAGACCCCACTATGAAAATACACACTCTGTGTAGGAGTTGTTCCTACTGTGAAATTCAGGAGGTGCTGTTTTAAATCTAACTAGTGTGAATTCTACAAATCTTCTGGCTTAGTGAAACTACTTTAGTTGGTATCAGTTAAAGGAGCCAGACACTGTTTTCCACTAAAAGCTCACCTTCTTATCACTAGTTTTTTTCCAGAGTACGTATGAGTATTTTCTATAGCGAGAAAAGGTTCCCAAAAATAACTGAGTGAAATGCATAGATGCTCGCCACTTCTGTATCAGCATCAGTGAAATCTGCTCTTTTCTGTGCACCTGCAGCAGATGAAATATGTCTTCATGTGACAGAATGCCCATGATAGAATATCCCAAGGTGGAAAGGACTCATAAGGATCATTGAGTCCTGGCTCCACACAAGACCACACAAAAATCAGACCATATGTCCGAGAACATAGTCCAGAGGCTTCTTGAACTCTGGCAAGCTCAGTGCTGTGCCCACAGCCCTGGGCAGCCCGTTCCATGCCCACTACCCTCTGGTGCAGCCCCTTTCCTTAACCCCCAGCTGCCCCTCCCCTGACAGCTCCATGCCGTTCCCTCGGGCCCTGTCGCTGTCACACAGCAGAGCTCAGCGCTGCCCCTCCGCTCTCTGTGAGGAGCTGCAGCCGCCATGAGGCCTCCCCTCAGCTCCTCTGCTCTGCGCTGAGCACGCCGAGGGGCCTCAGCTATTCCTTTTACATCTCAGTCACTAGAGCTTTCACCATCTCTTTAGACCTCCTTTGGATGCTCTCTAATAGTTCTATGTCATTTTGTGCTGTGGTTTTACTACATGTGTTTCAATTCACACACTTTGGATTTCGACCACTTTAAGTGAATGAAGTGGGTAGGACTTAAATACTGACAGGTTTGCTGCGTTACAGATGGGAAATTTCTCTGGATTACAGCATGGCTGTGTGTGACAGATGGACGAGTGCATGTTCAGAGCTGGTCTCAAGTTCATCTTGTTAGGTAGGGGGCATTTTTTGGCTGCCTGTTCCATGTTTCTCAGCGTTGACCAGCAATGAGAGCATTTTCTTTCTCTTCTCCCACCCTTCAGTGTCCAAGGGGATGGTGCAAGTGTAGGTGCTCCATCCCTGTGCACTATTGTCAGCAGCACAAGAGCCTGTGCTACAGCAGGTCCTTTCCAGCCTTTGACGAGTGGTAGATTTGGTCTAACAGATGGAACACTGAAGCACGAGGAGACTTAATGGTATTGCCTGAATTGCTACACACCAGGGAAACAAACTGCTCAGCCCTATTACATACGTCTCACTGTAACACCAGAGGAAGCCAACTGCTGCAGACAACAAATTTTATTGTCTCTCTGATAAAGGAAACGTCAACCATTTTCATGTGTATTGCAGGGTTTTCCAGGATTTGATGGTCAACCAGGTCAATATGGTCCTAGAGGAGGCAAGGTACTGCTTTACTTCCATTTGCTAGAAGTGATAATCCAGGTGTAATTTTTCTTTTTCTTCTCCGTGATGTAGTAGCAATCAAAGTGTTCCTTGTTAGTGTAGAACCACTTATGTTGTTTATTAACTGAAATGGCTCACTTAAAAGTTGTGTCAGTGCTTTCGGAATTTTGTTTCTTTGTGTTTCGTGGGCTTTTGTTTCCATTTTAAAAGGAATTCTCCAGAATAATATGCTTAAATACGATGCTTCAACTTCTGTTAACAGGGGGAGCAGGGTGAGATGGGTCCTCCAGGACCACCTGCCTATGTTCCTTACCGCATTCCAAGAAAAGGTATGTCTCCTTTGCTTAGATTGCATGTCTTAGCCAGGCTTTATCACCTGCTACATAGATCAAAAGCCTTAAAGCCAGAGAATTCAACTCCTTCAAAAACTTTGGACTGCTAAACTCTTCCAGAAGGTATAACAAAAGAGTGCCCTAGTTACCTTTTTGCAGGCAGATAGCTTCTTTGTCTCTCCTGCTGAAGGCAGATTGCTGTACAGAAAGCATCCATACATTCCTGAGTTCACAGAGTAAAAAAATAAAGAAATAATAAAGAAAAAAAAAAAGTCCAGTGAAAAGAAGAAAGGAAGAGTCTGTGTTCTGGGTCTTATTTCATAGTCTCTAGATAAAATGCAGAGACCATTTGTAGTGCTCACAGCCAGCTGCCCTGCAGGGCTGTGGTAGATCTGCTTGGCCAGACTAGAAACACACAGAAAGTGATAAAAGTTTGCAAAGGCCGAAACTTCCAAGGGAAGCACTAACGGGAAGTATGATCACTTGCTGTTGCTCCATGCTGCATCCTTACACTGTAGAGTTTTCTAGTCTTATTGAATGCAAGAGTGTCTGGCAACAATGAATAGTTCTCTTCCTCCTGGAGAAAATGGATAAACATGTAAACACTGTTTAAATCACTCAGAATACCTGCCAAGCCTTTAGGAGCAGGAGAGGCTGTGTGGAGAGAGGAGGGACCAGGCGGGGTGATGGAATATCCTGTGCCTTTGACAAAAGGACAGTACTTCCCTCATGCAATAGTTGGGCCAAGATAGATGCTTCTGGTACTGTAAAGCAGAGCAAAGCTCATATTTCACACATCGTTATAATGGCAAATTCTTATAGGGAAAGGGAGGGGTTCTCCTCAGAAAGCTCCTGAGGAGAAGTGTAGTTCTAGGAGCATACTGGAAAGAGTTGAGAGATCTTCTTCCTGGGCTTAGTGGCTCTATGCCATTCTTGTTCCAGGGTATGCTCAGCTTCCAGATATTAGGACTTTACAGAAATCTCTCTGATATACTTGTTTATTCACACTAAGACAGCATGAAGTACCACATTTCTGTATTTCTAAAGCTGCCTTTAAGAAATAACGGTGAACTGTAATATTCCAAAGCAGGTGAAGTTCCTAATTTAAGCATTTTAGGAGTTAAGCAATCTTAAGAGTACTACGGGCCGACACTTATGGGTCACAAACAGCATCACACTAACATGTTCTGTGGTACTGGGGTTGTCTTTCAGGTGTAAGAGGTGATCCAGGCTCTCCAGGTGCTTCTGGACTACGGGGAGAACAAGGAGAGCAGGGTGATCGTGGGCTGCCTGGTATTCCAGGATTCTCTGATGGTAATGTCCCAGTAACACTTGTCCCAGCAATTTAACAAGTTTTAACTGGTATGGGATTGAGGTGGAGAAAATGCATGTACAGTTGGTGAAATATGCAGTGCAGTGTAGTAAATAACTAACGGCAGTAGCAGAAACTGAAAGGTGCATTTTATGTACCTGCTTTGGTCATGATGAGTCTTTACAAAACAACTGAGGTAGTGATGATGGCAGAGCCTTGCTTCAGGACCAACTGTTGGTTTGCTCAAGTGAAAAGTGCAGTTACACTTTTTGTTGTACACCGAAGTGTCTCCATTTTTCCCTGCTTGCTACATGCAATTATAGGAATAGTCCCTTCTGTTACCTTACAGCTCTTTGTGCAGTACTGGTAAGAAATTGTTCTGAGTTTCTTCCCTGGTTCTGTTTCAGGAGATGCAGATAAGCCAGGCTTACCTGGAGAAATAGGACCAAAAGGTGAAAAAGGTGAAGAAGGATCTCCTGCTTATCAAGCAGGCCCGCCTGGGTTTCCAGGTAAACACGGTGAACCAGGAATCCGTGGTCCACCTGGTCCCCCTGGAACTCCAGGTAAGTGCAAGAAGAGGTGGTAAGAACTCAGGAACATTGTTGCTTATTTTAAAGTTAACAGTTGGCAAGACAAAGTGAAAAAGTAGATTGAGGGAATGAAACAGAGTGGATGGTGGAAAGACACATTGGATAGAAGCGATGTACACTCATCAATGAAAGAAGGGTTTGCATGACTTTCAGACATTCCTGGCAAAAATTTGAAAAAGAGTTCTGTTTTGGGCTGGTGGAGAGCTATGGGCATTGTGTTCTTAGACTTGCATTCTGCTCTGGTAAAAATAATTTTCACAGCTTGAGTTTCAAATGAATTACGTGTACTCTGGGAAGAGTGTCCCAGTAAGTGTGCTAGACTTGAGAGGGGTCTGGCATGAAGGACATTAACCGCATATGTTGAATTTAGCAAACAGAGGTTAAAATGGTAAGTTGTGGAAGAGTTTTTTTTGTTTGTTTGTTTCCCCAGTCCATGAACACTACCATTCTAAAAGTCTTACAAAGGGTTATCCAGATGGTTAGGGAACTGAAGCAGAAGTCATAGAATGGGTGGCTTTGAGAGCTGGGTTTCTTCTTTAGCCTGGAGAAGAAAAAAGCTAAGAGGAATCTTACTGCCATCTTCATGTACCTCTCTCTCAGGAGGTCACAGTGAAAAACAAAACCAGACACACTGACTGAGCAGTACAAGTGGTAGGGCAAGAAGGAATGTTCATAAGTTACAACGAGGGAAATTCTGCTCAGATGATAGGAAAAACCTTTTCACTCTGAAGGTGGTCAGATGCTGGAACAGTTTGCTCAGAGTGGTTGTAGACTTTTCATCTTTGGGAATACTCAGTACTCAGCTGAATAAGACCCTCAGCAACTGGTGTAATATTGAGGTTAGCCCTGTTTGGAGAAGAACATTGGACTAAGTGCTTTCCAGAGGCCACTTCTAACTGGGACTGTGCTTTGTCTCTGTGAAATGCACCACACGGCAGTGCAAGAGCAGGAGTGGAGAAAAGGATTACAGGAAGTAATCCAGAGCAGGTGGTCTGTGGTACTGCAAACTGTGCTGTGCTGAGAGTTAAAAACAAAGGAATTCAGGGTGAAAGAGACCAAAGAATGGATAGAATCATCTACCACAGCAGGAAAAGAAGTAATGAGGAGTAGGAGGCTGTAACCAGAAGTTTCGAAGGTCATGTCCGTGGTAGCAGACTTAGGTCCTGGTGCTGTATATGTGTCAAGGCCATGTCCTGTAAACATACCAAAATAAGACATGAGACATTCCCTCATGCTGGTTTCTAGACAAGGAAAACCACATGCTCCAACCAGTTGCTTGTCACTGGAGTTCTGCAGTGCAGTCATGGCCAGAAGGAGGAACAGTACAGGCAAGCTGGCCTGGGGGCATCTTCAATGCTGACAATGAATTTGTTGCTAGCAGATGAAAGCAAGTAAGGCTTGGGAACGCAGAGACAAGCAAATGTCCCCTCTGGAGTAGGTGGCTGTACCAGTAGAGAGATGGAGGAAGATGAAGCTTGGATAAGTAAGATGGCAGAGGGACCGTTAACACGCAAATGGAAGTTACTGAGAATGGGTTTGGGAGGCTGTGAGGAGGGGAAGAAACAACAAGACGAGAATTTAATAACAGCTGAGTTAGACAGTTGGTGACTTTAGGAGAAACAGAAAAGGGCAGATGCAGTTCAACTTGAATAGGGTAGAAAGAGGAGGAGCCAATCTACAGTACATTAATTTATCTTACTCTATTACACTTCTAGGTTCTCTCTTCGGATTAAAAGGACAGGAAGGGACACCAGGTAGACCTGGTGTACAAGGTTTTCCAGGGCCAAGAGGACAAAGAGGACCTAAAGGTAGGTTATAATAAATAACTCAGAAGATGATCTGCTGTTATGCATTGTGTAAAACTTACACTGTTTTAAGTTTTAATTAAGTCTAATTATGACATTCAGGGAAGAATTAATTTGATCTGAGGCTAACACAACAAGTAAACATTGATTTAGTTTCTTAAATGGAAAAAAAAGTTATTTTCTCAAATTCTTGTGGTATATATGTGTGTATAAAGGGTACAGTTGAAAGTGTTTGTTGTGACAGTTCTCTTTCCAATCCACTTCCTTAGGCGAAGAAGGTGACTGCAGTAAATGCCTTCTGAGTGATGAACTCAGAAGGGGCTCTACTGGCCCCCGTGGTCCTCCTGGTTTTCCAGGAACCCCTGGCCAGCCTGGGAGAAAAGGAGAACCTGGTGATCAAGGTCCACATGGTATTCCTGGCTATGCTGGAGCAAAAGTAAGATACTTGTTTCTTTAATGCACAGTTTTGTACAGCTACTACAAATAAAAACCAGCTATTCTCCATGAGAAAAAAAAATGATGAAAAGTACAATTTATTTTCTTCTGTGCCACTTCCATAGTTTTCAGATTGCTACGAAATACCAAGATCTAAAAGTTGCTAAGATGGGAATTAAAATAGTTTACTGTGGGAAGAGCAAAAGATTTCCACATAATCCAAAATGCACTTTCCATTTAAACAAAGCTGTTTCAGCAAAACTACAGCACTGATTATGAAGGGAAACAACTTCATTAGTTCATTCAATTTGTTTCTAATAATGGGCAAATGTCAAATATTAAATGTAAGAGTCTCATTTATAAATACATAACTTTTTCCTAAAAACCACTATCTGCAACCCTGATGAGAGTGTTTTGCTAATAATTACTCACCCGTTATTTACTGCTAAAGGTGCTATATTTTGTGTTATCCCAACTGCTTCCTGTTTTCTCACAGTTAAATCTCAAGATTTCAGAGTAAGATTTTAGTTAGCTAACCCAAAACTGATTTTGTCTGTGTAGAGATGTCAGAGCAAATAAAATGCTTTCAGTCAGTACTTTTGGCTTTCTAAACATGACAAGAAAATTACTTGCAACTAGATAGAGCTTGGATTTTGTTTAGAAAATAAAAAGTTCTATTTTCTATGAGTCAGGAAAAAAAAAGACAAATTTTGAAGTGTTCATTGTTGAAACTTTGGTTAAGTTTTGTAAGTTCTGTAATTTAATCTATTTATTTTGCCTTTGAAATGAATGACTGTATTATCTTCATCCCAGAATTTAAGTTACTGTCTACTTAAGACATATTTAGACATGTCATATCATAGTAGAATACTCAGCAGCAAAGCCCTGACTTTATCTCAGCTTTTGGTCTGCCACAAATTCACCACGAAACAAACCACTTTGATTATTCTTAGTCCATACTCTCAGCAGAAGCAAGTCCATAATTTTCTTAACACGTTCAACAAGTTACCTTTATAGAAAATTAATATACTTAATTTAGATCAGATCTACATGAACTTAATGTAAAAAAATATATATATCCCAAGCAATGGGCTTTTCCGTGGAGAAAGAGGAATTAGAAATAGCTCTAAACCATTTTGAAAACACATGTGTGCTAAATGGCATGATACACATTTAAGCCTAGAAAGCAACAAATAACAAAGTGAACATAATAGAGTGCAGTGCTATTGCTGAAAATTTCTGCAGTTATATATTCGTCAGTGACATAATTCAGTATTATATTAGGTTCTTGAGATTTCTTTTGGCCTGTAAAAAGCATTGTCCAAAAGAAGAATCTCTACAGGGATATATAGATGTGGCTTCACTAAAATGCAGGAGGTAAACACAGACAAGTAAAATGGGATCCTTGTACTCAGATTTGGTCTTCCACTTTAGATTTACAGAAGGGTGAACCTATATTCTTGAGATGGCCTTCCATTTCCACAGATGCTTTTCACCTAAGAAATGCTTGGAAAATGTCAATGAAAGACAGTGATGGAAAAGAAATCAAATTAAGTAATTTATGGCAAAGGAGTATTTCAGACAAAAAAATAAATGCATCAAGCATTCTATTCATTTATTGTGTGCCTTGAAGTTCAGAAAGAGAAAGATAGGGAAAACATACGTGGCTTATGTTGTAGTGTGCGTGAATATGATTTTTCAGAACTAAAGATAACTGGGTTAAAACAGTCAGTGCTAAATGAATCTGTAATGTTATGCTGAGCCCTTGGCATCTCCCATGCATTCTGTCCGGTGACTCAGAGCTCTTGTGAAGAAAGCCAGTAGTGCCATTTTCAGCTGGGCTGTTGAGAATTGTGCACGATACCAAGGAATGCCAAAGACTCATCCATAGCTTCATCACAGCTTACCTTAGCAAGAGAGGAAATCTCCCTCCTCAGAGACTTTAAATCTTGACTGGACAAGGCCCTGAGCAACCTGCTCTAGCTCTGAGCAGCAGGTTGGAGTGGGGACCTCCAGCTGTCCCTTTCAACCAAAATCTTTCCTATGGGGCTGTAGTTTGGGTAGTTCACTTAATCACTGTGTGCCTAAGTTCCTTCCTCTCATAAATGAAGAAAATGCTGCTTTTCAACCCTACTGTGGTGCTGTGAATCACAATCCATTGCCAGCCATGCAGCTGTCATCTTTTTTAGACTGGGAAGGAGAAAATGCAGGTAAATATAACCCAGAGTTTTGTTACCATAGTGCCAAAGTGTTGCTTACGGCAATTTCCTTACTGGCAAACAATAAGTAATTTAACACATTTTCTCTGATGCAGTCCTCCAGCTGTAGTCATCTACAGGACTTGATCTTATGATAAGCCACAGATCTCTCAATGTTATCCTCTTGTAGAGGCACCCCTACCATGCCACATGGGTTTTGGTCCTAGTTAGAGCAAGCTAATAAGGAGTCAGGCACAAGAATAGGATTACTGAAGAGGAAATCATACAGAGAGTAGTAGGAAAGCATTACGGTTGTGGTTTGTTTGTTTAAGCAGGATAGTGGAAACACAAATCTGGATAAGTTCAGTGTTTTTATTTTGTGTTTTTGTTTTGTTTTGTTTTTTTCCCAATTTATATAATGCCAGGGACAATCGGGCCAAGAAGGATTACCTGGACCAAAAGGAGAAAAGGGAGATTCTATATACATAACTACTAAAGGTAGAGTAAAAATTCATGTCACATGTATTTTGCAATTATTTATACCTTTTGTGAGAGAGCAGTCTCCCAATGAAAGGTCTGCTTTAGGCACCAAAGGAATCCGAGGAGATCCTGGACTTCCTGGTATCAGAGGGGAAGATGGTTTCCCAGGCAGAGATGGATTAGATGGTTTACCAGGACTGCCTGGCCTTCCGGTAAGTAGCAAATCTTAAGAAGGGACGAAAGGACGACCCAGGGAACTACCAACCTATCAGCCTCACTTCTGTGCCGGGGAAGATCATGGAACAGATCCTCCTGGAAGCTTTGCTAAGGCACATGGAACACAGGCAGGTGATGCAAGACAACAAGCATGGCTTCACCAAGGGCAGGTCCTGCCTAAACAGCCTAGTGGCCTTCTATGATGGCATGACTCCATCAGTGCACAAGTGAAGAGCCACTGGCATCACGTCTGGACTTCTGTAAGGCCTTTGACACAGTCCCCCACAACATCCAACATCCTTCTGTCCAAGCTGGAAATATAGCTAAACCATTTCCACCACACTCAATTACTAATTCATTTAATTCTGAGGATTAGTGATCATCAGGCTGCCCTTCACACATGGATAGGGATGCACCACTAAACTGGCTTTGCTGATTATTGATATACTAAATATCAATTTTACCTTCAAGATTCTTTAGAACCACCTTACATTTTTATTACAATTTTATTTAAACAAATAAGTAGTAGTGTATAACCCATTTAGGCCAATTTTATATCAGTAGTTTATTTGTGATAATTAGTGGTTTATTATCTAGCCTTGTGTATGGCAAACAGGTATACACATTGTAAGGTAAATAGGTATAGGACCAGAGAGATTATTGCATTTACAAAGGAGTAATGAAATAAAGAGCCTACCCATATTCTGGGCTCACAGAAAGGCTCCAAGAGGAGTGAACTCCAAATAAAGATCCTTCCTCCTTGGGAGTCAGCCCTTAAATGGGGTCTAGGAGGGGTGGAGCCAGGCTTCCAGTCACTCAGATGAAATTGCATTCACCGATGCCCCTGCAGCTGACTCAGCACTCTCCTCAGGTGGTCAATCAGAGGTTCAGGCCGTGATTCAACAGTTCCCATACACCTTGTGTAAGAGATTGTGTGTGGCATTTTGATATGATGGAGTTAACAGTTTACATCCCCAAAACATAGGTCACATCATTATTTATGTGTTTGATAATACCTCATCACCTATCACAAATGTTGTTTTGCACCACTGGGTTGCTCTTGCATCACATATGAGGATGGACCAGAGCTTTGTCATCCAATGTGGACCACAGTGGGTTTTACTACCAGTAAAAATGGTACTTTTTATTAAGTCTGTGGATGGGAACGTTTTCTGGTGATGTTCTAAAGATGTTGATTTAATATTGCAGTAACATCACTAGAGTAACAGAGCAAGAAAAAATCTGCCCATTTGGGCACAATTTTATGTCAGCTTTTGTCAACATCTAAGACGTAAATTCCACACCAGAACTAACTTTCACACACCTCTTGTGATGCGTATGCTTTCCCTCATATCCACTCACAGCATTTCAGAAAGGGTAGTAAGGCTGTCTACAGCAGTGATTCATATTTCCCATATGTTCTTCATTTGCCAGCCTTTTTAGGGGAATGTTCCCTCTAAGAGTGCTTCTCTCATGCCTTTTCTGCTATGGGGGTCTAAAATAATGTCTGATTATTCCAAATATATCATATTTGCAATTTTGCTTTAAAAAGCTGGGATGCAGTACATGAGGAATAGCTGCCTATAGGATGTTGTTCATGAGAGTAGTTCAACTCTGTGAGTTTTGTTTCTTTTGCAGCAAAGGCAGAAGTATATTCATTTCCCACTTCCCACAGGGTGATGGTATCAGAGGTCTCCCCGGGGATCCTGGTTATCCAGGAGAATTAGGCCCAAAGGGCTTTCCAGGAGAAATAGGCCTACCAGGTGAAGGATATCCTGGCCCAAAAGGATACCGTGGTCTTCCAGGTGACCGTGGAACAGATGGACACCCTGGGCCTCCAGGTCTGCCTGGTCCACCAGGAGAGCCTGGCCAATTAGGTAAGAACAATTTCTCTGTCTTATATCAAATCCTTGGGAGATCATTACTGAATTGTGTGTACAGCATCTGTTCAGAAACAGTGTTGAAAAGGTAGCATTTGGTGGAGGACTATATGAGTAAAAGGGATTGCCTTCATTAAACGTCCAGAAATCTTTTTAAAAAAGTAGTTTCATTTAAGGTATTGAAATAGCATCAGGGAATGTGTTGGTGTCAGCAATTAAAATCTTTTGTATTTTAAGCAGCTACAGGGAATGGAGCAATGTTCTGCCTTTAGATTACTTACAGGTGGTTTTCTCTGTTCTCCATCCAACTTCACCTTATAACTGAGCAGAGAAAATCCTTTATCTGCCCTTTAGAGTTCTTCATTGTATCTTTGCAGCTATCTGAGCCCCTTCTTGCCTAAGATTGCCAGGGCTGTGTTCACAAAAGCTCAGGCTCAAAGGATTTTGCTTGGGTTCAAGATGCTTAGCAGAATATACAAGCCAAAACAGGCACCTGCCAACCCTACGCGGTACATGTGATATATAGGCTCCTAAGGCAGATATAATTACAATGCAGGCTGTAATTAATATACGGATAGAGTTCAAGTGTTTTTGTTGTATATGGTTTTTCCAATGCATAATGCATAAAATAACATGTATCTGATGTTGTAATAGAGGTTTTGTTGAGAAATGAAAGCTTTTTTAGATTTCTCTCTTAAATGATAACTATCTTTTCCTGTTCTTTGCTCGCAGACTGCGGGCAGGTGATTGAAGATTTTTCTAGAGGAGAAGCAACTGATCCAGTATGGTCAGGTAATGAACATACAAATGGCTTGAATATATTTTAACATTAAGTCTTATGTGGCTGTTGAGACTTCATACTTCTTTCTGATGACTGCTTTGAATGCTATTAATTGTAAACTATCTAAACTTCAGGTCACAAATAACCATACATATACAGTACATAGCTCTAAAATGATTTAATCAAATCAAATGTTTTCTATAATTCTTGCAGTTTTACCTCTGCAATCCAGAAATTCTTTGTTTAATTGATCCTGAGTGTTTACTGTGATAAAATAATGATTACCATGCAAACTACAGCAACAGAGCCAGAAATGAAGTTCCAAAGAGAACGTAAGAAACCTTTGCAAGAACTCTGAGTGAAGAGTTTCAGTGCAATCGGACACATAAAAAATAAAGACCTACAACTGTACCAAAATTTGACTTGATTTATTTGGTGGTATAAATTGCCTGTGGGAAAACAAAGTGTCTCTCTTATGCTGATAATAAGCTGTCCATGATGTTGAAATAGTCTTCCCACACCAGCCTAGCTAAAGAAGCCACCACCATAGTCTCTATAAAATAGGCAGAAGAGTGGCTCTGGATTAAATTACTGGGGTGGAGCTCTTCATGAGTGGTCCCCAGAGAATGCCACCCATCACCAGTGTTGCATTGTTGTTTTTTTTAATGAAGAATAAAACTCCTAAAATTGGGATTTCTCCTGTTGATTTCATTCACCTGCTTTGACAGTGTTATCTTAGCTGCAGGCACAGAGCTGATGAGAGACAGCATGTAAGCAGATACGCTGTGACTAAACGTCTTTCTTGGCAGGTGGAGGCTGCGTGAGGCCACCAAAGGGATCTCAAGGCAACCCAGGGCTGCCAGGAGCCACAGGTAATATTTTTCTTTCACCTTTTTTTTTTCTTCCACACATATAAAGGAGAGAACAATAGTCCTGTACTGCACTCAGAAAATACTTTTCATGCTGCACAGGCTATTTATGTGCTTCTTAATTCTGGCCTCTGAAAGGTTCCTATATCTGCTTCACCAAAAAACAAACAAACAAGAAGTCCAGCAGCTAAAATGGCAAAAATTGATGGCTAAACAATAGAAATTCTGAAAACTAAACTATCAAAATTCAAGTGATATTTTCTTTTCTGTTATAGTTAGAAGTGGATAGAAACTTACTTTCAGTCTAGTAAATTGAGTTGTAATTCATGATGATGCTAAGCAACAGCACTTAAAATGTTAAAGCATGCTGCTGACCTTCAAGACTGAGCTGGGAACTGAAAGAGTGCAGGGAGCTGGGGAGGAGAGAAAAGCAAAGCATTGCATGAGGGTGATTTTAAGGGAACTTGACCAAAAATCTGGATCTTGGAATGCAATGGATTGATGAGTCTCGTGTAATAAAGCTATTGCATGAAAATATATGTAAATAATACGGTTTTATAAACATTAAAAAAAAAAAGGAAAGAATCCTACAAGATGTTTGCAAGACGCTTACAGTTTTTGAGATGCTGAGAAACAGTTACATGAGCTCAATGCCAGAGGAACACATTTTTAGAGCACAGCCCTTATCTTACTACCTAAGCTATAAACCTCCACTATTACAAAAATAGTATGTAGGCTATTTAATTTGTATTCAGTTTCTAGGATGATTGGATCTAACCTTTAGCCTTGTATTTCTTTTTTTTTTTTGGTTATCTAAACCAGTCAGCTCCTGTCCTGTGATCAGTTTAACAGAGAAGGGAAAAAATTGTTCCTCCTGCAGTGTCTCATTTGAGCCCATTACTATTGAGCATTTTTCCTTTCACACTGCCTTTTGACCTTAAGCCAAATTCCAGCTCTTCAAGGAGTTAGTCAACAAAACCCCCTTGGGAAACTTTCCTCGAGGACAAGGAAGCATTGCAGAGCTATAAGATATTTAAAGAAGCTTTCCTTAATACACAAAAGTTATCCATTCCCAGGTGTAGGAAGGCAGGAGACCAGCATGGCTGAACTGGGACCTGCTGGTCAAACTGGAGAGCAAGAGGAAAACACAGAGGCAGTGGAAGCAGGGGCAGGTATCCTGGGAGGTGTATAGAGATGCTGCTAGGCTGTGTAGGTATGGGATTGGGAAGACCAAGACCCAACAGGAATTGGAACAGGTTGTCTAGAGAGGTGGTGGATGCCCTGTCCCTGGAGACATGCAAAGTCAGGCTGAAGAGGGCTCTGAGCACCCTGATCTAGCTGCAGATGTCTCTGTCATTGCAAGGGAGTAGATGTCCTTTAAAAGTCCCTTCCAATTCAAATGATTCTATAATTCTAAAAAGCTTAATTACAAAATAATCTTCAAAAAGGTCTCCAGAAGTCTATCGGACAGGTCATTTTCACCCTCACCATTTACATATTGTTAGTCTTAAAATCAGGAGCAGTCTTTAATCCATGCTTGTAAACGTACTTAGCCTAGAGTTTGGGGCCATTCTTGGGATCTTGAGTACAGTGTCATCCCATAAATTTTATTTTAAAAGTCCATCTTTGTAGCTGGAAACAGATAACTAAAGTACTTGACTCCACCTTTGCTGCATTATATGCAAATTTCTGTTTTGACTGTTTAGATCACACTTTCTTAATTTCTTTTATATAATTTAGGTACTAAAGGTGCAAGAGGATTCCCGGGTGATCCAGGCCCAGTGGGATTCCCAGGGCTAAATGGTACACGAGGTGATCCAGGTCGGGAAGGATATCCAGGTCCTCCAGGTACCTTGAAATAATTAATCATTCTTCATATATTTATGACCTTGGCTACAGTCATGTAAGCACAATCACCTTACTCCAGATCCATCTTCATTTATCTCACCTTCCATCTTCAAACAATAAGCTGTTATAAAATTTTTTTGAAGCCAAAAGAATTTTCTGCAACTTCCTATAATGACAAAAAGACTCCAGCCTTTTAAAGTCTGCTTTATAGTGCAAAATTACAAATGGCAACAGTTCATGAAGATGATGTAGGAATAAGAAAACTCAGTAGTAAGATGTTTTGGATTCCACATGGAATGATAATTGCAGAAAGGAAGAAAATAGCAGTGTTATTGTTTCAATTTAAGTCTTTATAGCATTGATTTAAATAATAATGAACAAAGCAAAGTACTAGCTATACACCTTGCCCACAGTTGGCTGTGTTTCCAGTGTTTCCAAGCACTCAGTGCTAGTCACGTTTTTCCTGATCTGTAATAGGTGAAAGCAAGGTTGGTACATGTCTTGATCAATAGACAAGGGGCGTGGACAAAAAACTCATTCTGGGCGGGAACGTGAATCTGTATTTCCCTTTCCAAGCTCTGCAGAGTGCACTAAATGCAAAATCAGGGCTCCTATACTGTATGGCTGCCAGGCCACAGAGTAGTTAGCACTCAGACTGATTTTCAGCTGTCTTCCATACTGTCTTTCAACCATGCTTGGACTTAACTTCCAGTCCAGGTCCATTTTACCATTCCTCCCTGCCTCCTGTGTGGGAGTCCTTCCCAGTCATTCACCAGTAGGGTAGTAGACAAGGCACAGTGGCACTGGTATATGAAGAGTGTGAAGCAATTGGCATTGGCCCCTTGAGATGTACAGGGAACAGCAGAGGCAGTGACCCCTCTGGGCAACTCCCCAAGGCCTCTCTAGTTTACTGATTGCATTCACTCTTCATCTGTTCAAATTTCACTGCTGTCTTTTCCCTGCTGTTTATCAAACCATTATTTGGTATACAGGAAGTGTTTTTTCACCCTTAGATTGTAAGATGTTTATAAGATGTTGCAGTAGCCATGTCAAAACAGTTTCATGAAAGTAGCTGTGTATGGAGCTGTGGATCTTTTGCCCGTAGGTACGACATTATCTTGAAGGGTCATTTGTAAGTTTTGTCAATTTCCACACTTGGTCAACAATTCTTCTGAATGTTATGTGTTTTTAAAAGCTTTATATGCACTTCACTTTGTTTAATTTTACGTGTTTCTGCTGAGAACTAAGGGGAGTTACAATAATATAGCAGATGATATGATGATGTATCTGGGATTTGCACAGCAACTTCTGTAGTGGATGCTGTGATGCCTCATCCCTGGTTGTTTGCTTTTTTTTTTTTTGTAGGCTTTATTGGGCCCCGGGGAGACAGAGGCCCAAATGGCCTACCTGGACTACAGGGACATCCAGGTCTTATGGGAAAGTCTGGTGCTCCAGGACTTGCTGGACAGAAGGGTGCTCCTGGTGACGTTCTGGGAGCAGCAGCAGGTCCTCGAGGGGATGATGGGCTGCCTGGCTTCCCTGGCTTGAAAGGTGCACCAGGAGATCAAGGAATACCAGGAATTAGAGGTACTTCAAGTAAAGAAATGTTTAAGATTGGGGTATAAATGTAGCCAAACTATGACTATGTGAGAGAAGTGACAGACCAGTAGAACTCACGCCAAGTGCTCGTAACCCCAGAGCCTGGTTCCTCCAAACACCTCCTGGAGATTCACTGCTTATGACCAGCACTCTCACTGCACCACATGGCATCAGCTACAATAGGATATCAAAGAACAAGATTTTGCTCATCTTTGTTGTATCAGATACATCCTTTAGTTTTTCTCGCCATAGTTAATTATCTTGAATTTTCACTTATGGACTGCATAATATTCAGCTTAATTTCCAACCCCCAGAATGTCTGGATAATAGGTGGCTTTGCAGTATAGCATATAGCTTCACTGCAGAATCTGTAAATATTAGCAGAGAAGGCACAGCATTTAGTAACACATTAATAAGCCCTTTTAACTCAAGGGTCTTTGAGCACTCAGGAACAAGAAAAAGGGAGCATTACATACTTATTCACAATTTTAGGGTACTCACTTTATTTTGTTATTTTACAGAACTTAAAAAAACATGTTCTACTCCTAGTAGAGAGAGAAAACCATAACATCTTTATAGAAGCTGTCTGGGTCACTGAGTTCAATGGAGAACTTTCAATAGCTTCTATAGGAATTAAGCATTACCTGCTATACTGTTTCAGCTGGACACTTAAGACTGCAGATTACTCCCTTGCCCTGCTGTGGAAGTGAGGAAGGAGGAGAAATTGTGTGACTAGCTCAAAGCAAAGAGGAATTTGATAGAAACTTATTTTGGAGACTCATCTCATGATTTTCAATGCAAATGGATAAAGACAAGATAAGCATGTCATTTTACATGACTTATTTGAAGTGGTGAGGTCTGTTTTCATCTTCTGTACAGTCACAGAGTGAAGGAATGGAATAAAGGCAGCTCTGTGGCACTGTGGTAACATCTGACATGTCTGAGAAAACAATGCCACTATTGCCCTAAGACTATTTTTCTCTGAGGGGGAAGAAGTTCAAGGGTAAACACAAAAAGCATATGAATTTGTGAATGATTTTTTTTTTCCTTTTAGTTTTATATGAAGTGTTTGGCAATTCCTTTATTTCATCTGTGCCAGTTAAACTACTAGCCCTTCAGAACAGGGAGCAAATGTCTCTGTTCTGTTGTTAAGAGAACTCACCGTGTGTGACCTTTTAGTTTCTCTCAGTTCTAAAGTACATGCAACTACATTCAAGCCTCTGGACCTACAGTGATGTAAAACCCAAATGAAGAGAAGCAGAGCCACCTAACCTGGATTTTAAGTGTGATGTGCTTTTGAGATCTTGTACACTATTGCTTCTCCGATCTGAATGCAAAGAGTGTATTGCCATTTAAATCTGGAAGGACTTGACATTGCCTTTGCTATTATTTTGTAGAGGTGTAAATTGTCACTCAGTACATGAAGTGTAGAATCAGGGCATTTTGCTGAGGAATTTGTATGAATCTTATAGCAATACCTCACTTGAAAAGTTCTGAATGAGAACACAAAATTACAACCCACTGTTGCCTTATTTTTTTCCATTTCTGCCTATCACATTTTAGGAAGGATTCAGGGTATTATCTCTATGTTTTGGTCAACTCATTTCGGTTCTTACAAAGATGTATGTAACAAAGGTCAGAAATTACAGAATTATTGGAGTTAGAAATGAAAGAGAGTTACTCTGTTTAGATCTACCTGGTACTAAATTACTTCCATTCATTTGAAAGAGCCCATCAAACAATTTCCAGTGCAAATATTGAGACTAGCACCAATAACATCAAGAATTTAAAAACTAACAAGCAGTCTTTTAATTTGCTTTTCCTGTTCCCACTGATTTTCAGAGGAAAACTGTATCCTGAAAGAACAGTACATATTCACCTGCTTTGAGAAGTGATATGTAATAATCAGCTCTCTCAATATTTTATGTTCTCTAATGCATGGTATTATGGTATTTTAGGAGCGGACGGTAACCCAGGATTGCCAGGCCCCAAAGGTGACCCAGGGCTGCAAGGTCTCCCTGGTTTGATGGGTTTGCCAGGAACACCAGGAACTCATGGATTCCCAGGGCCACCAGGAAACCGCGGCCCTGACGGTGGACCTGGCTCTCAAGGACCCCTTGGTGAGGAAGTACCGCTGTCCTCTGTTGCTTCTCCTCCCTGTTCTCTGCGGCAGGAAACCCATATAATTTCCCCAGGGGAAAGTTAACATTGGGATTGTAGCACATGCCGAGCTGTAATTCTCAGTCAAGGAAATGACACGGATATTGCAGGCACTGTGAATGCAAATCATGCTGGCATCTCAGTTGGGGTGTAGGGGTGATGATGGTCCTCAGAGGCAGAGCTGCTGCTTTTCCTTCTATAGCCTCGTGCCGTGCCTGGACAGAGCTCACTGCAGTCAGTCTGGGAGAACGGAGCAACTAAATGGGAGTAATCTTGTATAAAAGAGGCTTAATTTTTAAATAAAAGAGGAGGGGGAGATCATGTTGGGAGTGAGTATAGAACCAGGATGTTAGCAAGATTGGTTTGTGTTGAGAAGCTGCTTTGTCTCTGTAATCATTTCTGAAGTTCTTTGATGAAAAAACCCTGTTTTTTCCCCTTCAACTTGAAGCCAGTATGATAGCAGTTTTTCCCTTCTTGGGCTACCTTATATGTAATCACTGTGTATATCCAAACACTTTAATCTCCCTTTTCACACGTTCACATGGCAGGTCCACCAGGTGCAAGGGGAGAAGATGGCGAGCAAGGCTTTCCTGGTCCCGTGGGCATGAAAGGTCTGTCTGGTGACAAAGGTGAAACAGGTTTCCCAGGATTACAAGGTATCCCTGGTGTGACCGGTCCCCCTGGCATTAGTGGGATGGATGGCTTCCCAGGAGACAAAGGTAAGCTCTAAGTAGCTGCACTGAAAGGAATAATGTTGCTTAAAGCTGCTCAATGCTGAGATGAATAGGACACATTTTCTGCTGGACTACTTCTTTAAAACAGAAGAGTTATGCTCCCAGGCTTAATATATTCCAAAATCATTGTCTGTTTTCTCTTGTGTTGTGCTTGGTGCAAAGCTAGCTTGTGACATGCAGCCTTACTACGGAGAGCAATGGTGGTTTACAGTATTTACTATTTGTTCTTTCCAAAAGTCTTTCCCTTGGCCCAGTCCCACCAGCTCTCACTGAATTGGAGAGATGTTTCCCCAAAACTTGAAAGTTTTTGAAAGTTGGCAGCTGTGTGCTGAGCAGTGCCAGACACCAGACCTCGATGCTGAATTTTAACACGATACTGATCTTTTGTATAGACAAGGAGAGACTCTCTCCTGTCTGCCGCAAAAGCACTGTATACGATGCAAGTTGTTTGTGTCGCACAAGGAGTTTCACCAGAGTTCAACTCTGCTTAAACAGAAGAGATGAGTGCCTAAGAACTCATACAGAATGATGAAATCATCAGTTGAAAAGACAGTTAAGACTTCTTTTTTTTCCCCCAGGATTACTCTACTGTACTGATCAGCTCCTCATTAGAGGAATGAAGATCTGTTTGTTAGCATGGCCAATGTAAGATAGGATCCTCTTGTTTAGAAGAGAGGAGTGCCATAATTGTTGGCCTGTAGGATCAGGGTTGAAATGATTTTTCAGAAGATGACACTATAATCTGGCCATCTCCACATCTTCTTTTGGCCAGATTAAACAACTCATTGAAGCCCTGATCTCGTTTAGATACCTACCTGCCAGAGAGCTTAGGTGCCTAATATAGAATGGCACATTGTCCTAGGCATCGATGGTACCCAAAAATGGTGCTGCAGCAGTGCAGCTTTCAGACAGCTTTAGTCGTGCATTATCACTTCATATTTACTTATTCTGCAGAAATCTGAACAAGATAACAGTTTTCTTCCACTTCTCTTTAAAGGCTCAAGAGGTTCACCTGGCATTGATGGTTTCAAAGGCATGCCAGGCCTGAAAGGAAGACCAGGAATCAAAGGAATCAAAGGAGAATTTGGCTTACTTGGGACTCGGGGTGATAAAGGCGCACAGGGCGCACGAGGCTTTAAAGGTATTTGCTTATGAGTGGTACAGCGTTTGCTTTTCACATACAGAGAACTATTTTGCAAGGGTGCACTGACAAAGATGACACATTTTAGACATAGTTTAGCTCAGACATTCCTTCACCTATTTCACACATGGGCCTCTGGCTGAGAGGCTTGGATTTGAGGCTCAAGGGAAGGCTGTTTCTTTGTGAATCTTGAGCATGGTCAGAATGGAGGCGGACACTCCACTGAGTTTGAATGCACCTCCAGGCACATGCAGAACTCTACAGAGTTTTTCTCTGGGAGGTGTAAGACGCTCTGGGGAAAAGATTCAGATTTTGCCTCAAGATAAAGGCAACAAAATATTCAGAAAACTGTGCAGTTAAGTCAGAAACGTATCAGTTGATATCACTGTCAGCAAAAGGAACACTGTAATTCAGTCCTCCAAAGGGAAGTTGGAACAAAATAGCTGGTAACGAATCCAGACGCTTTCTTTCACCCAGGCCTTTTTAAGTCCCGTTTGACTGAGGGCTTCCCTTTCACTGGAACCTACCCACTTGTCTCTGCTATCTGTGATTTTGGTAACTGATCTACTGAGAGGTAAACTCCTCTAATCACAGAGGAGCCCAAGTCAAGCTCCCCAGAATAGCATATGGAAGTCTAGCTCAGTTTTCATATTCTCTTATGCTTAATTGTTCTGCAGGTATGTTGTATTGATATGGGCAGTTCTCCATGCAGACAGGTTTTCCATGGCTTGTGCAAGGTTTTCCATTAATCCCTTTTCACTGATTTCACTATTCTGTTGTCTCTTTTTTTCAGCACAGTGCAGCTGACCAGCTTTTTTAAGTATGGGTGTTTCTGTACCCTTTAGGTGACCGTGGAGAGCAAGGCCCCCCGGGAGAGCCCCCGAAGCTGAAGCCTAGCATGATGATGGAAGTTAAAGGTGAAAAAGGAGATGCTGGAGAAACTGGCACCAAGGGATTCTTTGGCATAAAAGGTCAGTGCTCATGGCAAAGCAAAGCGAGCACGTTTAGGTTTATTAATTGGTGTCTAAGTATTTTCTCACATACTGTATAAAACATTCACAGCTCAGTGCACCCCCATACTGCAGCCCACCCAGCAAAGCCTCCATCAAACAAAGCTGAGCTCGCAGAGACAAAACCCAAGGAAAACTAATTGTTCATGCCACTTGTGTGTGCTGCCCTGTTGTGCCAGCATGTTGTGGTGTTGTGTTGCAGGAAGGCTGTTAGCATGAAATTTTTTTCCACGTGGGCAACTGTGTATCAGCCTTCTCTGGTCTAGTGTTTTAAGTCTTCCCTGTTTGCCTTTTTCTCCTGCAGGTAGCAAGGGAATGCCAGGCCTCCCCGGTAAGACAGGAATTCCTGGGTCCCCAGGGCACCCCAGTTATGTGCCTGGTGTGAAGGGGGACATCGGTGCAAAAGGGCTGACGGGTCTGAAAGGGTATCCTGGTCCGACTGGCTCTCCAGGCATCAGAGGCTTCCCTGGCAGCACAGGAGGCAGGGTGAGTCCATACCAGGACTGGCAAAATGGTGTCCTTTTGCTTCAACTTCTCTAGGGAGCAGCATTCACCCCTTGAAATTATACTGAACGGCTGAAGTACAAAGATAAAAATGCAATAAGAATGGAATAAATAGAGCAAATCCTTTTGCTTGATGTCTCTAATGTTCATTAAGGAGAATCTCTTCTCATTGGGAGACATCAGATTTCAGGTGCCAGCTTTCTGCCTATGAGGACCCAGATTGTTCCTTCCAGATCCTTGGTTACTGTAGCTGCTGGTACAAATTATTTTCAGCAGTGTGTTTACTCTTTCTTTCCAGATTGATGGCACCACTGCCAATAATTACTCACTGTCACTTCCCTAATAGTAAAAAGCCTAAGAATCTGAGCTCCTTCAGGGCAATTCACTTTGGCAGCAAAATAAGTTATACTGAAGTCTTGCAAAAGGTCTGGCACACATAATTTCTTTAATGGAGACAAGAAAATGTGTTCCTTTCTCACTTAGAAATGTCCTTCAAGTTCAGTAGAACTTTTTCCTGACCAAGAACAGGGAGACCATCTGCCATATACGTGCAATATGATGTTTTCCATTTCAAACTGAGACTTAGCAAACACAGCTTGTCACTTGGTTTGCACTCGTTTGGTTTAACTGATTTCAGCCAAATGATTCAAAGTACAATGGAAACAAACAAACAAAAACAAACAAACAAAAGACCTCCAAAACACACAGAGCAAAACAAGAGGTAAATTTAATGGCCTTTTTTCAATATTCAAACTCTGCTGCTTGGAAGGTTGAATAAATCCTCATTCTTATTAACCCATACTTGTTTTCAATCATATGACAGGGAGATAAGGGTGCCCCAGGAATTTCGGGCCATTTTGGTACTCCTGGCTCCCATGGTGAAATTGGTGAGTTTGTTCTCTTACCTGAGCTTTCTTTGTATTCGTCAACAATCAAATGAAGTGAAATTCTGAAGGATATGAGAGGGTCTTCAGTCTTAATGAGTCCTTCTATGGTCTTACGGTATGGTGTTGCAAACATAGGATGCTGTGAAAAGTTTAATTCTGTTAATTCCATGCAAGATACAAAAATCTATGGCAGGGTGTCAGTAGAGGGGCTGTTCTACATCCTGTTTTTCTTCCTTTAACTTACTTCTGTTTTTATCTACAAAGATAATAATTGCAGCATTTTGTCTTGGAAGTTGCAGTCCTTCAAAAGAACGGGATATTCTGCTGGTTTTGGTTAAAGCTTTGCCACTCACTTCTTGTTTTTACCTTGAAATAGGTGAGCCGGGCGATACTATAAACTTACCAGGAATGCCAGGCCTCAAAGGGGAAGTTGGTGTGCCGGGTCTTACAGGTACTAAGGTCACTGTTACTCTGGATTTCTCATTTTTCACAGATTAAATTCCACAGAGGAAAGGTGGGAGAGCTTAGCATGTGCTTTTGATGGCTGTTCAGCCATCTTGAAGAGGTGCATCTTTACTGCATTGAAATTAATATGTGCTAAGTTTACCTCTTCAAATGAAATGACAGTTATGGTACTAAACTTCAATCACCAGCAGCTCTAGTAAAACACCATAATATAATTCTTTTTTACCACTCATGACAAAAGGAGCAATATCAAGCCAAAATTATGTAAGGGGTGGATAGCAGAATTAAGTTGATTGATTGGGTTGGTTACATCTGCACATTCCGCATATTTGAACATCAGAGTCATAATCCAAATAATCTGGGGATTGCTGTTAAAGGAACAAATTTAATGACAGATTGGCCAAGATGCGGTAGAAGACCATTCATTCTCCCACACTATGAAAGCACCCTGACTTGAAGAATGTCTCCATCCACTAGACCAGGACTCATCAAGTAGCCAGCTTCACATCAGCAAGTTAGTTTAGGATTATATAAAGATTACTAAGAAAATTTACTCTTTTTGCAGGCTTAAGAGGAGGCCCCGGACAAAAAGGTGAAGGAGGTGATCCTGGTTTACCTGGCATTGAAGGCCTCAAGGGCATACAGGGTGTACCTGGCTCCTTGGGACAGAAAGGTAAAATATTCCTCCCTTTTAACACTCCAAAGAATAAAACAGGATGAGAAGAGAAAGGGAAAAAACTCTATTCAATCAAGAGAAATTCCTTAAGTTTTTAAAATGTTAATTGTTCTGTAAGTTGGCAAAGAGCAATAAAAAGAATGTGGAACTCCCAGGAGAACTTGTTAAGAGGAAATTTCAAAAGATTAACTCGGGTTCACAGCAGTGTTTCCTTTCCTATAACAATCATGTGTCCGGTCAAACTGTTGCATTGCTGGCACACTGAGGTATTCTCACGGCGACAAGGAGGTGGGCATTTCAGCACTTTTATCTGCCATAAATGCAATAAATATGCCACAGGATCTAATCGGGGAGCCTTTGTGCCAGTTTCCCTGGCTGAACATACAAGAATGCAGGGAAAGCAAAGTCAGGCCTAGCTCAGGCTGGATCTTGTGGCTCAAGAACGTGTCTCATTCCAGGAGGACCATGAAAGTGCTCCTTCAGAGCAGTTGCTCCACGTTTCTTATATAATTATAGGGCATATAAATTCCATCCAAACCGGAGCCGTGCTAGTAGGTACATCACTGGGATACAACACTATTCCGATTAGTTTTCCAGTCAGGGAGCCAAAACAGAGGGGCAAATGGGGCAACTAAGGTGCGCATAAATGAAATTACCTATTGTAACTGCTAATTGAAGTCAGACAACCATTTTAGTAGGTGTCCGTTATATTCCCAAGGTTGTCATAAGCCTGAAATTTGCAATTAATGGTTCTGTTACACCTTGCCTGTCTTACCTTTTCTCTCTTTTGTCATCCACTTGGATGAAGGGTGCAGTGTCATACAGTGATGCTGAGGACGTAAGCTTTTATTTTGCTACCTGGGAGAAGGAAGGCAGCAAGAACCAGTGTTCTGGGCTGCTGACTTCTAAGGACACTCATGATGATATACCGTTGTCACATAGGTTTGCCTGGACTGGTCGGCCCTCCAGGGCAGCAAGGAAGCCCCGGGACGCCTGGATTCCAAGGAGAAAAAGGAGCTCCCGGCTGGCCTGGCTTACCAGGACAAGCAGGTATTCATACAGCTTTGGCTATTCAGTCATATCAGTGTGAGCTTTTACTGTTATTCTTTTGGGGTGAAGAAGAAAGAGGGCTTTTTGCAATTCACAGCAGCAGAGCTCCCTCTAGTAAACGTGCTCTAGATGAAGAAGTCCAGATGCATTGATGGGGACCCATGTGGTTGCTTTCTAATTCCTTGGTTCTGAAGGACTGTATCTGCTGAGCTCCCTTGAAGTTGCACTGGGGAAGGTTCAGGTTGGATATCAGGAAAAAGCTATTCTTAAAAAGAGTGGTGAGGCATTGGCACAGGCTGCACAGGGAGGTGGTGGAGTCACCGTCCCTGGGGGTGCTCCAGAAAATGGTGGGTGTACGTCTGTGGGACACGGTCAGTGGGCATAGTGGGGATGGGCTGGCAGATGGACTAGATGACCTTGGAGGTCTTTTCCAACCTTAATGATTCTGTGATTGTAACCTCCCTCTCAACCAAGAGAGCAGTTTTCAAGAATTGTTTTCATTCATAATGAAGCTGAGAAGAAAGAGCGGTGATCTACAGTGTCAGAATAAAAAGTGGCATTAGATGGCAAACAGTAAACTTGTCTTCCATCATCATCAAAACCCACTTACTGATCTGACACGTGGTTCTATGGATTTGGGTGGCTTACATCCAAATTGAGGCTCAGGCAGAATTCTGCTATCAAAATACAGGCAGTAGTTGAAAATGAAACTGTATCACAGGATACAGGATCTCATTATCTGCCACCTGACTCCTTCGTATATGAAGTGAGCAGATTTTTTCTCTACAAGTACAGCAGGAAATTGCCCTGATTTTAGTGAGATTCATCTATCTGAATCTGCGTCAAAACAAAGCTAATAGAGTTATGGAGGCTGCCTTTATAAGCAATGAAGAGAGAGGCAGACAGTTATTTTTGTGAAGGTTTAATTGTCCTTCAGAGCTCTGACAATTGATTAAAGATACCCATCTAGCTTTAACATCGCGCTTAACTTTTTGATAGACACAAATAAATGGGATAAATTTTACCTATGACAGCAGTAGCAGCTATTACACATTTTGTTAACTGTTGTTTGTGGGTTTTTTTTAATGACCCAGAGTGAATTTCTCCTGAAGAGGGCTTCATTATAATTACATTTAGGTTGTACAATTATCCCATAATTGTCTTGGTTTGAGGACTTTTGAAAACATTAAATGGTTATTAGAAAGTTGCGGTCGCAAGACTGGAACTAATGGCCTTCTACCAGACAGATTAGAGAGATTTTAAGTATCTCATTGTGAGCTGATTGGATATTAATTAGATTTGCTAATTAAAAAAATAAATAACGTATTACGTAGTAAGCTAATTATAATTAATTAATTTGCATATAATACATGAGAGTTTAACACAGAATCATATTTATTTAAGCACTTCCATTTTTTCATGTGGAATATATATGATCTAATAGAAACTACTAAGATAATGAGTCTAATTTTAAAACAGGCTTGCCTGGCTTAAGAGGAATCAGTGGACTGCATGGTTTACCGGGCACCAAGGGCTTACCAGGATCACCAGGTCAGTGAGACTTTCATTCTGCCTGTTGATGGGCACTGCATTGGGTTCGGTGCAAGTGTTGTCTGTGAGATCTTTGCAGTGGGACTTTCCTTTTCGTCCTCTAAAGCTAAATGTGTATTTGCCTCATTATTATGGACTCTGGCAAACAACTGCTTACAGTGTACGCGCTGAATTAGAATACAATTTCAAATCATAATTTCTTTCCTTGTGTAAAGTTAAATCCTCGTTATTTTCCTTTTCTGTTATGAGCCATTTTTCCATGAGCCACTCTATTCAGTAAATCCATATGCTCTGTACAAATATGTGAGAATGCTGACTTGTTACTACATGAGGAAACATTTATTCTCGCTTGTGAACAATTCCACAACAGGTCCAGACGGCTATGGCTCTGCGGGCTTCCCAGGCCCTGTGGGTGACAAAGGAGAAGCAGGAGAGCCCAGCAGAGTGGAGGGCAGCCAAGGCCCGCCGGGTCAGAAGGGAGACAGAGGTGTTCCAGGTCTGTACACTGGAGAATGGGATCCACTTATTCTTTGTTCCACTTTTGGGTGTTACAGATGTCACAAAGTGCAATATAGTGTAGGCGGCTGCATAGGAGAGCTACAGAAGCAGTGCCCAACGTGGGGAAAGTCACAGTTTGTAGTTACTGCTTCTGCTTACCCAGACCTTACTCAGAAACAGTGCACTGCCCAATGCAGGACATGGTAACCCCTTCGGGATGGCCTGCATCCTTCCCCACAGCAGCAGCCCCCTGTACTCCCCCCCCCCAGAGCTCAGCACACTGCAGACGCCAGAGGCTGCTCTCAACCACCAGCTCCCAAAATATTTTTAAAGAGGCTCCAATTACACCAATCCTATGGCTCTCCTTTCTTTCTTTTCATTGCAAAACCTTCAATGTTTACCTATCTTCTGAAAGCCTCGCAGTCCGTTAATGTGTGATTTTCCTTCTGATCCCTCTTGGACTCTATTTGCGCGCACCACGTTTCACTTATACCATCACCCTCGTGCCGGGTTAGCGTAAGGCCTTCCAGCTCTGACCCACCTCGCTATAGCAGGCAGCAGCTACCTCAGTGCAGTGCACCACCAGTTCTTCTTCCATCAGAGGGTCTCCAGACCAATGCTACGGATGAAACAACTACTACATGTTTTAATAACTTTTCCAACATTTTAACTCTAAAAGCACCAAGGGCTGGCAGACACATAAAACTTTACTCCCTCTACCTGAACCGTTCAGTGGCTGTTCTTTTGTATTCTGCTTTGTCCTTACAAACAGGATGCATATTCTCTAACACCATTCCGACATTTCATTTCAAGCCCTGGAAGAAATAACCATTTGGCTTATTTTGTTTGTGTCTATCAGAATTAAATATTATTAGGTTTTTTTACATGACTAAACAAAGGGGGTTGTGTGGCTTCCTGACAAGGAAGGATAATTTTGAACAAAAAGGTGAGGTAAATTTTTGGCCATTTAGCTTCTCTTAAGGCTACTTATCTTCCTTTGGGCCATTTAACATCTTCCATCTAAAGAGAATTTCTTGGTATTCAAACTTCTGGTTTCATTCAGCCCTCCAGAAGAACAAAGTGTCTGTGACCCCTATTTAATAGGACACAGAGGAACAAAGCTGCTTTCTTGTCTGCTGAAATATACTTAGGATATCTCAAGTACTCTCTGTTTTGAAGTAACATTTAACCTGGCAGACACAATATTATTAACATTCCACACAGTGAGTTGTAATTAACTATCCAGAGAGCTTTGAAACACAACTAATACTTAGGTTTTCTTTTGAGAACACCTCCACAGCATCACCTGAGGGAAAACAAACAAACAAATAAATAAATAAAAATAAAAAAGCAAAGATCAGTGGGAACTGCAGGTGTTTCCACTTTGAAAATACCGTTCGTTGCACTCAGTGAAAAGTCAGTCCTTCTAATCGAAAGTGTCCATTTTCCTTGCAGTACTGATCATTTCTTCTCTTCTTTTCAGGAGTCCAAGGACCCTTTGGCATTCCTGGGCAGGATGGACTTCCAGGGCCTCCTGGGATTTCCAATATATCAGGATATCCAGGCGATACAGGTTCCCCAGGTCTAGATGGAGTGCCAGGTAATTCATGCCTCGTATCCCTCAGATAACAATTAGAGATTAAGTACAAAATTAGCAATAGCCGTTTCTTTCAGTCTTTATTCAGTAAAGTATCTCTATTAAATGCAACACTGAAGTCTCGGTGCTCCTTGAAGACAGAACACTGGGATGCTCCCAGTTAGACAAAACCAGGGGGCAGAACTGTATACGAAAGGCTGTTCCTGCAGGATGGCCTGATGGAAGGGCTTGTTTTTCATGCAATGGCAGATTTAATCAATCATCTAAAATTCTCTTAACATCTTTCAGAAGCATTATTCTAACTTACTGCTTTAAAATCTTAGATCTGTGGTAGACTTGCAGATGTGCAGACTATTTTCTTTATCATTCCCAATTTTTTCCTCTGTGAAATTACATAAGAAAGCATTATCTTTTCTCATCTCTAGAAGTCCATGCTGTGAGCTTGCCTTTTTCACACATGAAAGAGCCAATCTGTGACTGCATATTTAGAAGCTGATAGTCCTGTTGCTTGTTGGACTGCACAGTCATTTCAAACTTCAGTGCCACCACGAAGCACTTGTAGCAGAAGTTGCAGATGTATGTATACATCTCCATGTGATGTGTGGAAATTGAGATGTGAACTCAGCAAAAAGAGCAGGCAAATGATCTGTGAAACCAACAAAATACCTAGGTTTCCAAGTGTGAAGAGTATGTTAGTTGGCCGGACTCTGCTTACTGATTCCCACTCCCCAAGCAGTCATTTCAGTAAAAAATCAGTAATAGTGAAGAGAGTGGGATAGGAACAGGAAGACCACCTGCCAGCTGATGTGGAATAGCATGGCTCTTTTACTTTGCCGTAAGCATCTTGCATTCGTATCCACACATAATTCAACTTCAACGGGCAGCATGAGAGAAGCCTCACTGAAAACCATTGTTACTTAATTCTTTTTTCCCTGGAAACAAAGTCCATTTCTTCTCTTCTCAGGCAGCAGAGGTAGCTAACAGAAACCTGCCAAGTTTAGCTTCAGGCAATAGGTACTTCTGGGAAAAGCAGCTGTTCCCGTAACTGCCAAGAGAGAGTGAAGCAGTTACTGGTATCCAGGTGTTCAGCTGAAGCACCAAAGTACATGGAACACTGAGTCCTTGGCATATTTACCACCTGGCACCAATCACGTATTTGCTGCTGTCTGATTTCTCTCTAGTTACTTGGAAAATTTAGGACAAAGCAGGGAGGCACCCAGTGAAGTGGGGCATTTGCTGGGGCAGAGAGAGCCCCAAATCAAAGGCTGTGACAACACCATATTCTGTGGGAACTCTATGCTCTAATTCCTCTGCCACTGCCAGGCTGGGAGCAGGATGCAGATTAAGTCTGTTAGACAACTGAGCACAAACTCCCTGCTTAAATTAAGGAAATAAAACCTGATGTGATACAATTAGCGCTGCTACTTTCATCTGTGCCCGGGTATTAAGGCAGTATGAACAGATTACAGCTCGAATGTGCTCTAAACAGGCTATCCAGGACTACATGGGCAGCCTGGAATACCAGCTCCACCGGGAAGCAAGGGAGAAAGTGGACGAGCAGGTGTGAGCGGACAAGCTGGCCCCAAAGGGACAAGAGGTGATCCTGGATTACCAGGGAGACCTGGGATTCCTGGTTATCCTGGACCAAAAGGTGAGGATGGGAGATGCTGATCATCTGTAGAGGGGAACCCTCTGCGCTAGAACAGTTTGAGTATCATGACTTCAGAATTCATGTGTTCTGTGTTAAAATACAATAATGTCACGTGTCTTTTTGCATTAAAGGTCGTAAGGGTGAACAAGGTGTCATTGGCTTTATTGGCACAATAGGATTTCCAGGTGATTTGGGACCCATCGGACCCAAGGGGGATAGAGGGCTTACTGGTGAGTAATTGCAGTCAGATGCGTGACTTCTTTCTAAACTTTCTGCAGCCACACAGGGCTGACATAGGTGGCCCTTCCTGTAGCAGGAGGTTTAGACCAGGAGGCCTCCAAAGTCCTCCAGCCCTGCATGACTGTGTGACCCATGGCAAATTCCAGTGGACAGGTGTCTAAATTAATATGGATTGTCAGCTTTCTGCCCTAATGAATTGATTTTATACAAGGTACTGGCTCCAAAATCAGAGCCACTTTCAAGGGGAGAAAAGAAGATTTCTTTGTATAAACTAATTCTGCAGAGTATACATACTGGTTATTTAGAAATCTATACCATCGTTTATCTGTGTTTCCAGAAGTCCATAAAAAGATGATGCTCCACCTGTTGACTTTTGGGGGGGGAACTTCCCAGCCTCCTACATCGTAACCGAAGGGAGCAGTAGCACCACTCATTTCCTTCAGCTTATCTTTATGCTGTCTAATAAAAAATAATCCCCATCCTCATATGTGTTCTCCTGATATAAAAAGTCTTTTACCCGAGGAATCGTACTGCAGACACTTCAGAACAGCCCCTCTCTTGCATATGCAGCCAAGTAACAGCAACATGTCTGTGAGTGAAAGCATATGAAGGCAAGTATGTTTTTGTTTTTGTTTTTTTTTTTTAATCAAACTGCTTCATCTTGTCTCTTATCACAGGCTTTCAGGGCCCTCCAGGCTCTCCTGGGTTGCCACCAATTCCTCCAAGGCTGGTTGCTGAGCAAGGTTCACCAGGTCCCCGTGGAAATGCAGGGCCTCGGGGAAGTCCAGGTGATGCAGGACCTCAAGGTCCACCAGGAGAACCAGGTAGGAACTGCACACTTAGAGCAACAGCTCAGTTGCCGTGAGCAGTGAGGCCACCAGTGCACTGCTTTGGCTCTCTTCAACTCAAACTCATATGAGTCAGAAAGGGGAGTCAAACTTGGGCTTTTCAAAACTAGAGGCCTGGCTTTCCTCTGCCTCCTAAGATTCAGACCTTAAGCAAAACAGGAGAGAATTGTTGACGACACTTGCACAACCAAAGCAACATCAGATATGGATACAGGCACTTAAATCAAGAACAAAAGTCACTGAAAAACTCATCCTTGTGGGTGTGCTTTTGGTGAAGGAAATGTAGTGACACACAGACCAGATGCAGCGCACCTCTTGCTGCTGGTCTCGTTACAGACGTGTGGTGGTAGCAAGAGTGAAAGATTAAGGTGGTGGGTGTCATGTAGTCTTGATCCTAGCAGTCTTTTCCAATGAATTCAGTGCTCTTTGAGCAGTAAGATCTTGCTCTCAGTGTAAACTGGTAAACCTGGCAGGCAGGACTGAACACATGCAAACAGAGTACACGTTAATGGAGTAAGTCATTGTGCTCATCACTGTTGTTGGTGCAAGGTCTCAGAGGCTTACCTGGAGAACCAGGACTCCAGGGCAGAGGTGGCATTCCAGCTCCTCCTGGATCCAGAGGTGAACAAGGAGCAATGGGGTTTCAAGGTCCAGTGGGATTTGAAGGTAAGAGTTTCACACAGCATTTCTTCCCTCTTTCCCATTTCACTGCCTTAAATTGTTCTGAAATTATTATCACTGGATGGGGAGGCTGGAGAAAGCTTGTGTCTTCACATATTCTTCACGGGGCACCTCTAACTTCTAAAAGAGGATGCACTGTTTTCAAAATGAGTTTTGATAGGTGTCGATGGCAGTCAACTCATGAGAGTAAGTTTTTGATCTGAGTGTATTTTCATATTGCTTTATTTCAGCACAGTGTTTTGCCAGCACTTAAACAGTGTTTGAGTAGGTGATATTTGGATAGATGATGTTTAAGGGATTGTATTTGTGAAGAGAATACTTGTGTCTTTATCCAGTCAAAGAGCAGCAAGATTGCCATCTTAATAAGCCAAGTACAAAGAGAAAAAGGTATTTGCAGAGCAGAATCATAACCATATGAAGCAAATACAAGCAACCGGAAAACTATTGGTTAATCTTAAGCTAAGAAAATGTTGTGAAGGAAACAGATCCTCATCTGTATTGCACAAATCCTGCTAAAATTCATCAGAACTTTATCTGTGACTTTCCCTGGCTCTGACAGAGAAATACACCATGTTAGGAACCAAGGAGCCTGTTACAGCACCAGTCTGCTTCAAAATCAACTGTTCTAATCCTAGAGCTAGTGCTTTTTAAACAGTAACTTACCATAAGAAGAGTTATCTTGCAATTAATCTTTGCTCATGGGCAGTTTAGCTGAAATATCAGCGACCATTTGTGGGAGCACAAACTGAATTGTATTCTTCTTCTCTCTTTCATCTAAGGCCAGCCAGGTCGTCCCGGTAGCCCCGGGCTGCCAGGCATGCCGGGTCGCAGCGTTAGCATCGGCTACCTGCTGGTGAAGCACAGCCAGTCCGACCAAGAGCCAATGTGCCCGATTGGCATGAACAAACTCTGGAGTGGCTACAGCCTCCTGTACTTTGAGGGACAAGAGAAAGCACACAACCAGGACCTAGGTACGTGCAGGTGTTGCTAGCAGCAGCCTCAACTCCATGCCACTGACTGCAGACAAGAAAAAGAAATGGAACTTAGAGAAAGCTTGGATTTCGGTGTGCAAGCTTAGGAAGCACCAAAAAGAGAAGATAAAAACTGTATGTCTCCATAGGGTGTCCCTGAGAGAGATCTTGCAGTTGTAAAGCCAGTGACACATTATGGACTGCGAGGTTTTACTGACACTCACTTAGGAAGGAGCAGGAAACTGAACACATGCATTGTCTTCTGTGTTGCCTTGCCATAATTTCTTTTCTTCTTTTTTTAACAGGGCTGGCTGGCTCATGCTTGGCTCGTTTCAGTACAATGCCATTCCTCTACTGTAACCCTGGGGATATTTGTTATTATGCAAATCGAAATGACAAATCCTACTGGCTCTCAACTACAGCACCTCTTCCAATGATGCCTGTGGCAGAAGAAGAAATTAGGCCATATATCAGCCGCTGCTCTGTGTGTGAGGCCCCAGCTGTGGCAATTGCTGTCCATAGCCAAGAAGCTTCTATTCCTCGCTGCCCTGAAGGCTGGCGCAGTTTATGGATTGGATATTCCTTCCTTATGGTATTTGTTCTCCAGTGTGGCATTTTGTATGGCACTAGATTTAAGTATGAGTCTTAGATACTAGGAAGGCTGCTCTGTCTTAGATTCAGTAACATCAAAATGATGCTTCATCCTGGGGACCTGGGGAACAACAAAAGTCATCCCTAGGAAGTAGAAATAGGAAGCAAAATTTATGTGAATTGCAGAGAAAATGGCCAGAGTGGCAATTTGGAGTCCTTTGTCAGAATATCATCTGGAATCTTTATATACCAAAAGTGTTTGAGAGCAGAACACCGGGACAGCTGTGGCTTAGAAGGTAAAACCATGCTGAGGTGCATCCATAGCCTACAAAGCATTTTCACAGCTACAAGAAGAGTCGGGGATGTACCTCACTATTAAGAAGCTGATCTGGAGGAAAAACAAGATACATCCCCTTCTTTTGGATACTGAAAATCACTGCTATTTAGATTTAGATGCAAAAAAATGTTTCACTTGGTCTGGAAAGAGAGAGAGTCTCCTGTTGCTTTAAAAGTTAATCTTCAATGTATTCTCCCTAAGCGGCTGAGGCCCCTCGGTGTGCTCAGCGCAGAGCAGAGGAGCTGAGGGGAGGCCTCATGGCGGCCGCAGCTCCTCACAGGGAGCGGAGGGGCAGCGCTGAGCTCTGCTCTGTGTGACAGCGACAGGGCCCGAGGGAACGGCATGGAGCTGTCAGGGGAGGGGCAGCTGGGGGTGAGGGAAAGGGGCTGCACCAGAGGGCGGTGGGCATGGAACGGGCTGCCCAGGGCTGTGGGCACAGCCCCCGGTGCCGGAGTTCAGGGAGCCATGTTGTGAAGGCCGGAAAAATAGAATAAGATGTATTTGGCAGAAATCATCTCTAGTCAGCCTTTTCCACAAATTATTTGCTTTTCAAAAGCTTCAGCTTTTTTTTTTTTTAATGAAAAGGAGAAAAAAGAAAGAAATTTGTTATTTTTTTACTTAGTTATAGAAACAAGATTTGAGACCTTTGACCTTTCTCTTGCTTCTCTGATAAGCCCTTGATAGCAATCTCATAGTTCCTTCACAGGAATGCCAAGGATTAATTGTTTGTAAAGGTAAGCATTCAGCATTGTTAAGGGCAAAGCTGTTACCTTTAGCAAGAAGCTTTTGCCTGGACAAAGTCTGTGCCAGCACCACAGAACATACAGTGAGAAGTGTTTTAGAAGATTCAGATCTTCAGTTTCCCATCTAACATTCCAAAGCGACTGAAGTGTTTGACATACACATTTTTTTGCTTCTCATGCAACTCTTGAAAGAGAAGTGAAACATGCTTGTGGTTATTTCAAGCTATGCATTGTTTTACTTCCTTGGCTGAAATTTGTCACCTCCTTCCCTTGGGTGAGGCACAATCATGAAGGGGTCACCATGGACTCCTGTCCAAACAGCCTTGGAGATTAGTAAGATTTCATGTGGAAAGGGCACACAGCTGTAGTGCTTCCTAGAAAGGTGTAACCCTTGCAGAGGGACAAGAAGCTCTGGTCAGTAAAAAGGAAGCTGTTAGAGACACAGAGTTGGTGTACACTGAGCATAGGAATATCACGGTCCTTGCCCTGAGGTTGCCGAGCAGGATTGCTCCCAACCCAGTGCTTGGAGATCACCTGCAATTTTTTTTCTGGCTGCTTTGTAGATACAACTGCAGAGGCCTCAAAGCTGTGAATCACAGAATCATTCAGGTTGGGAAAGATCTTAAAGACCATCAAGTCCAACCACAACCTAACCATACAACTCTAACAGCCCTCCACTAAATCATGTCCCTGAGCACCACATCCAAAGGGTTGTTAAACACGTCCAGGGATGGTGACTCAGCCACCTCCCTGGGGAGCCTATTCCAGTGCTTAACAACCCTTTCTGTAAAGAAGTGTTTCCTGATAGCCAACCTAAACTTACCCTGGCACAACTTAAGGCCATTTCCCCTCACAGGGCATGTTCTCCAAGCCCTTCGCCAGCCTTGTTGCCCTTCTTTGGACCTGCTCCAGCACCTCAGTGTCCTTTCTGTACTGAGGTGCCCAAAACTGAACACAGTACTCGAGGTGAGGCCTCACCAGTGCTGAGTACAGGGGCAGGATTACTAGTTCAGCCCTTCTACTTACCAACTTTGTTTATCTAGAGGGATGCTAGAACAGTTTCACTCTGAAGCTTTATAGCTTAGTACATCATCTTGCGATTTGTAACACAGCCCATGGGTTGTGTTTGAAAAAATAAATAAATCTAAAACCTCAGCAACATGCAACCCTGCACACAGGTCAGACTCTGTCGCTCCACTCCAAGGTGGCCACTTGTGTTCCTTATGGATATGAACATGGTGGGCCTCTGAGCATAAACCAAGGCAGTAATAGCTGTTATGTACTTTTATAATATGGCGTTTATTAAAGCGTAAGCAGGCAAACGTATTGAATGTACCTAGCAGATTTCTTCCTACATTTACAGAACTATTTAGCAAGTGTATTTTCCATCTGCTTTCATTTATATTGCAAACTCCTTCAGTTTCTAAGTGAAAATTAAACCGTGTCACTTCTGCAGCTGTACAGCCCTGGGGCAGACCGGGAATGCCTGTTTTGTCAGAGATCCCTTTGACAGAACACAAGTAACATTCGTTTGTTACTACTGTCTGTGTCAAAGGTAGCAGCTGAGTGGTTTCAGATGCATAAATTTGGTGTAATTCACAGTTAATGATAGAGGGAGCCTAGTTATTTGTATAGAAGCCAAAACTTTGTTTCCATAGTGCTCCTTATATGCTATGTGGAATAAATAAGACTTTATAATGACAATTAGTTATATGGAAAATCATCCTTCTCAGTGATGACAATCAGAAGAACAGGGCTGCCCATAGAGGTGGTGGAAAATCCATCCTCGGATATCTCAACAACTTGACTGTGCCCTGGAACAGCCCAGCGCAACTTTGAAGCTGGGCCTGCTTTGAGCAGAGGACTGGCTGAAGTGATGCTGAAAGGGCCCTTTCTCACCTACATGATTCCTCATTTGTAAGCTTTGCAACAGGGAGAATCCTAACCCTAGAAAATATGTTTGTCAGAAATAGTGTCAACACTTGAAATAGTTCCTTAGTATAAAGCATAGCCAAACCCTTCAGTCTTACACAGCCGCAGGATCGGCCGCTCTAGGTTTAAGAATTAGGAGCACTTCTAGTGCTTTTCCTGTCTTCCCACGCATAATTTGTTGATGGCATTGCCTGAGGTTGTGCTCTGAACGCTGCCCTCCTTGTCTCCTTTAGCACACTGCGGCTGGTGATGAAGGCGGAGGACAGTCGCTGGTCTCTCCTGGGAGCTGCCTGGAAGATTTCAGGGCTACTCCTTTCATCGAGTGCAATGGGGCCCGTGGAACCTGTCATTACTTTGCCAATAAGTACAGCTTCTGGCTCACTACGATTGACCAGCCCTTCCAAAGCAAGCCATCGGCAGACACACTCAAGGCAGGACTCATCCGAAGCCACATCAGCAGATGTCAAGTCTGTATGAAAAATTTATAGAAGCCTTTCATAGCATAAGGAACCTGCCTACCATCTAGTACTTGTACAGTGAAACCTTCTAGGGTGTTTAAACATTTGAATAAATCATGTTGGTGCTTTTTTAACTTATTACCTCAAAAGCGGAACGGAAAGTTAACGTTTGAAAGTGTATAAAAGCAAAATAAGCGTAACACAAATTAAGGTTAACACACAGACCCAGTGCTGTGTTCTCCTGCTATACAGTACCTATATATGTTTTTGCTAGTCTAACAGGTGTTGCAAATACTCACGCCTTTGAAGCACAAAAAAAAACCTTCAGAAATAAAAGCTTACCGTGGTCGGATACCCACTGCATTTACTTTAAGATAATATATACATCTCTTCTATTATGGTATTTGTCACGACACTAAACACTAACAGCTACGACCCAAACCATTAACACATTGTGATCACGCTGAGTGTTACAGCCTTGCAAAACTCTGACACTGTACAGTGGAAGGTGCTTACGTCCAGCATTAAAACCTAACTTCCATGTTTATTTTACGATTAGGCATCTCAAACACACTCAGAACAATCGGCTTTTATTGTATTTGTGGGGTTTTTATGAGCCTCACAATTTCCAAGCGCTCTGTCACTATAAATAGAGAAGCCCACAGTTGAGTGACCACAAAATGCAGTCTCTTCCTGTGTTGGTTAGGAGACTATACGGTAATGATCAGCATATTGTTTTACAAGTCTGGCCATTTTTGTTCTAGATATGCTCCAGACAGTGCTCTCAGACATAAGGTTTCAATGTTGGGTGCTCCCCAGTGGAGCCAGGAGTTGGACTCAGTGGCCCTTGTGGGTCCCTTCCAACTTCAGATGCTGGTGCATCTGGTGTCACCATGCATCATGGTGCTGTGATTACAAAGGTCCACTGTGTTGTGGGCATTCACCTGTGTGATGCTACTCACAGCACTGGGTGGTTTTGCATCACAGCTCTTCCCCTCTGAAAGCAGCCCACTCACCACAAGTAGTGACTGTGTGTTGCTGCAGCAGCAGTCGCACGCAGGGGAGGCTTTCCAGGGCAGCTTATTGCTCGATGCCACATTACCTCCAAAGCCGGAGCCCATCCTTGTGAAATCAAAGGGGAAGGAAGTAGGGCATTTATTTGGCACCATCTCTTCCCATAAAGAATTGTGTCATTGCACGCTAGGCTTGGGAAATGCCCTAAATAGCCAGCTCTTCCCTTCTAGAGAAGGAAGCAATTTAACCCAAAATATGTCTGTCACTGCTGGGGGGAACGGCGGGGGAAGAATCAGTTGCAAATGATTCTCTTCCTCCTGGCAAAGTCTGGTTCTATGTTCCCAAACACCAAAAACTGAAATCAAAGAGAAAACTAATTGCTGATATCAAAGTCACTGGTTCACTCCTGCATCCGGTGCTTATTGGCTTTTGTAATTACATTCCATCCTCACTGTGTCATAAATAAATGGGTTTTTTATACACTTCTATTTGTTGATTATTTCAATTTTTTAACAGGTTTTGTTGTTGTTTTCCTACAAAACGCGTATGGGCAGCTCTTTTGAATTGCTTTGCATCTAAGGCAATAAAAAAAAAGAGGCACTGCCATAAAGAGCCTTCCTGAAATTCAAACTCTGCAAGCAGGAATACACTTTGTGGCACTTAAATGGTGAGGCACTTAAGGTTGGACTGGGTGATCCAGTGGGTCTTTTCCAACCTTGGTGATTCTATGATTCTATGAAATCCTTCCGAGAGGAAACCTGCAGTTCTGGAGCTGCTCATTTAGGCTGACACGGTGGTATTTCACGTGTTGTTACAAAAAGGGAATTTAAGTCAATAAATGGTAATGCTGCAAATTAAAGCCAAGTATTACTCATGTTCCCCAACCTCAGGAAACTGATGTTGACCAACTTTGACACGTGTTACCTCTGCAAAAATGTGAAGTGCAAGTGAAGTTCTCAGCCAGCAGGGTTTCTGGCCTACATTAGTTGTGCATGTAATTATGTAGATCCACAAATGGAGAATTTCCCTGTGCTTGAAACCAGCTCTCTGACCGTACTGGAGCGATGAATGGCAGCCTCCAAACAAACCAAATCTGCCACTATTTATTTCAGCTAAACTAAATCCCTAGAATTGCAAACACTGCCGTCCACATCAGCCAAATCTATTCCACATTTGCCCATCCTTTCAGATTGCGCACAGATTGCAGTGACAAACACCTGAGAGTCATCAGTTTGCCTCTTCCACATCGTGCCAGACAGCCACAGTTGCTGGACAAGTGAACATGACATCACCAGGGACTTTTAATGTTTGCAATGCCTGCAATGCAGCAGCTGAAATGTTTTAAGAGAATTCGAGTTGAGGTTATACAAACCCATAGAAACTATTGTGTCAGCAGCAACAGCTAAGTATTCAGCCTTCAGTGGCTGACACGTTGCCTAATCTTCTTTTGCAGCCAATTCGTTTCGTGGAATTCAGCAGATGGGTCCTTCTCCAAAAGTTGCATTTCCTCTCTCGTTTCTGACTCTTGCGAGCCGTTTGCTCAGCACTGTACACCAGAACAGCATGAGTCAAAACAAGGGCAAGGGTCAGGAAATGAGGAGGGGAAAAAAAAACATGCCACGTGTGTGCAAAGTTTCATATTTTGTTTGTGTACGTCATGTGCTCCAGATCCAGGCACTTACCGTTCAGGAACTTAGGGTTCTAAACATAGCGCTTTTGTCTCCTAAGCTTCTGCTGTTTGAAAGTAAGTGTAAAGCACGCTGCTGAGTCTGGAGAAAGGTCAGCAAGGATACGTCCTCCTCCACAGGCAGCGGTGCACTGCTGCACCAGCACAGCCGTAGTAAAATCAATGCAACTCAGCCAGGTGACACCAATGTTTTTCTCACTGTATCAACCAACTCTGCCAACTACATGCTGCACGACTGGGCTTGTCCAAGGCAGCTGGAAATAGAACAGCAGCAACGCACAGCAGTAGGCATGCCCCTAGAACAGGCAGGATCAGATTGCTGCCAGCAGACAGGGTGCATGCTCACCCCTTTCTGGGTTTGGCTGCACCTTATCTGAGCAGCAGACTGCAGCCCTACCCCTGCCTCGCTCCAGCACCACTTTCAAGACACTCACTCGCTCTGCTTTCAGCCTGAATAGTGTTGGGCTTTCCACCGTGACACAGAGAAGAGCATGGCCAAGCCAAAGTGGGCAGGCACAGCTCAGCCTTGGCTGCAGACCTGCCATTGCCTGCCCCATCCAGCTCTACCCCTCAAGTCACAGCCTGGCCCAGCTGGTATGGGCAGGCCCATGGCTCGTGTTTACCTGGTGTCACCAAAAATAGCGTCTCCTTTGCTGTCTGCACACTCCATATAACCTGGACAAATGTAATCTGGAAAAGAGGGAACAATAAGTACTTAGAAATGAGTTTCCTCGTCCGCAGCAGGGCAGGCAGAGCTTCATACAACACTGCCAACCCTTGTGCAGAGGCATCCCCACGCACAGCCATGAGAGGCCTGAGTCAAGGCCATGCGCTGGAATTGTTAATGAGAAAAGCAGCCTTGGGAGGGCAGGGTAATACACCACACTTGGCGGGACACAGAAGAGCTGGCATTAAGGAGGGACACAGCCAAGACGTGCCCAAAGGGCACAGCCACTTACTGCCTCAGCGCTCAGGGGATTGGGATTTTGACTGTCTGGGGAGCTCAGCCACTACTTGCCTGGTGTCAAAAATTCCCCTGTGCAGCTTCCACCCATCACCACAGGCAATGGCGCTCACTGCAGCCCCTGCGCTGGTGGCATCCCCAGGCTCACTGCAACTACAGAACCCCAAATTACGTGAAGACAGCAGCTCTTCTGTACCATTTCACCTTCCTGAAGCAGCTGTTTTTTTCTACAATGAACCACACAACCATGTGTTAGCTGGGGAGGTTATTAAGATGAGCAAAACTAGGACATGTGCGTGTCAACGCTGTGCTGTCAAATGGAGCTCAGCTGTAGCAGAGCTTAAGTTACTAATTAAAAAAAAAAAAAGAAAACCTGCATCAAATCCCATCAACCTTCAAGTTTTGCTTGAATGTGACCTCAGCAAGTAGCGAAGAAATGGGGCCAGCATGCACAATGAACAATCCAGATTCCCTCCTAAGCTCTCACCAATAGCCTCCATGCATTGCTGGGTGTGCTGGGTTCTGCTGGAGGACACTCCCTTGTCCTCCATGGTTGGCAAAGCGACAGTCTATCACAGCCCAGGCCTTTCTCAAGGAACTGTAGGCAGTCACACCATTAACAGTATGTTCCACAAGTGTAGCCCTGTGGGCAAAGAATGGATCCTGTTGTATCCCTTTCAGTAAAAATATCTAAGTCAGAGCTTTTGGAAAGACTGTAGGGATGCAGCAAAGCTAGTGGCAGACTTTTCACAGACCTTTTTGGTCACAAACAAGACCAAGTATGCTGCAATACACTTGCAACAAGGAAATAAAGCTATTTTGACCTTCACCCTGATGCGAAAGAGCTAAGCTGCTCAAGAGGACACATTGGTGAAAAAACATTTAATTTATACTCAGTAATAATATAGTTCCTCATTTGTTTAGGAATGGTCTCCCTACGTACCAAACAACCATGAGCTGGGTAGGACATAGAGAGACGACAATGCATATAAACAGCTAACCTTCTGGTTTTGAGAAACAATGTCAGAAGCGTCTGCAGGAAGAGGAAGGAGACCCTGCAAAAGAACCTGCAGAACTGGAAATATGTATAATATTCAGTGTCTACGTGGGACACTGGTTGGGAAGCTCTAGGAGCAGTATGAAGCGTTAACCCCTCCTCTTTACTGCAGGCAGAAGAGATGCCATAGACCTCATTAGCGCTCCTTAGTGTGCTTTCTGTTGTACGAAGGGAGTTTCTTTTCCTATTCCTCCTGCTTCAGCCATGAAAAAGAGCCACAGGAGACAAACGAAGGAGAAAACTTCCTCCTGCAGCTTCTAGGTAAAGCAGCAAGGTCTGTGATGCTGCTTGTGAGTACATGAAAGCCCACATTAGAATTCACAGTAACAAAGCCTTCCATATTAACAGTACATATCCACAGTGATTTTAATAGCACAGCTTCTGAATCTTACAATGTCAGATCTGACATGAGATGACAGTAATTTCTTTATTAGCTACAAATATAAATTATACCTGGATTTTCTTTTTTCTTTTTTTTTTTTTTTAAGAATAAAAAAAAAGTACCATGCATTCCATCTTCCAAAGTCAGAATCACAAGGGAAAAGAATGATAACCATTTGAAAGCTGCATAGATTATACAAATAGATCATTTACATGTAACATGAAGTGGCGAGTCATTAAAAATAAGACTTCCTCGAAACTGTTCAAGTGATTGTCACTACCAGACGTACCAACACAAGTTGCCTTCGGAGCCCTTGGAAACTGGCACGTCCTCCATCATTTCATTCCCATTCTCATACACAGAGTTTCCCAGAAACATTTAATGTTCAGGAGACTCTGTGGCGTTATTTTTGTTTGGGACTTGTTGGGTGTTTTTTTTTTCTTCCACGTAAGCCATCGCAGTCTATTTATTCTTTGCTTTTTCCTCTCTGGTGTGCTGCAAACACTCCTCTGTTTGCCACAGTGGGCAGTCCCTCCCCCTTTTTCTGCCACGTAACTGTTTCAGGCACAACACCCAGATTTTGTCCTTTTGGCTGGTTTGTAGTCGGTAATGTCGACAGTCTGCGGTGGCCCCTCAGCTTTCTGCCGTACGATTATTGGTACAACCATGTCAAACACAGTTTCAAAGAGGTAGTCCACCTTATATCCTGTTTTTGCACTGGTCTCAAAGCACATTTTCTCAGCTGCCGGAACATCCTTCTCATCCAGCATTTTGTATTTCAGTATCTTCTTATAGAGCGCAATCGCATCCTCCACGCGGACTTGTTTTCGCACCTTTGAGCTGCAGCCAGCAACGGCCTTCTCAGGTCTGTTTTCATCAGGTGGTGAAGCGCAGTCATCGCTGAGGTCCACTTTATTGCCAACGATAGCAAAGATGCAGTCAGCACTGGCGCTGTCCGTCAGTGCCAGGAACTTGTCCTCCAACTCCACCAGGCTCTGCAGGCTGTTCACGTCATACGTCAAGATGACGGCGGCTGCTCCTCTGCAGTACATTGATCCCAGGCCATGAAACTGCTCCCGGCCTGGCAAAGGTTTAAATGCAACATACGTTAGTGTGCAGGAAGCTGCATTACCAACCAAGTTAAAAAGTTTCAGAAAATTCAAGCCAATTCCATACGATGCTAAGTCTTATTTTCCCCTCTTTCTTTTCCTTAAAAGTGCAACAGTGCCACAGAGCAGCTCAGCAAAATGCACGCTGATTCAGAGCAGGGAATCTGTAAAGATGAGCAACCGTGCAAGACTGACAAAGCAAACACAGTTGCAAGAAGGAAAAAAAAACAAACAGAATTGTGTATTAGTTTATGCCCCATGAATGACCACCCTGCTCACACCCACATATGTCCCATTTCACCTATCCAGTCATTTATAAACACATAATAAAGTTCTATTGTGTCAAACTCTGCTAGAATTCATAACTAAACTTGATACACGCTTTCTAAGTACATCCACTTCAAAAACTTGGATCAAAGTTAGCAATTCACTTCTTCTTAGATTTTGAAAGTTGGTGGCAGCCTTGGTTGCAGCAATGATGAGATAGCAGAGTTTAGGTCTCGTTTAACATCTTCATGAACGTCCTGTATAAAGGGATAGAACATACCCTCAGCACATTTGCAGATGATACAAAGCCAGAAGGCATGGCTGAATGGCAGCACAGCCTTCTGGTGCGCCAGCAAGACCTAGACAGACTAGATAGTTGGGCAAAGAGGAACCTGAAGGGGTTCCATAAAGGCAAGTGTAGAGTCCTACACCTGGGAGGAATAACCGCACAAATCCATACAAGTCAGGGGATTATCTGCTGGAAAGGAGCTCTGTGGAAAAAGACCTGAGTGCTCTGGTGGATGACAGGTTGGCCATGAGCCAGCAGCATACCCTTGTAATGAAGAAGGCTAATGGGATCCTGGGGTACATTAAAAAGAGCATGGTCAGCAGGTCAAGGGATGCAATCCTTTCGTCTGCTCTGCCCTGGTGAGGCCACATCTGGAGTACTGTGTCCATTTCTGGGCTACCTGGTTAAAGAAAGAGAAGGAACTTCTAGAGCATGCAGTGGAGATCTACAAGGATGATTAGGGGCCTGGAACATCTCCCTTATGAGGAAAGGCTGAGAGACCTGGGGCTATTCAGCCCAGAGAAGAGAAGACAGAGGGGATCTTATCAACACTTACAAATATCTAAAAGGCAGTAGTCAAGAGGATGGGGCCAGGCTCTCTTCAGTGGTGCCCGGTGACAGGACAAGGGGTGGTGGGCACAAACTGGAACACGGGAAGTTCCACCTGAACATGACAGAGAACTTACTTCCTGTAAGAGTGACAGAGCACTGGAGCAGGCTGCCATAGAGAGGCTGTGGAGTCTCCTTCTCTGGAAATACTCAAAGCCTGCCTGGACACTTTCCTGTGTGACCTGCTCTGGGGAACCTGCTTTATCAGGAGGCTGGACGAGGTGGATCTCCAGAGGTTCCTCCCAGCTCCTACAGTTCTGTGATTGTGATTTTGCAAGCAGTTTAGTCCTGTGCTACCCATCCCCAGTTCTTACATACATTGGCTTTACATGAAGAGACTCCTGGTCTTTAGTATATGGTATGGTATACACCTGTCCCACTTGTACTTTTTTAGTGCATTAAAAACAACACAAATGAACACTAATTTCACTTTAACAGTAATTTACTTTCCAATTTACTTGTCCTGTTCATCACTCAATAACCAACAATTAATAGCCAAATTTTTCTTCCTCTTCATCATTCAGTGAGTACCCTAACAGCACTTTCAGCTAAGCCTCGCTGGTCTTCTTCAGAGCTGTTTCTTGGAAGACAAAACTGGGAAGCAATCAATGCTCATCAGTAATTACAAAGGGACTAAGGGAAATGTGACACAGGAAAATGTTTTCCTTTCCTACAGGGAACTGCAACTTTCCCTATACATCTACAGCATATGGAATTTTGCTCCAGCACCTTCACTTTTATTCCCAGAACTGGATGGAGAAAAAGATCAAATACATCAGATTTCAAACGGCCATCAGGGCCAACCTTTGGTCGCTACCAAACAAAACTGTGACTGAACAAAGAAAAGGAGACAGCCAAGAAGGTGGCTCCGAATACATTCTTTCAAACATCAAACATCAGAATTGATCAGCTCTTTTCATACAATCTCTTTGCACAGGGCCTCCACTTACAGAAAGTCTGGAAATTATCTGGTTACTTTTTTTTTTTTTTTTTGCAGGAAGCTACTGATCACTGAGAGTAACAGTATGGTGAAATCATTGCAAATGACTGCTGGATGGGAAAGGTAGAAATTCATGCTGAAGAACATAGGCCAGCTTACATTAGGATAACATAAAGAGGTGTAAAGGAAGATGCTAAAGATGCTCAGAAACACAAAAACCTTTATGTGAATAAAAATAGTGGTATCTTTCAGGCTGGTGAATGACTGAAAAAGAGTACAAATGGATGTCCCTAGATTCACGTGTAGTCTCCATTCCCTTCTCATAACAAAAAAAAGAATGAGGATCTCTCATCAAAAAAGCATGCACGCAGTTAAAATACTTCCTTACACAGTGAATAATAGGAAATTACTGTCATATGATATTTCAGTGGTCAAAAGTTCAATGAACGGTGATCGGGAAAGCATTAGGCAAAGTTTATAGAGAACTGCATCTGGGCAATTTTGTGTAACTTCTGATTTGCTTTCCTCCAGCAAAAAGAAGTTCTTTAACCAGGAAGGTGGAAAGAAGAAAAGAAGGTAAAAAAAAAAAGAGATGCTCTTGCTTGGTAAGGGTGAGGAAGATGGAGGTGTAGGGGAGGTCACTGCTTTCCTACTTTTCACTCTAATCCCACATCCACATTTGTGCTTTCAGTCACACTACAGCTGAGTCTTTAGAAGCCTGCCATTTTTCAGCAGAAGTTTGTGCCATGACCTACTTTGTTTTGCTCAAAATCCCGATTATACTGTGGTCTGGAAGCCACAATGGAACATATATTCTCCCTGTTCTCCCACTTGAGATGCCTAAGCTATAAAATCCAGCCCCCAAAATCATTTGCTGCAGCAACTGAATAGTAGAACAATACCACTGCTTGTTTTGTAGAATTTGTATGCTAATCTAATCTTGCCCAGCATAATATAAACTATGACACAATTACATTTTAACTACAAACTGACAGTTTCTACAACTAACATACTGTTGAAAAGGGGGAAAATAGCAAAAGGAAGAATTTGCCTTGCATAAGGGATTAATTATATCAGAGGAATTATGGGCAGTCTGTCTCGCTCACCCACACAGCGCAATCTACATAAACATGCACAAAAATGCATAACTCACTTCTGCAGCAGTGTCCTTGTACACATGTAGCACTCAAGGGCTGGAATACCCCGATCGGCAGAATGTCCCCAGAACCGCCCAAACCATTTAAATTAGTGTCTTAGCTATTCTTCAAGGTGCCAGTCAATATAATAAAAGCCAAGACAGTATCAGACATTAATGAGAAAAATCTTAATGCACAGTCACAGAATTGCTGGGGTTGGAAGGGACCTCTGCGGATCATGAAGTCCAACCCCCTGCTAAAGCAGTCAGCCACCCGTTCCTAGGGTCAGTTATTTCTTGGTCTGGAACAAATGGATCCCACTCCAGCAACATGTCTTTTTACACAGTCAGCTCACTTAACAGTAAACACTGACTCCAAGAATTAAGCAATTTCACTACCACAGAAAAAGAAAAGCAACAGAAAAGAGAGGCAGAACTATATCAAATAATTTACAATCGAAGGAATTGCAAGTACAACCAAATCAACCACAAAGGAACACTAAGGAAAATTTTAAAGCCAAGCAACTAAAATTAATTTCCATTTTTCTTTTTATTTTCACGTTTGCCTTATTTATATCAGGTTAACAGCCCCTATGGGCATATAATTATCTGCAGCACTATCTGTATTTCAGAGGCTCTTCCAGCACGTACACGTGGTAGAGGCATCACACACCCAGGAGCAGCACAGCCAAGGAGCTCAAAATCCAAACTGACTTCAGCACCACAAAGTTCATAAGGATTTCATGGGAGAAAGAAGAGAAAAGCAGACATCAAAAGAGGCAAGGCTGAGAAATGAGCAAGGCTCAATTTGAAGACTGCTAAGAGCAGAGGTGGAAGCCCAAGCTTGGCCAGCCAGCCTCCTGCAGCACCCTGCCTGCCGTTCCTCGGGTGAGAGCCCGAGCAGCCTCTGAAGTGCTGCTGATGTCTGGGAGGGCAGAAGATATCCTCCAGACAGATCTGAACCCGTTTCTCACCTACCACCTCTACAAAGGTTTTAACTGCACCTTCTAAAGCAATGCAGCTTCCCACACATAGTTCCAAGGAATCCTCTACTGGAAGAACAAGTTTTAAACCTCTCAGTGTTGAGCACACACAAGAATGCAAAGCAGCCTTTTACCATAGGTCTTGAGGAAATAAAACACCACAAATACTAAAGAGCTAAAAAGGTCTTCCAGAAAGCAATGAAAAACAGCGATGTTTTCTGATGTCAAAGTCTGAAAGGAGTCTGAGTTTCTGAATTAAGTATGTAGAGTGAAAAAGTAGGCAAAGGTGAGTGGTAGAAGCACATTAGTACTGTATCTAAAATTAACAAGAGTGGCAAATTGTCAAGACAGTTTTGGAGACAGTCCATAGGACCAGATCTCTTCCAAGGCTTTTCACTGTAGTTTAAACAGGATTATAATCAAAGCAGAAGTCAAGAGGAAATAACAAACATAAGCTATCAGCTACATTTTCCCTTTTGATTTCTTTTTTCAAAGAGGATCTGAATTCGAGCACATACAAAGTGAGACAGGAATTGTGCCCTAAGGAGATAGCCAAGACAGGAAAAAAAAGAAAAGAAAAGAAAAAAGAGAAAGTATGATACCCACAAGACAGCTCAGAGAACAGCACCAGAAAGAAATGAGGATTCAGCTGCAGTGAGAGGAAGGTTCAAAGGATGACCCTGACGCCACTGAATTGCTTCAGCAAGACCATCCATGTGATCACAAGCCTAGACAAAGAAGATCCTTCTCAAGAAGCACATTTCCTTCCGTTTGCAGATAGCGCAGTAAAGTTATGACCCTTTACATGACATTAGGGGAAACAATTTGGCTAGAAACCGAGATGTCTGATTGTGCATGTACACCAGGCTGTGTGCAGACTATCGAAAAACAAGCAATAATGTCCTTGAAGGCTTCAGGAAAATTACCCTACCCACAAGTGACCTGGGCTGCAGAGTTCTAACACTGATGAAGTCAAAGTTCTTCACTTCTTGTTCAATACTGAAATTTATTCCTTCTAGGCAGCTTTATCATGTTTCCCTTAAAGTCAGGAACTTTATTAAGACGAACTGGACTGTGCTTGTGGTTACCTGGGGATAAAAGTAAAGCTCTCCGTCACAAAGGATTAACATGGAGGGCATAAGTAGGAATTAGTGAAAACAAATGAGTCTGAAAACACCAGATAGCTGAATTTTTACATACCCAGAAGCTATCTGAATACATGGTTTCCCAATCCATTTGAAATGCCAACATTTGGGTTTGCTCCCAGACAAAATTCCCTATAGAATAAAAGTCTTTGGGGAAGAAAAAAAAAAAAAAACAGAACAAAAACATGAAGTCACTGAATATGTTGAGTAACCAGAACATTCATTTAAGTTCCGCCTTTACCTAGGAGAATACATTCACAGTGTTATACTATAGAATATAATTATGTATATGGAAGCTTCAGAACACAACAGACCTCAAGCTCTACTGAAAATGAAGACGCCTTTATTCTGTTAGTTCTCACTGCTCAGAAATTAATGTTCAAGGTGTGAACTGCATCCTACTTCAGGAGCTACTAAGTAAGTTATTAAGTTATGGATATCTTGGCCAAAAAAGAACGTAATTTAAACACGGGAAAGTACAGATCTTAATACCCAAAGGGTTTCACTTTCATCTTGTTAAGTAGAAAGAGTTGTGTGGGGAAGAAGAAAATAACAGCTGTGTTGGTTACATGAACAAAGAACAAAGAAAAATAATTCAGTACACTTCTGAAGAAAATCCACCAAAACCAAACAGCCAAGGAAGAGATCTCAATGTAGTATACGACTGGGAAAAGCCTACTGCATCTCCAAACGTAACTTACTCTAATTGCTAATGTCAAGTATCTGTCTCATATTAAAGAAAAACTTAAAAGGGCAAAAAGAGTCACCCTCATCCCATAAATCTCTACACGGGCTGGACTCAATGATCCTTATCAGTCCCTTCCAACCTGGGATATTCTATGATTCTACGCTCTATGTTCTTGACATAAAGAACAAACATGTCAAATTCTGATGGAGTCTGATGATCCCAATATCCTGCAGACATCCTCACTCTATAAACACAAATCATTTTAGGCCTATAAAGCTATCTTTCTGCACAACAGCCATTGAGTGTGACCAAGAAAGCCACATAAGCAGAAGAAACCACTCACTTCTTGCTTTGGCAAAACAAGAAATTGAGAATCAAGCTATCTGGGTGATCTCAGTGTCAGAATCTTGAGGGAAGACAAAAACTGCCCTGGCTCTACTCAGATGATGAAATGGTACGTTAATCATAGTGCATACACAGCAATCTTTTAGCGTGTGAATTCTAAAAGGCACTCTTCTAGTTTGCAACTACAAAACAAACAAACAAACAAACAACCCTTCACTTTCTGCAAGAGAGTAACTGCCCAGGCACTGGTTTTGTTGTCTGGTCTTTAGTAAGTTCTTTTCACACATTAATGACTTAGAACAGGAGATCCACGGTCAGAAACTACACAGTCAGCACATGGGGGTTTACAGCCAACTGTCACCCTGAGGCACTCAGAGATGGCAAGTTAGGGATGTTCAAGGTGTGACTAGGTCTGAGCAACAGCTCGCAGATGGGCTCCCTCCCTGTAACCTGGGGCTTATTAGTTTATCTGCTGCAAGAGAGGAGGCTGGACAGTTCTGAGTGCACAGCACCTTGCCCTCACATCAAGATTCAGCATGGCATCCTGGAGATGGTGCCAAGGAAAGGCTCCTGGTTGCTATGGGAAGGGTTTGTGCAGCCACTTGGAAGCTTACAGGTGTAGTGTTCCTTTACTTGACATCATGGACACACCAAAAATAATTCTTACTGGCTGACTATATTCAAAAGAGCTATTAGGGAAATGAATGGTACGTTTTGGTTCACTATTTGCCTGTTGTCTGCAGGTTATATAAAAAGAAAATTGCAACAACTCCTCTGTGCTTCAGAGATGCCCGTGCTCAGCTGAAATACTGATGGACTTATTCATGAATTCTTACATTAAAAAGTGTGTGAAAATGATAGGCATGTAACCACATTCTGCTTTTCTCTTATCTACTTACAGATTACACTTTCATTATTCTGCAGAGAGGTTGGGATCAGTTGAGACGTAATGACTGCTTGCATCTATTACTAACAAGGAGACAGAAAAATTGAATAATTATTGCTACAGTAATGGTAGCCAAAATGATTCAAGGGATGGATCACCTCTCCTATAACGACAAGCTGAGAGAGCTAGGGCCGTTCAGTACATCCTGTAAGTAAAGAATATTAATTCATTTAATGAAAAACAGCTATAACCTGATTTCTTTGCCTACTTCTTCTTCCTCCCCTTTAAATATAATAACTAAACTAAGAATAACTGGTACACCATAAATAAGTTCTGCTGCATGTGTTTCAGAAGAGGTGGTCAAATATGAAACAGGTTAAAGATTTTGCCCTAAAATCGTAGCCGTGTCACCTATCTTCTAAAATAGGAACCTTCTCCTAAGAGGATTAATAATTTTCTAATTTTAGCACTTCTTATATTCCTTTAGAGATTCAAGTTTACTCCAAGCCTTTTAAACAGGAAAGTCACCTTACAAGCAAGCTAAAACAAACAATAGCAGCAACTGTGCTTAATTTGTTTCTCTTTTTACAGTTTCCATAAGGAAAAAATGTTCATAACTGTATTTTGGCTTTGTTTCCTTTTTTACTACATGCACACAGACTGATAATAGCACAGCCCCTCCCATGACAGCCCTCACCAGCTGGGGAACTGTCACCACCCTTCTTCATCCTTCTGAGAACAGCACTTCCTCCTCAAGACTGAAATGTGCCAACTGGTCAAGCAGTTTCAACCGACTGCTCAATGGCTATTAAAGCATCGATTTGATTAGAAATTTCAGAAGTGGTATTGTGGCACAATTCACACAGAACAATTCTTCCAAAGAAGTTCACTTCAATGGGCCTGTTATTGTTAGGGCAAATAGCACAGTGGAAAGTTACTCAAGAACCACGTCTGCATAGTGCGCTCTGAGTCACATGCCAAGGGCCCTAAGGAGTCAGTTAATGATCTACAAGATCATCTGAGTTTTGGCTGAAGATGACGTCTTGTTGTGAAAAAAGGGCACGCACAAAAATCCATTTAATGAAAATATCAGAGAAGAAAAGCAATGGTGGCTTTTGCTACAGGGTTAGTTTTATTTAGTAGCCTCTGAGGTTATCTTTCTGGATACTCACTAGTAGAAGCTCCAAAATGAATGTCTAGTCACAATATTTTTGCTGTTATGCTAAAGGAATGACTCAAAAGACTTGAGCTTAACTCACAGCACGCCTTTGAAATGTCCGCAACTAAAAATAATGGGTAAAAGTTTGCTTTGGGTTGTTGGTAGGTTTTTTGGGTTTCTCTCTTTTGGTTTGCTGGTTGGGTTGTTTGTTTGTTTTTGACAGTTAACAGTGTGACGGTTTGGAAGAAATGTGATTTTAAGTAAAAGCTTCTTAATCTAAAGGCAGCTAAACTAAAAGCGGGTGCCTAGCAGCTGACATCTGTGCAGCTCAATCCACCATTATATCCCTCAGGGTACACTCAGTCACAGAAGTATTAAAAAAGCTGATTAAATCCTCTCATCCATACCTAGGATATAATAGACATCACTCAGTCACCTTTTCAATTCTTGTATTAGTCATATTATTCAGTTACAGCCAGGAACTATTCCAACCCAACCTTGAAAATTTTCACTCTCTAACTGGCAATGAAGGCTTCCATTGACTGGTTCCCAAAGATAGACCTGTTGCACACGTTTATAGGAGGGAGGAGATGGAGCTAACAAAGAAGAGAGGAAAGAAAAGGATTCGCAGAGTCAAGTCAGAGATAAGCAAATGTAATCCTCATTTGAATCTCACCTCCTGCATAACAACGATGATAGATTTCACTTAGCCCTCCTCATCTTGTGATGAAGGAAGAATTTGTATTTCATAAACCAGCCAGAGAAGTTAATATCCCACAAATTAATCTGCTGTATTTCAGCCTTCAGACTGAATTTGTGTAAGTAGTTCAGGAAATACCCTCTTCCAAAAAAAAAAAAAAAAAAAAAAGTATCTTCCTGTATTATTCTACAACTAAGACCACAGAACAGTGTCATTAAGGCTATGTAGTCACTTGAATACTTCACAGCTTTCATTGCCCTCTACACTTTGTAAACTTCTCAGAGTAGATCTTGGGCTCCAGGACACCATAAAACACAAAGGGTTCAGTTTGCCACCAGGCTGATGAACCTTGTAGCAAATACAGACTGTTGCCTGGACACAATCCATCTTAGCAGTCAGTCTACCTTCACTTGCAACCATACGCATTTGTTTAGACTGCCTATTTTTGTACAGAGGCTTACAAACTGACTGTCTTTGGACTAAGTGCACATTCGTGATATCAAATCAGGAATGCCTTCACCAGCCAAAGGAACTGCACAGCTCCTATAAAAAGGAAGGATAAACACTATCAGAGAAGATCTCTATTCTGTGAGAGATTCAGACCAGGAACTAACTTAAACTTTTCTGGGGCACAACGGAATCTGTTCTGTTGCATATGCACAAAATTCTTTTTCTTGCTGATGAGAGTAAATGAAAACATGGCTTTCTATTAATATAGCCAAGTCCAAGCTTCTGATCTCACAAGATTTTAACTTCAAAATCACAGTCCCCATAGACAGACCAATTTTATGTATGTTTTCTATCCAAAGATTTACATTTTAATCATATGTTACTATAGGGCAAAACATTACATAGAAGAATGTTCTTAACCATGGTATCTAGTATGTTTTGTGCCAAAAAAAACTTAGGGTAGTCCTGCAAAAAAAGTCCTGTTTACACTGGAAGATCCCACTGACACTTCCGTCACTGCACGTCATTCATTTAGCCAGACAAGACTTACTTTTCTCAAGCCACTCATTTGATTTAGTTCTTTTGATCTGTATGTAGATTTAAAGCAAAGCAAAGAACCCCAGAAGTTTTGAGCAGCCCACGTATTTTCAGCTGTCTGGAAGTGCAGCACCCTGTAAATGAAAAATAGAATTGACCTCTCCCTGTCAGCCCAGCAAACATATCTTGAGTGTATCTGCAACACAGACAAGAAAAGGAAAAAAAATGTCCCTGATATTTCTCTATTTCCCTACAAAAATGGGATGTTTCAGACCAAGACTTTCCAGCTAGACATTGAAGCCTGGCAAAAGAAATGAGGCAGTGCCAGATTTTTTGTAACATTATCATTGCATTTAAAAGGGAATACCAACTCCAGCTGAAATCTAACATCAGCACCACCCTGCTGAAACTGTGGTAGAACACTTGAGAATGAAAATTATGAAGTTTCTGTGCAGCTGTACTGAAGCGTGAGCAGGAGAGCAAGGTTGAAGCTAGAAATCTGACTTTGAATAAGTGGACTGTAACCATCAATGTAACATTTCTTTACATTTAAAAGACAATTTATAATTGTCTACTTAAAAGAACTGGTCATTTGGCAGATGACCTTCTTAAAGAAAGGCTTGATTAAAAGCAAACCATCAGGAGGAAAAAAAAAAAAAAAAACACCAACACACTTAGGATTTACTTTGAAAGAGCTCTGTGGGAAGCAATAGCGCTGACTCCTTAACTGCTTCATGGTCAGCTATTGCTCAGTGAAGGAAACAAGGCCAGTTACACAGGGGGGTGTGGAACAACCCCAGCCATGCAACACTCAGCCCTGGGTTGTGCAGAAGCCCCTTCCCCATAACACCCTCTGGAGCACCACTTTGTCACCTCAAAGAAACGTCACTCCTGCAGAAAAGCAATTCATTTGTCCCAGGACTAACTCTAAAAGCAGCTTGTTTTCCTTTCCAGTACCCGAAAACTGATACTTTTCCCTTACAACTCCCTTCCTGCAGAGGAACAGTCACTACAGATGATCCCACTTCTATGTGCAGGGTTGGTACAGACTCCTTATCTGCAGACAGGAGATCTTCAGGACCCACAATCCTACTCAATGTTTGCTCTCCGAAAGGAGAGCTGGTCCTTAGCTCAGGCAGGAATGCGTGGCTGGGTTTGTTTTAGCACAGCTCAGGGCCCTCGGAGGTCACTCCACACACGTTGAGTGTTTCGTATTGCTCAACAAGGAGCTGGCAAGTCAACTTGGCTTCCAATTCACCCAAGCAAACATTGATACAGGTGTGATATTTAAAACAAAAATCAGAGATGGGTGGGGTTAATTGAGATCACCCTCCCTAAATTACATCAAAAAGCCTTCTGAACCCCTATTAGCTCTCCGGGAAGACAGTTAGCAAGTCAGTGTCTGCCTATTCCCTCACAGATAAGAGATCCTTCCTGTTTTTCTTCATTTTTATTCCTGTTTTAAGTTTACTTAGGTTATTCAGCCTCCTCATTAGATATTTTGCTTTTGCCTTAGTTCTTTTTACAACTTGCATTTTAATCTTCTAAATTCCCCTTAAAGTTCTTTGATTGTTGTTTTGGGTTTTTTTGTTTGTTTTTTTTTGAGAGCAATTACATAAACACAAAGTCACTACAATATGATACGTCATACCATTCGTTCAGTGAGGAAATATCATAAACTTAATAAACACATCTTAAGTAAGGACAGCATGGCTTTGTTTGGGACAGACGCTGGCACCCTGGAGCATTTGGAAAGGGATGCTTTTGCCCTGAATCCATTGGCCATGGTTCCTTTTGGAGATGAAATTACTTACTAAATTGTACCTGGACAGAACCTCAAGCATTACTTCCATAAATTACTTCCATAAACCTTTTATCCTGCCTATACATTTCCAAATTCACGGGGATTAGGTAACACAGGAAGAAGAGGGCTAAAATGAACAAGCTTTTAGAATCAAAAACTGGTGCAAGACAGCAGCTGAATTCCAGTAGTTAACGCTGTTGACCAGTGGGGAAAAAATTAAAAAAAAAATAAAAGATAACATAAAAATTCTGAAAAAAATCGAGACCAGGATTCATTAAAAAAAATAGCATTTGGGGGCTGACATTTCTTTTGATCAGAGGTGACCCTGTGCACCACATGTTGTAACACTGTTGTAACATGTTCCTGCATGCCTAATGATTAAGACAATCATCTGAGCCACATGAGGAAGCCATGCTTATCAGATCAACAGCAGGCACCCCAAGATGATCTGCCCCAGCACATACTTGATATCGCCTCTTATTTCAGGTGAAATTAAACCCCACTGTAGTAAATAACTGTATATTAGCTCCTGGTTTCTAACACTTACATTGATTTTATTTACCGTTTCAGTGGTTGGCAATACTGCCCATGGCAGGAGAACAGAACTAGATGATCTTTGAGGTCTTTTCCAACCCCAGCCATTCTATGATTCAATTTTTAAGCCAGCCTTTGCTAGCAATCTGAAAAACAATAAAGCCTTGCTAGATGGGTAGGTAGAATGAAAGATACAGATTCTGGAAAGCAAATAAAATCAACTTTTTTTTTTTTGTAAGTAATAAACTCACATTAGTAACAAGGGACATAAACCTAGTCTCACTCAATAGTCGTGTTTTTAATTATTTGTTCCAATATCAACTCATTCATAGGCAGATTCTCAACAAACCCCATACACACCTCATTCATGCAGAATTTATCCTCAAGAAAACTACAACTGCTCCTACCCATCACAAATCGCAAGCAGCTTAAGTTCAGCTGTGGTCTTCCTCACCAGCTGTCTCTGGATAGCGGCTGCTCAGCAGAAGCAGAAGTCCCATTGACCCAAAGGGCTGTCCTCAGCAAGGACCAAAAGCAGGGCTGTACCAAACAGCTGCCTCCTGGCTCACCATATTCAGATAACCTTTATCACCGGGCACAGGGCTTCTGCTCTCAGAACACACGCTGGTGAAGATGAAGATGTGGCTTCGCGTTTCCAGCACTTCTTCCTTCCAGTTCCACTTCAGGCTTCTCCGCCTGCACTCTTAAGAGCATATTTAGTACTCACTGTGTGGAGACATTAATTACAGAAACAAAAAGCATAAAACAAGCACAGTAAAAATTGATTTTGTCTTATTAATGTTACCCAGCCTGGCACAATGGGAGTAACATTAAAACTAAGAACTTTTTTTCACTTTAAAGAAGATGAGGCAGCATCTCTAGGACAAAGAGAGAAGGCAACATCTGGTCCACTGCCACTGGGCCTCGAATGTTTAACAGAAACCAAGAAGTTGAGCAGGATGACATGGGAAGGGTATAGAACGCTAAAAGAGGAAAGGAGATAAGGGGAACAATAGGAGCATGACACACAGAACTGTCTGCTGTGGGAGGGAAAGCTGACAGCCTACAGAAAGTCTGATAGAGTGCTTCTTCCTCCTCATAAAAATAAGAAGTAATTATATGGGCAGGGGCCAGAGAGGGGTGAGTGGTCCAAGGCATTTTCAGTATCACTAAGATTTATTTTTAAGTAAACAACAGCCTGTAACAGCTTCTCAGAGAGGATGAAAAAAAAAGAAAAAAGCCTCATTTTACCAGTTATTTTTTTAAATGTGTCCCACTTGCAGTGACCCAAGAGATTTGATGATCCCTTTTACAAAGCTTAGAAGGTGATGACTCAACAATGCAGAGCTCTTTCTTTGCTTGTTTTGTGGTTGATTTTTTTATTCTATAAACCACAATAGATTCTGTCATGTCTCTGTTGTTTTTTTCTTAAGGAACCAAAATGTTTGCTTTCTTTGAGAGCAAAAGGCAGCAGAAGAAATGGAAACAAATAACAAACTAAAAACCCTAGAATATAACCAAAAGCCTTTCTTTCTTTCTAGCTTCGGCAGTTAATGGGAGAGTAACAACAGATTTGCACACGCAGATGACAGACATCACTTTGAAGAACAGAAAGTGAACTTTGAGAACATCCACAGCATAAAGTGTCGCAAGGTGCAGCCAGACAGGGAAGTCAGGCAGCCCAAACCCCTGGGGACACGGGAGGAGAGCTCCATGACGGCCAGTTCAACAAGGGCACAACACCAGGTGTGCACGTTTTTTACATTGCTGTCGTTTAGTGGACTGGGAACGTGACCGTAAGCAGGTATCCAGAGTTGGTTGACTCCATGTAAAGGAATTAATACACGCTTTAGACATCGCTTTGCTTTTAAAGGCTGTTTCAATGCACGTAGCTTCTTCTTCATGTCCTTCATGAGGTGTACTGCACTTCATTTACCTTGCCTCTCCTAAGAAGCTGTTTCTTTGAGATGTCTAGTTAACATTTTTACAGGAACAACATTTGCCTGAAAGCCTAAGAGTCATCCTTCGCTTTACAAATATAATTAAGAGAAGAATAAAATCTCAAATATTTAAACATCTACAGATGAATAATTTATGTGACTGTAAGTTCTTAAGCAGTCATCAGCTCCAAATAGTAAAACAAATACGTCCTTGCTATTTCAGCAGTACTGAAAACCATTACTTTCAAACAAAGTACACAAGAGCAGCTGGATGGCTGGAAAACACCTTTTCTCTGTATTCTGTTCTTAAGTACAAAAACCGTAGTCAGGAATATTAAATCATATAATGAACTACAGAAAGAAATGCCATTAGATCAACTGAGGACAGGAGAGGCTGAAAGAACAGGGGGAAATATTTATACCAGATACTTAATTGTTACTGAACAAAATTATTCCAGTCTTATACCCATTAACCTGCAGACCAGAAAAAGAAGAAAAATGGTATTCTCTGTAGTTGAGGTTAATTATGAGTTATTTTCATGACAGAAAAAAGAAGAATTTGAAAGAGCTCAAACGGTGGGAAGAAGTGGGCTCTCACTGCTAACAAGAGAAAGAAGCTGAAAACACAGAAGCCTTAATTCACAGGAAGACAGTTTCTGACTGTAATCTGCCCAAGTACTGTAAGTTATGAACAATTCTCTCAGAATCCTGTACATGAAATTTCTGCCATGTTACAAACTAGACTGAGATGTAGTTTTGCTCTAATGAACTTGCAGAAAATAGACATTTTTGTCTTTTTGCATTATATATGTAATACAGTAATACACTGGAGCTCAGACAGGTCTGTAGACTGTCACAGAATAGAATCATAGAATCACAAGGTTGGAAAGGACCCACAAGATCATGTAGTCCAACCTTCCTCCCATTACCCTTGCTACCACAAGCTACTAAACCGTATCTTGTAGCTCCTCATCCAGACACCTCTTGAACACTGCCAGGGACAGCAACTCCACCACCTCCCCGGGCAGGCCATTCCAGTGCCTGACCACTCTGAGAGAAAAAGTTTTCCTTATGTCTAACCTAAACCTCCTCTGGTACAACTTGTGGCCATTTCCTCAGATCCGCTTTGTTGCTTGGAAGAAGAGGTCAAACCCCCTCCTCATCACAACCTCCCTTCAGGAAGTTGTAGAGTGCAGTGAGGTCTCCTCTGAGCCTACTCTTCTCCAGACTGAACAATTCCGGCTCCCTCATAAGACTTGTGCTCCAGACCCCTCACCAGTTTCGTTGCCCTTCTCTGGACACGTTCCAGGGACTCACTGTCTTTCTTGGAGTGAGGGGCCCAAAACTGTCAGCAGAGTCCTTCCATGACTGGCTCCTGGATGGCCCATGCAAAGCCCACTTCAACTCTAGTCTGTTTCTTAAGAGATGGGACAGGCAGCTGAATATTCATTCACATCTAATAATCTATCTGCCCTTAAAAACAATATTAAGAGGTTCTTTTCTGGATTCCTTTTTTCCATACCAAAATAGCTTAGTAATGTTAGAAAAATCTTGTATATGCTTATTAAGTTGGCTGTCCTAAGAGACATTGTCCTCAATCTCTTGTGCTGAAGCCTAGCAATTTACTTGCATTGACAGTTTGGTCAAATTTAGAGGGGAACCCTCTAACCTTTTGACCACCTCTGCTCTCAGCAGTACCACTTGGATAAACTAAGTTTAATCACCAAGTTCAAGTCTCCTTTTCTAGAACCTTACATCTGCATGTGAAGTTACACAGCGTAACTCGAGCAAAGCAGAGAAAGTAATTTATCACAAGTTTGACACCTAATGATCTAATCTCAGGATGTTCTACAAAATGTTCCCCTGGAAGAAATCTAATCAGTCAGACTAATCAGTCGGGGAGACAAAAATGACTCTTTCTATTCCATAATTTCTAACAGCTCCAGAGGTATCCACCACAGACTCAGTAACTTTCCTCACAGAGACGCAAACAAAGGTTACTTGTTTAGATGTTTTGCAACACTACAGCATGACCCAGACAAGGAATGACCAAGTTCACCTTCAGTTCAGATGTGAAACAATGCCATAGGAAAAATCTCCTGGAAGCTCACATGGCTACAGGCTTCAGCGCAAGACCATACCAAACAACTGTTGTGCACCAGACAACTAAACTATGGTATGTAATTGCAGTGTGAAGCAAAAATACACAAATTAGCTCAACTACCCGGAGCAGCTCGGCCAAAGCAGTGTGGAACTGACTGTGTGTCTCCCTAGGTTTGAGATTTGTGCACCATAACGTCTACCTAAGCAGAGGTGAATCAAGAGCACTCAACGTACACAAACACTCAAATTGGAAAGCTACAGAACTAACAACTAGTTGCCTATCCCACACCATGCTCAAAGTAATTAGAAAGCTAGAGAACTAACACCAAGTTGCCTACCTGTATTTTAAGCACCCACTGTCTCCTTCCTTCTGAAGGAAAGAATAGAAGCCTACATAGTCAATAGAAGACAACACCACAATCCAGACTGCCTAAGCTCAGGCACCTAAACATACACTAATAATTTTAAATAAATGTTTTTCATTCTGCTGCCTTGTACCTCAGAAATAACCAGAGCTGTACAATGTAACTCTCCCTGATGCACGTTTTCCTGTATGTTACAATAAGATACGGTTTATCCAACTGAAGACAGAATAATGCAAAGGGGAAAAAAAAGCATCCCATAATGTTTCATCCCCACGTCCTTCCCTCCACCCTAAAATTGTTGAAAAGGCAGCTCAGGTATGCAGATGACCGATATTAAGCTCAAAATGAAGAGTATAATAGGGCATTAGTAATTTGCTTTATTGCACAGAATACCTATTTAAGCCTCTGTACATACCCAACTAACAGACTAATTTACTGAAGCAAATAATTCAGTTTGCGGCCATCCTTCCAAATTTTCTCCAATTTTTCCCACCATACTTCTGATCCACCAGGAAGATGTATTTCCATACATTCGCATTGCCTGACTACGCATTACTCTCTTACACCACTCTCTCTCTCTCACACACACACACAGATTTTGTTGGTATTGTCATGAAAGAGTCAGTCATCACTTAAAGTAACCTTTCAGCTATCAAGTCAGTTTTGACAGATTTGGAAAACCCACTTCTTGCTTCAGTAAGCAGGGAAGGAAGGATGCAATGCTAGAGGTACAAGCACTTCATTATGAAGATTCTCATACTGCTCCAACCTAGGATCTGGGGCTTTAAAACATGGGCTTATGCAAACTTATACATAACAGGCAAAGTCAAGAAACAAAATTTTCATGTAAAAACAAGAACACAGGCCATGCACCACAGATTGGACATGAATACACACTTGTTCTCTAACACTCAGGCCTCACTTCAGCACAAATTAGAAAACAAAGAGAACACCTTTAGTTACAGAAGTTGAGATGGTACCAAGGACTCCAACACTGCAAACCTCAGCTATGGCTTGATGAACACAAGCAATGTCATGGCACAACACCACACTGCTTTAGCCAGGAACAAAGCTCAGGTTACTGATACGATTTGAAGAGTCTCCTTGAACCATAAAGTCATTTCCCACTTTGGCTAGACCAGTGGAGTCACATTGCCTGCTACTATTAAATACCACATGCAAAGCATGGATTTAACATGGGAGTCTGAATACAGAAGCTACCACAGAGGTTCATACATGACATTCATTTCGGCCTGTATCAAACACAATAAACAAAACAAATGGTTTAACCTCCCCAGCAACTTGCCACTCAAGAGTCTGTACTAAAAATAAACACTAGAAGCAAAATTCCTCCTTCAGTAAAGTGAGATAGCTGTAGCTGAGTTAACAAAATGTGTTAATTTTATCTCCCATTTCTTGTTGATGCTTTTGTTCCCCCCCCCGAGTTCCTTGTGACAAGGTATTTCCAAATTTTTACTAAATCCCTTAGTGCAATGTTTCACAACAGAACTACGCTTCTATGGATGTCCTGAAAGCTAAACCTTTATTCCTGCTTCTGAACCTGCTTCATAGGTTCTAGATACAGAGCAGTACTCCTCACTAAAAGAACCGTGATGCTCAAGATACTTTTTGAGGTGCTATCTTCTAAATCCTTCCAACGAACAACCTCCTCCAACATACCTCACCACATATTGATCAAGATCCAATCTCAACTGCGGCTCTGTCACCCTACCCCTGGCTCAGAAAGGCCCTTCTCCTGCCTCAGGGTCATCTTAGGCTTTGATTAACCACCTCACCTCTAGTTTCTTCTCTCCCACTATAGCCCTACATTTCCAAAAGCGAGAGACAGCAGAATATTGAACAGAGTGGCTACTATCGATCTTCTTCCTTGTAAAGACATGTTTTAATTCTACTGTTCTGCTTCATCATGACAGAGGACAGTGTTTCCTTCTTACCTACAGCCTATTTTCAAATTGTTCACACCAAGTAACTTTAGCCTCTGGGGCAGCAGGCAGACCAAACTATCTGGGCTAACCCTGTACTCCAGAGGAGTGAGTCACATGCCAACCTACGTTCCTCCTGAGAGCTTCACCAGTCACCTGCTCCCCAGGAGAAAAACGTGCAGAAGGAAGCATACGTCTACACAGAAAGAAAAACCAAAGTCAAGAGGCACAAAGACTGAGTGAGGGAGGAACCAGACCACTGCAGTTCAACTCTACCCCACTGACAGCTGAATACTGGCAGAAGAAAAGTCAAATCAATTCTCCCATTCAGAGAGCTAGCTTAAGATGAGAGGAGGGAAATAAGGGAAGTTTGCTTTTCCGGTTAACTTTTATGTTTCCTCATTATCCCACTGCATGACTCCCTGCTGGTAAATTCAAAGGGCAACTTCTGTCTTAAAATGCAATAATTTCAATCACAAAGTGAATTTTATGGCATACTTGTTATTAAATTACTGGTCTGCTGCTTTGGTCCGTGGCACCAAAACAGGAGACACTGATCACTAACAGTTAAGAAACCTTGCCTCCGGGAGCATCTCTAATACGTCAGATGAACAAGCGTCAAGTTAAAGAGACTGAAAACTAACATACACATGAGTTCTTTTTGAAGTATCAAGGCATCAGAAAACACACCTGAAAATCCCAAACACTCTCACAGAATTGTTATTCATATACTCCAAGTACTTTTAAAAGCAGAGCAGGGCTGAGACCACCAGAACTTCAGGATGTGCTTGCAGTAGCAGAGATAAAAGGCTACACACTAGCTCAGTGCTGCATGCCACTGATGCCCAGCAGGAAGTTTTGGGTTACTACTCAACTGCTGTCAGCACTGTCCAGAAAATTTTATAGCTATATGTAAACATATATAAATACACATATACATGCATATCCTTTGACATCCTCGAGTCTTCAACCTCCAGTTCTTCTGCAGAAGGAAGTTATTCTGGCTGATGCTGTTGCTGACATTTCTTGGTTATGAAAATTATTTCTTCAGTCACGCCACTTGGAAAGTCTCAAAGCATACACTCGGGTGCCTTAGTGACAAGGTCTGTATCTAGCAGAATTGTCCTCTAAAATGCACCAAAGGTTCATAGTTTCTCTGTTTTTTGTCTGATCGGTTTTTGTATAGTTTAAGCACATAGTTTTGTTTGGTTTTGGTTTCTAAATTCCTTGGAGTTAACTGACTCAAACAGAAAATATAATTTGTAGCATCTGCTCCAAGAGAACAACAGCAGCCATACTGGGTCAGACACGAGGCCATCTAACCAAGCCTCTGACAATGGAGAAAAAAAGCCAAGAGCAGATGGCTAGAAAGAATGTCAAGAACAAAGCAAACAACGCTTCTCTCAGGTATTCTTCCATGTGTAGCTTATTTGCCTCCTTGAGTTGGATGCAGTATCCAAATGACTTTTCTTAACCATCAGATTGGAAAACTGGAATCGTCAAATTACTTGCTGCTAGCATTTACGTTAAAAAAAATCAAGTCTGACAACTTCTGCGCGTTCATTTTACAAGGCTTGCGGATAAGAATATGAAAGATTTAGATTAGACCAAGAAGCTGATCTTTCCAGGATAAGGATGGGTGTGAACATAGAGCCAAGAGAAGACTCCCACCTACAATAGATCATTTGCTTTTCAGACTTAACTTGGCAGAACATGCACACTTCCATGGCTTACTGAGCAGTAACAATACAGCAACGTACACTCTAAACCTCTAAACACAGTTTAGCACACAGTTTTCATCATTTCTGGAAAAAAATGAGAGATATTTCTGAATAATAGACCAAGAAGTAATGCAAGATCAACAGTGATGAGTAAAACTGATACATACATTAAATAATTCAGATCAGCACTTGAACTGCTGTAGTATTAATATCCACACATACTTAACCCACGATCCATCACCGCTACTGTGGATAAACTCATCTATCACTCAAGTGGTCTTTTCCAACCTCAATGATTCTATGATTCAATTTTATGAGGTCTAATATTGTTTAAAAAAAAGAAAAAAAAATGTTTTATCGCTTTAAGGTTTACCTTGTTACAGCCAAATGCCTAATCCATGTCAGAATAACAGCCGTCCAAACAGAACATAAAATACGGATGACTTCCACAGAGGTAACAGTGCTCAAAATAACACTGATATGAGAAAACTAAACAAAAGACAACCATGACATTCACATACAGAATATAACATGGACTATAAAAATTAGACCATGCACTCATAAAATCACCAAGGTTGGAAAAGACCTCCAAGATCATCCAGTCCAACCACCCACCTACCACCAATATTTCCCCACTAAACCATGTCCCTTAGTACAAGGAATGCATTACAAGCACATACATGTACAGTTAACCTTGTATAACTGCATTTTGCTGGAGCACTGAGATAATCCAGCAGTTACAGCCAAGCACCCCCTCATTTCCTAGTCCTAATGTTCTCAATTGCTGCATGTACAAGTAAGCGTAAGGGACCACTGGGGCACTGCAGGGCTAAGACAGACATCTGATGTTGGCACTCAGTATTCAGGAAGGTAAGACAGGTGCAAATGTTGAACTGTAATTCTGTCATATTGTGGTGCTAAAGCATTTGTAATCTCTGATCTTTTATTTCTGGAACTTCCATCCTTCTGCAGGAGCAGAAGTCAACAGTGAGACCACCCAAGAGCCAGCACCTTTGGGAGGCGAGGGAGAGGACGCCAAGCTCAACACTAATTCCCAACCACAGAGGAGAGTGGGGAACGTGCACTACAGTGCTCCCAGCACTGGACGCTCTTCAACTGGCTCTGCCTATGAGGATTCAGAAGTCCTGCTGAGGATCGGGAAACATCAGGAGCTCTCACTATGGGGTGTGAGGGAACCCAGACCGCCAGGAAGAGACCATCTCTGACCTAGCGCTCCAAGGAAGGAGCCACCTGGGTGCTTCATCTGGCTGCCTGAGATGCAGCTCTGGGGCTCCTCCAGCTTCAGCTGCGTTACATAGTAATACACTGCAATTATAGGCATTAAATAAATAAATAAATGGCAGATCAGTGTAAGGGAAATCCTCTTGGTGAGACGGGACTTTGGTGGAGCTACTGATATGAGTTTTCATCGCAGTAATAGACTAAGAAATGCAAAAAGTAAAGCCAAAGCAGCCAGATCTCCCACACGTCTCCTCCTCGCCCTCCAAGAAGTCTCCACGCAACTCTTCAGCAGTTTCGCTCCCCCTCTTCCTCCTTCTCAATTCCTGGCACAGGAAAAGCCATGTTGGACTAGATCGTGACACGAAGTGACACAGCAGGAGAATTTCCCTCCCCAGCGTCCCCGAGAAGCACACAGGACACGGCGGGGCTGCAGAACGCATCAGTGGCCGCTGAGGAACCGTCCCGGGCGGGCAGCGGGGCTCAGCCCCTGCCCGCGCAGCCTCGGCAAGCCCAAGTCCTGCACAGAGAAAGCCCAACCCGCCCACACAGCCCCTCGGCCCACCTGCCGTGTCCCAGATGGAGATGTTGTACGGCCCCCACTGCTTCAGGTAGAAGGCGCCGCCGACCGTGCTGACGGTGTCCTGGAAGCGCCGCTCCATGTAGCGGTGCAGCAGCGAAGTCTTACCCACGTTCATGTCCCCCAGCAGCACCACCTTCCCGTCCGGCTTCTTCATTGCGCCGCCGGCCCCCGGAAGCGGCGGGACGAAGACGGCCCCGCCGCGGCCAGCACGAACTCGGGGCCCCGCCGGAGCCGCCGCCGCCGCCGCGATCCGGTCACACTGCGCGGCCGCCCCCGCTGCTCCTCCCACTCCCCCCGGCCCGGCCCGGCCCGGCCCCGCTCCTCCCCCGGCCGGCGCCAGGGGGAGGGACCCAGGCGGGAGTTGCGTGGCCCCCACGCCTCAGGCCCGGCCCGGCTGGGCTATCGCGTTGTCCCGCAGGCCTTGGGGCAGGTGCCGTAACTCAGCCCCGCTCCAGCCCGGGGGCACAGCTGCAGCCACCGCATCCCCACAGAGCCAGCCGGCCCCTCCTGAACCGGCCCTCCTCTTGGCAGCAGCTTGGGCAAACTTCCTGAGAGGACGTGGTGGGGCTGGGGGAGCGGGGAGAGCGGCCGGATGGGAAGCAGCTGTCAAGAGTACGGTTGCAGAGTTACTAATCGATCAGCTGCTGATCATCTCTGGGTACCTCTCTTTCGAATGACAGGCACCCGTGCAGAAAGCAGGGAGCCCGTACCAGCAGAGGGATCCTTGCTGTACGCACTCCTACCTCATGCATTGATTTACTGTCCACGTAATAAAAAAAGACCTAAAAGCTCAAGTATGATTACTGATTTACAGCACTGCTTCTGCTACGAAGTCATGGCGCTTGGGGCACTTAAAGCAATCATCTCTGTATTTTAGCAAGGTTCTGTTGTGCTTGAGTTGCTACTGACGCACCGCTGAAATGGAGCTCTGTCTGGTGTTGAGAACAGATATCAGTAGCTTCTGACAGCGATACAGAAAAGTTAGGACAAAAACCAGGTGCAATAACAGGTTTTTTTTTTTTTTAGTTAATAATAAATACTATAGAAAGAGAACACGGTGCTCTTAGCAGATGTTTTCTGCAGTGTCTTGAAGCAGGGACCTGTGTCCCTGCGCTTCTGAGCTTCTGTGTTTCAGGCTAAAAGGAGTCAGTCATATCACGGAATCATAGAATGGCCTGGGTTGAAAAGGACCACAGTGATCATCAAGTTTGAACGCCCCTGCTATGTGCAGGGTCACCAACCACCAGACCAGGCTGCCCAGAGCCACATCCAGCCTGGCCTTGAATGCCTCCAGGGATGGGGCATCCACAACATCCTTGGGCAACCTGTTCCATCATCATCACCCTCCGTGTGAAAAACTTCCTCCTAATATCCAACCTAAACCTCCCATCTCAGTTTAAAACCATTCCCCCTTGTCCTGTCACAATCCACCCTTGTAAACAGCCTCCTGTTCCCCCTCCTGTTTATACACTCCCTTCAAGTACTGGAAGGCCGCGATGAGGTCTCACTGGAGTCTTCTCTTCTCCAAGCTAAACAATCCCAGTTCCCTCAACTTCTCCTCATAGGAGAGGTGCTCCAGCCCTCTGATCATCGTAGTGGCCCTCCTCTGGACCTACTCCAAGAGCTCCCTGTCCTTCCTGTACTGGGGGCCTCAGGCCTGGATGCAGTACTCCAGATGGGGCCTCACAAGAGCTGAGTAGAGGGAGACAATCACCTCCCTCTCCCTGCTGGCCACCCCTTTTTTAATGCAGCCCAGAACACAGTTGGCCTTCTGGGCTGCAAGCGGACACTGCTGGCTCACATCCAGCTTCTCGTCTACCAGGACCCCCAAGTCCTTCAGGACTTGCTTATCTACCAGGACCCCAGTCAGAGTGCAGACTCCTGTGAATGTCACCAGCAGCTCCCAGCGATGGCACTGTGTTACTTGTGTATATTCACCGTAGCCTAGATAAAGGAGACCACAGACTGAGGCAGTCCAACGGGCCTGGCACCACAGCACGTGACTGACTGAGCCAGGGATGCACTTTACCATGCTGCTATCCACTGTCCATGCACTGCTTGCTTCAAGGCTCATCTCTGTTTCATAGGAATCTGCCCCAAATAATAGGCTGCAATAGGGTCAGAGAGTACTGCACATTGTTTCAGAACCCTAGGAGGATTTAGGAGAAAAAGCTGGTAATGTGGACATGTTCCCAGTATGCAGAAGTGTTCCTGAGGTCAGGTTGTAAAGACCTGAGCAGTCCAAGCTTCCACCAGCCTGGGGAGTACAGGTTCACCAGGCCCAGCACAGTGCCCCATGCGAATGCTCTCCAGTCTCCAGTGGAGAATTTAAGTCATATGTTGTTCAAGTCAAATAGCTCATGATACACTGTAATGCAATATAGATAATAACAGAGCTTAGGTGACAATATTTGGGGAAAAACTAAGAGCCTGTAATTTGCTCTTTAGCCTTCAGATGTATAGCCTTGTTGCAGGATAATTTCCCAAATCTTTGAGTTTTACTGGGAGCTCCCCATGGTGATAAGTATGGGCATGAAGAGCATAGAAAGTTACTTGACGGGAAATCACGTGGAACACGTTCCTGTTTGGATAGCAGCTCACCTAGGCAGGCTGTGGGCGTTGTCTGGGGCTTTGTTTTGGTTTGGTTTTGGTTTTGGTTTAGAGCACCTGAGGACAGCATGTAATTACAGCGAGGCTGCTCATTACCCTTCCTGGCAGTATGGCAATGTGGCCACCATGCTTGGTATCCAGATGGTTTGGAATTCAGACACTTAGGACAGCTTATGGAGGTGGGCAGCACACTGCATTCTCTAACCGATTTCTGTGCTACAGTAAAATCCCTTCGAGAGCAGGAAGGTCAGCCTGTGTGCCAGCCAAAAAACCTGAGCCAAGAATCACTGTAGTGGCACCAGAGCAGCTCAGCCTTTCTACTATCCTGCAGTATGAAAGCCGCCTAATTTTGCTGGAGAAAATTAGAGCCTGTTTATTTGTTCCCTTGCTACATTTCCCTAAGTATGTTCATGTGTCCCTGAGTATGTCCCTATGGCAGGACGTTGTCCTTCCCACGGGCCCCATTTGGTCTCAGGGCGACAGGTGTTTTGTAAGTTCACGTGGAGTGAAATGTTTGTCACAAAACAGGCTTGCTTTTTGCCGAGCTGACCTTCCTTTGGGGACAAATTGAGCAAGTGGTGGAAGGTATTTGCTGTGCCAGCTACAGCTCAAGCGTCCCAGCACGTCACGAGTGTGCTGGGGTCATGCTGTTAAACACCTGTGTCTATCTGTTTTCCTTCCTCTCACAGTGCCTCTGTCTCCTGGAATGTTGAATCCCACCACCAGCATGGAAATACTGCAGGGGAGCTGAATGGGACTGTTTGTAATGACAAAGGTGGTGCTGACAGAAACACACTGCTCTTTAAACACAGACAAATCCATACAGCAGGGCCGTGTGCCTCAGTTATTCAAAGAATGCTAGGCCAGGCCTTATGAACACAGGAGGAGAGCAACAAGGAAGGCCCAGTCCTCAACGTCAGATGATGGTGGCACTCTGCTTTGTGAGCTACCCCTTGGTGAGGTATGAGGTCACTGCATGACCTGGGAACAGCTGGAAGTTTTTGAAGCATGGCAATACCTGGCTTTGTTTGTGCTTAATGCCTTCCTTTATGACTTCTTTATTTGAAATGAGCAAATAAGTGTTCATGCTCATTAAACACAGGCATTCCCACTCGTCATCCCCTGAGCAGCCCTAAATACAGCTCTCTCTCAAGACACTCTCTTTTAAGCTGCAAAGCCTAGGAGAACCATCCATTGCATTGCACTGCCCCACATATTTATCCTTAAATAGACTAGATTCATGCTCTTCACCCCATGGATCAGTCCACAGCCTACCTTCCCTCATCAAGGCAAATTACTTTGTAAGAATAGTTAGCCTGCTTTCTTTATGTTTGCAGTTCCCTCTTTTCTCCCTCCCCTTTTCCCTCTCCTTTCCTTCTTTCGAGGCCACCAAGCTCCAGGTGGACACCACAGCCTGGAGTCTCAGGAGGTGTCCCAGCTCTGTCCCACTCCCAGCCACCCACCCTCAGAGCTCCTCAGCTGCAGGGATGCTTTCTGTCAGAGGTGGAAGGAGCATGCAGCTGTGTTACTGCTGCCTGGCAATGCCTGAATCACAGTGCATTGGAAAAGACCTGTGAGTCAACAAGCTTGTCATGACAAGATGGCATGATTGAGTGATTAGAATTTGTCTGTGCTAACTAAAAAGAAATCCTTATATGAGAAGCATGAGGCCACTTCAGCCATACGGTCACTGAGATGTGAACTCTGCCCTGGGGCTCAGGTGATAGAGATGCAGACAAGACCAGGGTCTTGGAAGGAACTCCCCACCCTATTGCCTCAGTCAGAAAGTAATCAATTGTGGTTCAAAGTGATCACACAGCCAGCAGTTCTGGCAAGTGCACAGTATGTGAGTTTGGCATACACTTCTGGTTTCTGACTGCAGCATTTAAAGGTCTCACTGAACTCCACTAGCATAGGATAAACCAAGTCTACCTTACTACTGTATTATTCTATAATTCAGGAGGGCACTGTGTGTGGAAGGGTACAGAAATTCACATGCCCACAAGAAGTCACAGAAGTATGGCCTAGTAAAAGATTTCTTAGGACTTTTCTCTTTCCAGCATCATGAAAGCAATCAAGTTAGCTGATAGAAGTAAAATGGATTTTTATCTACTTCTTATAAAGTCTTCAAGATTTTTGTATCTTGTTCATGACAATCGTAGAATCATATCACGGAATCATAGAATGGCCTGGGTTGAAAAGGACCACAATGATCATCAAGTTTCAACCCCCTGCTATGTGCAGGGTCGCCAACCACCAGACCAGGCTGCCCAGAGCCACATCCAGCCTGGCCTTGAATGCCTCCAGGGATGGGGCATCCACAACCTCCTTGGGCAACCTGTTCCAGTGCGTCACCACCCTCTGTGTGAAAATCTTCCTCCTAATATCCAACTTAAACCTCCTCTGTCTTAATTTAAAACCATTCCCCCTTGTCCTATCACTATCTGGACAAACAGGTCCACATCTACATAGAATCATAGAATCCTTAGAGTTGGGAGGGATCTTTAAAGGCCATCTGGCCCAGCTCCCCTGCAATGAAAAGGGACACCACAGACAGATCAGGTTGCCCAGTGCCTGATCCTGCCTTGCCTTGAAAGTCTCCAGGGATTGGGCATCAACCACATCTCCGGGCAACCTGTGCAAGTGCCTCACCACCCTCACTGTAAAAGACTTTCTCTTTATATCTAATCTTAATCTACCCTCCTTAAGCTTGAAAGATCTACATGAAGACCTACAGTCCTCAGCAGCATGCTGGCATGAATCTGAGTGCAGGCCTGGCAGAATCAGATGGCACAAGCCCGGAGACCAATAATGACATGAGCCTAAATGAATGTAACCCGTGACTGTCATATCATACATATCATCATTATACTTCAATTCTAAGTCATTTATTTAGGCTCTGTGCCATAGCCTCTGTGCTTCTCTATTAAGAAATCGTGCCAAGCTTGTCAGTCCTGCTACTTGAATGGCGCCGAGGAGTGTCACAGACACCACCAGAGGGCAAAAGTAAGTCCCACCAGCAGTTGCGCTTCCTCCCACCCCTATCCATGTTGCTACATTTTTTTCTCTGGGCTGGATGAGCTGTGATTACTTTTTCCCTTCCCCTTTGAACTCCTGCCCACCCAGAGCACAGGGTGAGTGTGACTTCTCCTTTGGGCTCTTGCTATAGGTGAGAAGAATTTGATTGAATTTGGCAGTAAAGATAAACTGTCCTCTCTTTACATAGAAGGATAGCATTGTAACCTTTGAAGTGTAAAGTGATGGTGTGAAATGATATTTACAGCAATGACTGGATAGGTTGGCTATCAGGAAACACTTCTTTACAGAAAGCGTTGTTAAACACTGGAATGGGCTCCCCAGGGAGGTGGTTGAGTCACCATCCCTGATGTGTTTAAGAACCATTTGGATATGGTGCTCGGGGACATGATTTAGCAGAGGGTTGTTAGAGTTAGGGTACGATGGTCAGGTTGTGGTTGGACTCCATGATCTTTAAGATCTTTTCCAACCTGAGCAATTCTATGATTCTATGATTTCTCCTGAAAGTGTGAAAGTCAATCATGGGTTCTTACTTCATCCACCAAGGGTTGGCCCTTGGGTTAGGCACTCACCAAATATTGATGAACAATAAGATTTATCCAGAAAGGATACACTGATGTAGTGAGAAGGATAAAGAGATTAACAATTCAGTTCTGTGTGTGAAGGTGCGATTTGGAGATGAGGAGAAAGAAGGATGATCAAAGCGAGATTTCAAATATGAAAATGTCATTACCTTTTGGGAGGAGAGGGAGGAAAGTAGTACTGGAAACTTTTGCTTAGGTATGTGGTCTTCAAATCAGAAACTTTCTGTGTAAAATATTCAGTATTCCTCTTCAAGACGCAGTTTACAAATAGGAAAAAAAAAAGTGCCATAGTAGTTTTCTTAGTAGCAGCTATTTCTGTAACAGAAAATAACACAATGGGAAGGAGGTCTTCCTGGCTGACTTCCTCTGACATCTGTAAAGAGACAAAGAAGCGAATGAATAAACAAAAACCCACTTCAGTAGACACTGTCTATATGTGCACTAAGGCCTACTAAACAACTCTGCATTTTATTTATTTCTTTATGCATAATATCATTACCTCTGAAAGTTTGCAATACTGTATCAACGTGTAGAGAATTCATATAAAAGGCTGCATTTAGAATTTCCTATTCTTTTCTGTGTTTTTAACCACATATACATATATGGTTAAAATATACCCCTTTACCCTGCGGTGTTTCAAGGAATTTCTTTGTATGTCACTTCGTAGATCAGCTTCAATTTCAGCATGTAGGAATTTGCTGTTGATGAATCCTGTAAAACTATGATGTTTGCCTTTTCTGCTTTCTTTTCAATAACTCAATTTTCCATTGTTACCTTGGAAATCCTGTTGAAGTCAATGGAGCTTCTCTGAACTTCTCATAGCGAAGATATAAATAAGCATGATGGGATTTGACGTTCCGCCACCTCAGAAGAAGTATTCTCCCATCAAATTACACAGACTTATTCCTGCTCTAACTTCAAGATCAAAAAAACTTTTAAAATCTCCTCTGACAGACAATGTCTACTGTTTGCAGCTGAAACCCAAACTTTTTCTTCTACATCTCCAGTACAATAATCCTCTATATCATCCTGCTATGGGAAAATTTGACACAAATAACAATTGCTCGCTCTGTGTACTTTTGGGGCACTTTGTTTCTGAGCTGCTGTAAATTGCATGCTACTGTTTGACATCTTTCCAGACTGTAGATGCTGCTGTGTTTCTTGCGAGCCTGGGAAATTACCTAGAAATGAAACTCGTAGCTGCTGATTTCCTCTATAAAAGCAAGTTGCTGAAGTAATTGCTTCGATACTTCCTGTTCTGGCTTCAGCTCTGAAAGCCTTATTTGAAAAATTGCTTGCTTGCTTTTTTTCCATTTGAAATGCCAACCAGGAGGTAAGCATAATTGCAGTTTGCTTTTCTTTGGCTCTTTAGTTATCAGTAATATTCAGCATTTTCATGACGATTTCATTTTCCGAGCATTGCAGAAGTGTAACCCTCTGTTCTGTGCTGATTTACATCTCTGCAAACTTCACTGCAACATTGCTTTAATTGCTCATGGGAGCAAATCAGTTCCATATTCAGCCTGACATCACTGTTCAGTACCAGCAGCTTGGAGCGTGAAGTATTCCAACCTTCCTTCACACCCAGAGGAAGCAACTCTTAAATCAGAGAGAGAAGTTGGGTCCATAAAGGACAGGAGAAGGAAAGGAGTGGTGAGAGCAAGAAGCAAAATGCCTGAGGAAAATGTTCCACTCTATTAGGAGGTATTTTTTCATAGAATGGATCCTTTTAACACACTGAGAAAACGGCTTCCCTTCTGCGAGGGAAAGGAAGTTACAGAAATTACTGATGCTTGTTGAAATTTAATCTGAATTCCTAATTTAAGCAGAAGTTCTGGGTGAAACTCATTCCAGAATTAATATGATATAAGCTAATTGACTTCAAACACTTGCTTGTGTCCAAGCTGGTCTGTTTAAAGAGCAAAAATAACAAAGAGTAAAGAACACTTCTAGAACATACTGGCGATGTTAACGTAAGATATTATTACTGGAATGAGCCCATTCCTATTTAATTCCAATAAAGAAGGTTGTAATTCTCTAAAACTCAGAGGAGATTACTATAAAATAACATATCAAATTTGCTATTCTAAAATCAGGAAAAAAAAAAAAAGAGAGAAAGGAGAAAATTAATTTCATATGGACAAACAAAACTGAATGGCAGAAATAATTGAAACTAAAAAGCGAAACAAAAGATTTTTTGTCCAAAAGTGAAGAGAGAGGATACAAAGTGTAAAATGAAAGCTTCCTTAAGCATTTGTACATGGAAAACAAAAACAGACATGGGTGAGAAAAAATAGCTGGGAATATGCACAGTGCTTGGAAGACATCAAGGGCTGCAGAGAAGGATTTCCTTTCTCAGTGAAATGGCAGCCTGGGATTCCATAGTCTCTTGCTGGTCAGCTGCTCAGTAGAATTTTCTCAGCTCTTAAGAGCACTGTTAAAAATAAATCTAATATACAAAGCATATACATACAAACATTAAAATGTTATGCTAAAGCTATTCAGTGAAGAAGGAGTTCCTTGATTTTTATGCTCTAAGGTTCTTATTAGGGTTATACATTAGCTAACTTCTAGACATGCAGACAATGAATTGTAACAAAAGGAAATCAAAAACAACCTGCAAATGGAGAAAAAACAAAGAACACTTCTTGGCTGTATTCTTCAGAGCTGGTAAGAAAAAGTCCATCAATTTCAAGCAAGTGTTAGATCAAAATCTGGGTTTGGATGGATAACACAAGCAACTACACAATGTATTTATGTTGATTGTAAGCACATTTTGTGACAGAGAATGACAAAATATTTGTAAGAAACCTTTCTCGTCAAAGAAATGTGAAAACTTAAAACTCAGGGCCTTGTTAACCAGAAAAATTGAGGCAACCCAGGGAACAGAAGTGAATTTGTTCTCCAAATAAAATCACAGAATCATAGAATCAAAGAATGGCTTGGTTTGGAAGGGTCACTAATGATTATTGAATACCAATCCCTGCCATGGGCAGGGCTGCCCCTCACCAGCTCAGGCTGCCCAGGGCCTCATCCAACCTGGCCTTGAGCGCCTCCAGGGTCTCCAGCTTCTCTGGGCAGCTGTGCCAGTGAATATTTACCTCATTGACTCTGTTCTCAAATTGCCAATATGAAAAACTAGTTAGGAGGTAGTACTAGTGAGAGCAGCCAGTAAAGTGCTGTGGGAGAAGGTTTAAAACAGAAGGACGTAGTTGGTTTTCCTCAGTTCTGCAAGGTACCCCTATGCCCTGTGGAGCCCATAAGTTTTTAAAAAAGGGTTGGATAAAGTAATGGAAATCAGGAAGTCCCCAAGTCACTTGCAACATGTACTAGGCAAGAGAGCCCATTTGCTTGCTGCTTTCCCACACATGCTTGAACTTGAAGCAATTTTAAGAAGCAGTCCCTAAGTCTCTGCGGTTACACATAAACACAAACCGAACTTTGGGTTGACTTGACTTAAGCACCAATCTAAAAGCTGTGGCGTTTCAGGAGATTGAAATTAGTACTTATTGTCCTGTATCATGTTGGATATCAATCAGGAAAATATTCTTCACCATGGGGTTGTTGGGCCCTGGAACAGGTTCCCCAGGGCAGTGGTCATGGCCCCAGGCTGCTGGAGTTCAAGAGATGTCTGGACAATGCTCTTAGACATAGAGTTTGAATTTTGGGTGATCCTGTGTGGAGCCAGGAGTTGAATTAAATGTTCCTTATTGATCCCTTCTAACTCAAGATATTCTGTGATTCTATGATTTATGAGACACTGAGGTTTAGTAGTGAGGTCAGGGCAGGAGGTGACTGTAGAAGGGGGCTTCAAAGGTCTTCTAGATTCTGGGCTGACTCATCTCTAATATAAACTAGTGCAACATGATGGCTAACGGCTGTCCAAGGCTTTATTTTTCATGTTTTTAAATAACAAGATATAAGTGCCCTCTTGCTTCCTTATTATCAGCTGTAAGGGTCATACAACTTGTGACAACATGACACAGCTAGTTGAAAGGAAGGAAGAAACTGAGCAGGGTGGATTTTAGGAAGTAGTATAATATACAGCAGAATTGAGCAAAGAGATGTAGAGATCATACTTAAAATTAAAGAATTGAAAAGATCCTGCAGAAACTTTGTAGCTTGATCAAAACTTGTATGAGGGTAGTGTTGAAGGACTCAGAGAAAGTGGAAGTAACTGCCTCTCGGTCTTCCAGCAGGAAGACCAGTAAGTAAATCAATGGAGTGTAATTCCAGTTTGGATAGACCTTAAGCTCTTATAAATCTTTAAAAGTAGAAATTAAAAACAACAGCAGCAAAAACAGTAGGTACCAATCCTAGAATGGTGGAGTTTGAGTTAATGCTGTAAGTCTAATGTATCTTAAACTATCTGATAGAAGTGGTGACTTATTGCTTGGGTCCAGCTTCCTCCCATTCCGTCTTCTATTTCTGAGAGGTGTTTCAGTCAAGCTTTTACTCAGTCTCCCTAGTAAGGCAGATGGCTGCTTGTGCCCCACTTGTTTCCCTCTGGAAATAAAATCAAATCACAAGAGGCTACAGAAATAAGTGGCACCTATTCTTAACATTCTGTTAAAATGAACATTAAGTCTGAGCCCTCAGATGTTTTCAGGCTTTCTGACCCAGAGTTTATCAAGCACTTGAAATAAACTGTTAATTATTAACCAGTAAATGGAGGCAGGGATGGTCACATTCTGAGATCAGCTATTGCCTAAGGGTAAAATGACTCATGCCCTTGACGAACTATTGTAGGAAGAAAAAAAAAAAAGAAATCAACGTCTTCATTATCCATCAACTGTCTGTGCATTCATATAACGTTAAGTGCATTAATATAATATAGTAACAAACACAGTGGTAGAACTAACTGCGTACCAGTGTGTACTGGTGGGCCTTTGGTTTTCACAATGTTTATCTGAATGAACAGAATTGCTTTCTAGCTTTCCTTAAAGTCATGGATGGTAGCTGAGGAGCTCAGCCCTCCATGGCAAGCATCCTGTGAGAAGCATCCTGAAACTGGAAGTTGCTCTTTCTACAACGCAAAGGATATTATCTACCTGTACCCCAGGTGCAAAGTAGATACCATGCCAGCAGCTTCATGAATCAGGCTGGCCTAAACACATCATCTCCATTCTCCACAACTGCATCTGAACTGAGCCATGGATACGTGCTATACTTTGTCCTGAAGTCATGGTCCTCTGCTCAGGAGTGTTCCTCTGCACTGGTGCATCAATGATGTTCTTTCCATCCATTAGCCATATTTTTTCCTCTTTGTCCCCACGTCAAATGGTTTAGGCATACGCTTCACAAATGATGAGTACAGGTGTTTTCAAAGGCCTTCTGTAGGAGACCCTGTCTGCTGATTGTAGGTGTTCCCAGGATGAATTACTTTACATTTGTTGACCGTATGCATTTCTAGCACGTTTTCCACTTGATAGTTATATTTTTGTCCTATAAAAGTAGTTTGGCTGTCTCAGACTGATGACTAGTCAAGTACTGTCACTCTAGAACATCGAATCTCTCTCTTCTCCCTCAAAGTATGGTTCTTTAAAGGTGTTCCTATGTGGAGAAAAAAAAGCTAGCACAGTTTACCCAGAGTTTTAAAAAGCTTCAACAAGTTTGGCTATATAAGGTTATCACAAATACTGAATAAGTCAGGGACCATCCAGGAGAATGCAGTAAACATTCTGCTAATTTCTACTGTGCACGTTTTCCTTTGAGACTTCTTGTTTTCCATATGCTTTTATTTAAGCACACACAGTAGCACAGTAAATTGTTAATTTGGAATGAATGAAAAATTTGCACATGATACTGTAGTTTCATGGTTGAATGCTCCAGGTCCTTCCCTTGATAACTTTTCCAGTAAGTAAGATGAAAGAAAAAAAAATGCTTTCCATGTGACTCAAATTATGATGGAGAGAGGAAAGCTGAGTCAATATATCTTTGCCCCATACTATTGCTAGCAGAAGCCTGAGGGTGGTAATTACGATAGTCTGAGCTACTTGGAGCTGTACTCACGAATTTGGCTGCAGTGTAGGCATACCCATCGGGGTGTTTCTATTTTGGCTAAGAAAGTGGGGATTTTGATGTGTTGCAGCAACTTCCTCTCTCGGACTGAGAACATTTTTCATCAGAAGCGGAAAGTGGGAGCTCTCTGCTCCCATGTGCCACCCTGTGTTGGTGCTTTACAATTTTCAGGGTTGCATCCGAAGCCACGGGAGCCCTGTGACCTTCGCCTCCTCTGTCGTGATGGGAAAGGACATCATGATGACCATTACTTCTGAAACAGACTCTTGCAAAGGAAGAAGTGATTGCCATTTCTCCTAGACTCAGTTTTTTTTTCAAAAATCACACACACATAGCGTGTGTTATTAGTATTTACATTACAAAGTAGGATAAAATCTGCTGACCGAATACCTGGGATATGTGTGATCCCAGACCAGTTTTAAAAACAGAGGGCGATTTCTGGAGATGAGTACTGCTGGCCATGAAGTCACAGGGGTGGAGGATGTCCTGGTGTGTGCTGACTTCACCCCTTCCAAAGGGCGATCAACAAGTGGCAGCAACAAAGGGGAGGACACAAGAGCAGAATTTGCGATGGGAAAAAACACCATCTGTGATAAACCGAAGCTCTGGGTGTCTGCTTTCGGAGGGCAAAGTGTGAGAGGAGCGGCTGAGGCCCCTCGGCGTGCTCAGCGCAGAGCAGAGGAGCTGAGGGGAGGCCTCATGGCGGCCGCAGCTCCTCACAGGGAGCGGAGGGGCAGCGCTGAGCTCTGCTCTGTGTGACAGCGACAGGGCCCGAGGGAACGGCATGGAGCTGTCAGGGGAGGGGCAGCTGGGGGTGAGGGAAAGGGGCTGCACCAGAGGGCGGTGGGCATGGAACGGGCTGCCCAGGGCTGTGGGCACGGCCCCCAGTGCCGGAGTTCAAGGGGCCCTCATACTCTGGGTTTGAATGCCGAGGTGCCCTGCGTGCAGCTCCAGCTCCGCACCGCCAGGTGGCAGCAGGCCTTCTCCTATCGGCTGCTCGCCGTGGCTTCGGGGTTTTTGATGTTGTCGGTAATCGTTAATTAAAAATGAGCTCCGACTTCTCTGCCGAGGCTCCCTCGAGGTCTCCAGAGGAACAGTCTGGGATGCTCACTGAACATCCATCTGCTCAGCAGCAGTGCTCGCAAGTGTTTCACCGGGACAGAAGAGACTCTGGAAGCTGAAGGGCTGCAACTGCAAGCCTGCGCGTTTGGACTGCTGAGCCAGCAGAGAAGTGGGCGAGGAGAAGCGAGACGGACCCTTGGATGCCAACATGCAGGTGCAGACCTTTCCGCTGTAAGCCCCATAACCACAAGCCAGCCCAAAAGGACAGTTGGTACTGCGGACATAACTGAGTGAAGTACAGCATCGTGAAACTGCAGGAACGCTGTGACAGGTAGGGACCGGCAGTCGTCCTATTTGGATACGGCTCTGCTACCACCGCTCTGCATATGAATGATCCCATCCGCAAATCAAACTGAACGCTTATCACAGCACAAAGCACTTGATGAAGACTAATGATTCCAACGTCGGAGACTGCCCACGTAGCTTACCCTGTGGGAAAGCTCTGCCGATAAGAGCTTTGAAGGTACTGCGGTGGGGGTGGAGAGCGTCTTCCCCCAGATAGTCACAGCAGGAGCCCACAGGTCATTTGTATTGCTGTCACACGACGCTGAGATGTCGACATGGGCGGGATATTGTTGTGAGCAGAGTCTGCCGCTGTGATAGCCTAGAATGGCCATGAACCTAGAAAGAAAAGATTTAGGGGCCAGTGCTGAATTGAAAGAGATGAAGAGGGGCGTAGTATTTTATAGAACATTGATAAGATCATCACTTGATTTGTTTTTTCCCAGAATAATCTCATACCATTCATCAGAAAAGGCGCTAAGGCAGCAATGTGGATGTCCAGCCCAGTGGAAATGGTTTCGCATGATCTCTGAACTGGACGAAACATTGGCAAGGGGTGCTGGCAACTGATGGCAAAGGGTTGGTCACGTATCCCACCGCCAGGTGTGTGCTGAGCATCCTGCACGACCTCGTGGTTGTCACAGCAGCACAGGGACTGCACTGACTGAGGACCCACAGACCAACGTGAGACCCCTTCTCACACCTGCTGTAAATGGATGCCACGTGAAGAGTGCTGAGCGTAAGATTCCTTGGGTTTCTCACAGGATGCAAAGAGCCACCTCCATGTTTACAGCACTGGAATTGTAAGATTTTCACCCTTCGGTCATTTTTTTCCTTGATTTTATCGCAAGTTTTCTATTACGGAGTACTCTTCCTAAGGATACTTTACATAAAAGACAAAATAAATGTAATTGCATCCAGAAAATGCTCACGTGTGGTCAGATGCTGTTAAGATCACACTAATTCTTGTGGAAATTTTGTTCACTATTTGTTTCTGATGAGCACAGGGATTGACAGCATCCCTTAAAGACATGAAAACAAATAACTCCCTTTCAAGCACAGTCAGTATTCCTTGCGCTGTGCTGGCACAGTGCATCCCCTGGATGAGTATGCAGTGCTGGATGGCTGCCTCTTCACCTGCAGGGCTTATGGAGCCCTCACCTTGCTCAGATTACCTGAGGGTAATTTCTGGACTGGTTTGTGGCTTTGGGATGAGGAATTCAGCTCTCATCACCGCACGTAGCCTGTGGGAATGAGCAGGCATATGGAATTAGGCTGCTGGGAGCAGAAGGCACCAAGTGAGCTTTCAAATGCTCCATCAGCAGTCAAACAGCATTTTTCACCTCTACATCCCTTACTTCCCAAATCGTGGTTTATATTCATGCACATTATCCGTGTATCTGTAGTAACAAAATGACTACACATTTTGTTTCCTCACCTACCTTGGGAATTACCTCCTGAATGGACTAAGTACTCCGATAACAAGAAAAAAATACTGCTGTCGATATGTAAAGGAAGTGTATAAATACTTCTGAGTTAACCATGGTTGAAATAGCCTTAATCCAAATCAGATGTGTTTTTTTTTGTTTGTTTGTTTGTTTGCATTGCAAAAGTCAAAATGAGGAAGGAGTAACTGGGAGCAAAGAAGTCTCTGTATGTCCTCTGATGCCAGCTGTGGTGCTGCGAGCTTTAGATCTGTGTTTTTTCCCCTCATCTTTAATTAAGCTTAATGATAATGTGTGATTTCTCAAGTGTATTTTAATGGTGTAGGTTGCTCCAGGTGAATAAAAAATATTGCACAGCTGTTACAGGGCTCTGCCTTCCCTGGGCATGGGAGCAGCGCTGCACTGTAAGCGTTACTCTGTTATCTGCAGCTAACTGTTAGAAATGCTCTTCCAAGCAACAAGATGCCTTCTTCCCAACTTATCGGTGACGCTGCGTGTCAATGGGTTATTCAAAAGAAGTGCCACTTACAGTTCTGCTGAACTAAAGTGCAGATGACAGGAAAAATCAGTGCTTTCCAAACTGAAACAAAATACCTTCGGTTCCTGCTTGCTGTGCATCGTGAATCTGTTTGCACCCCACCAGAAGCCAAGCGAGCAGAATTTGATTCAATACAACTAACAGGATGTGTTATTTTCAGGTTCATGAACAAGAACTGTTGGTTCATTCTTCTTCCTTTCTCCTTTTCTCTTCAACTGCTGATTCATTTTCAGCTATAAATCATCCTGGCTGGAAATTCTGTGTAAGCCATTAGAAATGAAGACACAAAGTGACCAGCTGAAAAGCCAAGGAGCTGCAGTTTGACATGCTTTCAATACTGTAAATGCTAATACAACCTGAACAACTTCAGTGCAACAACTACTGCTCTGCTAATTAAGCAACTTTTTAATGGGACACTTTGAAGCCAGTAGGTATATATTTATTTCACAATCGAAACATCTCTGAAGTCCAGGTGGCATTAAATTTTGCATGAGCTTCTGGTAAATTACAGAACTTATTTTCCTTTAAAAGCTGTAGAAAGAAAATTTCAGGGGGGGGAAAAAAAAGGTGCATGCGTGTTTCTCTAATAAGAGAGTTCTGATTCAGGACAGATAATCTCCAGGACAGATAATCTCTTTTTACGTAATCATGAGAGCGGGCAGAAAAAAAATGCCCCCGATGTAAAGCATGTACATTAATCAAACTGTGTGCAACCTGAGCTGCTGAGGAAGCAACAGAGAGTTGCAGCGGGCAAAAAAGCATTGTAATTCATATTGATCAAAAGGAACCATCGTATGTCTGTTTGGCTAAGTCGCACAGGTCACTTTCTGAGGGCAAAATGAAGTAATGATACTGTAACTAACATATTTAATTTGTTTTTCGTTTCTCCCCCTCAGCCTTTCAAACCATTCATTAAGTCTCTGGAGGCTACATATATAGCTGTATTCCTTGCTCTGTTGAACGCTCCTAATTTTGATTCATTCTGTTGGCATTTTAAGCTGAAGGCAAAAATACATACATATACATAAAAGGGTTATTGCAAAGTCTTCGTTGTCTTCTTGGGAATGTGCCTGCCTGCCCAAACCTTGGGAGCAACTTCCTTTTTTGTTATTATTCACATTCCTTCCCTATTCTATCTCTCAGTTCACGCCTCCAATTAAAAGGATAATCCAGTTCTGATCTTCACATTTTTATTTCACATCCTAAGAGGCACTTGAAACAAGCACATGATAATCACATTACATAAATCTTACTTGTATGCATTGTACATGTTTCTGTCAACGTGCTAGTGATACTCAGTGTGGTTCTAGAACGTTTGCATACAAATTATATTGCCAGTCACTCCTCACCCTATTACATAAACAATTCACAGAACCATAGAATCACAGGATGGCTGAGGCTGGCAGGGATACCTGCATCCCTCTGGCCCAATTGCTCTCCAGCAGGGCCACCCAGAGCGGGGTGCTCAGACCCACGGCCAGGCAGCTGCTGGACATCTCCAGGGAGGAGACTGCACAGCTTCTGGGCAGCTTGTGCCAGTGCTCCTACAACAACACAGCGTTTCCTGGAGTTCAGATGGAACCTCTGTGCTTCAGTTTGTGGCTACTGCTTGTTCTCACAGTGGACATCTCTGAAAAGAGCCTGGCTCCATGCTCTTGCCAACGTTCTCTCATGTTTTCATATACACTGATGAAATCCTACTGAGCCTCCTCGTCTCCAGTCTGAGCAGTCCCAGCCCTCTCAGCCTCTCCTCACAGGGAAGGTCCTCCAGTCCCAAATCATCTTGGTGGACCTCCATTGGACTCCCTCCAGTACGTCCGTGTTTCTCTTGCACTGTGCACCCAGTAGTGGATGCAGTGTTCCAGGTGTATTCTCGCCAGTACTGAATAGAGGGGAAGGACCACTTTCCTCCACTTGCTGATGATACCTTTCCTAATGCAGCCCAGGACATCCTCACGCTTCTTTGCAGCAAGGGCACTCTGCTGACTCCTGGCCAATGTGGTGTCCAGGAGGACCCCAGGTCCCTTCCTGCAGAGCTGCTTTCCCAATAGGTGGCCCCAGCATGGCCTGGTGCCTGGGCTTGTTCCTCCTCAAGTACAGATCTCTGCACTTGTCCTCCTGGAACTAACTCAACTGTGAACATTGTTTCCTAGTGCTGAAAAACTGAAGCATGCAAAAAGAAAGCATAAAATGAAGACCCTGCCTGTAACACAATTCAAGTGAGGCTAAAGGGGTGTCAGAACCAAGTTAGATCAATTGCTCTCATCTTGGAAGCAACGTGACTGTTCTACTATGAGCTGGCCCACACTGAGACCTTCTCCACACAGTACCAGTAGCCACTTTGGAGACAGCAGACGGGTAAAAAAAACCTGCCTTTGCAGGGTCTGGAAGGATTATTGGTGATAGATTCTTTAGCTCCCACATCTTTGTGATACCACAAAGTGTAGGAAGACAACAATAAACAACCCTGGTCTGTCTGTGCCCACATTGCAAGAGCTCGCCTCATCCCAACACCATCCTTCCAATGGTGCAATACTGAATTTTCTGTGCTTATCTGGTCAGACATACTTCTTCTCCAAGCCATTTTAGGAGTGTATTCTGAAATACCCAAAGCATTTATCCCATACTACCTCAGCTTTCCAAGGAATGAAGAACAGATTTTGTTCCTGGCTCACTTAATTGCATCCGGACACTTCATAGAAAGTGTAAAATGAAGCATCTGTGTCCCCAGCCAACCTCACTGGACCACCTGGCCAGTGCAACTGTTCAGTGAATAAGATAGCCTGTGCAGTTCTGCTGAGCTCCTGTTACCATGAGTCCATTAAAAAAATAATAATAATAACGTGAAGAAACTATATAAAAGAGAAAGTTTTGCATCTGGAATAAGAGTTTTTACCATATTATTATATAGTTTTATCTAGTGGGTTACTATGTTTTCCCTCCGTGTCAGTATTGCAGTACTTTGAGTTTGCGTTTTACATGGTACAGTTGGGCATTGGGTTTATATTTTGTATGCCGTTGGCCAACATTCATACTCATGATGGCATGCTTATAGTTTTTATTGAGTCTCTTATATGTCAAGCGGTTTAAAGCACGAGCAACTGTGACCAGCTGCACTCCCATCCTACACCGTGGACACCAAAAAATGCAGAACCTGCAACTTAGCAAATGGATGTATTCCAGGGATTTCAAAGAAGAAACTGGATCCTTTACTCCATGAGATAGATGAACTGAATAATAATGTCAAAAGACTTTAAGGCATAGTTGAGTATAATATAATTAAAACAAAACAAAACAACAACAACAACAACAAAAACATTGCTTATCTTCAACTTAATATATTTTTTCAGATCTATAATATTTTGCTAAATAATTGTATGTGCATTTTATGATAGTTGGATAGTTTAATTAACTCTAGCTGATGATAGTACACTTGAAACTTTTCCATGTGCTGGTCACTGGAACAATTCAAGTTTAAACTCATTCTAGACTGATAGTATTATCTCTTGCTTCCTTTCATCTGTAGATTTAGATTAATGACAGTACAGTTCCTCCCACCCATTGGTTGTCAAGTTTCTTTTACAGTCTATCATGTGAAAGATCAGCCAGTAAACAGTTATCCTGTTTTTCTCTATTCGTTCCTTTATAAATTGGTCAGAAAGCTGTTAATTTGTCCTCAAATCATAAGCTTCTCAAGATTTTATCATTCTCAGTATTAACTATTACTTTCAGTAATTAAGACTGGTCAATATATCTTTGGATTTCTCTAGCACAACTACAGTGTTTGTATTATTCAAGATAATGCAAAAATAAAATATCTATAACTTAACTGGTATGTTAATGGCTAGTGTTAGTCAGGGTTAAGGTTACATGTCAGTATTGCCTAATAAATGTGAGAAGATCACTTGTAGATATTTAACAAGTCAGCTGTTCCATTCTTTTTCACTCCTGGATGTGAGCCATCCAGTCCTGTTGGTTACTGTAAATGTCTATCTCAGGTCTTTCCAACATTCATGAGTATGACCTCATTCTATTTTTGTTACCTGCAAAAAGGGATATCCAAGCACTGAATTATTGGTTGCCTAACTTTTTATGGGCATATCTCCTGTTTAGGATGATACATATCATCTTTTATTGTGCATTTGCTTGCTAGTACAATGTGCTTGCTAGTACAACGAGCTTACAATGAAGATATGAGACTTGGTGGACCTGGGGGTCCTGGTGGACAGCAGGTTGGCCATGAGCCAGCAATGTAACTTGGTGGCTAAGAAAGCCAATGGGATCCTGGGGTACATTAAAAAGAGCATTGCCAGCAGGTCAAGGGAGGCAATCCTCCCCCTCTCCTCCGCCCTTATGAGGCCACATCTGGAGTACCGTGTCCATTTCTGGGCTACCTGGTTAAAGAAAGAGAAGGAACTTCTAGAGCATGCAGTGGAGATCTACAAGGATGATTAGGGGCCTGGAACATCTCCTGTATGAAGAAAGGCTGAGAGAACTGGAGCTATTCAGCCCAGAGAAGAGAAGACAGAGGGGATCTTATCAACACTTACAAATATCTAAAAGGTAGTAGTCAAGAGGATGGGACCAGGCTCTCTTCAGTGGTTCCCAGTGACAGGATGAAGGGTGGGCACAAATTGGAACACGGGAAGTTCCACCTGAACATGACAGAGAACTTACTTCCTGTAAGAGTGACAGAGCACTGGAGCAGGCTGCCATAGAGAGGCTGTGGAGTCTCCTTCTCCAGAGATGTTCAAAGTCTTCCTGAATGCTTTCCTAAGTAGCTCACTCCAGAGAATCCGTTTTAGCAAGGGGGATTGGACTAGATGATCCCCAGAGGTCTCTACCAAGCCCTTTGAATCTGTGATTCTGTGTTTCTAAATACTTTACTTTCTGACACCTAAATTAAAGCAAGTGAATTCTACTCTTACCTTTAACCTTCATAATAAATAAACTGCCAAGAGGCTTTGAGTGTGTGCAGAAGTAAATGCACATGAACCTTTTCACAGGCAGTGGTGTAACTTCAGATGTGATTCTGTCTGTAATCAAAAAAAAAAGAGGTCATTGTGTCCCTACATCCTCACAAGACATTAGTGTAGAAGGAACACGACAAAGGCACTACAGTCACCAAAGAAATTTCTAGTCCACCCACACTCCTGCAGAATAATAACAGCGTGATCAAGCACATACTTGAACTAAAGTGTTCCAGTTCAGACTGTGTTTGCCATCATGACCTAATGACTACAGTAGTCAGGACAAAAGAAGATATTCTCTTTTCTTTGGCAGACAGAAGGTGCAGACAGATGCTGAATGGGTGCAGGTTAAATCACCACAGCTATTTGATCCAGTGCAGGTGAGTCAGAGAACTATAAAGGCCAACACTTCTTGGCACAGTTCACAATTTTTTCTTGGAAAGAACTTCTGCAATGACCCGGTGAACATAGTTTTAAGTAAGGGGTCAAAATGTAGAACCTCAACAAAGAACAAAAATCTCACTTGTACAAATCTTTGAAATCCTAAATAGGAATTTCCCTCTTTCTTTAAAAAGCATCAGATCCTCTAACATCATGACAAACCTGGGAAAAGATATTACTTATATAGCAATACTATCTACATGTTCAGAGCAAGACCCAGAGCCCTGGCTGCACTGAACACTGGACAGAACCTGGTATTTATTTCATTAATCTCCTTCACCTTCAATTAAGGGAGATAACTTCAATCTAGAATGCATGTAGACATGTGCATGAAATATTATCTTGGCTAGCAGGCATGATCAAATGAAAAAGGGCTTGTCCACATGGGAAGAATGTTTTCAGGGCCTGTAGGGGTGCAACGAAGAAGGCTAAGGCCCTCTTGAAATTAAAGCTTGCAAAGGAGGTAAAGGAAAACAAGAAAGGTTTTATTAAGTATGTCAGCAGGGAAAGAAAGACTAGGGAAAATGTTGGTCCCCTACTAAATGAGGTCGGTGCCTTGGTAACAGGGGATGCTGAGAAGGCAGAGATTCTGAATGCCTTCTTTGCTTCAGTCTGTAATGCTAAGACTAGCCCTCAAGAATCTCAGACTCTGGAGGTGAGAGAGTCTGGGTAAAGGAAGACTTTCTGTTGGTCAAGGTGGATCTGGTCAGAGAGCATCTAGCCAAAATCAATGCACACAAAACCAAGGGCCCTGGTGGGATGCATCCATATGCGCTGAGAGAACTGGCAGAGGTTATTGCTGAACCACTCTCTATCATCTTTGAAATGTCCCAACAAATAGGAGAGGTGCCTGAAGACTGGATTCACCAAAGGGAAATCATGCTTGACCAACCTGATAGCCTTCTGTGATGTCATAACTGGCTGTGTAGATTAGGGTAGAACAAAGGATGTTGTGTACCTTGACTTCAGCAAGGCGTTTGACACCTTCTCCCAAAACATCCTTGTTATGAAACTTGATAATGTGGGATAGATGAGTGGACTGTGAGGTAGATTGAGAACAGGTTGACTAGCAGAACTCAGAGAGTTGTCACCAATGGCACAGAGTCTGGCTGGAGGCCTGTAACTAGCAGTGTTCCCCAGGGGTCAGTGCTGGGTCAGATCTTGTTCAACATCTTCATCAACAACCTGGATGAAGGAATAGAGGCCACCCTCAGCAAGTTTGCTGATGATACAAAGCTGGGAAGATTGGCTGACACACCTGAAGGCTGTGCTACCATTCCATAAGACCTGGACAGACTGGAGAGTTGGGCAGGGAGGAACCTGATGAGTTTTAACAAACATAAGTGTTGAGTATTGCACCTGAGGAGGAACAACCTCATGAATCAGTACAGGTTAGGGGATGATTTGCTGGAGAGGAGCTCTGTGAAGAACCTGGGAGTCCTGGTGAACAACAGGTTGGCCATGAGCCAGCAGTGTGCCCTTGTGGCCAAGAGGAACAGTGGCATCCTAGGGTGCATTAAAAAGAGCGCGGCCAGCAGGTTAAGGGAGGTGATCCTCCCCCTCTACTCTGCCCTGCTGAGACCACATCTGGAATACTGTGTTCATTTCTGGGCTCCCTATTTCAAAAAAGACAAGGATCTCCTAGAAGGAGTCCAGTAGAGTACCAGAAAGATGATTAAGGGTCTGGAGTGACTCCCATACGAGAAAAGGCTGAGTGACCTGGGTCTGTTCAGTCTGGGGAGGACCACAAAGATGATTAAGGGTCTGGAGTGTCCCCATATGAGAAAAGGCTGAGTGACCTGGATCTGTTCAGCCTGGGGAGAAGACGACTGAGAGGGGATCTGACAAATGTTTGTAAATTTCTAACGGAAGGTGGGGGGCAAATGGATGAGGCCAGGCTCTTCTCGGCGATGTGTTGTGATAGGACAAGAAGTAATGGCCTAAAACTTGAACACAGCGTCAAAGGTTTATGGGCCAGTTCTGTGCTAACATGCAGAAGAACTTCTTTACAGTAAGGGTGATGAGCACTGGAGCAGGTTGCCCAGAGAGGTTGTGGAGTCTCCTTCTACAGAGATATTGAAGACCCAACTAGATGCCTACTTGTGCAACCTATTGTAGGACACCTGCTTTAGCAGGGGCGTTAGTCTCAATGATCCCTTGAGGTCCCTTCCAAACCCTGTGATTCTGTGATCCTGTATATATCCAGGTGCCTAGGAGGACAGCTTTGGGTCTGCAAGTTCTTAACCATGGGCAGAACTTTGAGCTTATCAACATCTTCTCTCCCATCATGGAAACTGGCTTGCACACTTGAAGTTAGACAGATCACAGAATCACAGAATATCCTGAAGTGGAAGAGTCCCATAAACGTCATTGAGTCCAACTCCTGGCTCCACGCAAGACCACCCGAAAATCAAACCCTATGTCTGAGAGAACTGTTCAGATGTTTCTTGAACTCCAACAGCTTGGGGCCATGACAACTGCCCTGGGGAGCCTGTTCCAGGGCCCAACATCCCTCTGGGGAATGCATATGTTTGTGCATATGTTTGTGCAGGTCTTGCTATGAAAAAGTGACCACGGTAAAGCAGAAAGAGGCAATGGAATACATTCCCTCTTACTTTCGTGTTGATGGCAAATAGAGTTCTCATATTCCCACTTGTCCCATTGGTGTAAAGGATGACTTTAGCAAACTGTCTAAGCACATTCACATGAGCACAGAATGACATGCATGAATTATGTGTTGGAAGGAAAGCATTTACAGAATTAGAAAGCCACCATCTGCACATTTGCATTTTCAGTACTATATAAACTGCCCAATGGTTTTCCGCTTAAAGTTTCCAGAAAGACAGGTACTATTCTTAGTGCTGGTTGAAGCCCCGGTGAGTTTTCTCCTTGCAGGATGCTCAGTTAACTACAACTACAGACCTAGATGCTCTTTGAATTTATCAGGAGTGGATTCCAATGCTGATATTTTAATGCAGCTCCCTGACACACTTACTAGTCACAGGCTTTTCCTTATTAATGATTTGTGACCTCATGGTTCAGCTGCTCAGAACCAGAGACGCTTCACCCCTACATAGATTCTTCAGCAGCTGTCTGCCTGTAGCTCCGAGCTTGTGAGTATTTGGATGCTTTATTTTCTCGCTCCTGCCACCTGCGAGACAAAGAGTCTCACAGACTTCCAGGCACTCCAAAAATTATGTACTTTTGTTCTAGCTAGAAGAAATGCTGGAAGAACCATATAAAAGCTAAAAAACAAGTGCTATCCTTCAATCTTTTATTTTCAGATGGCATGGCACTGGTTCAAAAATGGATAAAGAAGGAATGAGGAGATGTGCCGTCATGAATAAAGATACCAAATCAGTTCACAAACACAAAACTGGACCATTTTCAAAAAAGTCAGGTGCACGGTGAGTGGAAGCTGTTCCAAGTCTCATGCTTATACAGCAGCCCACAGATGTCGTACATCCATGTCTGAGCAACCAGCTGTCTTCTCATCAGTATTAAGTGTTCAGCTGACATTAAAGGGACAGACAGCACTAAAACTGAGAGCACAGAAACTTGAATGGCTTTCCTGAAGTCTGCTGTGCCCATGAATTGTTGTGCACACTTCTTTTTTTCTGAAACAACGGCATTACTGAGCATTTTAAAAATGAGAAAAATCGTCAGACTTGCCACAGAGCCATAAACAACTCAATAGTAATATCAATATTCCCTAGCAATAAGAGGGAAAAAACGTATGAAAGCAACATCATAAAATTTCAAGGGATTGGTATTAGATACAGAAACTAGACAGAAGTGGCAGCCAAAGGCCTTTGAGTACCATCACATTTATTAACTTCTTTCCCTTCCTGGGGATTTTCTGACCCGCTTCGTAAAATAGTTTCAGATTTGCATATTGTATCTGACAGCTCAAAAAACCCAACTACTCTTATATAAGGAGTATTAAAAAAAGGTTATTTAGCATGATATGTCATATATTAAGTATTTGGTGTAATTTGTGTAAGAGTATCTGGGTCCAGATATCCGCTCTGACTCTACCTTAACTGCATACAATAGGGAAAGACAGATGTTTGTGCTCCTTTTCCTCCCTGGAGACTCTTTTCCATCCAAGGAAAAGCTAGATACATGAGAATGAAGCAGCAGTTATATACTTCAACTGGTTGCCCAGTGTGGGAAATCAGAGTCTAGAAACCCAGGGTATACCTTGCAGGGCATCTAACCCATGGTGTTGATATCAAGGTCAAGAAAAATTGAAGTCCTATCATAAAAGAATTAGAATCTGATCTTAGAAAACATAAAGCATATTTATTTTTAAGGGATGAAATGAACCACTCACAGTATTCATTCATCCAGAGCTGAGTAGATTGACATTTAGATGAAGAGAGTGATTATTAAGTGACAAGGACTAGGTGGAAAGGATTTTGCTGCAAGTGATGATTGGTTCAAAAGTTCTGTAATTTTATATTAAGGGAGGGAGAGGTTGCAGTTGGAAACTGACATCCACAAAATGACCCTTAACAATTGTTTTCAGTATTTTCTTTAGATTCCAAACCCCAGGTTTTATTCTATTTCAAAACAGAAAAAGTTCCAAACATGCAAAAATGTCAAGACCTCAGCAACTCCCTTTCTAACTTGTGCTAAGGATAACAAATGAGTCTATGATTCTGTGGTGCTCCAGTGAGCAGACAAAATGGATTGAGACAAGGTGAGCAGCTGTGAAGGCACAGATGTTCTAGGGATTAAGGATTGTATTGCAAAAGGTGAAAGTGGTTTGAGGGAATACTCAAAAAAAAATAAAAAATGGGAGACACTTTTTTATCCTGGGAGTAATCTAATGTGAACTGTGCACTGATCGCATTCGTTTGGATAGTAAAGTCAGGCCTTGTGGTTTGTGTCTAGTCAGCTGAACACGGCTAAGAAATTTGTAACAGCAAAATAAATACCTGTTTCTGGTGCATAGCCCTACATCTTATATGTGTCCTTCACTCTTCTGTCCTGAAAGCAAAAGCATAGCATCTATATTCATGTCCTACTTTTGGTTATTAGGTATATTTAGGTAAAATAACTACTCTGTTTTTTTCTGGATCACTGTTTTTCAGAGCAACATTTCCAAAACATCTCCCTGTGCAAATGCTTGCAAGACTTCTCTTTCATATTTACCTTCCCTCACACTCCTTGAAATCACCCGCTCAGTCCTAGAGAAGCTCAGTGCAGAAGATACAAAGCCAGAAATTTCTGAGTTCCTGTTCTTGTTCCTTGTTTTACACAATTCCTAGCGCAATGTTGTCCTCATTAGTAAGTAGGACTTCTAAGCACAACAGTAATTATGAATGAGGATTCTGACAAAGCACAGCAGTTCTTCACGTCCCTCTGATATTGCGGTGTCTCTGTCCAACAAGCTTTATGCTGTGCGAGGAGATAGGAAGAATCACTTTCAACCGTGGGAAAAATTACCTGCAAGATTTAAGCACAGTTTGAATGCAAGAAACTCAAGACAAGTTCCAACCTGAAAGTGATGCCTAGGCTATAAGTCAACCAGAAGAGTTGTGCTGTCAGTAATGATTACAAAGGGCATAGGAGAGAGCAAATCTTTTGTCAGGTGGACAGCAGAGCACAGTGATATATATGGGTTACAGGAGAGGAATCACTTCTCTTTTCAGCATTCTTGCCTAAAAAGAAAGAAGATGAAGAAAAAGAAGGAGTAGATTCACAGCACTGACATTTAACTGGGCTGTTCTATGTATGCATTAGCGGTGAGTTGTATGTTTTTTCTCCATATGGAAAAGTGGCCCAGAAGTCCAGGCCCAGAAAATTAACTTCCTGAAGGGACCTAATAGTAACTAATTGAAAGATGTGCTGTTGTGAGCTGAAGGTGATCCTGCAGTCCCTGTAATCCAGCTAGCGTTTTTGTAAAGAAACGTTTCTGTGGCACACTGCCAAAGGACAATGAGAGTCTTTCGGAAGCAGAATTTTGCCCAGAACAGATGGATATAACAGCCTTTAGTTGCAAACAGAAGCCTAACAGCAGCAAAAAGGACATGACTGTGTATATAAACAGTGGCACAGACAAAGCTGATAATGCTTTTAAAGCGGACATGCACCAGCAACACCTTGTGAAGGGAACGTGCAATGAGCAGTGAGGGACCACATGCCTTCTTGTGAAGGGCAAGTGAATTATCTGTGCACACACTCTCTTTTGTTAGCTGATCGCATCTACTCTTAGTCGGTGCAGTTAAGGATTCATGTGTGCACATTTTATGTTGATCTGCGTGATCATACTGTATTTCCAGAAGTGCTCTGTACTCATCTAATGTTCAACTGTAAAAATTAATCAGTAGTTAAATTCTTGCACCTTTGCGCAATATACCAAGACAGTTTGTAACCTTGTTAGTAAAGTCAGCAAAGAAAGAGGTAAGAGTAAGTTGTGATAATGTCATTGTGGGTTTCTTCAGGATGTTTGTTTTTTTTGTTTTATTTTGATTTGTTTTTTAACTTCTAGGCTGAGCAGAGGTTAGGATAAAAGAGAAATACATGAGGAAAGTGCCCTTTCTCTTGTTACAAGAGTGAGCTATACATACACTCTCTGGCACTACGATATTTCTTTCTAGCCTCCTCTACACATTCTACTTATATTCCATATCTATACAGTGCTAGGGTTCTCATGCCACATCTCTGCAATTCATACAGTTTACTGCAGACAAAAATGTCTATATATCTAGTTACCCTTGCCAGTACTTGCAGCCACGAGTCCTACAGCTTAGTCCATAGCCACATCATCAAGGCTGTGTCCGTATCAGCCAGCCTGGATGAGAGATTCTGAACAGAGGAAGGTTCCAGAGACAGCTGATGCCATGTGTATTTCTTCTTGTGTCTACCACATAAAACAAGCAAGCAAACGAGCAGCTCTGGGGGCATGCCCTTTCAGGACATTCAAGAAGACTTGCACTGAAGGATGCATTACACTCAGCTGTCCCAACCATGTGGCATGTTTCTGTGTGGGCAAAAGGGTACATAATTTCCCCTTGCCAAAAAAAGTTACCAGAGAGATGCATGTGGCTCCTCTGTCTTCGGGGAACCCAGCGTATCCTCAGGTACCCTACAAGTCTGGATATGTGTCAAACAGACTTGCCAAAGTTTAAGAAGTACCTTAGCGGCAGCAGGAGCGGGCCTTTGACTGACCGGCCTGGTAGATATCTAATTTAAGATGAGGACAGTAGTTCTCCAGGCCCCAATAACTCTAAGGACTTGATCTCCATTCCTTGAAATGGAAGTTGAGGTATGTGGCTCACAGGCAGTTACCTACATTTAATAGCTAAATTTAGATGTCTACAATCTGGAGCTAAGTTACACTCCATATTTCCTGTCACAGCTCTCGGCCTGGCAAAAATGCTCAGCCAGAAGCATCTTCTGAAACTGTTTGACCTCCTTTATTCCCACTTTTTTCCACTACTCTGAAAGAGCCCTCACACACCTCCACAATTAGGTCATCCTTGTCACTTTGACCTCTAATTCTGAGTCTTTTCACTCACACTGAATAGGCTAAGAGCCTTTTAGTAACAGACATGATACTCTAGAAGCTTGGAAAAAAGAAGACTGTATCTTCGGACTGTGCACACATGAGATGTTCATAGATTAATGCATCAGTAGGTATCCTTTGGGTCTTGGAGATCATAGAATCATTAAAGAGTAGTTAACATTAATCTTATGGCTGATAAAAGAGTCTGAGAAGCCTTCTGCCCTCAAGAAAATGACTATACCAGTGAATCCTGGCTCAACAGGACAAAAAAAAAAAAAAGAAAGAAAGAAACAAAAGCAGAGGGAGAAAGGCACAGACAGGGCACCCCTAAAGAGGGTCAAGGAAGCACGTGCAGAAACACACACTTGGCAGAACAACTAATAACCTGATAAACTATTCTTTTTCTAGCACGATTTCCATAATTGAGGCCAAGCTCTTTTCAGTGGAGCCCTATAACAGGATAAGAGGCACCAGACACAAACAGAAGCAAAGGGAGTTCCATAGGAATACGAGGAAAAACTTCTGCACTGTGTGGGTGACAGAGCATTGGCACAGGCTGCCCAGAGGCTGTCAGGTCTCCTTGGTGATCTCCAACAGCCACTTGGCCATGGGCATGGGCACCCTGCTCTGCGTAGCCCTGCTTGAAAAGGGGTGGGCCAGGTGGACATAGAGGGCCCTGCCAGCCTTAGCAGTTCTCTGTGTTTGTGTGTAATGGTATTCTTTAATGTTTTCATCTTGAAATGACATGATACTTTCAAAAGGTGACTGCTTCTTCTGTCACCGTGATGAATTGTAACAGGTCAGCAGCTTTAATAAACTCAGGGAGGGAAGGAAGACCTGAGGTCTCCAGTTTGCCCTACAGGTATCAGAAGTACAGTTAAGTCCAGACTCACAGCACTTCTTTTTCCTCATTGAATTTGATAAAACTACTTCTGAGCCCAATAAACACAGGGTGGATTAATACTGTGTGCACAGCTGCAAATGAAAGGCATCAAATTTTATCTCAAAAGAATGGCATTCCATTTCCTAACCAGCCCATCTGCACTGAAGCATTACAAAAGAGCACTCCCAGAGAAAAAAACAAAGGTGATTAAATTTTCTTTCCAATGATTTCTCTCCCCACTACACAGCTTCTTTGTAGAGACAGTTCTGAATGCCTGAACAAAATGGGCAGCTTGTTAAATCCTTTTTAGGTTGCTGCAACCTTAAAAACTATTGCCACTTCAGTTAGAATAGACACAGAATAGACACGGGACTGGCCACTAGAGGCCTCAGGAGGTGATTTTTTTTGCCTGTGCAAGGGGAATCTTTCTGCTTCTTGTGACAGATGAGCTGATAAGTGACCAGATAGGGATTGCGAGTGACAATGGAAGGTGGGAGCTTGACATGCCATTATATCTCAGAGACCAGACGGAATTTTTACTGACAGAAATGTAGCTTTTATTCCTCCCTGGGAGTGGATCAAATAAGTTCAGCAATAATCTGCTTTCTGTATAGCAGGTGGAAGCTTTCATGGCCACTTGGAAGGCAGTGCCTTTAAAGACTTCCTTACAGCAGGTAACTCGCTGTCTGGCAGTTGAGATGAAGGCAGCTCACAGACTATTTCTTTCCTCCTCTGCTGTGGCCTTCAGAAACTGCCCACCTGTGGCACATTTGGTATATTATATGAAAATGCACAGTAATGCTGAAAATGCATGAGCCCGGCTCTGCTGCCTGCTCCACAGCAGTGTGTTCTCTTGCAGTCAACATAGTGCTGAGATTCACTTCATTTCCAGAAGAAAATGCAGAGAGGGGAAGAGTCTGAAGAAGAGGGATGTGTAATTACAGAATACAGTGGGTGAGATGTCAAAGTGGAGGTACCTGAAAAGGGTTTTTAACCCTCTTCCTTTCTAAGGAAGTAAGTGTGGGGTTGAAGAGGTGTGTGAACATAGTAGGAGTTCACCTGACACTACAAAATGAAGATGATACTTTCATATGGTATTACTGTCCACTTATTCCAGCTCTGCATCCCTAGCAGAGTTCTTCAGCTCATTATCATTCCAGAAGTGACAAGCTTCTCTGTGGAAAATCACTGGCCAAACAAAGTAATTTAACATTGTCATAGGTTAGTTGAGGTTTGTCAGTCAGAAATAGGTACCGTTTTAATTATCATTATAGGACCAAAGTAATAAAATTCCCCTGTCATCTCAACTTCTTAATATGCCCATAGTTATAGTTACATAAAGGTGCCTCATACTGGGATAGCTGCTACTATATTGTGAGGAAAATCATCATTTCAATGTCTCGTCTTTATAATGACATAGTTACATGCACCATAGAGCTCTCACCCTATTTTGGCTTTTATTTTTAAATGACGTTCCCCTCTCCAAGTAGGATTAATTACACCTGTAAAATGTGTAGGGCTGGCCTCGGCATTGAGAAAATGAATTGTTGAGACTCGTGCATTTGCACAGCTGAAGTAACAACAGAAAGAAATAATACATATGCTTATACGCTGACTATAGTCTACTTACAGTAGGGGATACTGTAATGAAACTCAGGTATGTGTGCTGAATTACAGTTGTATACTGAAGAGCAAGCACATTAAGGACTAGAGAGTATTTTCCATGTATGAGATCTCAGGAAAAAAAAAAAAGTAACATAAACAGCTCTTAGAGGGAGAAAAGAGAACTGCAACTTTCCCCTTAGGGCAACAAAATTATGCAGAACTCTAGAAGCAGCTGGAGGCAAAGACATCACCCATGGCATGCAGTGATCTCAGACTGACAACAAATGCTAGGTTTAGATGGTTATGGGGAAAGCTACTACAAAGTCTCTAGAAACACCTGGGGACACAACTGAAATAGTTGATATGATGGATCTGCACGATGACTAACAATATATTACAGGAAAAGAAAGAAAGCAAAGTATTTAAACAAGGCATTTTTCAACGTTCAAATCTATTTGTGGATATAGCGTGTAGTCTTCTTCTAGCTGTCATGTCCAATACACACTGTGTTTTTCCTGGACTGGCATGAAATGTGTCAGTTATAGTAAAACCAATGTATACTTTACAAATCTGTCCATCGTTTTGAATGTCTGTGTCTTTCTTATATGCACAGAAAGCTGTGTTTTGTGCAAGGGGCTGACTTTTGTGTATCTACAACTGATATAATGAGGCAAAGCTCCCATGCTCAGCTGTAACACAACTGCAATGAAACATCACACATAGCTATTGAACATTAAAGGAGTGATATATGTGATTTAATTGGGTGGGGGGGTCTACTTGTTACCATTTACCATTTCATAGAATCATACAATCGCTAAGGTTGGAAAAGACCCACGGGATCATTCAGTCCAACCATTCGCCCTTCACCAATGGTTCTCGCTAAACCATGTCCCTTAACACAACATCCAGACGCTCTTGGAACACCACCAGGGTTGGTGACTCCACCACCTCTCTGGGCAGCCCATTCCAGTGCCTGACCACCCTTTCAGAGAAGTAGTATTTCCTAACGTCCAACCTGAATCTTCCCTAGCGCAGCTTGAAGCCATTCCCTCTAGTCCTATCACTAGTCGCCCGAGAGAAGAGGCTGACCCCCAGCTCACCACAACCTCCCTTCAGGTAGTTATAGAGAGCAATAAGGTCTCCCCTGAGCCTCCTCTTCTCTAGACTGAACAACCCCAGCTCCTTCAGCCGCTCTCCATAAGGTCTGTGCTCCAGACCCCTCACCAGCTTTGTTGCCCTCCTCTGGACACGCTCCAGGGCCTCAATGTCTTTCTTACAGTGAGGGTCCCAAAACTGGACACAGTACTCGAGGTGCGGCCTCACCAGTGCTGAGTACAGGGGGACAATTACTTCCCTGTTCCTGCTGGCCACGCTATTTCTGATACAAGCCAGGATGCCATTGGCCTTCTTGGCCACCTGGGCACACTGCTGGCTCATGTTCAGTCTAGCATCAATCAACACCCCCAGGTCCATTTCCTCTACACAGTCTTCCAGCCACTCTGCCCCAAGCCTGTAGTGTTGCCTGGGGTTACTGTGGCCAAAGTGCAGGACCTGGCATTTGGTCTTTCCTTTCCCTTCTTCAGACCATTTGACATTCCTGTTCAGTAAATGTTATAGGGAAGCCAAAGCATATTGATGTTGGGTTGTTTTTTTTTTTGTACCTGCTTGTCACTAATTCATTGCTGCTGTCTTCTCTATTGAATATAATAATGCACAGAAGTGTCATGACAAGAAGAATTATTATAGCTTGAGGTTGACTTACTCATCAAAAACACGTAGTTTCTTTGCAGCTCAGACAGACATCAAAAATAACAGACTAAATAATTCACATGGTATAAAAACCTGTTTTGTCCTGTAGTAAGACAAATGCAATATTTGGTGTGAAACATGCTAACTCCACTCACTTTGATGGCAATAAGTTGTACTGATCATAACGTCTGCAGGATTAGCCCTTTATTTTTTAATCTTAACACCTACCCCACTACTGTCTTCTCTACTACAACTAGCAATTCCAACCCCTGCTATATAACTAGGTAAGCATTCAAATGAAATCGGGACTTCTGACTTTTTCATCTTTTTATAGTGAAAAGTGCTCGCGCAGTCCCATTCCAACAACAACAAAAATGTCTCGGGTTAGATTTTATGGGCAGCTTCAAGCTACCTTTGAGCTCTTCCATTCTCTCACTCCACAGGAATGTTTAAACCTTCCGTAGCAGCTACTAATGTGGATATGTTTTCTGAACTCAAGTGGTGCTTCCAGTAAAGGTTGTCAATTATTTGAATGGAGAATGCAATGAAAGGATGTTGCAAGCTCTGCTATTGCCACCTGCTGTTCACATTCCCCTTGGAATGGCTGGGACAGGCAGGATTGCACAATCCAAGTGAATGGCAAGGACCAAAAAGTAAGCACTGAGTGTGTACAAAGTGATGAGAAGTAGAAAGGAGTGAATGAGTGAAGATTCAGCAGGAACCCATAGATGAGAAAGAATAGTAGTCCAGACTGGTCACTGTTTTGGGGTTTCTACACCTAGCTTATAGCCCACACCTCATCTCCTCTATGTATGAACATTCTGTTCCCAGCAATCATGTGCTGTCAGTAACCACAGCCATCTACTACTGAGTCAAGCCTCCAATTGTCTGCCTACCTTGACAGCAGCAGGAAACTCTCAGGTAAGCCACTGATGAGCCTTTCTTTGCAGTAATTATTCCATTAATGAAGAGGCTCTGCTGTGTTGACAGTGTGCTAGAAAAGGGGTTAAATGCTAGAACTGAAAGCTGACATCAAGAGCTAGGGAAGAAGGCACAATACTCAACAACAGGTAGGGACCAGCGATGGAACATGCAGCAGAGCAATGATTTTATCCAACGTATGAAAGGAAACTGCACAGTCATTCCCTCCTTCCACGTGAGAGGACACAAACAAAGGGACAGATCTGTCAGAACAGGAAGCTCAGTAAAAAATGCACCATTGCATCTTTTCTCTCCTTTGTGGGGCACAAAATACATTTTTGATGGAGCTTCAGATACTTGGTGGGATCGAAACCCATCTGCACTGTTTATTGCTGTCTCTCCCAGACTTTAAATCAGTGCTGGAGTTACTGGAAATTGACATGGACTTTCTTCTTCCGGTTGGAATCCAAAGGTGAGTGTAATGTGGTGTTCTACAATCTGGTAATTCTTTTCTGGGCTAGAATTTTTGCAGAAGCTAAACATCCATCTTCTGGGTTGCCATAGAGCCAGATAATCAAAGGGTAAAAAGCATTACTTGTGTTGGCTGCATACAAGGCAAATTTCACTGACCTGGTGCTGCTTTTCAAATCATATCAGATAACCAGGACCTATTGAAGAGAAACTTTTCAGCAGACAAGTTAATACTTGACAGTGCACTTGTCAGGCAGCCAAGCTGCTGCCCTGGTCCCCGAGTTACTGTTCAGTATGGGCAACTAAGACTCAGGTTGTCTGTCTTGCAGTTTGCAGACAGCATGGCTTTTGTAAGTGATGCCTCCAAAACTGAAAGGTACAAATCACTACCGTTCAAGTTTGGTCCAAGTAAATCTGACAGGTCTGTTTGACCACATCGTATATATGTCAATAATAATGCAAAGGACGATGTTGTTTGGGCAGCCTGCTCTGGTGGGCTTTGAGGTCGCTTCCAGCCCAAGCCATTCTGTGATATGATACAATTCTATGAAATGTTGTCTGTTTTCAGCTTATAAAAACAAAAAGAGGAACCTGAAAGGAGGTTGTAGCGAGACAGGGATTGGCCTCTCCTCCCAGGTAACAGCAATAGGATGAGAAGGAAGGGCCTTAAGTTGGGCCATGATTGGTTCAGGTTGGATATCAGGAATTTCTTCTCAGAAGGAGTGGTGCTGCAGTGGCACAGCTGCCCAGGGAGGTGGTGGAGTCACCATCCCTGGAGGTGTTAAGAACCGTGTGGATGTGGCAAAGGGACACGGTTAGTGGGTATGGCAGGGATGGGTTAGTGGTTGAATCTGATGATCTGAGAGGTCTTTTCCAACCCTAATGCTTCAATGGTTCCACAATTCTAACTATGCTAGAAGCTCTTCTGAGTCATTAACAAGTCTTGCCCAAATTACCCGGAACCGTCAGGCAGAAATTAAAACTGTTTTGAGCTTTCGGATGTCTCATGCATGTAATCCCATCAGTTTTTCTTGCGTTTTGATTTACTGTGTAGATAGAGCAGGTGCTGCAGGACCAGTGATGAACACTAGCTGGCATTCCCACTGCCTCTGGTGTGTTTTAAAGAAAATAGCACAAGAATACTGCTTTAAAGTGATGTATTTCAGATATAAATAGCACCTTAGAAATTAATCACGCTCGTAAATCAGAGGTTTGCTCCAAAAAGCCCGGTGAGATGAGGGATGAGAAGCGCTTTTAAACGCTGGGAGCAATAAATACAAATGGTAATTCCAAAACCTTTTAAATTCAATTACAAGGGCTGCGGAGCCGACCTGAGGGCCGCCAGGCTGGGCGCACCGCCGGGCACTTCTCCCCTCGGGAGGGCCCCGGGGAAGCAGCCCGGCAAGCGAACGGGCGGGTAACGCGCGTCAGGGCGGCGGGCGCAGGCCGCAGGCGGCGCGGGGAGCCCCGTCCCTCAGCGCGGCCGTTACCCCTCAGCGCGGCCGCCATTGGCTGCCGCCGGGGGGGGAGCATGGCCGCGGGGCGCCGCGGGGAGGCGCGGAGCGGAGCCGGGCTGCCGCGCCCGCGTAGGCCGGCCCCGCGCTGCCCTACCCGGCTCGGCCCGGCCCCGCCGCGGCGCGGAGCCGGAAGCCGCGCCGATGAGCTGGGTGCGGCGTTGGGCTGCGCGATCGGCGGGGGGTGGCGGCAGCCTCGCGCTGTGGCCAGGTAAGCGGGGAGGCCTCCCGCGGCGGGATGTGCGGACGGGCCGCGGTCGGCGCGGCGGCCGCGTTGGCCTTGGCCGCAGCTGCGGCCCTCTGGCTGCGGTGTGACGAAGGTACAGACATCTCCGCAGCGGAGCTCTGGCGAGGAGGGGGTGGGACCTGCCCGTGAGGCGGGGGCCGGGGCCTGGGAGAGCCCGGGGGGGAGCGGAGCCTTCCGCCGGTGCGTGTCTGGGAAGCGGGCGGAAAGGGCGCAGCCGCCTCACGCGGCGCAGCCCCGCCTGTCCTCGGGCTCGCACCTGCCCCGAGGGGCGCCGAGCCCCAGCGAAGGGCTGTCTCGTTCCGCGGGGCCCCTCCGGCCGCCGTGCGCCGAGCTGCAGCGCCGTGCGTGTGTCTGTCTCTGTGTGTGTGTGTGTGTGTGTGTGTGTGTAGGGATCGCGCTCCACTGCGGCGGGAGGGAGGGGAGGAGGAGGGGGAGGAAGGAGGGAAGGAGGAGGGCGCTGCCATGAGCCGGGCCTCCGCGTGCCGCCCGCGCCGCCGTCCTGCCGCCCCCGGAGCTGCCCGCGGCGGGGGAGCGGCCGCGCGGAGCTGAGCGCCGAGCGGGGCGGCGCGTCCTGCCCGGGGGCGGCGGGTCGTGCCCACATCTCCGTGTTCTCGCCGGGGCAGGGCGAGCCGCGGGGGAGGCTTTGTGCGTGACGGGCTCGGTTGGTGGTGGTTTTCGGTTGCTTTTTTTCCGCCCCCTTTCTGCAGGTGCCCGCTGGAAAGTTTGGCGGGCGGGCGGCCCGCGCTGGGATGCGGGGCCCGGGGCCCGGCTCCCCGCCGCCTCCCGCCGCACCGCGGCCGGGGCTGCCGTAGGCGCCCCCTGGGAGCGCGGAGCGCGGGTATTAACCTCCCCCCCCCCCCCCCCCCCCCGCTCCCTCCCGCCGCCCCCCCGGCACCTCCTCTCTCCGTCCCTCCCTCCTCCTCCTCCTCTCCCGGTGCGCGGCCATTGCAGTGACCCCGGCCGGCCGAGGATGATCACGAACACGAGGGGCTTCTTGTGGTCGGACCTGGAGACGCGGGCGCTGCTGGAGATCTGGGGCGAGGCGGACGTGCAGTCGGCGCTGGACGGCAACTTTCGGAACAGCCATGTGTACCGGGACGTGGCGTGCCGCCTGGCCGAGCTGGGCTTCGAGCGCACCCCGGAGCAATGCCGCATCCGCATCAAGGGCCTCAAGCGGCAGTACTACCAGGCCCGGGACGGGCTGAAGAAGAACGGGCACGCCCGCAAGATCTGCAAGTACTACGACGAGATGGACCGAATCCTCAGCTGCCGGGGGGGGCCCGACGGAGCCCCCGAGCCGCCGCCCCCGCTGCCCGACGGTCCGCAGCCCCTCGGAGGGCCGCCCAGCCCGGGCGCGCTGCACAACGGCCGCGAGAACGACCCCGAGGCGGACGAGGACGCCGGGCTCGAATCCCCCCGCGACAACTTCGCCGAGGACTCCGGGGAGTGCTCCTCGTACGCCGAGCGCCCCATCAAGGTGGAGTGCCCCCCCTTCGCCATCCCGGTGCCGCCCGGAGACGGTGAGTAGCGAGCGGCCCCCCCCCCCGTCAGCCCTGCCCGTGCGGCCCCGGCCCTGCACCTTGCGCGTCCTCGGCAGCCTCGGCCCCGCGGGAGGGGAGGGGAGGGGAGGAGAGGAGAGGGAGGCAGCGCCGGGAGGTTCTATTGGTGTTCAGCGGCGGGGAACCGAGGGAACGCTGGCGCAGAGCTGAGGACGCTGCTGGTAGCGCTGTGCGAGGACGCGGGCGTCCTTCTCGCTCACGGGTTTTCCCGTTCCCTTGGGTGATGGTGATGATGGAGATCCTACTGAAAAATCTGCTTATTGTTGCAGATGGGGCAGAAAGCGAGGGGGGGAGCTTTTACGTAAGGAATTGCTTGAGTTCTTCCATCAGCACTGCTCCAACTTCAGCAGGCGCGCAGACATCAGCCTTCATGCAGTGCCTGCCCCTTCCTCCTTGTCCTTTCCCCGCAGCTCCGTGTGCGGGGGGGGGGAGGGGGGTGCAGCGCTGTTTGTTTGTTTTAAATCTAGATTAACGCTGGGCTTTAGTACAAACATGAACCTGTCTTCAGCGGTTGACATCACTGAGGCATCAGCCAATTGGTTGACGTTTAACCAACCTTCTTTTTACACATAAACCCCATCAAAGAGTTGTTTACACTCGTGTGCTTTTGAAATGCAAATCCAGAATGCCAACAGACTGAAACTCAATTTAGATTAATGTAATTACCTGCAATACACAAATGAGCCTATACTATTTAATAGCCTTCGCTTAAACCTTTTTAGAAGATCAAAAAGGCTCCCATTGTTGAAGTTTAGTACTACAACAATTAAAAGATGTCAGCGTGATTTTTTGTGCTGCCTTTGTAACTTTATAGAAGGCTGTGGGTATTTTTGCCTCGGTACTCTGAAATGAAAATGTCTGAAATCATTGCAGTTTGCACTGGGAGAGGAATAACGTTGTGACGCATTACGTTTCATAGGGGGATTTTTTTTTGCTGCTTTCTTCTTAGTCCTCCGGAACAATAATTCTCTCTCCTCTTGTTTTAGGCTTTAAAGAAATGAGCGCTCCGACAGTTACCCCGCCTCTCACTCAGCCCAAAAGATCAAAAAAGCGCCATGCGAATTTAACGCTGGATAAAATGATGGAGAAATTCCTGCAGCAGAGCGTGGATACGGAAGAAAAATTTTATAGATACGAAGAGCAGAGGCTCAAAATCGAGGACAAACGTCGTGAAGCTGAGCACGCTCGAGAGCTCCAGATGCTGCAGATGTTGGGACAGATGTTGTCAGGAATTTCTTCTACGGTATCACAAAGGGCACAGTCTATACCAACGAGTCCACCTCAGAGAGCAAACCATCGTTCATATGGGGATAACTTTAATTATAATGCTATGACAGCAGCACTTTCTCCACCGATAGGTACTTCCTTCTATAGCATAAATAAAAGCAAGTCTTTTTTAAAGTTCTTTGTGAAAGCCCTGTTAGTAAGTAGCTTTTTGGAAATAAAAGGGAGTTGGAATTATTTAATATTGCGGTGAAGGTGTCTGTCTGGTGTAAAATGGAATTAAAACGTCGTTTGTACCATTGTACTGATTGTTTACTCTAGATATGTTAGTTACAACAAATTTCCTTGGCTGAGTTAACGCTTTTCAAACTCTATAAGCGTTGGGCGCTTCTTTCCACATTGACATCTCCGTAAAATGAAGTTAAGGAAGTTTTATATATGAAAGGCAGGTGGGAAGGGGAAGTATGTTGTAGCAGAAGTTCTGCTGAGGCTAACAGGCCTGACTCAGCGTGTGAAGTTAAGGGTGTGCATACGTTTTGTCCAGGTTGGGAAGGGAGTGGCATTTTGCCTACGCTCCAAAAAAGTCAAATGTTAAAATCCAGCTCCTTGAGAACTGATTTCATTAAATAAAAATTACCGGTCTCCCCTGTAAATATTGCATTACTGCAGCAGATATGGTACAATGTGGAAACGTTGGCATTGCTTTTTATTCTCTACCGGTTCATTTATAAATTCTTCGGGGGCCTGAATTTGATTTTACAGAGAAAGACAAAACAAATGCTCTTGAATTAATTGCACAGACCTTTTCTTCTGTCACGCGTGTGGGCCGGAAGTTGACAATCAGATCCTAGCATTTTTTACCAGACTTTCTGGAGCTGTGGTGTCATTTATGTAGTCTCTTTATATGGAGGTATGCTGTGTGGGCAGGAGGAAGGCTGGTATTTGCCTGGTGCTGAAACCAGAGTGAGCCTTGGGCACGGTGGTTGTAGCCTGCTGTGTGGAAACAAGTCTCTTTGGGTTTCATTCTGAACTTCACACTGCTGGAAAGAGAAATTGCGGTTTGAAGAGGAAAAAAATGCAACACCCAAACTCACAGCATTGAATAATAACCCCACGCTTTGGATCCTAAAAAGTGCACGCTGATTCCTGAGAGGATCTTAGAACCTTTACTCTTCTGTGTTAAATATGCTGTGTGTCCCTTAGATGGGTCAGGAACTGAATGTTCAGGCCTGCTAGGGGCTTAGGGTAGGTGACCGGGTTGTCTTCTGATTGGACAGTTGGTCTGCAGCATTCCTCAGTGTCTGAAGGCTTTTCTAGATAAATTACAGCAAGTATACGGATTCTGTGTGTACCTGTTTTCTGTGAAAGGAAACCTGAAGTGCTTTAGAAGATCTGTGAGGAAATCATTGGACGTTCTACACTGGTGTGACAGCACCTGCAGGGATTTACCACTGCTTTTAAAACACTTCTTTTTTTTTTTTTTTGCCAGAAGTTGGAAGAGTTTTATTATCTGTAAAGGCTTGAAACCACAATTTAGTTTCTTTTACTGCCTTTCCTTATGCGGGTGTACAGTTATATTGCACTGTCCAAAAGTGCATTACGTATTTCCGACTGTACTAAGAGAAACTTGAGTTTGAATCTTTGAAATGTTGAGGGTGTAACAAAGTGTTTGCAGTGAAGTGCTAAAAATGGAGCTCTTCAGGCAGCCCATCTTTTAAGGAATTAGGATTTCAGTTGCTTATAGCTGTGTGCCCCGGTGTGCACATAGGTAAGCGGGACTCTATTGAGAATTCCTTTCTGCGCAATTCTGTTTGCTTTCTGTTTGTTACATAATTGCTTATATTTACAATAACCAGCAGGAAACAAACAGAGGACTTTCTGAAGTCCTCCTGAGGTGGAAGATAGGTATGTTTCTCGTGTGGCTGAAAGCCAGTTAATGTATGAAGTGTGATTCAAAGAAAATAATCTGCCCTATTTCCAGAGGAGATGAGTGTTTTGTTTTCTGGGTTTTCTGGGTTGCTGCAATGCTATTCTGGCCATAGTCCAAAACAGGGTGGATTTAATTTTATTTTATTTTTTATCTCAATAGGAGTGGAATGCCTGTATTATAGGAGGATTTTAGAAGCAAAAGATCAGCCAGGAGTATTTATCGTTATGGAACACTAAAGCATTCTATTACTGAAGATTAGCGTGTCTGGTTTAGGTTTAGATTCTCGGGAGGATGGAGGAAAAGATGCTTTCTGCTGATAGTGCACAGATGCAATTTTTCTTGCTTAGTACGTTTTTCTTTCATTTTCTGGCACAGTTTTTTCTCCTCCAGTTTTTGGGGCTGGGCTTACGAAATGTTACACAGCTGGAAGCTGGGACTGTTGTGCGAGTTATTTTTCCTTAATTCTCTGTTAATATTTAGCAGTTCCTTGAAAGCTTCTTAGAAGCTGTGTGAGAAAAGAAACCTGACCAAGGCGTAGGAGTCGCCTTCCAATCATACAGACCGCTCTCCTGAGTGGACTTCATGCAGATACAAGGAGTCGTGTTGAAATACAAGAATTTTATTTTTATAGTTTATGGCTAATATATTGTCCACTTAAGTACTGATCTTCGAATTTGCCCTGCCTTGGATAAACTGTTTAACACTCTTTGGTTACGTAGTATAATTGTTGAAATATGTTTTTCTTCTATATTTTCATAGTCTTTTGAAACAGCACTTTGAATACGTAGCCTTCTGAGTGTATGGTTGGTTTAATATGTAGTTTCAAATGTAACTTTGCATCAGAGATCGGTAGTTGCATTCTAGCTAAAAATTGTGGTTTTTGTAATGCTTGCAGCTAGTGCAATTGAATTAGAGTTTTGCAGAATGACTTCTGTTATGCTCCGTATCCACCTGCCAAAATAAAGCAGCGAGATAGGCCCTGAGTCTGCTAAGAGGTGGAAGTCTGTGAGGGGAAATGGAAATAAGGTAGGGTATCAATATGGAATGTGGGTTTGGCTGTTGAGTACTCATCTTATGTCCAGGTGTGTTTAGTGCTCACCAAGTGTACCTATTTCAGCTGAGCTGAATTATGGAAGTGATTTGAGACTGCACTAAGAAGATAGCCTTGTGAACGTTCTGCAACTTGAACTATGCTGGGGGGTTGCTTCTTTCTGTACTTGAGCCCTAAGACTGTGAGCAGTGGGAATACTCACTGCATCAGACTCGAAACATATGTAAAAAGATGATCGCCTTTCCTAGTTACTTGGTGTTCTAAAGGCCTTTAGGTGGTAAATCTTTGGGTTTTTACAAGGATATGGGTTTGTGTATCTTTGAGTGACTTTGTTACTGTTTGAGTACTTAAATGCTGATGTTTAAGAAAGAGCATTTTTTAAAGTAATACTTCTTTTTTCAGTTATAGAGAGATCTTTTTCACTGCACCGAAATCACACTCTAAAGGATATGGAGAATATTTTTCAACTGGTGCGCAATGTTATCCCTCCTCTAACCGGGAAAAGGCATAAAGGTCAAGATGGACGTATAGGCATTGTTGGAGGATGTCGAGAGTAAGTTCATCAGGAATTTGAGTGTTGTTTCCAACAGGTTGAAGGTGTCATTTCTACTTGTAGAAGCCATTTAAGCTTGCCTTACATTTGAAACATGAGTATTTTTCAGAGTGCTTTACTAGTCCATCATCATGATCTTTCTTACGAGTGGTCATGTTGCCCAAAGGTCATGGCACAAACACACGTGAATGTGACTGAAACTTAGAGTGCAGTTTGCGCCTGTTCCTGCCTTCTCAGTCATTTTTGACCATGGTGACACCCCGCATTCAATATTAACGTCCTTTCCCATTGCATGACGAGGTTATGGAAGTAAATGGACTAGAATAAGACAGTTGATCTTCGTTGTATTTTGGTATCTTGGGAACTAGATCTCTTAAGTCAGGAATAGAAGGTTGCTCAGATCGTCTTACTGTACGCTTATTATTTTGATGAATTATGTTGTTTACTAGATTTTATTAATATCCTGATCTGGGTTCTTGAGCAATAGAAATAGCGTGCTTCAGAAAAAAAATAAAAGAAATACAATATAAATCAGTTATATTGATCTAGAAATAAAGCCCCTGTTCTGTTTCTTGGCCACTTCCAGTAATGTGCATGATACTTTGGATAAACTACTGTACCTTCCGGTTGTTAATTTTCCCCTTTCAAAGTAGAGGTGGCATCTTTCTCCTGTAAAAGAGATCTGCAGTTGGAGATCTGCCATTATATAAAGAGCAAAATGTTCTGTATTGGTTAGACTAGAATTCATTTTTGGTTTGCTAGGCTTGGGTTCTCACCTCTTAGCCCAGGCAGACACCTCTTAGGGTGATTCTGCCTGTACCTCACTCTTCAGTCTTCATAAGGAGAATTCAGGGTGACTGGAATCACAGTTTAGGCAATTTGGTTAAGCATCTGAAACCAGATGGGAGTGATCTAGGTCATGGATCTCAGACTTGGCTTGCAAACAATACTCGATTATTGTTCTCTTTTATTTGTCTGTTTTCAGACTTTTAAAGTTGATTGTCTGAAAAGAGTTTGCTTTTTTTACATCATGGTCATTATAAATATTCCTGTGAAGAGATCAGGTGACTAAAGTAGCTCTTTTGAAATAAAAGCAAAGTTTGAGATTGGCTTCAGTGTAACAGGATTTTTATGTCTTTGACAGCAAACATAAGAGAAAGCTTTTTAATTTGCCCTCGAATTTGAGTCTTCTTTCAGGCAGGCTGATTTCCAGATTGTCTAACCTCATGAATGTGTTTCCTAATCTAAATTGTTTTTCATTTCATTCCAGATACACAGGAGCACCATATTTTGCTGCAATTACAGCTCTCAAAGTGGTATGTGTTCTTCTATATCAATCCGAAATGAACTTTTCATCATTTATGTTGGCTAAGTGCCATTTTATAAAAGCATTCAGTCTGTGCTGTACTTGAAATTGGAGTTCTAAAAGGTCTTCTATTTAACAAAGACAATCCTCAGTTTTGGATTTGTAGAAGTACTTTGTATGGATGTGTTGCATGCTGTTTCTTGTAGATATTTTCTCTGTATAACGTATAGGTAGAGATATGCCAGAAAACAGAAGGTTTTAGAGAGAAAACTGTTTTATCAGAGGCTTGGATAGCAAATCTGAAAACTTGCTGAAGTAGTTTCTCAAATACCTTTAGGTTAGTGTTTAAAGTTGCATTTTCAGTGCTGAGGTCAGAATTCTTGGTAAGCGTGGAGTGAAGTAACTTTCTTTTGAAATCATAGTATCATAGAATGGCCTGGGTGGAAAAGGACCTCAAAGATCATCTAGTTTCAATAACCTGCTATGTGCAGGGTCACCAACCAACAGACCAGGCTGCCCGGAGCCACATCCAGCCTGGCCTTGTATGCCTCCAGGGATGGGGCTATGTACAGCTTTAGGCTTGTAAAATTCTTAGGTGCTGTAAGTTTGTTGGTTGAATTCAACATATCTTTATAACAGCACATTTAATTTACATTATAATCTTTAGCAGAAGTATTTTCCAGGCTTTTTTTTTTTTCCTAGAAGTGTGAACTTTCTTATTTTAGTGACAAATTAAATGGCTAAAGATAAACTTAAACTGCACTACATGAATACTGTGGTGATTATTCAAATGTACCCGAAACATGCTTACATAATACGTATATTTTTCAGAACTCTGTGATCAGTACTTTCCATTCATTGTGCTCCTTTTGTAGGTTTGTTTGAATAAGTACCAATTCAGTACTTATTCAGTATTTCCTCCCACCACAATCGACCTCCTCCCCCTGTCCCCCAGACTTGCAGTCTCTCAAGGATTTTAACTGAAATTATATCATTTAATAATCTTCTATAAAATATTAGAAACTACTCAGCCTTCTGTTCACTATAAGCAAATACAGAGTACATTATGGAAGTCCCCTCTTTGAGTAACTTGGTCTCAGCTCATTGCAGCTTCACATAAAGAATCATAGGATCATATTTATGAATTGCTTAGTAGCTTGAAATGTTAAATGTATAAGTAGTAAAGCAGAGGGGATGCTTTATTAACCTTGGGAAATTTCAACATGGAAGACAGATAGCAGATCAGGTTTCCTGCATATTACCTATTTTTAAAGTGTATTTGTGATTTTTTGAGTTGTTAATGGAAGCTCGCTACTAAACCCCTTGGCTTCATTTAGCTGAAAGGAAGTTGTTGAAATTGTGCCAGACTTTATCTGGTATGGATTTGGCCCATTGAGTGAAAATGGTAGGGCTGGAATAGTACTCAGAGATTGCCGTAGCTGTATTTTGCAAGTATTGTGCCTCATTATTTTCCTTCCTTAGTGTAGCTTGTCTCTTGTTCAACTCTGTTCTCCTGCCTTTTTTTCTTACTGTGTGTTTGATATTTTAATCTTTACTAATCTGCAAATGAGAACTGTTGTTCGGGTGAGCAGAGATGATGAGAAACAGAAGAAAATATTTTGGAGTTTAGATGCAAATATAAGTTTTCTTTAAAATATTGTATGTTATACTAAGTCTAAATAGAAAAAATGAGAAGAGTTCCCTTTAACTACTGAGAAATAGGAAAAGAAGTGAATTATTAGCTAGCTAAGCTTTGGAATTCTGAAGTCGTTGCTGTATAATTGCTAATTATTTTTGCAATTTTTCTTTTTAGGGTGCAGATTTATCCCATGTGTTTTGTACCAAAGATGCAGCAACAGTAATCAAATCATATAGTCCCGAGCTGATTGTTCATCCAGTTCTGTAAGTGACTTCTGTTTTGTTTCAATGAGTGAGTCAGGAGTAGTGGTTTGAACACCTCAGTCTGACACTTGATTGGTTTACATTAGTTTACACTTGCTCTCACTTTTCTTCATAAGTGTCTTGCCTTATTAGATACACAGCTGCTGCTGGGAATAGAAGGAAAAGATTTATTAACAAGAAGGTGAAAAGTTTAATAACCAACTGTCTTAATAGGAAAGATACATGTGTGCTTCCCTGAATTTGAGTTCTGAAATGGGTCAGGGATGGATGAACTTGGAAGTGGATAAATTGTTTCGGTGAGGTATTACAGCAGTTACAGTAACACGGTGTTTTGCCTGATCCCACATGATAACTGGAGAGACAGAAAATATCCATGGGAGTCTTAGCTTCTAACTTTGGTTGTCTTGGTGAGTGCCACTTGGAGTACAGCATATGGCTGCAGTCTGTGGGAGGGGTTGACCTTGCCTTCAGGGGAGCATTTTTAGGGTTGATATCTGTGGTAATAGAAAAGTTTTATACAAAGAAGAGAAGCAGTATAATGAAAAATAGAGGTGACTATGAACAGTAGAAATATATGAACAGCACAATTTCTGTGCATGGGAGACTGAATTGTGCCTATAAAATGGAGATTTTTTTACTATGTGGGTTCTCTGTGTTGTCTGTGAAATTCAGATTTCAGTGAAAACTGTAATCCTTCTATTTTCAAAGAGAACTTCTGAGTTAAACTTCAGCTTTTCTATGAATTCCTGTAGATGCACAAAGTATGATGAGTCTGGCAGTTTTCATATCTATATTGTGTTAAGACTGAAAATCAATGATAGTGTCTGCTACTTTTATTACAACTCTGATAAATGTCACCCATGCAGCTGGCTAATTGTGTGAATCTGTGGTTCTGTAAACATTGCTTACATGACATTATAAATGAAAAAAAAACCTGCAAATATCAGAATGTTCAGCATTTATTTGTTACAACATCTCTTTTTTTAATCTCTTCTGGAAGCAGTCTTCTTTAGTTAGAAAGGAAGAAATCTTGACTGACTGCACTGAGCCCAGGCTTTAGTCAAATTTACACTAACAGCCTATTTTTCCTGCAAAATACTTTGTCTCTGGTGTCACATTTTTATATGATCTTTTCTATGTAGTGAAGCAGTTTGAGCCCTGCTGGCATTGCTGGCCGCTCTTGATTCAGAGCCTAATCAAGTCTTTGTACTTTCTCTTGAGCCACGCTTCATGCATGGGAGAAACTCTGGGTAAAAACCACTGAGCTATGACATTGTTTTCTTTTGTGTCCTTCCCTAAAACTTTGCTTTGTTATAATTTCTCTGTGACCCTTCAGAGTAACTAGGTAGCTGTTGTACCACTCTCTTATTATGCTAATCATAATTATGGCCCTGTGTACTTCTCAATTCACTGTTTGAACAGCTTGGCGTTTTGCCAGGGTTCAACTGCCATTTTGTACAGCCAGAAGTCTGACATTTTATCATCTCCTCAGCAACTCGGCTGCTGCTACCTTTCTATACAGCCTTCACCTCAAGGGGGATCACCTTAAGGAAGAAACATCTTTTTGCTGCTGCCCTGTGAATGTAGAGGCTCTTCTGGCTCATTAGAGCTGCTGCAGCTGATCTTTGGTGGCAGGACGAGCAGAGGTGTGTGAAAGCTAGACGTTGTGCTAGTCTGTTTCAGGTCCTTGGCAAATGCCTGTTGCTTTAAGGATGTCAAGAACATTATGTGTGAAGGATTGAGTAGGATTGTAGAAGGGGAGTTATGAAAATAACCATCCCTCTTGCAGAACTGCCAGGGTAATTCTCTGTGGCCACAGCTGCAGATCATCCCGGATTCATTTAAAGTGTAACGTCTTGTGCTAGAGACACCCTATGATGCAAGTCTCTCTTGTGATTTATCTTGTGACTTCATTCAGCGTTCCCGTGTGTGAAGGTAAAAGAGACAGAACTGCACCTTGCAGCCTGGGATTTGGGAAGATAAAGCTTTAACACCTGGCTCTGTGTGTCCTCACTGCCTGAGTTGAATAACATTTGTTGTGTTTCTGGGAACAATGAATTGTCAATATTATCTATAGAGATTTTTCCTTCTTATTCGGGGATTCTATCAAAGGCATCATTGATGACTCGGTAGTAATAAAAGTAGTAATAATAATATAATCAGCTATCCAGTTCAATATTTTTTCTGTCTGACTTTTTGCTTCCCCGTAGAGAACTAAAAACTACAAAAGTCAAGATCCTTTGAAGAATGGACTGCACTGTGTTTTAGTCATATCTACCGTGCTCTTCCTACCACTGCCCATGTTTTGTGCTACATTTGTCTGTTTGTTTTTTTAATCACGCTCCTACTGTGAACTTTACACAAATAGACAAGATAACACTGTAATGTGAAAGTCAAATTCTACTGCAGGCATATCGATTCTTTGGCTTAGTTCGTGTCGAGGAGTCTTCTTCGATACCTGTCTTGAGTTACCTTACCTTCTCTTGATAGGCCGGTGATCACAGAGTTGAATGAGCTGTATGAACCCAGTTGGCTATGTTTTAAAAGAAGACAAAATAAATCTGTTCTGTTAGATAGCCTCTGAGGAAGACCTTCTCATAATTGTACAGAGTTTTCCTTTGGCCCTTTCTCAATGTGGAAAGGAGACTCAAAAAACATTGTTCCTTTGTGGAAGGAAGCTCATGGCTTTTAGTTTTGTTAGTTAAGAATAGCTAGTAACACTGTGGGACTAAACTCTATTTTGAGTAATCTGCGGGAAGAAGTGACACAATTTTTGTCACTGAAGCAAGTCAGAGTGAAAGCACAGGTTGCTCTGATTACCAGAAAGACACCTCCTGAATGTCTTGGTTGCTGGATCCTTATATACCGGCAGTGATAAAAACATGCATAAACTCTGTGATCTTTATCTGAAACCACATTTAGACAGCAGCCTGGCTGGGAATCACATGAGAAAGTTGTGTTTGCTTTTTTTTTTTCCTTTCCGAAGTACTTAGGGTGAGATAAAGGTCAGTTTGCATGTGTGCTGACTCAGAGGAGTATACTTAAGCTGTTTCTAATCATGTCATGCAGCACCGTGGACAAAACTTGTTTACAGACCTGTGTTCTGTGTCCAGCGTTCCTGGGAAGAAAAGCTGCCGCTTCTTTGCTTTACCCTGCCAAGTGAATAGAAGAAAGGAGATGTGTTCACCTCATACTGTGTCTCTTTCCTCCCCATTGTTGCAAGGGTTCTCATCCCAGGTGAGAACTTACAGATAGAGATGTAGCAAAAGATTTGTGGTGTCGCTGTGGCTGACTCTGTTCTTGCTGCTTTTTGATTCGTAAAAAAGAGAAGCATACATGTGTAGACACATTATATTCCAGTTAGGTCCTGGAATACAGTCATCCTTCTGAGTGCTTGCCATGCTGCTGTGTTTTGACATCAGCATTATATTTCTTTGGTATTTAATCTTTCTTGAGTTTGAGTGAAGAAAGGCATGCCTGGTATTTTCTTTATTTGTTATTGGAAGCTTTTAGGGTCTTACTCTTTTTTCTAGCTGACAGTTACCAAAACATGTTTTGACTGAGACTTGTTCTCTTGTGTGTCCACAGCTGATTTGAAGTACTTTAGCCTTCTAGGTATTGGGTCAACTATAATCTGTACCTTAGGATTCAAATGTAAACTAAAGAGTGATATCAAAGTGATAGAAACTTGTCACTTGATCAGCCAACATAAAAAAAAAAAAAAAAAAAAAAGTAAACAAAAAAAGTGTGTATTTGTTTTTCTAGGGGCGATGCTGTTTCATTTTGAGGAAGGTTACCTTGTCAACTCAGCTTCATTCTGTGACTTACGAAATCACAGATTTGGTTTGATGGCAGTCATTCCATTTGGGGGAGATTTTGACAGATTCTACTTGCAAAGGCAGTTAGAGGAAGTTTTAACAGGTCAGGACTGCTTCTGTCGACTCTAAAATATAAAAACAGCTGAGTTTAGACATTTGGTTGTTATTTTACTTTTGGGGGGGATTGCTGTAACGCACATTGGTAACGTGATCTAGATCAGAACGTGCTGTAACTGCTTTGAAGATTAGGATACGTCTAAAAAGACTGTAAAATAAGTGGTATCTTCACAAGGCTGAAGGGGTTGCCCTTGAGTGCTGTTGCCATGTCTGTGTGAGAAATCTCCAAAAGCAGATTTAAGTGATAGCTGCTTCTCCTTTGGGGCTCTTTCTCACAGGATATGAGATCCTCTGATCTGAATAAGAGAAGTGACCCCATTTGTGTAGTGTGTTGAGGTTCATAAAAAACGAGGCTGTGGTTGGCTCTGTTGCCTATAGTGCACTGACAGTATATCTACCCAGTGCCTGGTGAAATGGAAGATCTCATGCCTGTATGAGAGTCTTTGGTGTCTGAGTAGCAGCTGTGGAATATGTTTGGGGTTTTATCAATAAGAACGGTATGATATGGTAACTAAGGTATTTGTTGCAAATACGTTCATTGATAGGTCATTCACACTCTCTGCCTTGAAGGTGGAACATGGAGCAAGGCTGTGGAATATGCTGATTAAGAGCAGTCTTTTGCCATGAATGCGTGGAGCACCACTGCTCCTCCCAGCTGCTGGATTGCTGTTCTTGCTGCTATGTTGTTGCTGTTCAAATGAAACCTATCATATGAACATTTTGGTGTCTAAGTTAGTTTATCCAATGACTGAAGAGGAATAATTAATTTTAATATGATTCAATCCCTTCCTCATTAGGAGGGATTTTTTTTTCCATTTTCCTCCCTGTCATTTAGTCAGAATGTAGCAAGCAAATAACTACTGTCTATGCAACGTTTGCAGATTAAACAGTGTATAAGTATCTTTCAACAGCCTGGTAGGTGAAAATGATAGTTTTGTCTTCTAAACTTCCTTTTTGGAATTTTAATGTGTTTAATTCACTAAATATCTCTTTTTTGTCTCAAAATGCATCCAGCCAACTTCACGATGCTGTCATTGAGATTTGCACCACCTGATTGAGGTTCTCTTGAGGGGAAAGTTAGGAGTTGACCATAGGGTCAACAAGGTTTTTCTAGAATAAGTTGTTATTTCTAGTTTTGCTCAAGGGCTTAAGAGATGCTACATGTAAAGTTTGGACTTCCGGAAACTTGGAGTAAATTTACAAGAATAATGATTTAAGCATTGACAAATGCAACTACTTTATGAGTATATGATTAATTTAATTTTATGCTCATGCATATTTTGCACTCTTTGGTTTTGCCTATAATTCCTTTGGCCTAACCTTTGGGGAGTAATCTCTGTCCCTGTCTTATTTACCCATTTTCCAATAATGACCTCACCTCACCCAAAGTTCACAGTAGTTAATTATTAGCTTTCTGAGAGAACTACCTACATTCTAGAGCTACATATTATGTCCCATCTTTCACTCTTTTGATGTACTGTATAACATGACAGGATCTAAATGTCAGCAGGTCTAGTGTTTGATTCACATTTATGTAATTATCTGCAGTGCTTGGACAAACAAAACCAAAACTTTCATCCTCGGGTCAGAGACTTTTTCTCATCTTTGAAGATAAGATTCTAGGTTGGCTTTTGAAACTGCCCACTTAAAATGACTTTGCCTGAGTTTACCTAACTGACTTCTGCAGGGATACATTTTAATGCATTTGGAGTTGGCCTCAATCACTATACCTATGCACTGATAAGGAGGTTTTTAAAAATGTGTTCTCCAGTAAGATGCTGTATGGATCAGTTTGCAGATATTTTGCTTGTGCCCCTTGTTCTCTAGTAGGAGATCCTACTGATGGTGTTTTTATGTAGTCCAAATCAGGTCTCTTATTAATGAGTTGGTTCCACCTGCCTGAAACAAAAGTGAAGAATTGCAGTCCTGCCGTCTCCTGTCTGTGCAGTCATTCGTAGTTATCTACTGTTTCCATAGCTCCCAGTTACACCTGTGCTGAATTTGCTTCACAGTTTCTTGTTTCCGTGTAAAATCTGACAAGGCTGCAGGTTTTCGTGTTGTTCCTTTTCCCACTTCTAGAAAGCAATGACAGTAACTGTCATTCTTGTTGGATAGGAAAAGCTGCTGTGTTTAGAGCTTTCTGTGATAACTTAAAGCTATTGCCTTGATGGCTTTTGATCATTGGGTGAAAACCACTCTTTGAGTAAAACATGGCATACAGCAGGATTTTGTTTGTTTAGGCAGCTGGAGGGCAGAGTTACGTTTCAGGCCCAAGTTGTCAAGTGTTCAGCTCTGGACAGTGACCAGCTTAGAGCACACTTTCACGTAGATGGTGACTACTGAATATTGGTTACAGACTGCTATGGAAGATGTTAAGAAACTGTGGGGAATCTTAGGGCAATAGTCACCGTCTGTTCTCAAGCTCCAGCTCTTAGGGTATTTTTTGGAAATGCCTACATCAAGGTTTCACCAAGATAAAGATCTACAAAACTGTCTTATATCAGTTTTTATTGTGTGATAGTGAAATACTGAATAGTTCTGAAGGGCAGAAAGCTTGACTTAAAGCATTTATTCTGCTTACTAGAGTTCAAAACAAAAAGGTATAGAAGGCTGTGTGGCTGTACATCCAGATAGGAGGTAACACTGAGACTATGCACTGTTGAATCCAGCAATTACTGTCATATGCACGACAACTAAACCAGTGCCATTCTTGTATGTAAAAATAACTTTCATGGAAAGCCAAGAGGATTTCTGTTAGCATATACTGATATTGGTTTGACAGAAGTTATGTGAAGTTACCAATAATTCACAGAGAAAATTTGTCCTCGCTTCTTCAGAGACTAGGTGTTGTTTAATTTGAAGAGAAACTATTTTTTTTTCAGAGTTTTCCATTAAAATTACATTCTAAAAGACAGATAAATGAGTGAAACGCATAATAGGAGGGTAAACATATAATATTCTAAAAACTGTGCCTTGGACCTGTCTACATAAGGTTCAAGGAAGGCAAAGGATAAAGCTGTTTTGTCTTTTCACAGGAGATTGCAGTCTTCTCAGCATGCAGTGAGCAAGGCTTTGTCTCTCTCTCCTTCCTATCACTAATAGCCAAGGCAGTTTGATCAGAGAAACATGCTTGAAGTCCTTTTTCAGTGTTCCGCTGTGAGACTGTGTACTTGTTTCTTTACCTCTGCTTTGACTAATAGGCAATGTGTAAAGTTGATTGTTTGATAGGTTATCTTTCTGACCCTTAGAATCATAGAATCACCAAGGTTGGAAAAGACCTCCAATATCATGTAGTCCAACCATCCACCTACCACCATTTTTCCACACTAAACCATGTCCTTTAGTGCAACATCCAAATGTTACTTGAACACGCCTCCAGGGACAGTGACTCAAACACCTCTCTGGGCAGCCCATTCCAGTGCCTGACCTCTGTCTCGCAGAAGAAATTGTTTGTAACATCCAACCTGAATCTCCCCTGGCACAACTTAAGGCCATTCCCTTTAGTCCTGTTGCTAGTTACATGGCAGAAGAGGCTGACTCCCACCTCTCCTTAGCCTCCTTTCAGGTAGCTGTGGAGAGTGATAAGGTCTCTCCTGAGCATCCTCTTTTCCAGACTAAACAATCCCTGTTCCCTCAGCTGCTCCCTGTAAGACTTGAGCTTCAGACCCCTCACCAGCTTCATTGCCCTTCTCTGGACATGCTCCAGGGCTTCAGTGTCTTGTAATGAGAGGCCAAAAATCAAACATACTACTTGAGGTGTGTCCTCACCAGAGCCAAGTACAGAGGGATGATCACTTCCCTGCTCCTGCTGACTACATTAATTCTGATACAAGCCAGGATGCTGTTAGCCTTCTTGGCTACCTGGGCACGCTGCTGACTCATGTTTAGCCAAGCATTGACCAGCACCCCCAGGTCCATTTCTTCCATACAGTCTTCGCATCAGTCTGCCCCAAGCCTGTAGGGTTGCCTGGGGCTATTGTGGCCAAAGTGCAGGACCTGGCACTTGGTCTTGTTGAACTTCATCCCATTGGCCTCAGCCCATTGGTCCAGCCTGTTCATATCGCTCTGTAGAGCCATCCTGTCCCCAGTCAGATGGACACTTCCTGCCAACTTGATGTCATCTGCAGACTTACTGAGGGTGTACTCATTTCCCTCATCTGTGTCATCAGTAAAGTTATTAAACAGGACAGGACTTGACATTAGCTTTAGTCTCTTCCTTAACAACTAGACTTAACAGGAATTGGGTGGCTTAAGCAAGCTCCTTTTGTTGTGTTACAGTTGTTATTTATTTCTTTATTCTATAGTTGTCCTTTTCCATATGCAGGCAAAGCTTTATCAGTTACTCTCCATGCAGGCTAAAACTTTGAGGAAGCTTTATGGGTTTTGGGAGGGTGTTGGTTAGTTTCTTGGTTGAGCAACAATGAGCTGTCATCATCTAGATTTCCTGTAAAATGGTGTCTGATAATATTTCACTTAACAGTGGTTAGCTGCAAATTAAGTAATTCTTTAAAGATGTAGTCACTGCCTGCAGATCTATAACTGTGGTCTCTCACCATAATCTTTATTGCACACATCTGCACAGTGGTACTGTAGTTCATTTTTCATTTTTACAAGTGTTACTGCTTGCATTCAGCTTCAGAAATTGTTCCTGTTGTGTATATCCATGGTGTGAGAGTCTGTATTTTTAAATCATGGGAAAGCCAGATTGTTTCCCAATCTCCTACCCATCTCCTTCCAAAAAAAGCTTACTTTACTTTGGAAAATAAAGGGCAAGAGAAAATTGGAAAATTAACAGGGCAGGAAGCAATGGGCACAAACTGGAGCATAAGTGGTTCTGTGTAAACACCAGGGAAGTCTTCTGTGCTGTGTGAGTGACTGGCATAGGTTGCTCAGAGAGTTTGTAGAGACTCCCAAAGTGGGATCCTTAGCAATCTCCAGAAAGTGCCTGGATATGGACAGGGGCATCCTGTTCTGGGTGATCCTTCTGAAGCAGCAAGGTGGACTAAATGATGTCCTGAAGTCTCTTCCCACCTCCACCATTCTGTGATTCTTTGAAATCCCTAACTTCTAGTCAATCGGAGTCTTGATCTGGGAAGGTAACTTCTCTTTTTCCAAGTTCTTTACACTCTTCCAAAATGCAAATACTATTTTCTTGTGACCTTGCAAAAGATCTTCTGACTCCTTTTTATATTAGTGTTAGCTTTGTTCTTCAAAGTAGAGGTATTGCATTTGTGATTCCTGTTTTGTAAGAAAGCTGGGTTACTATTCGTATGGCTCTGTGGTTCCAAAGACAACTCTGATTCTTTTTTACTGGATCTCGGTCTATCCAAGCTTGAAGATCACATCTCTTTTGATCAAGAGGGCATCACCTTCATACCTCATACCTTTTTAGATACTTAAAAAAAAATATGGTGCTAATTTAAGTTGTGTGCACACATCTTTGGCAGTGGAGGCGATAATTAAACAGAGCAGTTTGAAATCAGGTTAGTAATCAGGCAGAGAAATTGGCATGAAGGGAGAAAGGAAGCAAACAGTTATTTGTGTGAGTATAGTACGCAGAGAACAGCTGAGGACCTGAGTTGTGTTCTGTGCTGGTATCTCTGAATTATTTTGGTGCCTTTGATTTTTTTGTTGTTGAAGAGTACATGTTGGCTTCGTCTGTAGTAGTAAACTAAACAGAGCCAAGGCATATGTATTCCCAGAGACCTAAAAATTATCATCTGTATTGTCAAATTATCCGACCAGTATTGGGCAAGATTCTGCCCCCTGCCAAGCAGCCTCTCCTATACAACTTCTTGCACTGCTGAGGAGTTACTGCAGTCCAGGCACTGTGTCTTATAGGCAGCTTGCGTGTTCACGTTGCTCTGAAGCCTTACAGCGCAGGGGCCAGTTGACTTGTGTATCAGAAAACCAACTGGGGCATGTTTGAATTTCGTATGTAGATTGTAGCTGTTAAGAGCAAATGGAGTTTCTGTTTGTGCTAAATCCCGTGGTCAGGAAAGCTGGAGAGGGTACTCCTTCATTATCTTCCTGAAGAAAAATGATCAAGAACGCCGATCATTTTTACTGTATCAGCTTGAAAATGTTGCTGCTTTGATGTCCGTGTGTAGGAACAAGCAGTTCCTACAAGCTGGTGTGATAAGCCCCTCTGCTTTGAGAAAAGCCATAGAGACAGGATAGTGTACAGGGTGTCCTTAGCTGCATAATTGCAGCTGTTGTGAACATCCTGGATCTTAAAGTGAAGTTGGTGTGGTGCTACTAAGAGGCAGTTTTTGTTCTGCTTTCTTTTATAAAGAATAGAAATCCATCAGCTGTTTTTCAGTATGTTTTTATAGCTGATTTTGCAATGTAATAGTCATTATCACCATTTTAAATCTTTTGGCCCTTTGTATGCCGTAGGTTGCCTCTTGATGTGAAATTGCAAAGGAGTTATGTGAAACGTAATGTTTGTAAAATGCTTTGAAGATGAAAAGCTCTACAGTAGGTTTTTATTATTACCAGAGGCAAAGTGAGCAGGAGTGGCTTAATGTTGGACCGTTTGTTTCCCAAGAGATGGCTTTGTTTTGAAGAGTGTATGTAATCCACCGGGCTGCAGACAGAATGATCTTATTTCAAGTTTGATTGTAAATAAATTAGCAAACTCTCTACCTCAAGATTATTTGCATGAGGGGTCCGTGAAAGAGCAGAGGAAGTTTTGGTACAATATTGGCCCTGTTTGAAATAACATTTATTCGGTGTGTTTGGCTTCTGCTACCCAAATGTATTTCGAATCCAATCCTTTTAAACATCCTTATCAGTGAAGCAGCATTTTGCCACAGATCAGCTCTTTTTCTACAGCTATGGTCATTTTCTGTATTTAATATGTGAATAGTCGTGCCTGCATTCAGAAATGGTGACGCTTTATTAGAATGGGATTTTACTCTGTTTTAATGTTCTAACGCGTATAGAAAAATGTTATTTCCAGCCCGTATCGAGATCATAAGCTGATAGGTGGCTGTAGGAAAGAGTGCGTTTGTAGAAATGAGCTATTGGGAAACCCTTGTACTGCTGCTGTTTCCTTGGCCCTTAGAGAAGGAGGAGCTGCATGGCTCCATGAGAAATCCAACTTCGGCTCCCATAGCAGGGAAGCTGCTTCAGGAACACGGCTGTCATCACGTGCTCCGCCGTCCCCATCGCCCCTGCGGTGGGCCATCACTTCCAGCCAGCAGCGTTGTTTTGACAGAGCTGTTCTGTGGTGTCAGCACCGGGTGCCTCTGGGGAGCCGGCACGGCCGGGATTTCTGAGGCAGCTATTGTTGGTGGAGGGGCTGCTGGGCCGCGGCCAGGCACGAGGCACCACAGCCCCACGGCCTTGAGCGGGCCGCCTCGCCTAACGCAGCTGCGGCCGCTCTGGGCTCCTGCCTGGCACTTGCAGAAATCGCTGTGGAATTTGCTGATTCTGCCAGAGCGGAGCTAAGCACTTGTTCCCAAGTGCTATGGCCCATTGGTACAGCTGCCGGTTACGAAAAACATGCGAGGGCTTTTATCCCTAATAATTGAGCTTTGTCAGAGTATTGGGAGCTCAAAACGGTCGGAGTAGTGCTATCATGGAGTACCTCCTTGCTTAGCTTTCAGGGAGATTTTGCCCCTCGTGCTTCAGTTAAAATGTTCATCTATTATTGGCTGCCTAGGCAGAGGTGGAGGGGGAGGCTAAACTTTCCCTCCGTATTGCCGGTAAGAGTTAACTGGCACTGCCCAGCTGTGCTTTCAAAATATTCTGACCTATTTACACAACAGAACCGATCAGAACAAAATAAACGGCTCTGGTGAAATACTGAATGCTGTTTTGTAGCAGTTACGTTTGGCAGTGGATATGGTCTTCATTTTTTCATACGTAGACAAAACCAAAATGCTGCCGAAACCTTAAGTATCAACCGTCAGTGAGTAGCTTGTTTCTTCTGGGGAAAGGGGGCAGTTTGGCTGTCATTCAGTTGGAACAAATGCTCATAAAGCAACTGACTAAAAAAGCTGATGAGTAGCTTCATTTTACCATGCAGAATAATCAATAATTGCATAATTCCCAGCAACTTACAGAGTATATCTGCAAATACGGTGGATCTCCTCTCCAAGGTGTAATCTCTAAAAAGCATTAAGTAGGAAGCATGAAACTGTGACAGACTGTAGGAAATGTTGGTTTCCTGCCTTTTTTTTTTTCTGTTTGGTAATAGCTATAGGGGACACTTGTAATTATCTCCTCATTTTTATGTGGTATCCCTTAAGGAATGAATTGAGAAGGAACTAATGTTTCATTTTAGCTATTTGGACAATTGTTCCATATTTCCTGAGCAACAAATGTTTGCTAATTTGGAGGATACATTTGCTTGACGCTCAGGACAAAAGATCTCTCTTTCTATCTTGCACCTGGAATTCAGATTCTGAGAATACTAAAATGGAGCTTTTTTTTTTTAACATCTTTTTTTCTTCCTCATTCTGTGCAGTGATAGTCCCAATGCTGTCCATGAGGTGGATAAGTGGTTACCACGACTGCACTCAGTTGTCATAGGACCTGGCTTAGGCAGAGACGAAGCTCTACTTGAGAATGCTAAGGTAATATGTTTACTGAGGTTTTATTCCCTGTCTTCATATTGAATTTTATTAACCAATTTCATATCTTTCGCATGATTACCCCAACGTTTCTGATTAGGGTTACCAGCTCACAGATTGAAGAAAATTGTTGCAATATATTTCCATAATTGAAAGGAGTCACTGCGATATTTTCCATAGTTCATTCTCACTCACTTTCCTAAGAAATCTACATAAAATTGGTTCTTTTTGTTCGATTTTTATTTTTGTGTTGTTGGTTTTTGTTTGTTTGTTAATGAATGGTTAGTATTTATTGTAGCAATTATAATTTAAAGGGAAGAGTTTAACTGGGTATTGTTGACAGAAAATTGCAGCTGTTAATTATGGTCTTCATTATTAAAATTCAGAGGGATGTTTTAAGTTCAGAGACCCACACAGTTGTTTTGATTTGCTTTTGTTTTCATTGTTAAAGTTGCTAATTAGAAATAGATACAGGCATCTCTAGATTAAGGACTTTGTGTTTTCTTAGGTGCTGAGCACCTGTTACTGTAAGAACCTCAATATTTGAGTTCCTAATTTTAGGAGCTGTATTTGGCAGCAAGTGCCAGGAGGGGTACGAAAGAATGGAGATTGTGTCTCCTTGCAATAAGAAATAATAGTCTTAATTATAAAATGTTGTAGAATTCTACTCTGGATAAAGAAGTAATTCTGTTTTCTCTCAAGTCGTAGTGTTGAACTGAAAACAGGAGCTTAGATAGCTCTGTATGTCAAGCAGTAGGCGCCCACACAGCCTTCCGGATGTCCTGTGTTACTCCCAACACATCTTTGCATGTTCAGAGTGTATGTTTCAGTTCAAACAAAATTAGGTTGATAGTAATTTTAAAAAGTCTGAGAAGTTACACTGAATCAATCAGTGGTACTAACAAGTGGAATTAATAGAATTTACAGAAATGTTGGAAATTAAACAGTGGATTTACAAAGCAGAAGCAAGAGTTTAAAGACCATGCTATCCAAGACATGTAGAATGCCTTGATAGTAGTGGAGGTCATTTTTACTAAACTTTTGTTAGAGAAAGTTGCCTTTGAAAGTTCTTTACTCCTTTAGATCTTCTCCTTTCAAAAAGTATGTCTTTTATGACACAGAGGTAGAAAACTAATAAAAAACATGGATTCAGAGTGTCAGAAAAGGAATTTAGTACAGCTGATCATAAAGCAAATTTGATCCTAACTGAAAACTTTCATCAGAGATTTTTAGAACTTTATTAAGAATTCTTCAGCAAGAAGATTTGAGAGATGTTTTTTCATTTTTTATTTTTACTTTTCTTTCTAAAGAAAAGTGACTTTAAACAAAAGAAAATAACACTTTGTTTAGAATATCTAAAATACTTGAGCTTCTTCAGTATAAAAATTCCATCTGGATTTTAAAGGTATCTGTCGTGTTCTTATCTGCATTACAGAGGTATCTGGAAGATTCCTTTTCTTTGTTAAAGGTGGTCTTCTCTGTTGCTGAAAACAATTTTTACTTACTTAGTAAACTATAATCATGCTTCTACTTCAGCTTGAGTATCCTCGTTGAGTTACTTGCAGTTAACAAAACAGATACAGCCAATGAAGACCAGCCATTTGGAAGTACCTTCATGCTAAAATCTAGGGCCATGTTTATCTGAGCTGTAGATCTGACCTTGTTGATTTCAAGCCACATTAAAGCTCAAGTTCTTTGTCTTTGCTATAATTATGTAAATGTTCGTTAGTTATCCAGTTACATCTGTTTTTTTTTTTTCTTGTTTGAATCCCACAATCATTATCACCTAAATTCTTCATTCAACCAAAAGCTTTAATAAGTTCATATAAATGGGGGCAAGTGAACACTGGTTGCATGCTTAAGAAAGACTGGTGTTTCTCTGTGCTGAGAGAAGGCTGTCTACCTCTTGTTTCAGCAGTGAATTTTAAGCTTCGTATCACTTTTCACCTTCCAAGAACCAAGCAAGTGATGATAGCATTGCTGTATTAAACTTTTCTAAGATGCTGGCTGAGTGTGTAATTCTCTCTCTTCCCTTTAAGCTAACCTCAGCATGCTGTCATCTGAGTACATTGCTGAGATGTAGATTAGTGTCTGCTTTTGTTCCAGGGTTTTGCATCAGAGTGGCAGTGACAGTAAGAGGTTTCTTCTGTTCCTCCTTCTTCATTGAAGTGATGAGGCTTAGCGGTCCATCACCTCTCTGACGCTATTTCTATCTGGGTCTCATCAGAACTGTACAGATACATTGCCAGCAAATGTGTTTGTCCAAACAGACATGTTTGCTTTTTTTCTCTCTTCTGAGCTTTGAGGAAATCAAGATACTAATGCAGTATCCTGCAGTTTCTGGTATATGGACAATGGACAGTGATTTATTGTGGAATAGCTGTAATATTTGTTGACAAGAGTGTGTATCTTGTCACTCGAAACCACAGACTGCTTTGCTTTCCTGTTCTCATAGAATCATAGAACGACTCATGTTGGAATGAACTTTAAAGATCACAGAATCACAGGGGTTGGAAGGGACCTCTAGAGATCACTGAGTCCAACCCCCCTGCAAAGCAGGCTCCCTACAGCAGGCTGCACAGGTAGGCGTCCAGATGGTTCTTGAATATCCCCAGAGAAGGAGAATCCACAGCCTCCCTCAGCAGCCTGTTGCAGTGCTCTGTCACCTTCACTGTGAAGAAGTTCCTTTGCATATTGGTGCGGAACTTCCCATGCTCCAGTTTATGGCCATTTCCCCTTGCCCTGTCCACACAGACTGCTGAAAAGAGGTTGGCCGTGTCTCTTTGATGCCCACGCTTAAGATATTTATAAACATTAATAAGATCACGTCTGAGTCTTTTCTAAAGGCTGAACAGACCCAGGTCGCTCAGCGTTTCCTCATAGGGGAGATGCTCCAGGCCCTTTAACATCTTCGTGGCCCTCCACTGGACTCTCTCCAGGAGATTCTTGTCTTTTTTGTACTGGGGAACCTAGAACTGGATACAGTACTCCAGGTGAGGCCTGACAAGGGCAGAGGAGAAGGGGAGGATGACCTCCCTTGACAAGCTCCAACCTCCCCGCTGTGGATGGAGCTGCCCCCCACCAGCTCAGGCCACCCAGGGCCCCATCCAGCCTGGCCTTGAGCACCTCTGTGGATGGGGCACCACAGCTTCTCTGGGCAGCTGTGCCAGCACCTCACTGCCCTCTGAGTAAAGAATTTCCACCTAATAGCTAACCTATTTTTCCCCTGTTTTAGTTTGAAGCCATTCCCCCTTGTTCTGTTGCTAGTAGACTGTATAATATGTCACTCCCCTACCTGCTCATAAGCTTCCTTGAAGTACTTGAAGGCTGCAATGAGGTCTCGCTGGAGCCTTCTCTTCTGCAAGCTAAACAAACTCCCACAACCTTTCATTGTAAGAGAGCCCTTTAATCACCTTAGTGGCCCTTCTCTGGACCTGCTCCAACAGCTCTGCGTCTTTCTTTTGCTGGGGGCCCCAGACTTGGGCACAGTTGTCTTTATGATACGCCTACTTCCTTCTCACTTATAGAATCATGCAATTGTTTGAGATGAAAGGGACCTTTAGAGGTCTTCTAGTCCAACTCCCCTGCAGTGATCAGGGACGGCTACAGCTCAATCAGGTTGCTCAGGGCCTGATCCAGCCTGACCTTGCGTGTCTCTAGGGGGAGTGCATTCACCATGTCTCTGGGCAACCTGTTCCAATGCTTTGCTACACTTATTGTAAAAAATTTCTTCCTTATATCCAGCCTGAATTTCCCGTGCTTTAGTTTGAAACCATTTCCTCTTGTTCTATCACGACAGACTACTAACAAATCCGTCCCCTTCTTTCTCATAGCCTCCCTTTAGACACAAAAAGTCTACTGTCTTAATGCCCTCAAAGGGCATGGCGTTTCAGGTCCTTTCAACAGCCTGGTGAAAAAGAAGCACGTTATGATCAGTTTCCTTTTATGCTTTTCTTGAGCATAGTGACAATCTTTGAAGACGTACTCTTGGGTTTTCTATGGTTGACTGATTTTTGGCTGTAGTTCCATTTACAAAACCTACTACAACAAGCTACTCAAAAAGTTATATCCCCCTCTCTTGTGTGAGCCTGTGCTAGAACCTTTACATACTGCTCCTCAGGTGCTTGGGTGAGATCTGATGCTTCCTAGGTATGGGTTTGGAGGATCAGGGTCTACAGTTTCACAAAAAATGTACTAAAGAAATCTTCTGTTGGATCCTAATACTTGTCAAGCTGGATTCCATGCACATACAGAAGCTCTAGACTTGGCCTGTCTGACTCCTGGAGCAAATAAGCAGTCTAAGCTATTCCCCTGAAAGGGGAAGGAACAAAGGATCATTTCTCCACTTCTCAGCTCTGGTGCATGCAGATTGAATTGTCTCTGTTCCCCATTTTGCTTCAGTCTTCCAAAGTGCCATTGCCACATCCTTTGTGGAGCTTGTCTTCCACAACCAGCTTCCTTGTAGGCAACATCAGGCTATCTCTTTTTCCCCTTCAATGTCTCTGATATTGGCTGGAGACAAAAGTACCACTGCTTCCTTGTGTTCACTGAAGTTGGTATGCAGCCAGTGCTGGTTTAGACTCTGTTGAGACAGAGTTTAGCTGTCACGTGCAAGAAAGACCAAGGTCACTCATACTATTTTCTGTCAGTGCTTAAAGGCAGCATGTTTCTGAAGTTATTGGCTATTTTCCTTTTATTTCACATGGAAGTATTGCACCCCTGTCATATCTCCCCACCACAAGGACTTTCATTCAGCCATTACAGGGATGTTTGCACTTCTGGTCTTATGGTCATCTAATTTTTCTTGTAGCACTAGTCTTGGAACCTAGTCAGGGCAATTCCCACCTGAATAACAGTTCCTCAGGTTTGTGAGACAACCAAGTTCCTATCCTGCAGGATGATGAATGCAGCTCCTAAGAAGACTTCGGAAAGGAGTGTTATCTTCCTTGTGTAGTCCTTGGGAAGAGCAAACAATGATCCCTCATGCTTTTGGATGTTCTGCATTACGCCTGCTGCCTGGCAGTTAAGCGTTTATGGGCTTAGCTGTGTCCTGTATCGGCTTCCAGCCTCTTTTCATATCATTCCCTTTCTCATCCTGTCATGAGTGTGATATTCCTGACAAATTTTCTGTTTCTGAGTGTGGTGAATCTGTTATTGGGTACGTTACTGGCTTTGTGCTCAAGTGGACTGATACAGAATTGCTGTTGGAATAGCAGTTACTATTGGTATCAGGTAGAGAAAAGTATTTGTCCTTATGAAGAGCCTTAGCCTAATTGAAGCATGTCTGATGTTGAAATCATTTTCTGCTGTCATTGGGCTCATTGCCTCTTGCCCTGAACTAGTAGCACTGAATCCTGAACTCGGCCTTTCTGTGTCTCATCTTGCAGCAGCAAAGCTAAATTGCTGTTCTCAGCAGAGCAGGCTTACTTTCATTCTGGATGAGAGGTAATGATTGATAGCAAAGTGGCTCTGTGTAACTTATGTTACGTGGTAAAATCGATTGGGTTCTCAAACTTCATGCTCATTCCTCTTACTCAATTCTCAAGCTTTCTTTTAGCTTCAATAAAATGTGTGGAATACCAGCTGGGGTTCTTCTGCTGACTGAGGCCCTTCCTGGCTGCCATTTCTGCCCACTGGTGTTGGTAGATAACACCAGCCTTCTTACCTTCCCCAATGCTATCCTCCTGAGGCTCCCACATCGGTCATTCAAAGAGCATTTTCTACTGAACATCTCTATCTGCTGGGATATACACTTCAGAAAACTCATTTTCTTTCAAATCTCTAGTTAAGGTTGCATGGAATTTTCTTGGCTTTAAATACCTCTTTCTGGGAGTAACAAAAGTTTGGGCCTTTGTCATGGATCGCCTCTGCAGAGCCCATGTGAAGTTTTCTCTTGGAAGTGGATTGCCGGTTCCACCTCAAATGAAGTATCAGCCTTTCTGCCTTTGTGTTTTGTTGGAGGGATTCATTTCCCACCTTCTGGCCCCACATCTTCAGGATTTAGGCTGAGATCTTCACTTAGGCTGAGACAGGTGCTGTAGGAGTTGTACTGATGCAGGTACAGCTTGGGAACATCAGCCCTATGCAGATAAATACTGTTGGTTACGCTAAGCGGTATTGCTGCTTATGCTTAGAACTATTAGTATTCAGTGGCTTCCTCACAGATGTCTTGATTACAAGAACAGTGTTTGAAAATATGCTAACAGGACCTTAAATACAGGTTTATGCAGCTTGGAAGCAGATTTTTTTTCTCTAATATATGTAATGGGTCTTGATGAAAGTCATTCACGGTTAAGTGGGATGTTTATTTGCTTTCTGTGTGCAGGCTTATATTGTTGTTTAACTTGATTTTGAAACTTAAGGTGTTGATAAGGAAAACGTTAGCACTGAATGCCTTCTCAACTCTTTCTGAGCAGTATTCAGCAAGAAACTGTAAAAAGAAATTGGCACTGGTAACTTATGGAGTTCAACTGAAGTTTATTTGTTTCATTTTAAGGCAAAATGCCAGCAGCTCACCAGGAATATCTTAAGCCAAATTTAACATTGACATAACCACCCATAAGTTGGAAACCTTAAGGAGTTTGCTTTCTGACTGTAAGTGTTCGGTGGATGAGACAGCGTGTGAAAACTTGGTACATTTGTTCATTCTGATTCAGATCTTACTTTGAATCGGAGTAAACAAGATTATTGTTTAAGCAGGATTTGTAGGAGTTCAGGGATGGGAATATTGAAATATAGCACCCCAGGTGGTTCCTGGTGTGCATGAATTTGGTGGGGGGGGGGATAACTAAAAAGGAGCGCTCTTTCTTCTGCATAACTGCAATACTATTTTGGAGGCTTTTGCTGTGCTTTGTGTTTCTTCTCCTGTTCAGATACTACTTTCAATTACATCGCTTTTAAAATTCAGCATATGACTGAGGCATACGTTAAGCTGCAGTTCCTCCTCCAAGTCAGCAGCTGATCTGCTATGAATTCAAACAGAGAATCTACAAGTAGACTGTTCTTTCTTTTTTTTCCTCTCTATGTAGAACAGAACTGTTTTGATAACTGCCATCTACGGCACTTTCAGTCCCGTTAGTTTGAACAACAGCTTTTAACATTTCCCAAAGCACTCGATGAGGTAGACGGGTACTTTTTAGGAAAGTTGTTTTCACCATCTTCCTGGCTTAAATCAAATACTTTTCTTGTGCACCTGACGTTTTGGATGAAAGGGCCCAGTGTGCGATATGAGAGTTAAAAGGCAAAAGACCCAGTTACACTGAATGCCACATAAAGCACGAGATAAAGATGCTGTTTGTGTCAGGGAAGGGATATTTGTCTCTGTTAAATGTTTCTTTCATTCAGGTAATATGAGTGGTGGTCAGTAGTTAATCATTTCATGTGTAAGGTTTGAGAGCTTGGAGTGATTAATGAGCTAGTGATAGTTATGCATACAGGAGTATATAAAGCAAAACTGAGGCAGTTGGGCAGGTGATTTATATAAATCTTGCCCACAGAGCAAGACTTCGATTGACGTTGCTGAATTTTGAAAGGAGGGCGAGTTCTTGGATTACTCTGTGGGAACCAGAGCAGGACCTTTTGAAGTTAACTGCATGTTTCCACCAGTAGCTTAAAAAAGCAGATAACTGAGAAGATGGCTCTAATGTGAAGAATCTCAAGCGGTGGAACACCAGTTTTCACATTTTTTTTAAAACCTTCTGTATCGAAGCTATGCTGTTTAGGGATGTTCCTTTCTCTGCCCACCCCGCCATCCCCAGCATCTGTGGCTGTAACCTTGAGCACAGCCTAGACTTGGAATATTTGCCTGCCTCAAGCTGTGCAGGATGACAAACTTGTGCTTGCTAAGCCCATTTTCCAAGCATCTCTGACACAGTGCTGCCTCCTGACCTCTATGAAGCTGAGTGCATGCTAACTCTGCATTTTTCCAGGCTCAAAGCAAGGAACACAGAAATACTTCCTAGGGGTTTTAGTGCCCATCTGTAGGAGTCGGTATGCAGTGTGTTAGGGAGGAATTTGTTTTTTTCCACCTGGCCTCCTTGAGGTTGGGGGGGGGGGGGGGATGGGGGTGGGGGGCAGGGTGCAGAAACATTTCCAGCTGCAGCATTTACAGGGAAAATTCTGAATATTTCTTCATTTTTATCTCTTTGCTCCAGACAAAACTATGGATTCAGGCATGCTGGAAATACAAGCAAATATAGAAGGCTTCAGCAGCAGTTTCTGAAGGCATTAGTAGCTTTCAGTAACATGGTTTTGTTTTTGTGGTGGTTATTTTTTTCTTTTGTAAAAAGGGCTGCCATTCCTTTTTGATCATTTAAGGTTGTACTGTGCATAACCAGTGCCAGGTTATGCACATTGACCTGTCTCTGCCACTGAGAGCTAGGGACTATTGCTGCCTCAAGTCTGGCTACTTCAGCTTAGTCAGACAGGAGCCCAGGTCAGCCCAGTGTTTCCAGGTCAGCAGCACATGCTGAACAGTGGAGCTAAACTGTGATATCAGTCACCTCAGTCTCGCCAATATTTCTGAACTAGTATCTGTGCTTTTAGAGAACGATCCTGTCAGCCTCTTTGATTACCCTGCCAGAGAACCGCAGGGTAGGATAACTGACCCTCGGGTCAGTACTGGGACCAATGCTCTTTAATATCTTCATCAATGACATCGACAGTGGGAATTGAGTACAGCAAGTTCCCAGATGACACCAAGCTGTGTGGTGCAGTTGACATGCCTGAGGGATGGGATGCCATCCAGAGAGACAGGCTTTGAGCTGTGGGCCCAGGAGAACTTCATGAGGTTCGACAAATCCAAGTGCAAGGTCTTGCACCCGGATTGTGGCAACCCACCCCCACCTCCCCCATCAATGCAAGCTGGGGGAGGTAAAGATAGAGCACAGCCCTGCTGAAAAGGACTTAGGGATACTGGTGGATGGCAAGCTGGACACAAGCCAGCAATGTGCCAACCATATACTGGGCTGCATCAAAAGAAACATGGCCAGTTAGACAAGGGAGGTGATCCTGCCCCTCCGCTCTGTGCTGATGAGACCTCATTTAGAGTGCTGTGTCCAGTTACGGAGTCCTCGGGACAGGAGAAAGCACATCCCTCTACAGGAAGGCCACAAAAATGATCCATGGAATGGAACACCTCCCCGGCGAGGACAGACTGAGAGAGCTAGGACTGCTCAGCCTGGAGGAGGCTCCAGGGAGACCTGATAATGGCCTTTCAGTATCTAAAGGGGTGCTATAAGAAGGGGACTGTTTAGCAGAGTCATATCATGTTGTGATAGGACAAGAGAAAATGGTTTCCAACCAAGAGAGGATGTTTAAACTGGATATGAGAAAAAGGTTTATTACAATAAGGGTGGTGAGGCACTGGAACAGGTTGCCCAGAAATGTCGTGGATGCCCCATCCTTGGAGACATCCAAGGTCAGGCTGGACAGGGCTCTGAACAACCTGATTGAGCTGTAGGTATGTAGATGTCCCTGTTCATTGCAGGGCAGTTGGATTAGATGAACTTTAAAGGTCCCTTCCAACTCAAATAATTCTGTAATGCTGATGAGCTTTGCAGGCCTCAGCTGGCTAGAGTTCTGGATACGTGCATGTAGACTCGGTCACAAGGTACATAGTGCTCAGATGCCAAGGGAATCTGGCAGCTACCTATTTGGACAAGTGAAGACATTATTCACAGAAGTCTGGTTTACTGACAAGTTGTAGACATGCAAACTGTTGTTTAAAGGACCTCACCTGCTCAGTAGCCCCATGAAAATATTTTGTCTTTACTTTGGAATATCTAGCAGAAAATTTAGTTGCATACTTGGCATTTTCAGATTGCAGTAGAAGGCACTTTTTTATAGAGATTATAGCAAAAGTATACTGCTTACTGAAGTGTTGGGATGACTTTGTGGTCAGTGCTATCCAGTATTATAGCATACTGAGTTTTGAACTGTCTTCAAACACATAGGTTAAGGAGTTTTGCCAAGAATGGTCCGGGGCATGGCTCTTTTAAAGGGACCCAGGAAATGCACTGTTTATTGCTGGTGTCAGTAAGGGAAACCTTGCCCACAGTATCTTTCCTTTGCAAGGTAAAATGATGAGAGTGTGATGTATCTTTAGAGAAAACTAATTACTATTGTGACGTAAATGTTGCTTCTTCGTATGCTGCTCCAGTGGTTTTCTGTTTCATTAAGTTTCAATCTCTTATTGAAACCATTGGCTCCAATTTCTTTATTTTTCCCTTTCAAATACTGAATGCCAAGGTTGTTAGGTAGCTAAATCAGTTCATCAGGAAAATCACAAGTCTACTACTAATAATATTTTAACTATCATTGCAGGTATTCTTTCTGCCCGTGCACATCTAATTAAAAAAGCTAAGAAGTACATTTAAGTTAGATGTGGGCAAAACTGTACATAATGGTCTTTTCTGAGATGCCATGGAGGCCCAGGTTGTATACTGTTAAACAGAAGCAGAGTAAATAGGATACGTGTGCTATTGCTGATCCATGGACTCGATGGGAGGAGTCCTGACTGACTGTAAGAAGCTGTGGATGTTCCCTTGGAGCATGCTGCCTGCTGTCTGCTCCTTGTGCCTTAGGATTCGTGCCTTATGCTCTGTGAAGACTTCCTTGGCTGACTGATCCTCCAATTGTACCTGGGAGCTCCACAGCAATTTAGTCCTCCCTGAAATGTTCCTCCCCTTCCCCTCCTAGTTCTTGTTTCTTGCAGACAGTGTCTTATACTCGTTCACATCAGTCCACTCCCTTTATTCGATTAGAATGGTGAACCTGTGCAAGAGTCCTGCATGTCTCTGTTACTGAGGCACTGGTGACCATCATGTTTCAAGGCAAGGTCACAGGCTGTAGGCTGGATAAGCCATTTAGTGGGGTGGGTTTTTTTGCATTATTTTACCTTCTTTTGGTAGCATCCTGCCCATTCATTTCTCCAAGCTTCTTCCTCGTCAGATCCTTTCCAGCATGGATGATTTTGATTTCATGCATTTGTGGTTCTGGTTTTCATAGAATCATGGAATAGTTTGGGTTGGAAGAGACCTTTAAGATCACCTAGTTCCATCCCCCCTGCTATAGGCAGGGACACCTTTCTCTAGACCAGGTTGCTCAAAGCCCCATCCAGGCTGGTGTTGAACACCTCCAGGGAGAGGGCATCCATAGCCCCTCTGGGCAGCCTGTTCCAGTGTCCCACCACCCTCACAGTAAAGAATTTCTTCCTAATATCTGGTCTAAACCTACCCTCTTCCAGTTTGAAACCATTTCCCCTTGTCCTGTTTCAGTGGGTTTTGTTTTGTTTTTCAACAGAGGATTGGAATTTGGCTTTGGCAATCTATTTTATAATTGCCATTTGAAAGCTGGAACAGAGAACAGAGATTTCTACTAAAATTAACGCGTTGCATTTCAAGGCATAAACCTGGAAATTCTTTGCCCTTACCCTGTAAATTTTCCCAATTAGAGTAAAGGGTTACCTTTATCCAGATAGAGCACTAGCTCCTACTGGGACACAGCTTGTTTCTCAGTTCTTACTGAGTAGGTTGCTGACATACAAGTCCCAGATGGCCAGTCATGGGAGAAAGATTTTTCAGGGAATTGTGTGTTTCAAGAGTAGAGTGGGAGTAGATTCAGGTTAATTTTATCCTCTCTGGTTCCCTTCCTTTTAGGACCTCCACTGAAAATTGTACTCACCAAAGGACGCTATTTTGGGCATTCCTAAATGTCAGGTATTCCTGGCCAGTAACAAATGATAACCGTGTGGGAGGTTGTCCCTTACAACACCTTCAGGAGGTGTATGAATCTTGGGTCATTTCAAAAGGCGGTGTTCAGTTTCATCACTGATAGCTGTATGTGTTGGTGTTTAATTGTGTGTAAGCCTACCTTAACTTTGGAATTTGGGTGTTTTATTAGCAAAATTTCTTAGTAGTTTTAATTAGCAATATTCTAAGTCCTTGGTGAAGTCCTTGTAAGTGTTTATTGCTTGGGACAGAAGTGAGCAGCTAGTTCTTGATCTTAGAAGGAGTCCTATTAGACAACATTAAATAGATTTTGGTGCGAAAGTGAAGTTATCCTGAGCTGTATTTATTATAGAATCACAAAGAAGGTTCTTCCAAATACTGTAAGTATTAACACAGGAAAGCCCGTGCTGAACACGGCGATGCGTTTTCAGATGAAAATTCACTTTTGTGGTTCCAGAAATAAAATACTCCCCACAGACGATGTAGCCACTGTTGCTGTAAGCACCTCTTATTAAAATAAATCTTGTATGCTGTATTTGCAGTAATAGAGTGTTTAAAAAAAGGGGGGGGGAGGTTCATCTCACCTAATTCTTGATGTCTGAAAATACAGCAGTAAGTTTTCTCTGCTCCCTCTACGAGAACTGAGGAGGGACGGATACATCTGCTGGGGATCCATGCCCCCTTAAATGCAATGCCTAAGCCAGATGCACTCTTGTACTGAGCCTTTTGACCTTTAAATGGCAGCCGGTGAGATGAATCCTGTCCACAATCGATAAGAAGCTGAGGTTCCCCAATGAGTGTTGTGCCCTTCAAGAGGTGGTTATGTTATGAGAGCTCTCTTATCTTTGATTTTTATGGTTACCACATTATCCCTTTTCTCCCCACAACTTCCTCTGTGAGGTTCTGTGCCTGTCAACAGGCAGCTTCTGTCTGGATTTATGGAACAGGAAGAAAGGAAAATAATTACTTCTGGATTTTTGTTTTTAGAATTAAAAAAAGCTTTCTAAATAAGGGAATGGACTTTGTGTCCCCTGCTTGTTTTATAAAGGGAGAAAGAGAAAACAAAGATTGCTTCAATGTTAGATTAGAAATTGATACCTCAGAGACTCAGTACACAACGAAAGTTGCTTGGCCAGTAGATTTCACTTAACAAGATGGAATTTTTCTTCAGAGCAGAGGTCAAATGCCTCACTTAGATTGTGGAGAGCCTGTTAGAGAAGTGGGAGTTCAAAATGTTATTAGGAAGAAATGTCTCATTTCTCTGGGGTGTGCCAGTGACCTAGCCTTCCAGAAGCTATTTACCTGTACATATCCACCTGTGCTTATAAATTCCACCTTTTTTTTTCCCTTAAGCATAAGTTCTTGAGGTGAATACATATATATATACATATATGTAAAGAGAAATTCTAGCTAGTAGTCAGGGGACCAGACAGTAACAGCAACAGCCAAACCTTAATTGTTTCAGAAACAGAAAACATAGGCAAAATTAATTCACTAGATTAATGAAAATAAAGTTAAAAGAATTGTTCGGAAAGATATTGACTTCTGAGGTGTGATGTCTTGCATCAGACTTGGTTAGGAGAAATGTTTATTCTATTCTGAAAAATGAAGTGTCATGAAAGATTGGTATACTGAAACCAGAATAAACTGTGGATTCATCTTAATTAGAAGTGGGACACTAATCATTTTAAGTGTACTGAAGGAATTTGAAGAAGCTGCTAATGAACAAAAAATATTCTTTCTCATTAAAACTGGTTACAAAACGAGGTTGCAGTGAATGGAATTCTTATCATCAGAGATTCTGGGGGATGTTTCTTCTTCGCATTATCTTGTTAACCTCTTGGAGTTCGGTGCCATATGATATCTACTAAGAGGAACCTAGTACAGTTCAAAGGTAATTGGACTTCTGGATGTGTAGCATTCATTTATACAGAAGGAAATACAAACCTGGGTGCTAGGTCCATAGTATTGTATTATTTCAACCATTGAGACAAATCAAATGTAATTTTAATTAAGTTAAAACAGCGGACACAAAGCAGTACAGTTTCTGCGATGGAAATTTTTGCACCTGTGTAGAAAAATTTTAATCAATAAAGAACCATAGAATGGTTTAGGTTGAAAGGGACCTTTGAGATCACCTAGTTCCAACCCCTCTCCTATAGGCAGGGACACCTCCCACTAGACCAGGTTGCTCAAAGCCCCATCCAGCCTGCCCTTTAATGCTTCCAGGGAGGGGGCATTCACAGCCTCTCTGGACTGCCTGTTCCGGTGTCTCATCACTCTCACAGAAGAATTTCTTTCTCATATCCGGTCTAAATCTACCCTCTTCCAGTTTAAAGGCATTTCCCTCCATCCTGTTGCTACACGCCCTTGTAAAAAGTCCTTCCTCAGCTTTCCTGAAGACCCCCTTCAGATACTGAACAGCCACTATAAGGTCCTCTCAGAGTTGAAGAGCCCCAACTCTCTCAGCCTGTCCTTATAGGGGAGGTGCTCCAGCCCTCTGATCATTTTCATTACTCTCTTCTGGACCCACTCCAGCAGCTCAGTGTCTCTCTTGTGCTGGGGGCTCCAGAACTGGATGCAGTATTCCAGGTGGGGTCTCATGAGAGCAGAGTAGAGGGGCAGAATCACCTCCCTCGACCTGCTGGTCACACTTCTCTTCATGCAACCCATGATACAGTTGGCTCTGGGCTGCAAGTGCACATTGCTGGCTTATGACGAATCTTTCATCAGTTGACATCCATCTCCTCTGGACTGCTCTTAAGGCATTCTCCGCCCAGTCTGTATCTGTGCTGTATCTTGCACTTGGCCTTGTTGAGCTTGATAAGGTTGGGATGGGCCCCCCTCTCAAGCCTATCCAAGTCCCTCTGGATAGTATTCCTTCTCTCCAGCGTGTCAACTTTACCACTTAGCTTGGTGTCCTCTGCAAGCTTGCTGAGAGTGCACTCTATCTCACTGTCCATGTTGCTGACAAAGATACTAAATAGCACTGTGGTCCCAGTACCAATCCCTGAGGAAGGCTGCTCATCGCCAGTCTCCACATGGACACTGAGCCATTGACTGCAACTCTGAGTGTGACCATCCAGCCAGTTCCTTATCCAGTGGGTGCTCCATCCATCACATCCATTTTTCTCCAGTTTGGTGACCAGGGTATCGTGCGGGACTGCATCAAATGCTTTGCACAAGTCCAGGTAGATGTTATCACTTGCTCTTCCTTTATCTGCTGAAGTTATAACTCTTATCATAAAAAGCCACCATGTTTGTCATGCATGACGTGCCCTTGGTGAAGCCATGTTGGTTACCACCAATCACCTCACCATTATTTTCCATGTACCTTAGTAGAGCCTTCAGGAGGATCTGCTCCATGATCTTGCCAGGCACAGAAGTGAGACGGACTGGCCTGTAGTTCCCTAGATCTTCTTTGAACGTGGGGGTTATGTTTCCCCTTCTCCAGTCAGTGGGAAAACATAACATAAAGAAGTGATAGACCCTCAGCAAGTTTGCAGATGACACCAAGCTGAGCGGTGCAGTCAATACACTGGAAGGAAGGGAAGTCATCCACAGGGACCTGGACAGGCTGGAGAAGTGGGCCCATGGAAACCTAATGAGGTTCAGTAAGGTCAAGTGCAGGTGCTGCACTTGGGTTGGGGCAATCCCAGGTATTTATACAAACTCAGGGAAGATCTCCTTGAGAGCAGCCCTGCGGAGAAGGACTTGGGGGTCCTGGTGGATGAGAAGCTGGACATGAACCAGCAGTGTCCGCTTGCAGCCTGGAAGGCCAACTGTGTTCTGGGCTGCATTAGAAAAGGGATGGCCAGCAGGGAGAGGGAGGTGATTGTCTCCCTCTACTCAGCTCTTGTGAGGCCCCATCTGGAGTACTGCGTCCAGGCCTGGGGCCCCCAGTACAGGAAGGACATGGAGCTCTTGGAGCGGGTCCAGAGGAGAGCCACTAAGATGATCAGAGGGCTTTAGAACCTCTCCTCTGAGAAAAGGTTGAGGGAACTGGGATTGTTTAGCTTGGAGAAGAGAAGGCTCCAGGGAGACCTCATTGTGGCCTTCCAATGCTTGAATGGAGCATATAAACAGGAGGGGGAACGGCTGTTTATGAGGGTGGACAGTGATAGGACAAGGGGGAATGTTTAAACTGGGACAGGGGAGATTTAGGTTAGATATTAGGAGGAAATTTTTCACAGAGGGTGGTGTGACACACTGGAACAGATTGCCCAAGGAGGTTGTGGATGCCCCATGCCTGGAGGCATTCAAGGCCAGGCTGGATGTGGCTCTGGGCAGCCTGGTCTGGTGGTTGGCAACCCTACACATAGCAAGGGGTTGAAACTAGATGGTCATTGTGGTCCTTTTCAACCCAGGCCATTCTATAGTTCTATGATCTCATAAGTTTCTTAAAATCTTTGAAAGAAGGGCTATCTGGTGTTCAGTATACCACAGCTAGCTATGTTGTAAGATTCTATGCTCACACAATGCTGAATATACTTATTTGTGAATTTGAGTATTTTTGTAGTAGCTGAATGATATGAGTTGTATGAGATTCACTATTCAGAGTTACATAAGTAGCTGAATATGAAAGAGGACCTGTGGCATTCCCCTGGAATCCCAGGAGGGGATTACACCTGGTAGTCTGTGAAACGCGGCCCAAGCTGAGACCTGCGTAAGTGTGTGCATGTAATGAAGGGGTTTATATTCTGTAGAGGCTCCTAATGTAGCTGCAGCTGTGTATTGAGAGAAACCCTCAGGCTTGTTGCAGTGGGTCATGTTTCAGTCTCACGCTTACAGCATGAAAACGGCACCCAAACAAACAAAGTAATGTTGGGTTGAAGCACACAGCTATGTTCTGGTCATCTATTTAAAAGCAGAAGGAAAACATTGCTACTGCAACTGGAAAAATTAGAATTGTGTGGGAGTGAATGAGGATATGTGTATTCCATCATTAGTAGTTTACAGGAAGCATTGTGGGCTGCGTTTATTTTGACTGCAAGAACAGAGGTACATTCAGTACCCTGGAAATTAATTAATTGACTTTACTCATTTGGACTTTTCTCTTTTGTTACTTGGAGATGTACGTTTCCTATATGTGACTTGGTTGGCATCTCAAGTCTTCTACATCAGAGGACTGAGTTAGGCATTGTATTCTTCTTTGCTTATCAATACCACCATGTCAATTGTATGTAGGAGCCGCCTTGGCACCGCTTGAATTAGGGAGGGAATGATGCCACTGTAGAATTGCCAATGGATATGGAAATGTTTTCTTTTACTTGGAAGAATGTCATAGGATTTATTTTACTGTGAAAAAGCATGCTATATGACCAGACTTACAGCACAGCACCTACCTGTTAGACAGGAAGAAAATGCAGAATGTATTTTGGATGTTAGAAGTTTTAAATCTGCAAGCATCTTAAAGTTATCTGCATTTTTTTTTTTGCAGGCTATTATAGAAAAATCAAAACTGAAAGGAATTCCTATCATTATCGATGCCGTAAGTACATTTTTGATTGATTCAGTGGCTTGGCATTTAAGAATCTATTCAGAAAAGGTTTTTCTTGCTGTTTCTTGCAGGATGGACTGTGGCTTATTTCCCAGCAGCCTTCTCTTATTCAAGGGTACCAGCGAGCTATTCTTACTCCAAACTATATGGAGTTTAGCAGACTATATGAGGCCATGGTGAGCTACTTTCCTTTTTTGATACTTAAGTACACACAAGTTTAGTCTCGTAGTCTTTAAAAATAAACACCCTATTATTGGGCTAACCATTATGTGCTGCTTCTTATATGCAAGATAGGCATTGTCTGGGTTTTCATTCTAGGGCATAATTGCCTCAGCAATGCATATTCTTAAACAGAGCTCTCCTTTACAGAGGACCCTTTCTTAGATATTTCTGGCATTGCAATGGGTATAGAATAAAAATACCTAGAAAGGCTGATGATGATACTTTTTCTTTTCCCCACGCGTGCTGAAGTAGCATGTGTTAGAATGTTTTGTTCTAGTAATAAAATACGTACTGTGTATGGAATTCTTGTGTTATAGCTTAGAGACCCCGTAGACAGTAGTGATCATCATGGATGTGTTTTAAGACTCAGCCAAGCCCTGGGGAATTTGACAGTTGTTCAAAAGGGAGAACGAGATCTTATTTCAGATGGAGAGAAAGGTAAGTGAAACCTTTTGCTCTTAGCAGTGTGGTTTTTTTTGTTTATTTTCAGTTGTTGTAAGTCCAGTGGTTGACTGTATAGTAACTGGTTGCCTGTATTCTGACAATTGAGAAGGGGGAGGAAGGGCTGTCTTTGCAGATCACCTTTAGGTGCCTTACGTAAGTTGGTATTTTAAAAGAGGGCAATTTACTTGCTGAAAAAAAGTTGCTGATCTTATTTTGAATGTACATGGCTGTAACGAATGTCTTATATTAAATGCATATTAAGAAACTCATTTATAGAATCATAGAATGGCTTGGGTTGGAAAGGACCCCAAGGATCTTCAAGTTCCAACCCCCCATTCTTTATTTTTGTAAGCTGTTTAAAAAGTCCTTCCCTGAGATGGTCTAAGTGCAGGTGTCACTGCTAAATCCATGCAGAATAATGCTGTTATTACACCGTGTATTGATGTGTCTGAAAAGAAGATGTCTTGAGGTTCATGGACTGCTTAGTTGCTTGTTACTGTCCGCCATGGGGTTTGTAGATTAGTATGTACCTATATGACTTATATATTAGCCCTGACAACTTTTCTTTAATTTAGCTCTAGATCACCATTACAGCTTTTTAAAACAGTCACTTACTAATATGGTTTAAGTATACTTAATAAAATTAGCTGCTTATCTTACGTTAAGATTGTTTGCTGTGATAAGTGTAAAATGAATTCATGAGTGTCTTCATCCCATTTTGACCACATGGCATTATTTCACATACATAACAAGGAGCAGCCCTACCCCTAATTACTTGAAATGCTAAACTCTGATAAATACTGATGTTTGCAGAATCTTTTTGCATATCCTTTTTCATTATTAGGAGCCATGGGAATCTTTTATAACAGAAAAACACGTGTAGTACCACAGTTGGTTTGTGTAGAGCCAACTTCCACATAGCCTCATTAGTACAAATACTGTAGCAGACTGTGAAGCAATCTGAGACTGGAAACGGTGCAGTTATGGCTGTGTGGTGAAGGACTTTGGGTCATGCAGCACCCATATTGCCATACAGAAGGTCTGCTGTCATATTTGTACCAATGGCAGACTTGATTTGCAGCCTTGGACTAACAGTCCATGCTTAAGGGAGAATGATCCATGCCAGAAGAAGAAATACCGTGGCTCCAGTTTACATCAGCTAGAGACCTGTAGAGTACTGCAACAAATCTTCTTCCTGTGGTTTTTCTGTCAACCATGTTATTTTTGTGCAGGCTTGTTGCTTTTGTGATGAATGTTGGGAAAACTGGGTGACACTTTCGACTGAGCACATTGCCTCGTATATCTCTGTTCTTTTGAGTTGCTCTTCTCAAGATAAGTATATTCTCACTGCTCGCTGGAGAGAAGAGACACTCAGTATCTGCTGTCTCTTGTCACGCAAGGTTCAAAAAAGGGAGGAAGCAACTAAAAGCCTTTGCAATTTCAATTTTGAATGGTCAGGCATGGCACAAATCTGGTGTCTGTCTCATGTGTTTTTGGGGCTTTCACTGTTTTTTTTTCCCTCCACCTTTTCCTTTGTCTCACATTCTGATTTTTTTTTTTTCTCTTAGCCAAGCAGCTTTTTAATTTGAAATAAAAACAACTCTGTGCCTTAGTAGCAATTGTTTGATATAGCAATAGGCCGTGTTCACGTTCTTACATTGGTCATATGATTGATGGCTTTCTCTCTCCTGAATTACAGACATTACAGGTAGCGTTACTGAGCCGTGAGAAAGCAGTTGTCAGGTTTAATACAGATTATAGTGTCTACTACAAACACTGTGTTTAGGGTTTGTGTTGCTGGTTAAGAGCTCCTGAGAATTTTGCAGAACAGACTTCAGCTTCCTTTTAACAATAACATTCTCTGGGTCTGAGAGATACCGTTGGTCAATTTCTGAAGGGCTCCTTCAATGCAGCACAGAGCATGCCGTTGTGTCGCTGACCTTGAATTCTCTCCCAGGTTTTCCATTCTTAACTTACTGCTTTTTTCATCTGTCTGTCCTTTTGATCTGGCATTGTTATTTTTCAGCTGAGACAACACACGTGATGATTGCAGTGTGAGGGAAGTGCAGATCACTGGATCAGGCAGTGTCCTCTGAGCACAACCAAATACTTTGAAAACATCTACGTTCTTCTTTTGCCTTTTATTTTTCATATCATCGTCTGTCTATCGTGCTTTAGCCTTATCTGTTTATAGGCCTTTCCTGCTTGAGCTCCTGTGCCTAGCATGCCAATACTGTAGTGTCTAGCATCACTTTTAAACCTTCTCCTGTAGGCAGATAATGCATGCATACCTTCTGAAGAGTTAAGTCTCACTGCTCCCCAGAAAAAGTAGAAATTGCAAACTTAGCCACGTAGCTGTGGTGTGCATTCCTTGGCTGGTGTGGAAAGAAAGCTTTTTGAGGATACAGCAGGATACTTTGCAGCAGGGAAAACAACGGCTTGGTGAATGCTTCTTAGCTTAGTACTGATTGTAGTGGTCATTTTCAGTGTACTTTTATTCCTGTGTCTATAGGAAATACGTTTGACAATTTTCTTTTGTTATGAAGTGCTCTGATAGTGAGCTGGAAGTACAGGTGTTGTTGGTGAAGGATTGCTGTTAGCACTGTAATCTCTGTAATCAGAACAAACTGGCATGATAAGCACTGATTGGAAGCTGAAATTTAAACAAACTCACATCACAAGTAAAGCAGATTTTATTAAGAGTCAAAGAAATTAGCTATGAGAACAACATACCAAGAATGCTGATAGATTCCCAAACTGTAAAATGTCAGGACACCTTTAAGGTTGTTTTATACAAATCGCATCAGATGATTCGAGTGGTTCTGTGAAGCCTTAAAATCAGAGCTGAATCACATAGGTGGCCTCTGAAATCAGAAACGATCCTCCGCTACAAATGAGGCTCTCCTAAAATGTCTCAGTATCAGTTATGAGCTGCCAACTGCCCTGTAAACGTAATTGGCAAGATTTTAAATTAAGTTTTATATACTCTTTTTCTCTTTCCTTTTGCAATTTCACGTTATAGCTTGGTCTACACTTGTTGATTCCCTGCTCTACAAAGATGAGCTTCACCATGCTCTTAGTAGGTGATATCAGTGCCATCACTGACCAGGGTAGGAATGAGTACTCAGCCTATGGGGAGAAGGTAAGTCAGCTTTTATTCACTATGGCACAGCTCTCTAAGGCTTTCTTTTTATTATTCATTGGAGAACTGGTCAATAATAAAGTGTGGTTATACCCATCTTAGTTCCTAGCAAGTTTAAAATTTGGCTGGGTCCTTGAAGTAGAGAATTTATTTTATTGATTGATTGGGGTTTTTAGTTTTTGTTTTTAATGCTATGATGAGTTTTTCCTATACTTTGGCCAGCACCTGTGTTTGTCCTCTCCTCCTTTCCAAAAGCAGAGCTCATGGTAACCAGCCAGTTGCTGCCTCTTGTCTTCTTCTACCTGGAGCCAGTAGCAAAACATTTCCCTCCTGTTGCCCAACTGCATGGACAAGAACAGCAGAGCATGTGAAAAGGAGTAAGGTTTACTGAATATGGGGTAAAAAACAGCTCTTGCCCTGAATCCCCAAACAGTACTTAGAGTTTCTGCCATTTATTCCCTACATGGCTGGAAAAGAAGCTATTCAGTGCCTGTCAGTCCCTGGCTTGTGTAGCTAAAAGCTGTTATGGTATCCAGCTGCCCAGTAGATTCTACCTAGATTGTAACTGAAAGGCACTGCCTTCAACTCCACTCCTGCTTCTGCAGTCCAGGCGAAACAGAGCTCTTGGTTACCATCCACCGTCCCACTCTGATCTCAACTACATGCACAGCTCAGCCTGTTGACTCCCTGGCATTACTCGTCCACTGTAACATCCATCCGCTGGCTCCTGCGCCCATCCAAGGAAAGAAGTACAAAATTCAGTTTGTTTTCTTTTAACTTACGTTACCTATATTACCTAATATCTCACACTCAAGGACCTAGCTAAGTTTTAGAAGCGTGATTAGTGAATATAAAAGTATAAGCACCCTTTATATAAAAGCCAACTTACATTTTTCCACATCAGTTGAGTGGTTTAAGGGAACCTACAAGCACGAGGGGACCAACTTTTGCATGGTCTGATAGTGACAGAATAAGGGGGAATGGCTTTAAACTAAAAGAAGGGAGTTTTACTTTAGATGTTAGGAAGAAATATTTTACTCAGAGGGCAGTGAGGCGCTGGCACAGATTGTGGAGATGCTGTGGGTGCCCCATCCCTGGAGGGAAGTAGAAGCTGCCTGTATATAGCTAGCTATATCAAAATTCATGCCTCCCAGGCAACTCACAGTGCTACTAAATTCTAGTTGTTCGTTTTAATTGTCATGACAGCTTTTTTCATTGACATCACAGACTTCTGTTTGTTTGTTTGTTCATTGTTTTGTTTTGTTTCTAATTAAACATAGAATTAAACGTAGAATAAACATAGCAATAAATGTGTCATGCTTTTGATCTGCCTGCACAGTTTGGGCTGCGAGCTCCTTTGGCTCAAAGCTTGCCGGTAGAGATAAGGGGTAGCATGAGGCCATGGTCTGAATGCTTCCCCAAGTGCTAATGTCTATCTTATCTTCAAGGCATGCTGAAAAGGGACTGACGGTAACTTATTCTATGGCCTGGTAAATGCTGGGCATAGAGCCACTGAATAACTTGCCCACAGTTATCCAGGAAATGTGAGGCTCAATATTAACTTGTTCAGTATGTAAAGCTTGTGAATTTCTACTTTCTAATATTCTGTCAGTGTGACAGCCTTCATTTCTTCTTCCTGCTGTACTGATGTCTCAGTACAAATTGTTTTTATTGACTTCTGTAAGCAAGAAACCGGTGTGGCTCTGTGTGCCAGGCTGTTGTATTTGCTGCATACAGCTCTGGCAGTGTTTAGGTGCTGTTTAATTGCTGAAACGGTGTTGAAATGGTTGAAACGGGGCTGTGGTTGTTCTGACTCTAGTAGGTCTTTCTTGCCTTATTTCATCCAGTGATCTCTTCAGTTACAGCATTTTTATTTCAGGCAGCTGCTCCTTACTGCAGGCTGTGTGCTCTCCATGGTGGCAGGGAGTCGGGTTGATTTTTTTTCGGAAGGTTGCCTGGCATAAATTGGTTTTCATTGCAAGTCTGCCATTAATTATACTGAGTTAGTTTTTCAGTTCATCACCCTGCGAAATAATGACATCACATCTGGTTGCCAGGAACTATTAAAGAACAGAACGGGACACCTCGCTCCAGCAGGCGGTGTGATTGGCATCTGCTGCCTGTTTTTGCCTCTGAAGGTCTTGTTTCTCTATTTACCTCATCCACTTGTGTCCGTCCAGGCTGGATGGGGCTTTGAGCAACCTGGTCTAGTGGGAGGTGTCCCTGCCTACAGCAGTGGGGTTAGAACTAGGTGATCTTAAAGCTCCCTTCCAACCCATACCACTCTGTGATGCTGTGGTCTAATAGAGCTCTCGTAGCATCACCACCAGTTGGCACTGCTCGGTGTGGCGGTGTCAGGAGGTCACCCACGTGGTGGCTGAAGAGCCGCTCTGTGCAGGCAGTGGGGCGCGTTCAGTTGGTCTGTTGGGTTGGCAGGGATGGGGAGGGCAGCAGTGTGTTCTTATCATCATAGGAGAAGGCTGGGAAAAGCATCTTGGAAGACTTTGTCCTCTGTGGGTTGGGCAGCACGCCAGGCTGTCACAACCCTGCTGTGGGATTCCTTCTTTTGTTTTAAAAGCTCTCAACAGCGACTGTTGTTCAGAGGAGCTTTTCATTCCCTTTCACACCGCCTGTTGTAATGTTCATCATCCTTTTATTTAGAGATGTTCTTTGAGGAATGGAGCCTCTGTGCGAGAACCGGCCGGGCGTTATACCTTTCCCCCTCATTCAGTGAATTTCCTGTAATTCTGCTTCTTTGAAGCTATTGCGTGGATTTGTTTTCCAGCATCTCTGTGCAGAGTACAAAGGTCTTCCTTTGTTGCTGCCTGTGAGGTACTCTGCACATATTTGAGACTTACAAACAAAAGAGCACTTTTTTTTTTGTAGCGGGGTGTTATAATTGGCCTAGTTTGAGGGGGTCTTACTTCCCTGCACAGCTCAAAACTGACTGTAAGGTTGTGGGGCTGCAGAACAGTGGCAGATGGTGACATACAGCTAATAAGCAGGGGCTTGTGCTCAGCTGTCAGTCAGAAGGCCTCAAAGCTTTTGAACAGAGGATTTCCATCCTGCCTCCTGCCAGGAGTTCAAGACCTCAAAGTGAAAATCCTGTGAGATACCATCTTCAAAGTAGCAGAATTAGAGGTAATTTCTCCAAAGCACTGTATTAAAAAAAAAAAAAAATCCACCTAAGAGGGCATACCTTTTTCAAATAGCTCTCTCAGAAGAGTATTACACTTGTGAAATTTGACATTAACTACTGCTCACTGAGAAACACCTCCGGAATCTTAATTTGGGGCCGGGGGAGGGGAGGGAGAAGAGCAATTGGGAAAATTAAGTGCTGGGAGGGCTGCGGCGGTGTCTGCTCTGTTGGTGGTGACTAATGAATCTTTGCCCTCCCAGTGGCAGCAAACACGCACAACTGCCCGGCCTCGTGAGCCCAGCAATTACCGCTGGAAGAGTTGGGAGGCATTGGAAGTGAAGTACAATTCTCTGCTGCACTGAGTAACAAAGAACAGAAATGAACTATGCAAATGAACTGGAATGGTTTGCTTGTGTTAAGTAGGTTTTTTTTTAAATCATAGAATCACAAGGTTGGAAAGGACCCACAAGATCATGTAGTCCAACCTCCCATTACCACAGCTACCACAAGCTACTAAACCATATCTTGTAGCTCCTCATCCAGACACCTCTTGAACACTGCCAGGTGGCGACTCCACCACCTCCCTGGGCAGCCATTCCAGCGCCTGACCACTCTCTGAGAGAAAAAGTTTTTCTTTATGTCTAACCTAAACCTCCTCTGGTACGACTTGTGGCCATTTCCTCGGGTCCTGTCTTGCTATTTAAGAAAGCTTACCTGCAGGGCCTTCAATTTGTGCACAAACAGATTTTCCCATTATCTGAAAGACACGGTTACTCTAAAAAATATGAATGGTAATCCCTTTAGAACTCCCGGGCTGCTCTGTCACACACCTTGGAGAATCCCAAGGTAAAAGCCGTTGGCACAAGCAGCGCCTTGCTTCGTGCTGCCTTGTGTGCTTGGCTTGCCCAGGAGTATGCTAATAACCAGCTTCCTACTTTAGGGCTTGTTGAGAGTGGAGAGCAAGGGTCTTACATTCAGTGAAACCATCTGTGTGTCCCTCGTAGTTAAAGCTCCACAGAGATCAGTTTGCCCAAGGACCTCGGTGTATGGAAACCAGAAAGGCGGCAGCTGCTACCTGACAGAGCCTACCCACAGCAACACTGTTGACAGAGACACACACAGACTCTCAGGACACTGTTGACTGGCAGAGATCTCTTTTTGCCTTTGATTTCTACAAAGCCTAAGGAAAAGACTGTTTTCAGTAAACTGGCTTTCTGATGTGTGCAGGCGGCTTCAGAATTGAGTTCCATTTTGCACTTGCTCCCATAAAGCACCTTGGTTTACTGCTGTAAACCCTGAAGGGCTGAGGCTCTGCAGAGTTGCACTCGTGCAATGGCTTCGTGGGGAGATCTGGGCCAGTGTGGGGTGTGTGCGCATATAATGGCAGCGTTGGTGGTGTATGGAAACATGAAGCACTAAACTGCTGGGCGTCTGTTCTCTGCAGGCTGAATGGAACGGAAACAGTACGGTCCATGTGTTGTGCCACGTTACTTACAAAGGATTGAGAAGTAACTGGAAAGTGTTTTTTTTTTTTAACTATTAACACAATTCAATTCTTTTGTTGTTAACAAATAGCGTATTTCAGCATGCACTGCTGCCTGTGAGCTCCCTCAGAGCTTCGCTCCCACAGCCACACAGCGATATCACGGGGTATAGGAGAAGAAATGCACCTGACTGGTTTTGGTTTGCTCGTTCACAGTGCTTGTATGCAGTCACGAAGGAAGCAGCCGGAGATGTGGGGGACAAGGAGACCTCCTTTCTGGTTCCCTTGGAGTCTTAGCGCACTGGGCATTTCTGGCTGGAGCAGAAAAAACAAACGGGTATGGATGTTATTAATGATTTCTTAATTGTTGTGAGTGTGTGTTCCCCTGTGGCGACTGTTGTAGGCCTGCTGTAGACATGTCCAAATAAAATCGGAGGAGTCAGTGGGACTGAAGCATCCATGCAGTTTTGAAAGTGTGCTCTGGAGCTAAGGTACATCACAAGACAAACATTTCCCAAGCTTGAGGCAGAAGAAGAGTGTGATCTTGGCTCAGTTCGCACAGACACTTATGGGTGGAGTGTGTGTTTCCAAGACAGCTGAATGTAAGCAGGAGGTGTGAAGGTTAACCAAGTGCTGGTCACTCTCAGTAACATCTGTGTAACTCAGAGCCAAGGTTGATGTAGTTTTGCTTTTGTAACTTGGTGAATTACCTTGCACTGCACCTAAGTAATGTAGTGGGGCAGGTGGGTTGAAACTCAAAAACAAAAACAAAATACAAAACCAAAATACACCCAGAGGGTGACAGTTTTAAGGCCAAGCAGCTGCCCTCTTTGCTCATACGTAAAGCAGAGGTTCACCTGCAGCTGGCTGCTGGCTCTTCTGTTAAGTTACATCAATTGCCATCTGACTGCTTGGCCCGTAGAGTTCTGTGGTCCTTCTGTGAAAGAAGCTGCTTTAAGTGAAATGGAAAGGATGACAAGCAGTTGTTAGGGAACAACAGCACCTCTTCCCAGAACGTAGTGAGCTACAGACTGTAGGCTGCAGTCTGAACTAATGAAGTGTGGGGCTTTTTCTTAGTCTGAATGCTCGTTTAAAAAAAAATACACTTAGTTCACCCTTGTTTTCAATAATTTATTATGTCTGTTAATCCACTAAGCAGAAAGATTTCCCCAAGTACTTCTCAAATATGTTGTTAATGTGATTGCATGTCCCATCTGGTGTTGTAGCAGCAGTAGTGATATACCCTTTGGTAGTATATGAAATCGTAGCTTGCATGAGAAAATGATGTGGAGTGTTTCATTTGCTGAGCAGATGTTGGTATGACCATCTTGTTGTCTCTTCCAAAGATTGTATTTTCAGCATTTCCTCACACGGCAGTCTCTCATGGTCTGGGTACCTTTCCAGTTCTTTTTGTATTCTTTCAGTCTTGGATATTTGGAGAAAGGGTATCCAGGGCTGAGCACAGCTTTGAAGCTTAAGGCTGAGCTCTGCCTTGCTCGGTGCCCCACTGAGCGTGGCTGACTGCAGCAAATGTCAGATCCCTGCTCCAGTTATCTTTCTCTAGTTGGTGTGCTAAATATCAAATGTAATGATCATCATCTCCTTGTTTCCATCACGTAAATCATAACATATCCAGAACGGAAAATGAAACCAGGGTTGTTGGTGTATCTGAAGTTGCAGCTGTCACTAAAAGAGTAACTTCATTTTACGTAATGAAGAGGGTGAGTTCATTTGTGTGCACGGCATACAGCAGATGGGTGGAGAGGTCAGCAAACCCAGCACGTGTTCTGCAGACTCTCTGGTACAGCACACAGGGTTCTCCTAGTAAGTAGCTAGGATGCTGAGGTGATGGCTTTGGAATACCATAGGCATGAACCTGGTGCTATAGAACACAAGAACTGTGTGCAGGCTGCTGGGCCTCATGTCTGTGCTGCCTTCTCCAGGGGAGGATCAGTGCTTGAATACCAGGCACAGATACACTGTTAGGTAGCTTGTCCACGCAGGGAGCTTCAAGAGAGTTTCTCTTGTGGCCTTCAGGTGTTACAGTGCTCTTGGTAAGCTGATTCAATGATACGTAATGACCTTTTGTGCAGTTGGTATTTATACCCCTTCTCACCGACTGCCTCCTGGTTGTCCATGACCCCAACACCGTCTCTGAGAGCAGAGTCCCCTCTGTTCCTTATGGGGAAAGGAACTCCAGTGTTGCACCCAAGGGCAGGAAATAAAAGTACGGTATTTCTTAGGGGCCAGCTGAGGTGAGGGGTGGTTGCCTGAGCCATCCCATTTTTAAGCACTCTTTTACACCAGTGTGGCTGCATAAGGGCTTGGCGTTGCTCCAGCTCCATCACAGCGGAGCTCCGTGGTCCTTGATAGGGTTACTTGCAGTGGCTGGATCAGTCTTACACAAGACTGCTTTAGCAACAGAACATTCAGCTATGGTTTATAGATGATCTGTTTTCCTTCTAGTCAAAATCCCTTCCTCGTGGCTGCGTTTGGAGCGTGCTCTCTGACGAGGCAGTGCAACAACCAGGCCTTCCAAAAACTGGGACGTTCAATGACCGCCTCTGACATGGTTTCAGAAGTCGGAACAGCTTTTAGCAAACTTTTTGAAACCTGAAGTCAAAGCAGCAGAGGAGGAAGACCGACGACTGCGAGAGTCATTGCATTTACAGTAGAATTTAAGTAATGCACCCTTCAAGTGCTGTAGCAGCAGCGGTATGCTAGGTAGATGTTTTTTTTTATTTTTAAGAATAGAAAAATATGATTAATGTAGATATTTTTTAAGAGTTTGGAATACAGAAATGTTTTGGCTGAAATAAGCTGTAGTTGCAGATCTGTTATAATATAATAAAACTAAGCTGAAAGTATTCCTCTGTTCTTTTTGATAGTTATTGAGCAATAACTGAAATATGAACAGCAAAACAATGCACTTGAGACTTAGGTAAGAATAAAATTCTTCCACCAGCTCAACCGAATCTCCTAGATTGCACCACGGTTGTCCTGAGCTCATCCTTAGCCCCTCTGTCTAGAATCTAACGATTGCACTTCATGTTTTGCCATGTAGTATAGTCACTTTAAGAAGCAGAAAGTCAGCCTCCTTGGAAAGGGAATGCATGAGCGTTGCTTTAGATGTTGAATGTAACTAGTTGCCTTTTCCATTCCCAGTCCCAGAGGCAGCATTCATTTTGACCGGACATCCTTCCTGCAAGGTCTCGGCTTCGGGAAGATTCCCCCATTGCACAATAAGGATATACTGTAGGTATATTAGTATGAAACAGCATTTATGCTTACCTGAGAGAAGAACTTTTTTGTAGTCCTTTAGCTGGTCTCAGTCATCCGGAACTGGGCACGACGAATTGTGTCACGTTCTCCTTCAGAGAGGTGCTGGGCAGGGTAGGAACGCCGTGCCACCGAACCGACCTGCTCGGGCTCTTGGGTGTAATGGCAAAGTGTTTCAGAACTCAAATAGCTGCTGAACTGCAGCTCTGAGAACACGAGCACACGTATACGTAGGTCAGTACAGGAATATGAACTGGAGGAACTAACAGCAGACAGCAGCACCTATCCGCACAGTCAGAGCTAAGGCAGGCAGCTGTGCTCTGTGAGCCACAGGAAGGAACAGAAGAATGGTGGCAGGTGCCAAAGCTCAGTGTGGGGCGGCTGTGCAGGGAGATGACCAAGACAGGTCTGCCTACTGGTTATGGACATACTTGGCTGGCTCAGTGGCAGAACAGCTCCTCTCTGACATAGGGTTTGAATGCTGGGTACTCCTGTGTGGAGCCAAGAATTGGACTTGATGATCCCTGTGGGTTCCTTCCGATTCGAGGTACTCAGTGTTGGATATAAAGGGGAAGCTGAATGGGATGCTGCATAACAACCATCTCTTGTATTTTTGGAAATTCAATCACAGCTTGCGAGGATTGACCCAATGTGGAGAGAGGAGCGAGTTCACTCAGAGCACTCGGGGAGCTGGCAGCAAGTGGTGCTGCCGCTGAACCTACACTGTAGCTCCAGCTGTACACACTCATTAAAGCGCAGGAACAAGCACACGATGGTGTGCCTTGTTGTTAGAACAGGTGTTAAATATCCATTGCAACCACTGTTTCCCAGCTCCAGAGCGGGGCACAGTGACACACACGCGAGGCAGATCGCATCCTCGTACCTTGCAATAGCCTCCCACAGAAAGCAGCTGGCTTCAGGCTGCTCTGCCTATCGCCCCTCTGGCCCTTAGCATTACTACTTCTGTATGCACTGTGACTACTACCTCACCCCAACGCGTTTGGTTTTTCTTTTTAACCCAGTTAGCTATTTTGTACAATGGGTTTTTAAATGTTTGCTCATTCTGGTCTATGAGGGTTCACAGACTTCTTAAATTAGAGCCTGTCTACTCCTAAGAGATGCATTTCTGGTGTTTAAGCAGATTTCTACCCTCCCGGCATGCTGGGGGGAACCGACGTACCGTGATTGTCCCCCCTTCATTCGAGAAGCCCAACTCCTTTCAAAACAAACGATCAGAAAGTGAACTGATTTAAAACAGCTACTGGATTTCCTGCAAAACACTGAGAAAAAGGTTTTGTACGTAGAACATCAGTGGCAGTGTATCAAAACGGCATTATGGCAAAATGGCATTTGTAGGCCAAGCCAATGGACGTCCATCAGCACAGACCTCAACCTGCCACGTTGCTTTTAAGTCCACACAAGAGTTGTAACTTTGTTATTCACCGATGTACTCAAATAATTGTTACAATTTTTGAACATTCTGGAAATGTAGCAATTCCTTTCAGTAGGAAATAAAAACATAGCAACTTAACCCTGTGTACTTCCCTCTGTTCTGAGCACATTTGCCCCCCCAAAGCTGGGCTGCATGAAAACTGCTGCTGCTTCCAGGTCATGGCAGTGCAGAGCTACAGCAGCAGCACACACACACAGCACCACGTTGCCTCACCCTTATGTTTAAAGCACACGTGGCCAAAGCAAAGGGGCATTTGGTCTCACCTACACTGTAATTGCCTCTGTGGCTCTCATCAAACCACGCCTAACAGCCCCTTTGGTTTCAGTACCGAATGTTGATCCAAGCTGCCGCCCTGTCCTGTGCAGAGCCACCCTGCAGCCCTGGGCGAGGCTGGCACAGCCCTTCCCACTCACCCCTGTGCTGGGTGCCGGCTGCTTGCTCCAGGGGGCTCAGTAATGGGACCGGCAGTGCACTGCATGCACCACCTCCCTCTTTCCAGTGCTGACAGACGCGCCCTGAGCCCCTGTGCTCCCGCAGGGGGGGAAATCACACCATCACCTCTGCAAAAGCAAATTGAAAAGATCACACCTTATACTTTATTAGGATAGTAGCAGTATTTACAACACAGCAGCCAAAACCACAAGTCCAGCGCTGAAGGCTCAGCTTTTCTCCTCAGCCTGCTGCTCTGCTCGCCCACCTTCCGCCATTTCCCACGTCGAAGCCGTGCTTCTGTCCTGCAAGAACAAGCAGTGGGTCAGGCCCAGCAGCTGGGATCACAGAGGGTCTGCATCTGCCTCACACTTGGTCTGGGTGCCCTATAATGCACCACGTGCAGCTCTGAGAAGGGGCAGATTTACTTACGTATTTATTTACTACATCAGCTTTGTGCAGCAAAGCCATTAATCAAATGGGGAGCAGAGGTGGTGATGCCATCCCCCAGGAAGGCCCCTGGTAGCAGGAGGTTGATGGATATTTCCATCAGGTTGCTTGAAGCTCTGTAATTGAGACAGAGCTCACATGCACTGAGCAACATGAGAGAAGACAGCATACAGAAGTCATCAACTCAATCAGTTGAAGAAATGGTCCTTTCTTTAAATCTGACTTCTACTGGATTCAGCTATAAGCACCCTCTGAGCTGCTACTACAGCCTACAGCAGCCGAGCCCTCCCTGCCCAAACTCCTCGGGGTGTGCTGGGTCAGCTTCAGCACAGCACGTCCAGCAGGCTCCTTCCAGCAGCAGCCGTCCTGCAGCACTGCCAACATCGGCTTCAAGCACAGGCTGCAGGACAGCACTGCAGAAGAGAGGCTCAGCAGAAGGCCCAAAGGCAGCGGGTGCTGGGCTGCTGCCTGCTGCAGGCTCAGCACTGGGTGTGTGCTGTGCACCCAAACACGGGGGTGCGGCATCCAGCAGCACACTGCCCGGGGACAAGCAGGAGGCAGAGGATGCGGACCTGTGAGTTACTAAATAGAAGCTCACGTCCCTACATCCCTTAGAAAAAAGGAAACAACTCTGTTGCGGAGGGCACTGTTTTCCTCCCATGCTGTTTCATGCAGTTGATTAAGGTTGCAAGCCGTCCTAACCGAGCAGCAGAGCCGAGGTTTTAGCTGTGCTCAAACAGGGAAGCAGATGTTCCAGCTTCCCACGGCTCCCTCTGCTATCACAGCTGCAGTTCAGCACCTCTGCGCTCTGTCCCTCAGCCCAGTGCTTAGCAGCACGCTGGCTTCCACGTGAGATCCCAAGGCAGCTGAACCACATCTCCCGCCTGCTTTTAATGGCAGCGCTGACAGCGCCTCTCACGCTCAGCAATTAACAGGGATGTGTGCGGTCACCCCCTCACGTGATCCCACTCTGTATCTGCCCAATGGCAAAACGATGCAAGGACACTGAGCGCGGCTCGTATGCAAGGAGCAGCGTGAACTGCTGAGCAAAGCGGGGATGATTCTGCATATCAGATGCAAGATGAAACCGAGGGCTGAAGCTGAGGTGAGAAGGGCAGTGCAATGCAGAGCTGGAAGCAGCAGCAGCCTCTGAACCAACAGTGCAGCATCCTGAAACCAGGAGACAGCAACCCAACGAGGGGACTTCTATTGGGCACAGGCACAGTCGGGGTAATGCAAAAGGAGAGGAATGGCATCAGGAAGACACTAAAAGCAGAACGCACCATGGAGAGAGAAGTGGTACGGGAACCAGGGAAGGTATTGTACAGCTCCAAGAGTGAGGAACAGACCCTCGTGTGAGGACCCACCCTTTTGGTATGGGGGTGTAGGTAGAGGGAAGGCAATATTTCCACCAGCCACCTCAGTTTACTTCCCTGTTCCTCTTCAGTCTTTTTGAAACAGCACGCATCACTCCCAGCCCTTCTTCTGTATTGAACTGGGACCATTTCAGGATTTCTGAACACGATGGGAATTTCAGTGGCAAAACAAAACACCACTCCCTTGGCAGCTGCAGAAGGAGCTACAGCTTGCACGGAGACACAAGGCTGAGGATCAGAAGGGCAGGCCAACAGTGCCATCAGCCGCCTCCTGCTACTGCTGTTGTACGGGGAGAGGGCACAGCGATGGGAGCTGTGAAAGGGCACAACTGGGTGCTGCCTGACAAACCGTGGCCCATCTCACACGGGGAGCAGCAGTCTTCTACCTTGATGTGGATTCCGAAAGCAGCCAGGTCCCCACGCAGGCTGTCACAGGCCTCCAGGAGGGGTTTTCTCTCCTGCATCAGCTGCCGTCTCTTCTCTTTCTGTTCTTGTTTTGGTCCTTTTGCTCCCACGGCACCTTCCTCCATTTGCACAGCCTCTGTGGCTTCCGGCAGCACAAGAGCGTAGTTACGGACCTTTGTGCGGAAGCTCACGAGCTCATCCATCACATTTGAGAGCAGAGCTGTATTTCCTCCTCCCACTGCAACCTACAAACCAAACACGTTGTTTTAAAAACATCTGAGAACCATTTCAAAGTCAATCACAATTCAGCAGCCTCGCCACCTCTCTTGGTTGCGTGCCTTCCATTGCAGCGATGTAACTGAAACATCACAGCCCCTCCTCACACAGGACAAAAGTGCAAAGAATCACAGAGCCACCCAAAGCTTTGGGCTGGAAGGGACCTCACAGCCCACCCAGCTCCACCGCCATGCTGTGGGCAGGGCTGCCCCCCACCAACTCAGGCTGCCCAGGGCCCCATCCAACCTGGCCTTGAGCGCCTCCAGGGATGGGGCACCACAGCTTCTCTGGGCAGCTGTGCCAGCACCTCACCACCCAAAGTTACGGCACAGTCATACTTTCAAGTAGCTCCATGTGTTCCCACACATGCAAGAGTTCCTCTTGAAGCAGGGGTACCTGTGTGAATGTAGCATGCTGCATAGCCCAGCTGTGAAACTCATCGCCACAGGAATCCTCCTTGCTGCCCAAAGCATGCATCACTTACAGGGGATTGGGCTAATGAACAGCAGCAGGGCCTGGCAGCAGCTCCCAGTACAACAGAAGCCCAGCCCCACAGCTACGAGCTCCCCAGGAGTGAGCACACACACCAGCCTCCTACCCTGCAGTTGAACCCCAGCCCTCCTCAAGGAATACAACCAAGGAAAATGAGGCATTTTTTAATCAAAGAATCACAGAATCACTTTGAGTTGGAAGAGATCCTTAAAGGCCATCCAGTCCAACTCCCTACAATGAACAGGGACACCTACAGCTCCATCAGGGTGCTCAGGGCCTGGCCCATCCTGACCACAAATGTCCAGAGATGGGGCATCCACCACCTCTCTGGGCAACCTGTACCAGTGCCTCACCACCCTTATCGTAAAGAAATTTCCTTATAACCCATTTAAATCTCCCCTCTTTTGCTGTCACATTTTTTTTTTTATTATATTTTGCTTCTACTCTCAGTAAAGCACAGCTGTGTCGGAGGGCAAAGTGGCTGCACTGATGCTTGGCTGGAAGCAGGACTGCAGCTGAGTAATTTAAGCCAGAGGGGAGGGCATGGCATCAAAGAGCAGCAAGGTGGGATGAGGAGGAGGTGCCACAGAGACTGGGAACAACTGGAGGGAAGGGAAGGGAAGGGAAGGGAAGGGAAGGGAAGGGAAGGGAAGGGAAGGGAAGGGAAGGGAAGGGAAAAGAGAGCTATTTGAGGGCTGGAGCTTGAGATGTTCAATGCTCTGCATTGTTGTGAAAGACAGCAAACTTTCAAAAGACGTAAACATAGAATCATAGAGTGGTTTGGGTTGGAAGGGACCTTTAAGATCACCTATAGTTCCAACTCCCTGCTCTAAGCAGGGACACCTCCCTTTAGACCAGGTTGCTCAAAGCCCCATCCAGCCCGGTCTTGAATGCTTCCAGGGAGGGGGCATCCACAGCCTCACTGGGCAACCTGTTCCAGTGTGTCACCACTCTCACAGTAAAGAATTCCTTCCTGATAAACATTCTGAAGAAGTTTATGAGACTGAAAGTAATAAACTTAAGAGGCACGAACCTAGGGCAGGGAGAAGAGCACAGTAAAAGCTTGAATGCAGAAGGGAAGGAGAGTAAAGATGAATGGGGCTAAGCAGCATGCTTCCACAGGCACTACCGCCAGCATTCATGGAAGCACTGATCCATGGCACAAAGGCAGGATCCTCCCCAAGGAGGACAGCTCTGGATATCAGATCAGTTCAATCTTCCGCGTAGAACACTATATGGGCTCTGAGGGCTGAGCTCAATTTTCTTCCTCTGTAGTACCAATCAATTCAAAGGGCCCATAAAGAGTTCTGTAAGGAAACGTGGTCCTTGCCTATCCCCAGAATGATTCCTGCTGTTATTCCTGGAACATGGAACTCCCCAGGAGAACTTAGGCCTCACCTTTGATTTTTGGGTGGTCCTATGTGGAACCAGGAGTTGGACTCAAAGATCCCTGTGGTTCCCTTCCAACTCAGGATATTCTGTGGTTCTACGATTCTTTGCTCACAAGCTCCAAAAAGGCAATGATGCCTCCCATGCATGGGCCAGAACCCCAGCAGTAACTGGGAGGGCTGCCTAAGAGAGAAACATCTACCGAGACTTCTGTCTGGTCAGATCTATCGTAAGTGCAAAATGCATTCACCCTACCTGCCTGTGGCTGTCCAGGCTCCTTCTCTCACCCATGGAGAGAGGTAGCTTGCACCCAGATGACTGTACAAAATGGGACTACTGCAGAAATGCAGGGAGCTCTGTTAGACTACATGGCTCATCAGCTGCAATGAATTGCATCTTAAGAGCAGGACAGACCCTCAGGCTGTATGCAAGTACCCCCAGCCCAAGTGCTGCTCCCAGCAGCCTCTCCACTCATTTGTCAGCATGGCAGCAGCCAGCTCAGGGAGCCCTCTCTTCTACCTGGTGACCTCACACCAACACTGTCTTCTGGCTCTGATACCCAGAGAAAGCAGTGCAGCACAGATACATAACGCATACATGAAAGCCTTTACGTTGATAACGTTAAGTGCCAACTTTCTCATTTCATTCCTCAAACGTGCGTTACTACAACACGACAGCTGCAGAAGTCATACAGGGACATCCACAGGAAGAAACAGGTTCCCACAGGGCTTCATCCTTTTCTGCCTGCTCGGATGCGTTCCTAACACACCACAGCAGAAACCACAAGCAGTGCAGGAAGGTTTACTGAAACCATAAATAGCTCTGTTACCTCTGATGCTTTTTGCAAGTGCTCCACAGAGCATAATGCTGACACCGTTACTACACACCAGGGCATCCCAAAGAGGAGTTTCATACCTGCCTTTCTTCCAAAGACATCCCGAGGGCATTGAAGAAGCTTTCTATATAGGAAGTAATGCTCCCATACACAACCGAGCTTCTGGGAGATACAGCATCCTGTTAAGAAACACTCAGAAGAGGTTGCCTGGTCAATACGCATTACAGAACTCAGCTCTCGACAGCACAACCCATGGGGGAAACCACTGCTAATGACACAGACCCACCCCTACCAGTAAAACCCACCCAGATGGGCACTGACACAGCTCTGTAAAGCACCTTCAGCCACCTCCCCTCACAACACCAAGGGGAAAGATGCACATGCATGGAGGGGGGCTGATTACGGTTACCAGCAGGCACAGTGAGGAAGAGATGCATGAAACCACAGCATGTTGTGTGTGCACAGTGAATGAGGCCTGAAAACGGCGCTCCGTGCATGGAAGGGCTCCATGCATGAGAACCAAATGAAGACAAAATGACAGGTTCAAGGGCATTCTTAGAATCATAGAATGGTCATAGAATCATAGAATGGCCTGGGTTGAAAAGGACCACAATGATCATTGAGTTCCAACCCCCCTGCTATGTGCGGGGTCGCCAACCAACAGACCAGGCTGCCCAGAGCCACATCCAGCCTGGCCTTGAATGCCTTCAGGGATGGGGCATCCACAGCTTCCTTGGGCAACCTGACCCTTCTTAAAATAAGTGACAAAAAAAACCAAACCAACACCTTCATTGAGTGTCGTACTGACCTAAACAAGACTGCTCTGAGATTGCTTGTGCTGCTGTGCCATACCCTGGTAGCACCAGCAGCGTATTTAAGAACAGAGGTCTTTATTTATTTCCTCCACATTTATTTCAGTTTTAAAGAAAGAAAAAAAATATATATCAAGATTAAGTGACAGATTGAGAAGAGATTTAAGGGACTAACACTTGCCTAAAAAAGGAATCAAGACACAAACAACCAAATTAGTAGCTGGGACCGGGTTTTATCCGGTATCTCCAGTAGGATCTGAGATAAACCACAGACTGAAAATTGCAAAGGATCTGAGCTGGAAGGAGCTGATGTGAAGCACTGAGGAAAAGGGGCAGGAATGTACCAACTGAGATAAGGATTATGAGAAGATTAAAGAGGAACGAGCCACGTTCACATGAATTCACTCACAGTTGTTAAGGAGGACAAGTGCACACCCCTTGCCTAGGAGTTGAAGCCTCAGGAGTGGGGCTGCTCCCAGACACGTTCCAGAGGGCTCAGAGCTCAGTTCAGGCACCAGCATGCACGTGCAGCTCACTGTGCCTGCCTGCCACAGCCCCCCAGAACAGCCACCCCCTGTTCTCCCCTTAGGTCAATTCCTATGCACGGACAGTCGGCAAAGAAGCGCGGTAAGGCCATAAAACCTGCACTACAATTAGCAGCGTGGCACCGTGGCTTCAGGCCTTTCAAAAACCTCAGGTATAAATAATAGAGGGCAGCAAAAGAGACACACTTAGCACACAGCGAGGCATAAACAACAGCCATATACAATTCCTGCTACACGGTCAGGACAAGTGGGTACCATTAAGGTCAACAATTTATAGAGCTTTGTTTCTGCCGTTTTCTTATGTGAACAATAAACTAATCTGTCTGCATTAAACAGTGGGACAGTGGACAGCTGTCATTTTCTGATCTCTGTATCCTAATGGGTTACCTTAGTAACAGCCTTAAGCTGTCTGTTGCCATGGTGAATGAGGTCCATAATTGCTGCAACAGCCCTGGAGGTGTCAAAGTCATCTGCAAACGCAGCCTTCACGTTTACCTTTGTGCTGGCCAGCCTGCAAGGAGGAGAGGCAACATTTAAGGTAAGACAAACAAGATGCCAGCAGTATGCTGAATTCATCAGCTATTCGGCCAGATGGAGTCATTGAAAGGACACTGCCATTTCCTTCTTAGCTGCTCTGGGAGATGCTACGCCGCTCAGGAGAGCACATTCTGCATCTGCAAAGGGAGAAACTTGACGCCTGTCAAAATCCAAAGTGTTAGACCTGTTCAATAAATACGTCACCAACCAAAGGAACCAGCAACAGTAGAGCAATGCTTGCCTAATCATTTAAAACCACACGGAAAATTTGCTTGATTATTAAGCACATCAAGTATTTGCTAAGCCCTTTTCTTCCCCAGCAGCCCTCTTTTTGTGCTAGTGGCACCTTTCTCTCCCAAAGCCCAGTCCCATGCCTCGCTCCAGCACTTGACGGGAGAGCTCAGCCAGGGCTGCAAACAACGCTGGCAGCTTTCTCTGCTAGGAAGTCAGTTGAACTGAACACTGATAGGCACCGACCCCAGGGGCCGTTTCACATTAATGCCCAAGGAGCACAGTTACCTGGGGACCTCCAGCTACTCCAGCTCTTCTGAGGCTCCTCCTTACCCTGTTCTGCCTGTTGCAGGGTGGTTTTGCCTGGAGTGCCTGCCTCTCTCGGGTATCGGATTGCTGCTACCCTAAACCCATCCCACCCTAAGCTCTTCCCTTCTCTGTTCAGTACCTACCACTTTCCAAAAATAGGAACCTCGTGCCACCTTGGTTGTCTTTAGACTTAACAATACGCAAGCATTGCCCTCTTACGTTTTCCACTGACAATCCATTTTGATTTCCTCACATGCCTCACACCTCAAAGCCTTATCCCCCACCAAGTGTCCCACAACCTCCAGCTGAAGCTGTCAAAGATTACAAGCAGTTAATTCAGCCTCCCCTTCCTATAGCGCGCTCCAGTGCTTCCTGTGAGCCACAGTGCAGCCACAAGCTCTTCAGTAATTACATGCACGCACCACCAAGAAGCTCTCTCCCTTCTACAGCACAGACCACCCTTCCCTCTCACCTCATACCTCAGAGCTGCCTGTACACGTGTCACTTCAGAGCATTCACTGCCTTTCCTACTCTGCTTCCAGAGCACCACACTCCCTGGTTTTATACTCAGCAGAAACCACATCTCTGCTCTGTAAGATGATCCAGTTTTCATAAGGGACTCCGATATTCTCCTTGTCACTGTCAGGGTCCCAACAACCGTAACTTCTTTCCCTATGACATCAATCTTGGCCAGTTTCTGAGCAACCCTTCTGCCCTCTGCCCCACACCAGCATGTCAGCATGTCTGACTACAAGCTCACATGCCCAAGGCACACTACTTCCCAGCTGTCCAGCTGCTAACACACATTCCTTCTGACATCCTGAGTAGCTTTACAGCTTCAGTCACAGGTTTTCCTTCTGCATCAGCCAGGAGGTGCAGAAATACCTACATGAGGTCAGGCATACTAGATAAGTAACAAGGATTTCACAAATACAATGAAGCAAGCATAGCAGACTAAGAGCAAAAACAGCTGGCTAGAAAAAGAAGGGAAAAAGCCAGATGAGGGGTGGCAGGGAAGACTGCTTCTCAGTCCTTCATCTTGTCCTGCTTCTTTGATAGAACTCAGTAAGCTACAGCGTTCAGCCCTCTGAGCCTGTCAGCAATTTGCAAATCATTGCCCACATAATCACAGTCTTTAGATAGAGGAAGAGCACTTACCTTTCCCACAGTACGTCTTCTCTAACAGGGTCACACACCAGCTGTCCTTTTATATAAGCATTTGCATCTCTAATAAATGAGGAGATTGCCTGGAGAACGTTCTTGGCATCATTCATGGTCTCATCGCTAAATTCTACAGCTAAGGAAAAAAAAGACCCAAAATATCTGAGCACTACAGTACAGAGGACGTGGCTGTCATACCTGGGCACAGTGTTCTGAACAGTCATTCCAGTAAAAACGTTTGTTGTTCTTTGTCACAGCAAGCTTTTCTTTAAATTACCTGCACTTCTACTTAGACACCGTCCTTAAGTTGCACTGAGTTACGCAGATCAACACAAAAGACAATTACTATATATGACAATGTGTAACCTACTGGAAAAGAATCAGACCGTTTTGAAGACAGTTTGGAAGCTCACTGAGGCAACAGCTACCTGATTTATAGGGTTTTCCTGTACTGAAGTGTTGGATGGGATGTATTTCTGATCACCCCCCAGATGTAAGCCAGTAGGACGCAGCTTTCATCTCCCCCCGAATTCTGTTCCTGTTCTAATTTAGGCAGACAGGACCTGTCTTTGGAGGCCTCCAAGGGCACCCAACCCTCACCCACAGACCCTGTGAGGGATACAGGCACTCACAGTTAGAGGACTGCTCCACCAGCACCAACAAATCTAGGACTCGGCAGCCTGGATTCTGCACCAGATGCATGATCCAACTGCACTACCAAAGCTGAGCCAGCCGTACCAATTTGCTGAAGTGACTTCCAAAGAAAATACAGACCGGTGGCACTCATGAGGGCCCACGTGTGCTGGGATCCGTCACACCCAGCTCACACATCGACCCTTAAGCCCTGCTGACCTGGACTGCCAGCACGCTCAATTCATCACTTCAGTTCTCCACACCTGGGGAGGCCCAGCTGTTGGAACAGACTTCCCATGGGATTCACCCCAGGAGAGCTGAGACATAACCCTGGTCTGTGTTTGTCAGATTTTCCACTTGCGTGCAATGAAAAATCTGCATTACTGTCCCACTAATGCTGGTCTTAAAATTAAGCTTTATGAGGCTTTTTAAAAGGCTGAGGTACTGACTTTTAGAAAACGGTGAGGTTCTGAAAGAGATCATTGATATCCGCTACGACTACTCAGCCCATCGCCCTGGTTACAGGGCTCTGAGGGGAATACTTGATGGAAGTTTATTCTGATGAAGCTTCGATTAAATCCATTCTTCTCCGCTGATTCAGGGCATTGTCCTGCACACCACCATTCAAGCTCAGAAAATCTCTTAAGCCTGCTCTAGAGAGCAGCAGAGGGTTTCGGAGGTCAAACCCCAATGCCTGCAGCAGCTTCACAGCCCACGTGCAACAGTGAGAGCAAAGCCACACGTGATGGAATGCAAGAGCAAACCCAGTGACTGAGGGTTGCAGGGACAGCACCTCTCCCCACCAGCTGCACCCAGCAGCAGCCAAGAGGGCACCGCTCACTTTTACTGTGCTGCATTCAGGAAAGGCCGTTTCCCAACAGCCCTACGGGGACCCAGCTGTGATTCATGCCAAGAAGGGGACACCCACAGGCACCAGGAGGAGAGCACAGCCTAGCACTAAGGCTCTTTCCATCTGTCTTTTCCAGCTTTTCTGCACAGGTGAGGCATTCAGTTTCATGCTGCCACAACACAGGGTACTGACCATGTGACTGATGCCTTCAGAATGAATAAATCAGTAAGTACAGCACAGAGGGCAGAAATCATTGATGAAAGCGGCATCAGCAGCTGACCACGTTTGCTCTTCTGTGAGCATCTTGTTTCTCCCTGGCACGCTGCAGAAACTGATACACAGGGTGAGCTGGAGGCAGGGAGCTCACATGGAAGAAGCACACATGGAAGAGCCACCCAGCATTTTCCACCCATTTCCCTGAGAGGAGGAGCCAACCCCAGTCTCTCACTGCTGCAATAGCAGACCGCAGCACATCTCATTCCACAGGCTTCAATGTCAAACCAGTTTCATTGGCCACGTCTCTAAGCTGTGTGTTCCTACCGTTCAGTAGTGCCAATGTCTGCAGCCCGCAGTGATACCCTGTAGGTGCCTGCCCAGACCCAGGGAGCACAGCCTGTTCTGCACAGAGGAGCTTTATTCTGGTGGATACCACCTTCAGGTTCCAGAGGAGAAGCGCTCTCAGATAATGGCCTCACCAGAGTGCTCCTAAAGGTCTTTCACGAGCTCACCCTGACGAGCCCATTAATAGCACCCAGCTCCCCAAGCCCATACTCAAGCAAGGACAACACGTTCTCTTTCAAAGTCTGGGATGGCAGGAAACATCACAAATAGGTTTAGGCTACAGAAACCTTTATAGGAAAGGAGAGGAGGTGCTTGGGATCTCATTTCTGATAAAGTCACTTTGGAAGCAGACAGCAAGACAAGGAGGAACGAAGTAAACTTATCTTTGAGCAGAACTGAGCTGATGGCATGGACACGTGCTGACAGACTGCATAGCAAGTACCTGACTCTGCCTGCTTATCTGACACAGGTCCTGCCATCGGCATCGCATCCTGCCAAGCACTGCAGACCTTCCAGCAGTTCTTATCTACCAAGCAGCTTGCTGGCACTGTATTCCAATAAACCACCACCACTTCCTTTTATCAAATCTGCCTGGATTTACAAGGTAAGCCTCTGCTTTTATCGCAGGAAGACATTTAACCACTTAGAATTGTCACATCCTTCTCATACGCGTTCAGATGCAATCAGTTCAGGAGCAGCAGAGAAGGATGTGCAGGCACTCACGGCTGCAGGGCTCAGTGTCATTCCTCACCTCGGAGGCAACCCAGCCATCAGCTCCTGCTTACAGAATGAATATATGTGTGACAGTGCTGTAGGTGCTAAGCCTTTTTCCTTCGTCCTTTGTTTCAGTAACACATTCACATGAGACTCCCACGTGCCCCCAGCTGCAGCCCAGCACCACTGAAGCGTGCACAATTTATTTCCTCCCATGAGGAGGGAAGGTATTTGGACAAACAGTTAAGCACTGTCCTCGGTAAAGACGCTTTTCTAAATGTTGGCTTAAGAGCAGTCCTACAAGGAATCACAGAATGCCTTGGGTTGGAAGGGACACCAAAGATCATCCACTTCCAATCCCCTGCCCTGGGCAGGGCAGCCAACCACTAAATCAGGCACAAGATCAGGCTGTCCAGGGGCCCATCCAACTGGCCTCGAACACTTTCAGGGATGGGGCTGCCACAGCTTCTCTGGACAGGGAACATTTCCACCTACGAGGTGAGAGCTCCAAGGCACCCCTGGAAATGCAGGCTGGGAGGAATGTGATGAGCAACACGCACCTTTTTCTTACCTGAGCTGTATCTGCTGCGCAAACAGAACATCCTGAACTGATCCGAGGAGAATTTCTTCAGAAAATCCTAAACCCCACCCACAAAAAGACAGCTTTAGCATTACATCAAGCCATTTCTCAATCTGCTGTTCAATCCTTACACTAGTTTTACAGCATATTTCAGGCAAACAGACTTTACAAACAGCCCATGACCGTACTTCAAGACAGGATAAAAACTTTCAATTAGAGAACTGGTCTCATGTCTAAAGTCTAATGCCATATAATATAAGATAGACCTATATACATGGGTAGAAGACATCAATATAAATGAAACGTCAATCATGAATATATGACATTGGTAAATATTTAGTAATGATGATCAATTGTGCATTGAATAAAGACTTCTGCAGAAAACAAACCAAAGCTATCAGACCATAACCGGGACGTGACCTCGCAGGAAAGGACAGCTCCCAAGTTTTGCAAAGCTTGTGAAGGACTGGAACAAGAGGGCAACTTTTCTGGAGCACGTGAAGGAAAACTGAGTGAATAAAAATAACTCTTTATATATATATATAGCTGGAATTTATCTATGCTGGCTGTGAAACCTCATTAATTTCACCCCACTACTTATCTAGCTTTAAAAATAATTTATTACCCCTACAAAGAACTATTTAAATGCGTGGAAGGTACACTGATAAGACATTCAATCACTCGGCAGCTCTGCTCTCAGCAAGAAGGTTGGACAAGGTGGCCGATTAACTGCCACACTGCGGTCCTGGTTTTTAATTTGAAAATCAGTGATAGGAAGTTTGTAACACTGAAGCACCACTGCCAATACAGAATCATAGGGTGAAGTCGGTGCGAGTAAGAAAACGCAGAAATGTCATTTGCTTAAAGGTGTACTTTTTGAAGTTTAGCTTCTGCTAGCAGCCCCAGCACCGAAGACCCTGAGCATGGAGGGCAGCACACGTCAGCACTGGGCAGTCTCAGAAGCTTTATCATAGAATTGCTCAGGTTGGAGAAGACCTTAAAGATCATCGAGTCCAACCACAACCTGACCATACTACCCTAACTAACAGCCCTGCACTAAATCATGTCCCTGAGCACCACATCCAAACGGCTCTTAAACACATCCATGGATGGTGACTCAACCACCTCCCTGAGGAGCCCATTCCAGTGCTTAACAATCCTTCCTGTAAAGAAGCATTTCCTGATATCCAGCCTAAACTTCCCCTGGCACAACTTGAGGCCATTTTCCCTCATCCTGTCACCTGCCGCCAGTGAGAAGAGACCAACCCCACTCTCGCTGTAAGCACCTTTCAGATATTGGAAGAGAGCAATAAGGTCTCCCCTCAGCCTCCTTTTCCCCAGACTGAACAGCCCCAGGTCCTTCAGTCTCTCCTTGTAGTGCATATTCTCCAAGCCCTTCACCAGCCTTGTTGCCATTCTTTGCACCTGTTCCAGCACCTCAGTGTCCTTTATGCTAATATGTGGAAGGAAAATAATAACACTAAAAGAAGGAAATGAATTCTAACGAGGAAAACTTTGAATTTGGGAAGGAATTTCCAGAAATCAGTTCTATGTTTCATTAGAAACAGAACACGGAGAAAGGAAGTACCACAGATCTCCCAAAGCGGGTTGCTTGGCTGTGCATCACCACTACGCACTTGATTTTGGAGGTCAGAATTAATAGCCATTCAAGAAAACAAGACTAGAACACAAGAAAGAAACACGGAGAAAGGAAGAAGGGGGAAGAAAAATAGCACAGCTGGATGGAGAGCATCCAGCGTGGCGGCAGGAAAGGCGAGCCATGCCTCAGTGCCTGCCAGGAATGCGCTCTGCGCTCCTCTGCCACCCCAGACAAAGAGAAAGCCGGCGGCACCATCGGAGGCTGTGAATTGTTCAGAACACACTCACAAAGTCCCACACAGGGCTTAACGTCCAGGATGCAGGATGGCCGCATGGGAAGAAACGTGGTTCGCTGGGCTGCAAGTTACTTGCGGGAGAGGATTAATACTTGCTAACCATGTCTAATCATAAAATTAAAAGACGAGACCAGCATGGGAAGAGAGCTGGTCCTGAATTTTCTGTTGTTAAGCACATTGCTGCTCTCTACAATTGCCTCCTGCACAGTGCATTCCTCCATGCAAAGAAGCACCACTGAAAAAACAGAGGGGAATACTTCCCCTATGGAATACTTCCATACTTTTTTTTTTTTCATTGCACGTGTTGCATTAATGGTCACTTCTCTGCCCTGTCTACAACATCTGCTCAGACTCAGGAAACTGCTGTGAAGACTGTGAGCGATGGATAATGTTCCTGGGGGAGATGGGGCTTAACTGTGTGCAGACAAGACAAGATGGGGAGAATTAAGAATAAAGCAGCTCACGCCAATTTAAAAGGATTGTGACTAGTTTTCCAAGGGGCAAAGGGGAACATATGTGCTGAAGCTGCCTCTCAAGCTTTGTCCTCAAGGAAGAGAATTACCTGCTTCTAACAATAGGTGTCAGCTCTCACTGGAGCTATGTTGGTGTTACATACAGTGCATCACAGACGTGGTGACATGGAAATCCTGCTCTGTGCTGCGCCACAAACTTGAGCTCAATCTCTTCATGGACCATCATGGGATAAAGGATAACCCAGAAGCTACTGAATCACTGAACTCCCTCTGGTTAAGGGTTCCTTCTCTCTGACACACCAAAACAGGACACAGTCATGCGGCCTGGTGGTAGTTAAAGCTCTCTGTGCATCAGCAAGAAAGCGACAGTAAGAAAAATATAATAAAGAAGACAGGAGACCAGTACTTATGGTCCTCCCACAGGTGCTCTCAGCTCAGTGAGACCCAGGTTAGGAACAATCCCTGAGTGAGAGCAGGCTTCCTGCATCCAAATAGGTACACCAGCACTAGAAAAAACACTCTGCTTCACTTTCCCTGCAGTATAAGCACATGCTCACATCTCTCCTCAAAATAAGACAGTGGTCAGCGTTTACATATTACGTATACACATTTCTTCAACACACAGATATAGATTACCTTAATTGTTATGTAGTTCTTTAACGACTTAGACATTTTTTCTTGACTTCCTTTAACGTGCAAATGCCCTAGAACAAAACAAATGCATCAGGGTAAGTTAGTGTGCTTCTGAACGGGTACTGAACAAGAACAAGCTCTGCACTGAGACACTGGCATCGCAGGAGGCAGCAGAGGCTGAGGTGGCTGCATGCCAACCATCTCAATGCAACGCACAAGTTATTGTTCATAACTGTTGCTGGCAGTCCTGCATACCTCCTCACCCTCAGCTCTCGCTGGGTGAACTGTCAAACAGAAGAAAATGTTATTCAATGAAGAACCGGGGTATGAGTAGAGACATTAATAAAGAAATAACAAAGTCTCCGTTAACTACACTGATGATAGATTAAAAACAAAAATACAAGCAAGGAAGCATTCTTCATTCTTCACTGAAAAGTACCTCACCCTCGACTTTCCAGGAATATTTTACCACTTCCAAAGGTAGCCCAGTGATAGCACAATACCCTGGAGACCCAGACTGCTGATTGCTGGTGGCCGTCATGCTATTTTTTCTTTTTTTTAAGCCCAAAATTGTATTGCAGTGATACAAAATACACTGCGTGTAAAATTTTCTGCACATTGCCAATTCCAAAACTTAATCCACCAAAAACGTGGAAATAGCTGTTCGTCAGATTGGATTAGACAGGATAAGGAAGGCACTCAGATCTGTGTTTCCTGAAGTTCTATTTTAAAAAGAAAGACACCACAGAGCAAGCTTTTGAAAAGCAATGGGTAGTTTTTGCAAGCTGCTTCTCAGAAGCTACTTTCTGAAAAACAAAGTGTTCCTTTTAATACTTACATCAAAAAGTCTGACAGGAGCTTGAAGACATACAAAAAAAGCCTGTGAGGAGTGTTGTATTTGGGAAATAAAGTCCTACCTGTGAGTCCGCTCAAACAGGAGCAAATGAAGGCCGTGGGGAACATCCAGGCAACACAAGGTGGCCATCCAGATCTTCTACCCTTAAGCTGTGTTCCCCTGTTCAGCCCTCAGCTGTGCCCCACCAAGGACTCACGGCTGTCAGCCACAGCCTCCAAGGTCTGGCATCTCCAGAGCACTCCAGGCAACAAGGAGCACATCTGCATAGCAACAAGGGCTGCATGCTAATGTTGCTCACCACACAGCACCTTCACGTAGGCATGACTCTGACCAGCCCCCACAAAGGCCTTCCGTCAGAACCAACTCTTTGTCTGCTGCCTTGGGGAGCTCATCAGATAGAAGAGAAATAACAGAGGGATTTAGATGGAAAGGAACTTCGGCAGGCTGCCTGGCCAAATCCCTGCTCCTAGCTAGGGAACCAGATCATGCTCAAAACTGCCCAAATTCTGCTTGAAGAAAGGGATTCATTTCTTGCCGGCCTGTTGCAGTGTATAGCACAGGCTGCTGATGTGATATTTACAGAAGCCTATTCCTCACCCGGGTCTGCTCCACGCTGAACTTACTAACAACCAAAGGAAATGCATTTCAGTAGCCTTTGGGAGACCATGCAAAAGGAGGACATGAGAAGCATCTAGCTCTTTCTGACAATGCTTCAAAGCAGCGAGGATTCTTCACAGGGAAGCCACCTCCAGTCCTACCCCGACCACTTGGAAGTTCAATTTTGCACATTGCTCTGTCAAGGGTGGCAAAGGATCACAGGATTCAAAGATCCAGAACCAGCTACAAGAAAAATGCACAAGTCAATCAAAAGCTCATTTCCATCGTGTCGGTCCCGACCACTATCAGGTGAGGGCATTTTCATTACATGGTTAAATTTAGGGCCCTAAGCAAGAACATGCAGACTGCACACCTGCAGCTGTATTGACTCCGGTAAAAAAAAAATCAACAGGCACTTTTGTGAAGGGAAAAGGAATAGCTTGGGTGTGATTCTTTTTTTCTTTTCTAAAGCTGCCTAAATATTGACTGACTTAACTTCTGGCAGCCAAATTTCAAACAACTCGGCCATGATTTCCTAGCAAAATATCAGTAACATCTGAATTTGAAATAATACTCCTCTTCAAGAGTTTCAGTACTTAAAGAGAATGATTTCATTAAAGAATCACAAAATATGAGGATTTTCATAACTTTGGCTTGGCGCTCTTCCCAGAGTACAAGTAGCCTAAAAATAAAGTCCTTATAAGAAGATTTATCCCCGGTGCAGGGGATTTTCTTCCTCTAATGGGGATTGCGCCTCCAATTCTGAGCCTGCTAAAATTCTGAAGTCTGTTACCAGAATAAATTGTTTCTGAAGCTGATTCATTTGCCCTAAATAATTCATGCTATCGTCCTCCAGCAAAATTTTTTTGAATTAATGAACACAATCTGTCAGCTCCTGGAGAACCTCAGCACTCAAATTGCTCTTGCAATCAATGTTTTTTGTTTTCTTCTTTGAGAAATCTTCAATCCTCTTTAGTTAGTTTCAAAGAATACTCCCCCTGTAGTTATGACTCCAAGCTCAAACACTCAGGCTGACTGTTTTATTTAGCAGAAGGCTCCAGCTGGCATTAACCAGTGCGTCTCAGTAGAAGCGAAGAGAAATCCTCAGCACTGCAGCAGTAAAGCACACCCTGGAGGATGCAGCAGCCTCTGGACAATTTCTGTTGACTTATAGCAGCATCTGCACTGGAAACTGAAACTAGAATTTAAAATGCAGCCCAAACAGTACGAACAGATATATGTTTACACACATACACAAAAAAAAAAAGCCAGAATAATTCCCAGAGTGTACCACAGGCTGTACAACTCTTGCTCAGACAAGTAACTCAAAGACTTCAAAGAGAGATCTTGTGCAATGTACTGTTCAGCAGGAAGAGAAAACACAGACGGCAGTTGACTTTCTATTGCCTTCAGTACTGTGAAAAGCATCCAGAACCACTACAACTACAACACTTCTGGGGGAAGAGAGATCTGTAGGAGGATAAACCAAGGCCAAGGTCAAGTTGAGTCAGTCACTCTCTGTAGGGTAGGCACAGACTGAGGTTGGCCACCAGTGAGGAGCATTAAGGGACTACGGTGACACGCCTCACTGAGGGCTGGATGGGATGAATTGGATGGGGCCCTGGGCAGCCTGGTCTAGTATTAAATGTGGAGATTGGCGGCCCTGCCTGTGGCAGGGGGGTTGGAGATTCATGATCCTCGAGGCCCCTTCCAACTCGGACCATTCTGTGATTTTGTGAGTGACTTGGTCTAGATGTAGCCCATAGGTGTTACAGACCTCCTTCTACCTTCCCAGCAGCAACCTCTTTGACCGTGCCTGAGCAGACTCAACCAAAGCGTCTGACTAACTCAATCCTCAACATTAATTTTGTGTCTCTTACTTATCACTCAATATAATGCTATTGGAATATTTAAAGGAAAAGAATATATTTATAAAAGCTTCTCAGGATAATTTACATAGTTACAGATATGTGATCACATGTTCAAAACCTGTAGTTATTAGTCACTAGACAATCTGTTTGTTAGGTTTTTCCCACATTTCAAACCATGCAAAACATCTCAACTGAGATGCTTCTCTGCAGGATCACAGCTACGAGCCTGGTTGGCTCATTGGTTCATGCAGCTTTGCATCCACTTTATTCTTATCTTCCAGTAGATGTCCTTTTCCTACCATGATTAAAGCCTTTCACCACGCTTACTATTTAACTCAGCACTCTACTTAAAACTTCCTTTCAAGCCCACAAGCAACTGGTGCTAAGAAAGACTGGAGAACTGGAGTGGTTTATTCCAGTTTGAAAGCTTTGAAAACATTATGATCAGCTACCTGTCTACCTGGCACCTTCATTCACCCACCTCCAGATACTGAAGGTTCTATCTCTAAGACAGCAGGAATTACTTTTAGAAGAACATATAGAAAAGATCAATTATTTCCACTCTCCTCCTGCAGGTCTGTGACAACCAAAGTAAAATCTGAAAAGAAACTCTATCATGAACATAAACATTTTGGAGAAATTCAAATGAAAGGGAAGGAGGTTCTATAGGAAGAACTCTTCTTTCTGCATTTTTCATTAGGAGTAAACACTGTATGTGAGTAATGCACACCCTGTTATCATTTGGAGATTGATTCGGATGATATTTAGCATTTCACTGTAACCATTTTATAAATAAAAGCATTCATTGTACAATTTCAAGATTCACTCTCATTTATGTTTCTTTAATTAGTGAAGACAGAACTTGGCCACTGTAGTACAGCATCTATTTGTAGTCTCCCTTACATTTCATGCCACAGAATTGGCAAAACTAAACAAAAATAAAATACAATAAAATTCCCTACAGTTCTATGTGCCTCTCAGGCGATGAACATTTTACTTACCAGAATGCAAAAAATAATTCCCCCACTGCTCACACTGATGATACACCTCGCACTGCGCAATTTCATTTTCATGATGAGGAAATGCGAGATCTATTCCACCGGTATGGATGTCCAGCTGCTTTCCAAACACTGCACTGTAACAATATGTTCCTGATCGGTAAGTAGAACACTACAAAAACTTTTAGTAAAAAAGAAAACAAAGAAAACAAAAGATGAAGCAATATAAATACATTATTTAATGACTGTAACGTAACGTCAAGAAAGAACTTTTCACAGATCTCGGATATCAAAATTGCAGCAGAGCTACGTGTATGAACAGGACCATACCTGCCCACAATTGATTTTCCTCAGCATGAATGATTATTTTTTCTAATTTAGATTAAAGAATGGCAAGCAGGCCATGTCCTTTCCTTGTCCTGCTACATCTGCAGGCAGAACAACTTCAGTGACGACTGCTTCTTTGGATTTGGCATTACTATTCTCTTATTTTGTACCAGTCAGGCCACCCAGAGCAGGATGCCCAGGGCCACGGCCAGGTGGCTGCTGGAGAGCCCCAGGGAGAAGGCCCCACAGCCTCTGTGCAGCCTATGCAGCACTCCATCACCTGCACAGCGCAGAAGTGCTCCCGGTGTTCAGAGGGAGCCTCTACATTCCAGTTTGTGCCCACGGCCTCTTGACCTGGCACCGGGTCTCACTGAAAGGTGCCTGGCTGTGTCCTCTGTGCACTGTCCTTCCAGAGGCTTATAGACATAAATCTGTACAGATTTATACGTTTATAAACCACCTCAGTTGGGGCAGAAGAAGAGAAGAAAATCAGAAGAGGAAGACAGTGTCTCTGTGGCCATTTTGAAAGTCCATGCCCCTCTGCTTCTTTCTGCCTGCTCGAAAATCAGACTAAGCACAGAACTCTGGAGACCTCATCTTGCCTGTGGAGGCACAGTGCACCCCATTGCATGTGAAGCTCCAAAAGGAGACCAGATCAAAGTCACGTCAGATGGTTCCCTTCTGCAGGACTACACCAGTGACCAATGCTCCTCTGTCACCCTCCTACACACGCACTTCAAAGATATTTCAAAATTAACTCAACTAGCTCCAAGTGCTTGGAGATCTTTGGCAAAACAGACAAGTAGCTACTGCTTAAAATGGGTACCTGACAGCTGACTGTGACAGCAAAACTCTTCACATAACTTAAAAGTCTAAGTTTTCCATTTTTTACAGTCCCAGATTACTACACTTACGCTTTCTGCATGACTCAACGCCTATTTACATGGGCAAGAGCCTCATCCAGACACAGTAAAGTAAGTTTTACAGAAAGAGACAGATACTTTAAGTAGCATCACAATAGCAGATATGCAATTGTGTAAAGGGCTGCTATTTCTTATCTGGAGTGCACTTCTGTCATAGGCTGCACTTCAAATGCAGAATGCTTCTGTGTACTTCAGTTGCTTTAAGAACTGTTCCATAGTGCAGAAATCGTTTAGTGACATAAAATCTCTTTTTCTAAATGTTTTTCACTATCAGGCAGTCATTACTAACAACCCTAGGTATACCAGCACAGCCTGTGGAAGAGAAAACTAAAGCAGTTTTTCCACCTGCTTTTAGCTTAGGTTCCAAACACTTAAGATAAACCAGCTCAGGTCTCAATAATATCTTATTAGCTTCCAAAGAAGACTTGAGACTAATGAAAGCTAAGTACCATCATCAATCTTTCAGGATGAAAAGAGTTAAAGAGTCTTTTCCAAACACAAATTAATCGGTCATAAATTAATACTGCACAAAACAAAGTACTGCTATTCTGTGGAGTAAATACAACAAAATTCCAAATTAAGAGCAAATTAATTTAAACCAGCTCTAAACAAACTGCTACCGTGCACAATTTGCATCGTGCTCACAGAATATACTGCCACAGAGGAAACAGAATATGAAAAACTGCAGCTGGCTTTTAAAGAAAACTGTGTAATGAGGGGTGTAATTAGCACATACATCCACAACTGCTACTAAGACGAGGCCAGCAAAATCTGCTATGTTCACTGGAGCTGGGATGGAATCCCATGCCCTGTCCTCCTCATACAGCACCACAGACTTGACCAGGTTCACTGTGGATTGCACAAAGTGGAAGACAGATGAAGGATGTACTGTAACTTTCATGAAAACATTGGTTACTCAGTTGAAGCTAAAAGACTCCCTTATCAATTGTGTGATCCTGCACGGCTTATTTTAAACGCCCACTTTTCTCTCAAAGGAGAGGAAGTGACAAAATAAAACCAGATGCTGCTCCACTAAGGTGGAGGAGGAGAATTTGTGCCGCACTCGAAATCCCCAAACTGCAGAAAATAGATTAAAACTGGTTCTTTCTACTGATGAGAAGAAAAAAGCAGCACTGCTGCTACCGTTGTACTGTGACTGAAAGCAGGAAACAGTCATGGATTTAATATACAAGAAATCTGACCTTGATATCGTGGAGCATTCAATGTGCCACCCAGGTCTTCCCTTTCCCCATGGAGAACTCCACGATAACTCTTGAGGTTTGGCAGCTTTCCACAGGGCAAAATCTCTACCATGCCGCTTATCGGTATCGACTGCCACAGAAAAGAGTGTCATTAATGGGATATGCCTCAGAAAGAAAAAGTGCACAAATGAAAGAACATAGAAATGCATGCTTAGTGAACTACTCAGATTTTATTCTCTTGGCCCAATTTTTCCTTTCCCACCTATATAACATAAAAATGTATATACGTATGCATGTATGTATGTTGAATCAGGTTTCTGCAGGCTAAGAAGATGGACAAGCATCTGGATTTAAGATTCTTTAATACATCTTATCCTTCCAGTCCTTTCGGCCTTCTCTGGTCTTATATCATCCATTTGCTTGCTTATCAACCAGTTTCCTAGGACAAACAGGTTGCACTGCAGCAGCAGAATTAAAAACAAAATCCTTCAATACTAAATATTGTTCATTTGTTTTATCAGCAGATAGAAGTTAGATTTACTTCTTTCCCCTGCTTCTACCAGATCACTAACAAAAACACAGTGCGTGACTGGGTCTAATCTCATCCCCCTAGCATTCCAGTACCAACACACTTTTAGAGCTCGATCAGATGGTCACTTTTCCTCAATCATCTATTCTAATTGTACTTTATTGATATTATATAGAATCAGTTTTAATATTGCATGACATTCTGAATTAAGTAAAGCACTTTACAAAAATCCATTACACCTGCTTCATCACTCAAAATTGATAAGAAATAAAGGATAGAAACACAGCCCAAGTTTTATCTACTGAATGTTCACCTTGGCTCTTTCACTGTTTTGCCAAGCCCTGTTGACTCCATGTCTCTCTTGATTTTTTTCAGTATATTACTACTACTACCACAAAAGAAATCACTCTTTGTCTACTCAGTTATAAACTCAATAACAGTCACAGAATCTTCAGAGACTAAAGTGAATTTAGTAGTAAGCGAATTGAAGGGAAACAAGGTAAAACATGAGTGGTTGAGGCTCACAGGCACCTCTGGAGAATGTCTTGTGCAACCAGCTGCTCAGCGCAGGAGGCTCAGGGCCACATCCTGTGGAACTGTGAGCATCTTCAAGGGGAGAGACTCCACAACCTAGTGCTAGTGCCCTCTGCCCAACTACATTCTTGTTTAGTACTGCATGCAGAAGCCCCGTGAAGGCAGCAGGTTTAACAGTGCGATGAAATACAGCACACCCCCAGCCGTACTCAGTGGGGATCCCTACGCTACTAGGTGCCTACAGCTAGTCAAAGAGATGGTTTCAGCCTGTCAGGAGCGGTCGCTGAAGCACATTCCCTTTGGGGGCTTAAATGATACAACTCCAGAGCTGATATGTAAAAAGCTTCTGGCTGCAACTCACCTGAATATCACCTCCCGGGCATTTTCAGGAATTGCAAACAGAACATTTTCAATGAAGACACAGTGAACTTCAGCACGCAAAGCATGCAGGAGATCTGTTTTAAGCTCTCCTACACAGAGACTTCATCAGAGCCAATTTACAGAAACTACAGACAGGATCAGCAAGAGCTGATCACCTCACTACTCAGTCTGTATGTATTGCTCCAGGGATCTCAATAAAATTAAGAATCACAATTGTTCTAAGATACCAGAACAATAGTGGAGAGAAAAAGAAGCATAAAAAGACATCGCCAAGCTTCCTCTTGCACTGGCAACAGTGAATGCCTCAATAAGTAACTACTAAAACAATGATGTCCTACTTAACTAAAAAAGCTGACTATACAACATGTTAAAAAACTGCTTCAGACTGTTGAACGAAGGTTTACATATCAATACATCATGAGTTCAAACAAAGCATTAACACAAATTGCTATCAGGAACTTACCTGCTTCACCTTGTGTATCAGGAGAAACAGCAGTTAATACTCCATACCTTTCTCCCCAAGAATTAACATCAAAATAAACATTGCCTAATAGAAAAGAAATATTTAGCTTCACAGTAAAGATGGGGAACACTGACACTGTTGATACAATGGAGATAACATTTCCATGAAAGCAAACCAAAATGCCCTTGGACTTCCATTTGAAATTCAGAAATGCTACAGCAGCAGCAGCCCACATTTCCCTGTTACTAGCATTGCAGTAACCTAATTTACTCATTTTGCACTGAAGATAACGTTGTTTTCTGGAGATCTCCCTGGGTTCTTCCCAGGACGAGTGATCCATCCCGTGACTGAAATGTTACCTATACTGTTCCAGTTACAATACACTTACACTCTTCTACAAGCATCAGCTCTACTAAAAATTTCCCACACACTGTTTGCAGGCATGTCTTTTACAGTACATATGAGATGCCCAACTCCTGTTCAGAGCTAACAGCTCCCCCCAGCTCCCTCACAAAACCTAGGCCAGGACTTCCCCACAGGATCTGAGACAGCAGGTTATTACAATAAACATTTATGTTCAGTATTGAACTACTTCTTGTTTAGATATTGACTCAAGAGCTGTTCCGCACAGTTGCGTCGTAACAAGCAAGTTGCTCACACCATAATAATAATCAACATAAGGAAAACCTGGTACAGCACATCTCATCTGACCCCAAAACAGGATCCCTTTGAGTGCTTGTTTCCCAAGTATGTGATAACAAGGGGTTGCCTTACTACAAATCTTACCTTGCGAAGTTGCATAAGCCTGCCCATTAGCAATTATTGTCTTTATGAAGGAAATTATCTGAGGAATGTTTTCAGTCACTCTCATATATACTGTTGGAGGAAGGACCTTAAATAAAGAAATTGTAACGGTTCATTAACCCACACGTAATGCACTGCTGACAAGCCACTCCAAATTAAGAAACTGACTTTAAAGAACGTCTGTCCCAATTTTTATCTTAGCAAAAAAAAAAAAACAAAAAAACAAACAAACAAACAAAAAACCCTGCAAATACCATAAGGTCACAAGCAGTACTTAAGATGCAGATAGTATTAAAATGAAATTGAGGAAGAGACAGATCTAATAAATAAATAAATCTACTATCTTTCACCAGAGGCTTACTCCCTGCTTCTGGACAAGAAGCAGTCATCTGCAATCAAAGAATGAATATTAGACGTTCTATATGCTTTAGATCTGGATATTTCTGCATGACAGTAAACACATATTATTTATGAATCAAGACCTTATTACACAGGATAAAAAAGTCTGTGTTCCTACAAAAATTTAACTTGTTCATTCCCCCTCTCTGAATAGCCAAGGTTTGCTTCCTTTCCCGCTCTTAACACAAAAGATGTGCAATATAAAGCCTTTGTCTTCTCAGAGGAATGAAAAGGTAAATCACTACCCAGTCACTGAACAACCCTTCACAAGACAAGTAACCTATCACATTTTGTTGCTTTTTTCCCCTCAGATCAAACTGTCAAATTCAGATTCCTGACCAAAATAACTGCTTGGAAAGACTCTACAACGCAGAAGCTCAAGTATCCGTACCTTTAAGGATGCCATATCTTGTTTAAAGTCTTCTTCATAAATACGGGCAAGAGCCACTGGCGATATATTCATCTGAAAAAAGATTAGTAAATCAAAGTAATAACATAAAATACCACAATCTTTTATCAGACAGTTTACAGCTAATTGGAGGACTTACAGAGCCCCCAAGGTAACGAGGCAGAGAGGCTTATTAATCTAACTAACATTCATGGGGAGGCGATGCCAGTTATTTATAACTTAAGAGCAGCATTTCATTTAGGCTTCTGAATCGCCAAGATATTAAGAGATATCTTTTAAGAAAAAGCAACCAAATATTAAAATAATTAATTCCTTCCCTCCCCCTTTATTTTCCTCTTGAGAGGGTCATCTTCCATTTCCAGTGACAAGATATACTACAACGCAGAGACATAAAATGCATTCCACCTATTGGCAAGGGACACCGATACCACCACCATGTCAGAAAGACAGACCAGAGACTTGCAGGACGAGGCAGGATATTAATTTGCAGCTATTAAGAAAAACAAGACATTTCAGCTGGTCATTACTCACATATTCCAATACAATCAGGAAAATTAACTGAGAGCCAGTTCCATATTTTGCCATGTGCAGGAATTCTCTAACACCTCCACATTTCTCATTCACGGACTGACTGACAGAAACAGGAGTACTCACAGAAATGCAATCCAAAAGGAAAGAGGCAATTTAAACATGACAAGATACTTGTCTCAAATATTCAGAATAAGCCAGGACTTGAAAGACACATGATGGCAAATCCTGTCCCAGCAAGCAAAAGCATGATATGATAGGATATATGCTCTCGTGAGACCACACCTGGAGTACCGCATCCAGTTCTGGACCCCCATCACAAGAAAGGGAGCTGTTTGGAGCAGGTCCAGAAGAGAGCCATGAAGATGATCAGAGGGCTGGAGGACCTCACCTACAAAGACAGGCCAAGAGAGCTGGGGCTCTTCAGCCTGGAGATGAGGAGGCTCTGGGGGGATCTTACAGTGGACTTCCAGTACCTGAAAGGGCCTACAGGAAAGCTGGGAAGGGACTATTTGTAAGGACATGTAGTAAAAAACCAAGAGGAAATGGCTTTAAACTGGAAGAGGGTGGATTTAGAGTAGGTATTAGGAAGAAATTATTTACTGGGAGGGTGGTGAGACACTGGGAGAGTGAGGTTGTGGATGCCCCCTCCCTGGAAACACTCAAGGTCAGGCTGGATGGGGCTTTGAGCAATCTGGTGTAGTGGGAGGTGTCCCTGTCTATAGCAGGGGGTTGGAACTAGGTGATCTTAAAGGCCCCTTTCAACCCAAACCATTCTGTGATTCTATGAGAGCATCTCAAATCCAAGCTTTTACATCATCTCGGAGGAAAACCTAGTGAGGAGGAGCCAACAGGCTGCCACTCTCTCCAGCTTGCACATAATCAAATCAATAACACAATAAATCCAAATTTTTTACTAGAGGATCTTTAAGGGGTAGGCATCATATTTGAACAAGCTGGTCTAGGTGGGAGTTCTGGTAAAAGACAGACGAGATGCTCATCTAGCAATGGAAGGAGAAAGATGCTCAGCACCGAGGCAAAGCCATGCTTCTGCCTGCAGACCAGACAGAGGGCTCTTCCTGTGATGTGGTTCATCTCAACAAGCAACTCAGATGCTTCTTTGATCAAGAGAAAGACACTCACTGGGAGACAAGGAATATCTTGGATCTTTCCTATCCAGATGGGCATCCAATTTATCGCTTCCTCAAAGAACCACAGGGGGAAAGGAGCACTCTCCTCACAGAGCAGAAGCCCAACTTTCAGATTCTGTACAAATGAGTCCCACCAGAGGATGGACAACAAAGTCAGATACGTTGATACTGGTGTTGTAGTGTTTCAGGTACAGAGGTCCCCAACAAAATGTGCACAGAAGGGCAAGTATTTCAAAAAGACAAAACATGCCACACAGATTTCCTCATAGAGCCAAAAAATGGAATAACTGAACACATGCACCTCAAAATAAAATTCCCATAGGGTTCTGACAACAAAGAAAAAATGTAAAATACATGCAGGTAGATTTAAAACAGTTGTGGCTTTCTGTTGTTGTTAGAAAGTACCGGTGTTAAAAATAAAACCTGCAGGTGAAGTTTCTAAGGGAACAAACACATTTCTTAAAGAGAGCAGGGCTATTCTTTTCAATTCTTTTCATTCTTTTTCATTCCTTTCAATGCAGGACTGCAACAGTAATCATTTATGTAAGGATTAAATAAAAATGATACCTGTCAAATTATCTGGCTCAAGCATAACGCTTGCAACTGTAATTACAGTTCATTTCATTCACAATCCAGATTTCAAAAACCAATATAATGTTTATTTAAAAAAAGTTTATAAAGCAGAATACATTTGTGGCATTTTACAGTCCAAAAAACACTAAAAGAAGAAATTGGAATACTCATTCACAAGCTCAGCCGTTACAAAAGGTCTGATTAAAAACCAACTACGGACTACTTACAGCCATAAAACCTTTAATTAGGCCAATAACTCCGAGAGTTCAGTGAAAAGTTGGATTGTGTTGATTTATTTTTTTAATTTACAATTTTTGTATCGATCCTGCCACCAAGCCCCAGTCTCGTCAAGACTTACCCATACACTGTGGCAGCATTTAAGCAGGCCATGATCTCAGACAAGGTTGAGGACAGTTCCGAAGGTGCTGACTTTGCAGCTAGATGGTGCTCAGCACCTATCAGGAATTGCCCTCAACCTCATGTGTCATCATTTACACGCTGTCTTTAACAATCGGAGACACAGAAAACAGACAGAACTCTGATGGCTGAAAGTTTCAGTTCGTTTCAATTCTGGTAAAGGGGCATCGTGGCTTTTTACTTTCCATTGCCTTCCAGACAAGGCATGGGGCTATGAGAACTACTGCCTCGGGTGCAGACAGAGGGCTAGAAATCCCAAAATTTCTTATCTAAATTAAAAAAAAAAAAAAAAAACAGTACTAAAACAACAACTAAACAAACGTAGAACATTTCCCTATATAACTAGCAGTAGGACATACCAAACAATTGGGTCTAAGGCTGTGATATATACCTACCTCATTGGCTCTTCTTATGATCTTGTCATCTATGTCTGTAATCCCCATCACCATGATAACTTCAGTTTCAAAAAAACGAGTCAATATCCTTCGGATTATATCAAACCTAACATAGGAGCTGGAAAAAAAGAGAAAAAAGAGCTTTTAGAGATGCAGTAAATATGAATAAAACTCTGACAAAAAAATGCCTCAGAGCTCTAACAGCTGCACAGATACCCCAAATACCCAAAGACTTGCAAAAGAAGGTCTCAAGTACATAAAATGCTTTTCCAAAATTAGTTCCAATCTGCACAGAAGTCAAGTAAATTTCAGTTGAACTGCTCTACCCTCTTCTGGCATTAGTGACACATTACAGCAAATTTTCTCCTTTTTCTTGCATCTCTTTACGTAAACACCAGGGTGCTTTTGAAACTACCTCCTAGCCAAAAGACTATTCCAGAGAACACAACATGACAGAGATACACATATAAGCTGATCTTAAAATGAAAACCACCCTAGCCCGTATGTTAGCAGGTTCTCAAAGCCTGCAGCCCAGAACAACACGGAGAAACAAACAACTCACTTCAAGGTTGCTCACAGATGAGTGGTAGCTACAGATACAAGCACAGATACATTTCATTAACACGTCGCCACAGATCTTTTCTGACAGCAAAGAAGAGTTGCTGTGGGGGGTTATTTTGTTTTATTTAGACTCAAGAATAAATTTTCAGCATCATCCAGGCTCTACAGGACAACACTGAACATTCAGTGCGGACAGACAGATCCACACACAAGCAGTGCCTTCTGCTGTCACAGGATCTGCACTCTGAATTCTCAGAACACCCTTCAACTGGGTAAAGCCCAGCTTCTGTGCGAAATAACAAAAGGTGACTGCAGGATCTCAGCCCATCCTGCAAGACCGGGAATAACCTCAGCCTCCTCTGGCTTTGAAGAAGCCCGAGTGTACTGCACCTGCAGGATGGAGTAAAGGAAACCTCGAGACCTGCAGTGGGTCCAGAGGAGGGCGAAAAAGATGATCAGAGGGCTGCAGCACCTCTCCTACAAAGAGAGGTTGAAGGAGATGGGGTTGATCAGCATGGAGAAGAGAAGACTCCAGGAAGACTTCACTGCAGCCTTCCAGGAAAGGCCTACAGGAAAGATGGGTAGGGACCATCAGGGGGTGTAATGACAGGACAAGGAGTAGTGGCTTTAAACTAACAGAGAGTAGGTTTAGATTAGATATAAGGAAGAAACCCTCCAAGATTAGGGTTATGAGGCACCAGAACAGGCTACACAGAGAAGCTGTGGATGCCCCATCCCCAGAGGTGTTCAAGCCCTACAGTTGGATGGGGAGGTGTCCCTGCTCATGGCAGGGGATTGGAACTGGATTGTCTTTTAAGGTCCCTTCCAACCCAAGCCATTCTGTGATGACTCCAGCACATGCAGCATCTTAATGAAGAAAAATACGTACCTGATGTTGTTTGCACTGTGTCCGTATTAGAAAAAGGCCTTGTGGAACGTGGCACATGCTACCAAGGAGACAGCTGGTATTAATGAATACCAGCTCTCTGGGAGCAACATTCATCTCATGTCATGACACTATTCCAGAAGAATATTAAATTATTCTTTGGACCTCTTTCAAAGGGACAACAGCAGCACCAAAAAGCTTAAAATCAGATTTAACAGTGCTGCAGATTTAATTCCCAGAGCATATACAATTTCTGGGCTGTTCTCTCTCCTCTGAGCTTCTAACTTACTCAATGGAAGAAGCACTGCAATAGCCCAAGTAAATCTCAGAAAGCAGGCTCGTTACAACTTCAGCATCAAACTGCAAAGAAGAAAGTGGTTCAAATGAAGTGGGTGCTCCAGCAGCCCGGAAAGCTAGCTACGCCATGGGCTGCATCAAAAGAAGCATGATGAGCAGGTCGAGGGAGGTGATCCTGCATCTCTACTCCGCACTGGTGAGACCTCACCTGGAATACTGCATCCAGATGCGGAGTTCAGTACAGGACAGATGTGGACCTGTTGGAGTGCATGCAGAGGAAGGCCACAAAAATGATCCAAAGGATGCAACACTTTCCCTTGACTGGCTTGGCTTCGCTGACAGGCTGAGAAAGCTGGGACTGCTCAGCGTGGGGAAGAGAAAGCTCCAGGAAGACGTGATGGCGGCCTTTCAGTATCTAAAGGGAGGCTATAAGGAAGTAGGGGACAGACTCTTTAGTGGGGTCTGTTACGGCAGGACACAGGGAAACGGTTCCAAAATAAAAGATGGGATATAAGGCAGAAGATTTTTACAGTAAGGGTGGTGAGGCACAGGCACAGGTTGCCCAGAAATGTAGTGGATACCTACCTGGCCTTAAACACCTTCAGGGATGGGACACCCAGAATTTCTCTGGACAACCTGTTCCAGCACCTCACCACTCTCTCAGTGAAGAACTTCCTCCTGACATCTAATCTACATCTCTATGTCACTAATAACGATGTCAAAGAGTATCAGACCCAAGATGTACCCCTGGGGGACACTGCTCATTACCGGCCTCAACCTGGAAACAGAGCCATTGACCACAATCCCCTGGACTGCGACCTTCCAACCAATTCCTTATTCATCAAGTAGTCCACTCTTCAAATCAACTTCCAATTTAGAGATAAGGATGGGGGGGTTGGTGGGAGGACCTTGTTGACGGCCTTGCAGAAGTCCAGTTAGATGACATCAGTTGCCTTCTCTTTGAAGGATGGAAAAAATGGAATTCTTGTGGTAAGATCACATGCTGCAAAGGTGCAGCACAATGAGGGGCTTCTATAGGAAGGACACCATAGCAAGAGCCATTGCTCCACTTGACTTCATGTTTATTCCCAGTGTGTTTCCTGGCCTGCAGACTCCCAGCAGCAGCATTCCTCTCAGCTGTACCAACCAAAGTAATAGTCTTAGAGCTCTACAGACAGGCCTAGCAACTGGAAAAAAATAAAAAATATAATATAGAATCATAGTATATTCTGAGTTGTAAGGAACCAACAAGGACCATCGAGTCTGGCTTCACATAGGATCACCCAGCAATCAGACCACATGGCTGAGAGCAGTGTCCAAACACCCTTTGAACTCTGGCAGCTTGGAGTCATGCCCACTGCCCCGGGCAGCCCATTCCATGCCCACCGCCCTCTGGTGAAGAACGCTTTCCTAACCCCCAGCTGCTCCTCCCCTGACAGCTCTGTGCCATTCCCTCGGGCCCTGTCGCTATCACAGAGAGCTCAGGGGGCTCAGCACTGCCCCTCTGATAATAACAGCAGCAGCAATAATAATAGTAGTAAGAATAAAGTATGTTCTGCCATCCAGAACAAAGCAGCTGAGCAACAAAATGCCAAAACTGACATATACATAACCACAGACACTGGAAGGAACAATTAATGCCTTGCTCATTGAAGGGTTTACCTGATTAAAAAAGAGGATGATCTTCAGTGCAAGCATCTCATTCTACTAGAGGAAACAACACGTGAAGGCACTGAAGAGGCAGCAGCAGAATGGTAACACTGCTACTTATCTGCACGACACACTGCTCTGGGTGTGACATTCAGCCCTGGCTGTTCTTTCATACCTCAGTAACTGAAGCTTGAAAGCGTTAGTTTGGGCACAGTTTAAAAAGAGATGGGTACCAGAGCAAGCAGAGCATGCAGGGCTTCCTACTCTGCCTTTCGATCAGAGTAACACGGAGAACCACCGACCAAAACTAACACTCAAGAGATGCAGAATGATGCAAGACCAAAAGGTGCGGTCCTCTGACCTGCTAAGTGAGTAGGCTCCCCAGCGAGGTGGTTGAGTCACCATCCCTGGATGTGTTTGGAAACCGTTTGGATGTGGTGCTCAGGGACATGATGTAGCGGAGGGTTGTTAGTTAGGGTAGTATGGTTAGGCTGTGGTTGGCCTCGATGATCTTTAAGGTCTTTTCCAACCTGAGCAATTCTATGATTCTTTAAGTGCTGTGGTCATGAGCCACTACACCACTTGGTTCTAGCAAAGGGACATGCGGGCAGAGCACACACAGGTGGCATCAGGTAGCTGCTCCACGGCCCTGCTGTGCAAGCTCTCCTCCCTCAGGACAGTGAAACTCTGTTAAAGGAGCATCACACGCCCGAGCAGAGGAAAGGTAGTAGCAGAAGAGAGTAAGATGAAAGAACTAACAGCTGTCAGATCACGACTCGAAACGATCCACTGTGCTGAATTACGCGTCACACTGACAGAAAGGGAGGGTCTTCTCCACTACCCGCCCAGTATTCCCGCCGCACTCACCAGGCGTGCCCGAGGTGCGCGTGGTCGTACACGGTGGGCCCGCAGCTGTACCTGCCGAGAGAGCACACACGGCGCCCGTCACCCCGCGCCGGGCCGAGGGCGGCACCCCGCAGCCCCCGGGCGCCCCGTTACCAGGTGGCCACGCCGTCCTTGGCCAGCACCAGCGGCTCTTTGCTGCGGCTCCGGCTGTTGTAGGCCACCACGCCGCAGGCCCGGCCCGCCGGCGGCACCCACTCCCTCCGCGGCGCCGCCCCGCTCCGCCACCGCCGGGCCGCGCCTCCCCCGGCCCGGCCCCGCCGGACCGCCGCGCCGAGCAGCATGGCCGCGCCGCCGGCCCCGCCTCTCCGAGGGGAGGGGGCGAGAGGAGCCGGCAACAGCCCGCCGCCACAGCCGCGCCGCCTGTGCGAGGGGACAGCCGGCGAGCGGGGTAGCTACAGCCGCAGCGCAGGAAGAGGAGGGGCCCGCCGCGCCGCGCCGCGCCTCCCGGGGCGGTCCCGCTGCCGGCCTTCTTCGGTCGGAGCGCTGAGGGGAAGCGGGGGGAGGGGTGTAAGGGGTTGTACCGCCCAGATCCGCTCTGGAATTGCTGAACTGCGGAACTGGAGGGAATAAAAGTTCGATGTAACACGCGTGCGGTTGCCGTAAGCCTTTTTAAGCTACGACTTGTTTCCAAAAGTAACCGCGCAGGTACCGGGGAAACAAGGGAGAACTCCGCAAGCGTACGTCGTGTTTTCCCTGCCGCTCTCCAGCCCCAGAGCTGCTTCAGCTGCTGCCGCTTTCAGGAGTCCCGGCGGTCTACGCTGAACCTGGAAGCTGAACCCCGCCTGCTGCACCCAACGCTCCCGCGGGGCTGTGGGCCCGCCGGGATGGAGACCCTCCGCACTGGCTGTGGTGAGCCGCCTGCCTCACAAACGTCGTGCCCTCGAATCTGTCGGGAACAGGTTTCGTGGGTGTTCCTTGCGTTCAACAGCAGCATTCGGATCGCTGCTTTATCAAGGGAACGACGTGGAGCTGTCAGGGGTGGGGCAGCTGGGGGTTAGGGAAGGGGGCTGCACCAGAGGGCGGTGGGCACGGAACGGGCTGCCCAGGGGGCAGTGGAAATCAAGGGGTGTACGGGCACCTCTCTCACACGTGTGGACTGATTGCTGGGTGGCCCTGTGTGGAGCCACAGGGGTTGGAGTCGGTGATCCTTGTACATTCCTTACAACTCAGAGTATTCCATGATTTTTTTTATTACTATTATATTAATTTCTCTCTTCATACAGTCTGCCTATGCCTCACTTAGTTACAGACAGTATCAGATACAGAACCCTACCACTGACACATGGTTTCTCTTCTTAACATGCAGTTGCTTTCCGTAATACTTATCCCTGAACAGGAGATTTTCCTGTCTCCAATGGTTTCAGGAGGCCCCGTGCTTCTCATGTCCCGACCAGCTTAAAGGCAGGGCACAGCTGCCCAATACCTGTTCCTTCCGTATGCCGAATGGTACGAGATGCAGTCTCCCACCATACTGCTCAGAGTGCTGCGTTTATCTGAAGAATTAAACCACACTGCTTTAGAATTAGTGACCAAGGAGAAAGGCAGCATGTTTGTGTGTTCACAGGAGCACTTTGCTGGTATCTGTGGCCCTTCTAGAAACCCGGTGAGGAAACTGATCCTGAGAAGGTACGGAGAGGAAAAAGGCTGTGAAAACAAACTACAAACCATAGGGGAAGATGAGCTAAATCCACTGCAGTGGGCTGAGCTTGTTCTTAGAGCTCTGTAGTAAACTGCGGTCACCATGTCCTGAGAGCACGTATGAGCTCAGCCAGAGGCCACATTGGTGTCTGTCAGATGTTCCCAGCTGCTGAGGTACATCTCTGGAAGTCATGGTGGGATTCTGGAGCCCATGGAAGAAGCTCCACGTATGTATGTGAATTTTCTTCTGGCCAGGCCTTGCACTGCGCTATCACTGGTTGTAGTCAGAGTTTGTAGGGCACCCTTCGTGCAGTGCTGTTTAAGCTGACAAAGTGCAGCAAATGTGAATGGCAGCAGCCGGAAAACACACGTGAGGCAGGGAGACTAACAGTCCCAGGGCAAGCAAAGAGATGAGCAGCTGTATCCAGTGAAATACCCGTCTTCTTAAGCAGGGCTTAATCCTCGTTCTTCTATTACAATACTGTTTAAAGAACGAAAGGCCCAGGTTAGGTCAGTTCTTCCTATTTGATGATAGTCTGAACTGTGACTTGTCTGCTGGTCTTAATGCTTACAAAACTCAACCTTGCTCATCTTGTGTGTTAAACTTCTGTGGTTTTGTTTCCAAACCTTCAGCTGTAAGCAAAAATAATAGAGCTGTAACACTCCATTATAATCTCCGAGGTATGAATTCAGTCTCCCAAAAGAACGTACAAGCAAAGAAAAAGGAAACAACAGAAACCACCCATATTTAACTGTAGAAAAGAGAGATTAAGCTTTTAAATGGAGAAGAAACAGCAGTTCATCAGAAGGAATACTTCATCTGAGTTGTCTGTACCTATGAAGTATGATGACCAGTGATCAGAAGACACTGTTTTCTACAAATTAGGGGCACAGCTGTAGCAATTGCACAGTATTTCATACAATAACACTCAACTGAGGCAGAGAAAAGACGCAGAAGTCTTTATACAATATACAATATCTGCATTTATGGAACATGTTTGAAGGTTTGGGATTTTATGCTGCTTATATTAAGAATTCAGAATGTCATGCTTCTGATCTGGAGACATAATTACTGGAATATTCATGTTACATGAATCATATGTTATATACACAACATATGTTACATGGTAGCTGTATGAGCTGTTGATGTAGTTACGGGTTCCTTTGATTCTCATTGCAAAGAGTTCAGATATTTAGCAAGGTCACGGCTCCAATAAACTTTTGAAAGACTTAAAAATTGGGTTTCTAAGTAGGAAAAGCCTTTGTACGATCAGAGCGGAGGAGCTTGGGAGCAGGAGGAGGAGCACTACATGTGCCATCCTCCCACAAAGCACAGAAAATAGGAAGAACGCAAAAAGCCCACAACTCTCTTCCTTCTCTGACGCATGGCAGTCATTCCCCACGCTTGTGCTTGCTCTGCCACTGTAAGGAGTGTGCCTCTAATAAAGAAGAACTGAAACTCCACTCAAAGTCTCCCATCTCATTTTCCTACTGCAGTTCAGAGGAAAAAAGGCCAACATAAAACTTAGAGAAGGAACTGTGAAAGGAGATGCTAAACGCTCTCAGATGAACTCAGCCCTACCCTTGCTGTAAGAGTGGTGCAAAGCCCAGCAGTGCTTTTACTGTCACTCTTCTGGCCCACACCAAAGAGCAAATGGAGGAAGACTGAGCAAAGAGCACCCCTACAGCAGGTGACAGTTCTCCATCCTCTGTGCATCCACACCCATCTGCCTTTGAGCACATCGCTGAAGCCTGGCAGACCACAGCTACACTTGGAAGTTACACCTCCCTATAACAAGGGATAGAATTTCTTGTTTAGCAAATGAACGGGTACATTTTTGAGCCGATTTCTTATTTGCATGGCAAAAGTGCATAGCTAATGGTGGTGACTGTGTCGAAAAACAGCGATTTGTAGCTGAGTATTTGCTCTATCAAGTAGTGTTATTGTGCTCTTTGCATCTGTTGTAGTTTCTGTGGAAATAAGTAGGAGACATTATTTTCAGAGCTACCTCTGTATACTCCTGTGTGTCTAGGATGGCTGTGGCCTTTCTTTTAAGAATGGCCCTCCTTGGTTCCTACCACGTTACGACTATTGGCTTCGGTTCTTACGCTACCAGGGGTCTGTTAACCACCTTTAATCGCCGACAGCAGCTCAGCTTCTTCAAGGCAAGAGCGAAGGAGGCTGCGACTGCCCAGGTGGAGCCTGCGATTCAGCTGTGGTGTCTGCAGGCTGCTGCCACCACTGCACAACTCAGTGCCGCTGTAACTCAGAACACGCGGGTCCTGGAACGCCGGCTTGGAGCGCTGCCTGGATGCTGTAGTACTCATAGTAACTTACGTAAGAGCTCGGTGAGCAACGTCTGCTTCAGCAAGCACAGCAATTCACAGAAACACAAAACCAGGGGAAGGACAGAGAACTTAAACGTATCTTCAGGAAGCGAGAAGCCGCCCCGTGAAATAATAGAATCATAGCGCTCTTGGGTTGGGAGGGACCTTAAGGCCATCCAGCCCCAACCTCTGCCGGGGCAGGGCTGCCACCAGGAAGGGGGGCGCGGGCCGCGCTCCTCACAGCCACCTCAGAAACACAATCCTTGGGCACCACGCCGACGGCAGCCGCGGAACTGCCGGGCCGGCAGGGAGGCCCTTCCCGTGCCCCATACGGCAGTCAGCAGAACGGCAGCGCCCAACGCACAACCGCACCGGCAGGTCCGGGCTTAGAAACCATGAGTCAGTGCCCTCAATTAGGGGATTGCCGGTGACGTTTTAAGAAAATAAGACGGCGAGCGTTTTGTTTTGCTTCGCGAGAGCAGGGCTCGTTTTTTCCAGACCCTCCTCCGCCTCTCCGAATACAAACCGGAGATCTTCGGGCGACCGCGGACGCGCCGCCAGAGGAAATTCCAGGTAAACACGAGCACATTCCCCCCCCCGAGAGCCGAGACGCAGCCGCCTCCCATCCCTTCGCAGCCCTCCTCCCGGCAGCGAGGCCGTCGTCCTGGCAACGGGCCGTGACCACTGAAATAAAAAGGAGATTAAAGCGCTTCGCAGCGGCGGTGACGTCTTCCCGCGGCACGCGCAGTGAGAGGGGCCCGCCGCGTTGCGTACTCGGCGAACAGCAAAGCGCACGGCCCCGCGCCGCTGCATTTCACAGGGCGGGAGCGCTGAGGAGCAGCCCCCGCGCCTCCGAGCACCACCCCGAAGGGGCGGGGCCGGCCGCTCGCCGCCACCCGCGGCTCCTCCGTCTGCCTCGGTCGGGGAGGGCGGGGGCGCGTCGGCCCGGAGAGCTCTTCGCTGCCGGCTCTTTCCGCCGCCTCAGCCCGTTAGGGCTGCGCAACGGGCCGGACGCGGCAGCTGTACGCCAGCGCCTCGCTCCCACGGAGGAGCAGAAAACCGCTGCCTCTTACTGACGGACGCGCCGCTGAGCCTGCCGGGAAACATAGTCCTGCCCTGCCCCGCCAGAACGCGGATCCATTTTCTGCTAGCGCGGCGAGCGTCGCGCACGCGCAATCGCCCCCTTCCCTTTTCTTCCCCCCTTCTCTCTTCCACACCTCTCGGCGCGTGTTCCCGCCCCTCCGGTATCCCGGGCGGCGTTGTCACCGCTGCGCCCTCCCTCCCGCTCGGCGCCGATTGGCCGAGCCGCCGCGGGGCGGGCCACGAGGGAGCAGGCGATTGGCCGGCGCGGCCGCGGGGATGATCGATGCGCCCGCCCGCTGAGAGGCGGGAGGCCGCGCTGCCCTCCGCCGGGCCCGGCCCTGCCCCCGGAGCGGGGCGGCGGCGCCGCGTGGTTCTCGGCGCCCCCGCGGCGAGCCGCCGGAGCCGCTCCTCGGCCCGCCCTCGCTGCCCGTGTCCCAAAGCACCCCGCTCCCCTCCGGCCCCGCGTCCCCTCAGCGCGCCCCGGCGGGGCCGCTCTCCTCCGGGCACGACTTCTCCGGAGCCTCCGCCTCCCTCTCCCCGCGCCCACGGCGCCTTCCCCCCCCAAACGTGAGTAAGGGGCGGAGAAGGAGGAGGGACGAGGAACGCGGGGCGGTGCCGGGCCCCGCCGCGGTTCCGGGGGGGGGGGGAGGGGAGCGTGCGCGCGCGGTGTGTGCCCGCGTCCGTGTGTCCGTCCGTCCGTGTGTGTACACAGCGCGGGGAGGGCCGCGCATGCGCCGTGCGTGGCGGGGCTGAGTGTTTCCCAAGTGTTTGAAACTGGGATTCGGCTCCTCCACGTTGGATCGAGCGCGGCGTGCGGCGGCGGGGAGGCTGCGCTCGGGCGGCGGAGCGGGGGGCCGGGCCGGGCCGGCTCTGACAGCGCCCGGCGGGGCTCATTCTGCTGGCGGCGTGTTTCGGAGGGGCTGGCCCGAGCCCCCTCCCTCCTCCCCCCCCCCCGCCCCCCCCCCCTCTCTCCGCACGCACAAATCCCGCTGATTGTTCCTACCACCTCCTCCGTGAGTTCCCCACCGCGACAGCCATTCAGTCAGCTGCTCGGGCTGTAGGGGCCGGCGGGGGCTGCGCGCTCGGCTGTGCCTGGCAGCGGGCTCCCATGTAGCTGCCGGGGGAACGGGGCACGGACAGCGGCGGAGAGAGGCGTGGGGAAGGAGGAGGAGGAGGAGGGTTTTTTTTCTCCCCCCCCACCCCCCCCCCCTTTTTTTTTTTTTTTTCCCTCTCTCCTCTTTGCCGGATGAAAATGTTGAGTCCTGCAAACGGAGAGCAGCTGCACCTCGTGAACTACGTGGAGGATTATCTGGACTCCATCGAGTCTCTGCCCTTCGATCTGCAGAGAAATGTCTCCTTGATGAGGGAAATCGACGCCAAATACCAAGGTAAGCGCTCGCCCTGCGTGCGTGTGTGCGGTGCGGGGCTGGGGGAGGGTGTCTCTGCCTTTCTTCTCCCCGCAGCCGGGGCTCGGCTGTGCGTGCCCCCCGCGCCGCGGGGATGGCAGCCGTGTGCCGGGGGGCCGAGCCGCAGCGCTGCCTCTTGTCACGGGGCGGAACAAAAGGTCCCCGGCTCCTCGTACGGAGCGAGGACTCCGCTTCGCCGTGCGAATCGCCGGCCGAGAAGGCGGGGGCAGGGAGCGGGGCGTGCGGGGCACAAAGGGGGGCCCTCGGCCGCCGCGGGGTGTCGGGGGGAGGCTTCGGGGGTACGGAGGAAAGTGCCGCGCGGACGGCGAGGGAGAGATTACAGCACAACATAGAGGAATGTACAGTATTCATGATGGCTGGAGTAGGGGAGAGAGGCGGCTCGTGGGGGGGCGGGCGGGCGGGAGCGGAGGGGGTTAGGCAGAGCGGGGGGCAGGGTGTGCTTTCTTCGCTGCGCCCGGTGAGGCGGCCCCGCTGAGCGGGGCGGGGGGGCTGGGGCCGGCGGGTGCGTGGTGTGTGCCTGTGTGTGTGTGTGTGTGTACGGGGGGGGGGTGGTGGCCGCGGGGCGGCCGCCTCACGGATGTGCCCAGCTCCGGGGTACCCCTCTCCTTCCCTCGGGGCACGCTGTGCCCCTGCCCCACGGGCGGAGGGAGGGCAGGGCCGGGCTGGGGGTAGCTTTGTCACTCGCTCGCCGGTGTCCGCTCGGAAGGGGAAGGGGGAGGGGAAGCCGTACCCGGCAGCGCTGACAGCCGGGGCGCGGGGTGGGGAGCGCCCCGCTCCCTCAGCCACCAGTGCCCCCCTGCCCGCGGCTCCCGGGGCGGCGGGGAGCGAGCCCTGCGGTGCTCGGCGGGCACGTCGCCAGGCGGCCCCTCGGGAGGGAAAGGGACGGGGAAAACTTCCGCGGGGGCTGGGCAGCGGGTGGGGAGACGGCAGCGGCGGGGCAGGGCGGTCGGCGCGGTTGTGTCGCGCTCCGGAACCGTACGACCAACGGGTGCCTCCGCGCTGTGGTGGGGATTTGGCGTCGGCGTGGCTTTTATAACTACCCCTCGTTAGCATAGCGCCGCTCGCCCCGCCCCCAGACGTGCTGATAGGTGGGCGTCTTCTCCACGGGCTGTCCGCGGCCCGCCTCCTCTCGCTGATTGGGCCGCAGGGCGGGTCGTCCCGCCTTCCGCCCCGCCCCCGTGTGACGTTTCGAGAAGCAACTTTTCTGTGGCGTTGATTTGAATATCTCGACCTGCCCCGGCCTCTGGGCTCCGATTGGCTGCAGCGCCAGCAGCGGGCAGGCCAACCTTGGGCGTCCGGAGGCCGGCGGCGTCGCGGGAGGGGGGGGAAGCGGCTGGACCCGCCTCCTCCCGCTCGTGAGTGGCGCGGCGGCACTGGGGGGACGGGCGCGAATGAGCTCCGCGCGCTGTGATTGGCTCTGCGCTTTTTTACTCTTTGGTTCTTCCGGCTTCCGATTGGGCGCGGGGCGCCAGCAGGGGCGGGCTTTCCTCGTCGCCCACTCTGATAGGCGGAAGGGCGGGAGGGCCGCCTCCGCTCCTCTCCGGGCCCCTCCTCCCCCGCTTCCTCTGCTCCGGCTGTTGCGCTGCGAACCGGGGAACCGCCGCCGGTTTCCTGCCGGAGAACAATAGCTGCTCCGTCACTTCCGGGGCGTGGCCGGCACTGCCGTGCGTCCCGGAGTGCCGCTGCGGCGCCGGCGCTGGGAACGGACCGCTGGAGAGCTGCAGCAGCCGGGAATTATTGCCGCTGGGTTCTCCCGCTGGCCGAGTGCTGCGCGTCCCGACTTGTTGAGCTCGGGAGGGGCGGAGCGTCGGCTGGAGTAGTAAGGGCTGAGCTCCTTGTTTAAGGGGGCTGGTAACTGTGTGAGACGCCGACGTTTGGTCACGCGGGTGACGGTGCGGTACCCGCTGACGGCCGGGCAGAGGCTGCGGCCGTGTAAAGCTCGCGTGTGCCTCCCGTGTCTTCACTGCGTCTTCGGTACGGATGTGTTCACGTACCCAGGGATGGTAAAACCCAGCACAGAAACGGGCGGTGTGGAGTTCTCTTGTGGAAAACAAACACCGAAACACCGCCCCCAACAACAGCAAAGCACTTGAGAAAGTAATTCCGTGCCCCTTTAGCAAAGGCGTTTGCGTGTACGTTGCTGATCTGTTGCTCATCTAAGCCAGAATGGTCTCACCTGGACAAAGGAAAGCTGGGAGCAGAACGGCGACAGAGGTGTTTGTGAAGCAAAACCCTCGTGGGTTAGGATGGCTGAGGGTGTGTAAGTGCCATAGCAAACCTCTCAAGCACGTTTATAGGCATACCCTAGAAATCGTCACACTCACTTCCTAACTTGAGCTCTTCTTCACTAAAGAAGTGAAGAAGACTACACCCCGGATTACACGGGGATGAAACAACGTAGACTTCTTGGTTATTGCAGTTGCTGTGTCGTCATCAGGATTTAATTGGCCTCATATGCTCGGCAGTAGCAGAGCAGCATCGGATGGCACTTGGCTGTAACTGAATACCTCGCTCTGTGCGTTTGGAGTTCTTCTGCATCAGTGAGATGGCGATTATTAAGTAACTCGCTGAGTTGTGCACTGGTTTATGCTTTCTCTCTCTCCGGCTCTCAGTCACTCACTACGTGTATCTGTGTCGTTATACAGAAAACGCCCTAGAAAGTATTCTGTTACTGCCCCCTTCAATCCGGCAGTTGATGTCAGAACTTTTGGTGGTGTACTTTCTGTCATCCTTATTATTTGTTTAAATTATTGATGAGTTTGAAGGGAAGAATTGTGGAAACGCGTGAGATTGTTTCATCTTTTTTTTGTTTTTTTTTCCTTAAATCGGCACTTGCGTTCTCTTCCCAAGGGACATACTGGACAAAAGCAGTCCAGTGGAGTCACGGCTTCAAGCTGCGCCAGGGGAGGTTCAGGCTGGACATTAGGAAGTACTACTTCTCTGAAAGGGCGGTCAGGCACTGGAATGGGCTGCCCAGAGAGGTGGTGGAGTCGCCGACCCTGGAGGTGTTCAAGGAACACTTGGATGTTGTGTTGAGGGACATGGTTTAGCGAGACCTATTGGTGATGAGTAGATGGTTGGACCGGGTGATCCTGTGGGTCTTTTCCAACCTTGGTGATTCTATGATTCTATGTGTCACTGGGCAGATTTCAGCTTCAGGGAATTCATCTTTGGTCAGCTTTGTGCGTTACAAAAAGGTGTTGCTGCATGGGAGGAGAAATACGAGAAGGCTTTGTTTCGTCATACTCCTTATCTGAGATTCTTACTGGTTTTATTTCTTCTTTGCAGAGATTCTGAAGGACCTGGATGACTACTATGAAAAATTTAAACGAGAGAACGATGCCGTGCAGAAGAGAAGAATGCTGCACTGCATACAGAGGGCATTGATTCGGAGTCAAGAGCTGGGAGATGAGAAGATCCAAATCGTCAGTCAAATGGTGGAGCTGGTCGAGAACAGATCCAGGCAAGTGGACAGCCATGTGGAACTGTTTGAGACTTGCCAAGAGACTAACGACACCACTGGAAACAGCGGGAAAGCCAGCCAGGATAAGTCAAAGAATGAGACAATCGCTCAATCTGAGAAGCCCAACAATAAGAGGTCGAGGCGGCAAAGAAATAACGAGAATCGAGAAAATGCTTCGAATAATCATGACCACGATGACATCACTTCAGGAACTCCAAAGGAGAAGAAGGCAAAAACGTCCAAGAAGAAGAAACGATCCAAGGCTAAAGCAGAGCGGGAAGCTTCTCCCCCAGACCTTCCCATCGATCCTAACGAGCCGACATACTGCTTATGCAACCAAGTCTCTTACGGAGAAATGATAGGATGCGATAACGATGAGTGCCCCATCGAGTGGTTTCACTTTTCGTGCGTGGGACTCAATCACAAACCGAAGGGCAAATGGTACTGCCCCAAATGTAGAGGAGAAAATGAGAAAACTATGGACAAGGCGTTGGAGAAGTCCAAAAAAGAAAGGGCCTACAACAGGTAGTTTCTAGACTTTTTGTGGAAAAGAGAAAGAAAACCACCAAACCAGTGTATTTATTGTCAGTGTCACCTTTGTTGAGGTGAAAGGATTGTAAAATGTATATTTTTAAAGGAAGTTTAAAACTGAACCATTCCTGTTACAGGGACGGCAATAAGAGCAGTTTTGTTTCTCATTTGGTAAGCTGTAACAAGAATATGGTCTGTGGACCAATGTATTCCAAAAGTAAAGTTCTAAGAGTTCAAACTAAATATCCAGGTGGGTCTTAAAAGATGAATTAATCGCTTTTTGTTTTCCTCCCGGTGCTCGCAGCACACCAACCATTAAAACGTTGCCGAGAGATATTTCTGACATGTCATTTCTTTTTCCTTCTGGAAGAACGTTACCTATGTTGGAGCAGAACTGTTCAAACAGTTCGGCCCTCTGGTCGGATCTGAGTAAAGCTGCAATCTGTCACACGTGTCGCTCCTTTCAGTGATGAGCGGTGCGAGGTCAAACTGAAGGAAGGTACAATTTGGCTCCTGCTACAAAGTGCCAGCGGAACGCTTCCACAGCAAACGTTTTCATAGGCTTAGGGGATCCTTTCAAAGCAAAGCCAATAGTTACATTTTACACGGCAAATATTTTATATTCTGGCCGAGTACCACGAGAACAATTTTAAACTGATTGAATACGTTTTATATTTAACCAGGAAGTGGTTTAGTAATGACTTAACATAAATGAAGCTTTATACCGTCACCAATAGTAGTGTAGCAATCCTTAATTTGTTTAAGTTGTATAAATGTACATTTTTAAGTGGAATTGCACTTAATGTATTATACTTGGAAATGCAGCCAAATGCCATTGTGTAACCAATGCGCATTTCCTGCTGTATGTATGAAAACTGTACAGCTGTGATATGAAGAAATAAATGAAACAACTTTGACAGTTTGCTTCTTAGCAATCCTGTTTAACGATCATCCAGAGAGTTTATTTAAATAATAAAAAAAAAAAAAGCCATAATTTGTCTTTAACCTTAGCAGCTCCAGCAGGCTGCTGCTAGGAGACCTGAAACTGTTGTAGTGGTAACCAAATTACAGTTCTGATAATCAATCTTTACACACTAACAGGAGCGTAGGAGAGTCAAAGCAGTACTTAACCTTCTGCCCAGCTACTCCTTCTTTGTGCTTGCAGTCTCTCCCAGACCCGGCCGTTAAGCTGAAAATCAATTGCACAGAGCTGGCCGTGCTTGGTTGTTTTCATGCCTTTACCCGGTGGATGTAAATGATGCCACGCTTTGCGTTATTGGCAGAAAGTTCTTTTGCATTGCAGCGTTTTCAAAGTGGCGTTGCAGCTGCGCCACGGAAGGTGTTTGTATTTTTCACGGTCGCCTCCTGTGAAAATCCATCGGCTGTAATAAATCCCACATCTGCTGTGGGATGGGTACCCAGATCCGTGCCGCAGCTTTGCGGTGGAGCTGTCACGCCGTTTCCTCCGTGCACGATCTCGGCTCTTCGTCCCCCTGCGGGCCTTGGCTGTAAGTGCAGAAGGAGCCGGCGGTGGAAAGGCACCGGCAGCAAAACGCGGACGGAGAGGCTGCGACATCCACCGGGTCGGAGTGGAGCTGTGTAAGAGTAGGAGAGGCTGGGGTTGGGATTTTGGAAAACAATCCATAATTGTTTTGCTTCGTGGATGCTGAAACCATAATGCTTTTTATTTTTCCTTTATGTATTCGAGCTGAGCTTCCTCTTGGAAGCGGGAGAAACACTTTTGGATGCAGGCAGACATAAAGCATTTGATGAAGCTGAGTGTTTTCTGAACGTGTTCAGAATAGACACCCCCCGTTCACCTCGCATGGATGCTCCCCACGAGGCAGGCAGACTGGAAATGATGAGCAGAAGTCATGTTGTACTTCTCACTAGGCACGCTAGGGGTGTGTGCACACATACATGGTTCAGGTGGCTACAGGTTCTCAGACCCGGTCACCTTTGCCTCGGTCAAACGACCACTCAGCCCACCTCCTGCTCCCAATGCACTTTAGGATTGCTATTATCTGCTGATAACCTTCTCCTTTTCCATCTCCACGACTGACCCTATTAAAGGCTGCATTCGTATCCTGGTAGCCAACAGCACCCGCGCTGTACCACTTGGAGGTCTGGTTTCAATCTGTGAGTACTGTAGTTCAATTCAGGGGCTGCTCTTGGTGACCATTTCTCACTGTGACTGCCAGCAAAAGGCTCGAATGGGAGGGACGCTCGCTTCTAGGAACTGAGCTGAGGCTTCTGACTCAACTGCCAGTATTACAGCATTAATTTCTAATATATACAATTCAGCAGCTGTTTGTTGAAGGGGAAGGCGTAGCAATAGGAATACTAAACTTCTTGCTGAAAGCATTCAGGCAGCTGTACCCACTGCTGATCCGGATAGGTGTCCCAGGGAAGCCCAGATAGTGTTACTGAGCGCTTGAGCTGGCGATAAAGCCCTTCTGACTAATGAAGACCACAGCTTCAACACTTCGGCAGAGGGAGCTGGCAGCAGACCTCGCACTTGAGTCATCCCCAGCTTGGAGCAGCAGATTTGTTCTGCGGGAGGGCTGGTGCTGAAGGCACAGCTGGAAGGTGAAGGCAGGCAGCGAGAGTGCACTTCATGCACAGTGCCAGCTGCAGAATGCTCCTAGCGGGACAGATAGAGGCTCCATCAGGCTGAAACATGAGGCAGAGCAACGCGTCACTTCCAACCATTCTGTCACCCGAAAGCCTCCCATTTAAGCACAACTACCATCTCCATTAAGCAGCACCAACCCTGGCCATGAGTATCATTAGGTTTAAATAGGTTTCTTACTAGTTGAGCACAGCTGCTTATTAACTGTGTCCTCGTACAGAATAAATACAATTGAATTGGACCGTTCCACTGGTCTTACTTTTCATAGAGTATTTTTTACTTAATCATTCAAAATTGTAATAGGTATGCAAAATATTGTAGACGGTGTGTGATGTGAAGAAGTTCACAGTAGCAGGAGTGTTTCAAAGCAAACGTGAACATTACTGGGATCCATTCTGTTGCTTGAGTTAGAAACATAGAATCACAGAATGGCCTGGGTTGAGAAGGACCTCAAAGATCATCGAGTTCCAACCCCCCCTGCTGTGTGCATGGTCGCCAACCACCAGACCAGGCCGCCCAGAGCCACATCCAGCCTGGCTTTGAATGCCTCTAGGGATGGGGCATCCACTTACCTGCTTCGTAGCCAATTCAGTCTCTAGACATAATGCTCCTTGTGCTGGCCACAGTCCAAAAGAGGTAAGAATTTCCTGCATTCAGTGCAACATCAAAACTAAGTGAGGTCCTAACACTACACGTGGCTCCTTATTTTATTTCCCCAGGTATTACTGAAGTCCCAGATCTAGCAAGCAAAAGGAATGGTACAGTAGAGATGAAGCATCTCTATGAAGTGCTGAGAGGCAGGACTGAGGTTTTCTCAGCTCAGAGTGGCTAGGTTACTTCTCCTGGTCAACATTCATTGGTGGTGGTAGTCAAAAAGAGCTGACGTACCCATTGGAACCAGAGGAGCTGGGTTGGTGGCCAGAGCAAGAGGGCTTCTGCTTGTTGGTGGGTGTCACATTGCTCCTTCAGTCCATGACCATGGTCACCCTGTAGGCAGCTTTGCAGGACCTTACTGAAGCTCTGCTGGAAGAGATGTTGCTTTTAATTTTCAACAGCTGACTTTAATAATCCAGCCATCATACGCTGCCATCAGCTGAGGCTGAAGGCTTGCCGGTGACCCATGGAGCTGCAGGAGATGCAGACACCACTGGCTTCATGCTGGTGAGATGTCCGTGCTCCGCAGGGGCTCCAGATGAGCTGGGCCTGAACCTCCGCTCCTCATTTCTGCTTTGGGAAAGAGATTGTGATACAAAGACAGCTACATTTGGCTGGCAGGGCCCAAAGAGATAATGCACCTAGGGTTGCTAACTCAGCATACATAAACACACGTACATGCTTAAAAAAATGGTTTTGGAGATAAGGATGAGAAACTCAAGTGAACTGTGCATAAGTGATCTACCTGCGTATGGGAAGGAATGTTCTGCTGTGTTAATTATCAGATATACATCAGGGGACTTCTCCTTCTGCCGGCCTCCTCTCTCCTTGAGATTTGCATGGTCTCGTCTGAAATAAAATGCTCCGTTCTCATAATAACTTCCTCAGTCTTATAAGTCCGGGAGCAGACAATTTATGGAGAGCCGTATCAGTGAAAGATGAGCTGTTAGATGCGTGTTCCACATGGTGATTTCACTCAACAACTAAAAGATTATGAGTTACTCGTTCAGAAGGGTCCCCTGAGTTCTAATGCTTTGGTCTGTAGGTGCCCCCTGAGGAAGCAGACGCTGGAAGGAAATGAAT